>NC_091689.1:25540227-26184545 GCF_041296265.1 Equus caballus | reverse complement strand
ACAACTTAACTCTTCCTGAATACTTTCCCTTCTAAATCCCTTTGCTGACTCCAGTCTTGATATTCCAGCCCATGAATCTCATCTTCATTCTGACCATTCTCCTGAGTTTTTGTTTTTTAATGGTTGCCTTTAAAAAAATCTCCAAGGACTCTGGTTCTTTCCATTACTCCCAGTTGTCTTACGAAAGCCTGTCCCCGTTTGATGGTTTTCTCCCCCAGTTTGTGTCGCTGAGATTTTAATTCCGGGTGTTGCGCAGTCCTCTGCTGACCACTCCACCAGCTGCCTCCCTGGGTGTAACTCTGCTCTGTGCAGCGTGTGGGCTCTTCTCTGTAGTTGGTGCGCCCCCCCCCCACCATGGGTGCACCATGGGGCCCTATCTTTAGATCTAAAGGTCCCTGAGGTTCTGCCCAAGGCATCTGGTCTTAGGAGGTCCCAGTAAGAGTGGGGGATGGGAGAGAAACATGCCAGGGACAAGTCTGGACTGCACAGGACATGGCCCGAGGGACTCAGAAAGCCTTCCTGGACCCAGAGAGGCTCTGGGCATCGTGGGCTCTACCGACAAATCCACAGTCTCCCTCACTCCTTGCCTCAGGCTGCAGCTCTCCAACCCACCTCTCGGCAGCCCTCTCTTGTCAAGGTCCCACCTTCCTTGGCCCCAGCAGATCTGATGTTTGTGGCCATTCCTCTCCCCTTTCTGGGCAGCAACACCCTCCCCCCCGCCCCCACCCCCAGCCCAACTGGCTCCATCGACACCACTCTCCTGCCTGACTACTCCCTCCTCCTGAAAATCCCACTGTTTCCCAACATTCTGCCCTCTGCTCTCAGGCCTCATGGTGGTCATTACTGCCGTTTGCCAACCCCCTCACTTCTGTGCATGAGGTGGGTGTGGTTGTGTGGGGCCAGTGTGAACGGACGTGGTGTGTGGCCCCCAGCGCCTCTGATCGCCAGCTCTCATTTATCTCTGGCAAGGTGCCTGGAACATTCAAGATGTCCTCTCCTCCATCAGCATGGGTCCCTGAGGAACCACAGGGACGGGAAGCCACCCCACGCCACAGCCAGCCTGAAGTGGACATGCAGCACGATGAGAAATAAACCCAGGCGGTTTAAAATGTTGGCATTTTAGAGCTGTTTGTTGCTGGCGCAGAACTTAGCCCATGTGGCATAGAAATGGGCCCCCGGAAGAGGGGTGCTGCTTGAACCAAATGACACAGGACACGCACGCCATTGGCTTGGGGGCTGCCTGTGGCCTAGTACCAGAAGCTGGCCTGATGGCAAGCCGGGTGACGCAGCGGCGAAACATTTGGTAAAACTCAGCCGGGATGACTCATGAGGCAGATGATGTCCGAAATAGCTCGTAGGTCTGGTGGAAGAGGTTGGGAAACATGAGCAGCATGTGTTGGTCACAGGCTGCATTTGGCAAGATACAACGAGGAAGAGATGGGCTAAAAAATATTCCGGGTTTACAAGCTGGGAGGAAAAGGAACGGAGAGAGGCCAGCAATGCTGGGACTCGGGGTTGAGTGCGCTCCTGCGCAGCCCAGAGGCTAGATCAGACGCAGGACAGGCTGTGGCAAGGACAATCTCAAGGATACCGGCATCACCCCCTGGGTATGACTGCTGGGAGTTCCTTCTGAGCTTCCCAAAGTCCGGAGAGAGGCAGGCAGGGTGGGGCCAGGTCGGGGGAGGGAAGCACATCCAAGCAGCCCTGAGGAAGGCACCGTGGGCGTGGCGGCAGACCCAGGGACCTAAAATCAAGAACAGCGGAGACTACAGTGTCCTGAGACAGTTGAACTGCCAAAGAAACCAAGAGCCCAGGCCTGTGTGTGTGACTAGAGACTTGTAAACAGCATTGGCAGGAAGAGGCTGAGAAAGCACTTCAGCCCCCGAGGAGGGCTTCTTGGTCAGTGCCGTGTTCAGGTGTGGCCAAGAAGACAGGAAGAGGATGGACCCTCCTGAGGGCCACAGAGAGCCCTGGACGGGCCGCCCACTCCCAGGGCAGGGCGGGCCTGGGATCTAGGATTGCTACAGGGCAGGGTCGGCTGGGTGCCCCCGTGTTCCTCCTTCTGCAGGGATGTCGTGGCTGCCCGTCCCTGTTCCCTGCTGGGTAGGTGACTGGCCTCCCAGTTCACAAGTCTCTAGTGGAACCCCACCCGGCCCCCGTGCAAGGATGTGCACAGACCTCATTCATGGAGTTTACCCACAATCCTGGGCTTGGGCTTGCACCATAACTGGATGGGGACCGGGCCATCTCCCGGGGGCCTGTCTCGAGTGCAGGAAGGAGAGTCAATGGGCTATTTGGTGACCCGGGGGCTGGATGTGGCGGTGCCAGGGTTGCTGGCCCACCATTTCCTGTCCTCCCACATCCTGGCCTCTTGTGTAGAGTGGAGCTCTGTGCCTTGGTCTACCCAGTGGGTGGGTGACACGTCATTTCAGGGCAGTAGGGTACGTAATCCTGGCGTGAGACCATGCAGCATAATAGGCCATAGAGACCATAACAATGATGGCACTGCCCTGTGGCCTGAGCCTGTGGGCGACCATGAGGCGCAGAGCATGGATGCTGCCCTTTGTAAACTCAGTGGCTGCATCACTTTCATTGCCTACAGCTTAGCCATCCTTCGTGGTGATGCCCTAAGTGGAGTCTCCAGCCTGATTCCCTCTTCTGAGCGCCCCCTGTACCCGCAGCCTCTCCTGCACCTGTGCTAGTGGATGTCCACAGCCTCTCACATTTAATCCTCCAAGACTAAACTCGTCCCCATCACTCACCTCTTCCTTTGCTCCAGTTTGGGACAAGGAACCACTGCTGAGAAAGTACCAGAGCGAGGGTGGCGACAGGTAGGCTCCTTTGCTTGGGTGTTCAAGGGTCCAGGGTAGGCCCCAGAGGCCTGGCCAAAGGGCTGGGGAGGGCAGGGACAGCCTGCTGCTGGTCCTCAGACCCCCAGGGCTGCAGGGCAGAGCCAGGGTGGCCAGGAGTGGCTGGAGTAGAAGAAGACCCTTCAGCCCCATCCAGCATTCTCCTGCCTCTGGCCAGGAGCCTCTGTGTCAGATGTGGGGTGGTGACCAGCTCCTGACCCCCACCTTGGGGCAGCCGGGTAGATGCGGAGGACAAGAGTCAGGACAAACAGGCCGAGAGGTTGTTTGCAGAGTGGAGGTTTAATGGGACAATCATGCTGATCCCATTGCAGCGGTCCCCAGGTGGCCCAGCTCTGACCGCTGGGGTCCCCAGGCCTCTCCCAGCATGGTGGGCCTAAAAAGAGCACCAGCGCCACCCGCCCCTTCCCTGTGGGGTATTGCTGCACTCGCCCCAGGCAGTCGCAAGACAGACTGCCCTGTCTCACTACCCCTGGGGCCTGGGACCCTGTGTTCCCTGAGGGGCTAAGGCTTTCTGGGGGCCCCTCCCCAGGGATGTCCGCCCTCTCCTCAGTGTCCCCTGTCCCCACACTGAAGGCATGTCTGTGTCCTTGTCTCTCTGCCAGGGGCCACCCAAGGCTGTCAAACCCCGGGTGGGGTGTAGGGCTCTGCAGGGAGGAGGCACGCTGTGGGGACAGTGTAGCCCGGGCCTCCCAGCAGACATAAGGCACAGTGTGGCGGTCGCCATGGGACTGCAGGGCCGTCACCCTGGGGGCAGTGCCTGGCAGGCAGTGTCGAGACAGGAGGGTGTGGTGTGTGCTGGCCGCTGCAGGGCCTGCAGTGCAAGAGAGCCAGGGGGACCAGCTCCACGGGCCTTGGCTGGCCACAAGGAGGTCCCCGGGAGAACCCGCAGGAGGGGCGCGTGGGCCCGGGCAGAGCTCACGGCCAGAGCCGAGGCACAGTCATGGCGGGCCCGGGCCACAGAAGGCACAATCGTGGTGTCTGGGAGGTCAGGGCTAGGCAGACACGTTGACGTCCCTGAGAGAGATGGCACTGCTGGGGGCCTCATCCCCAAGCAGCAGGGCCGGCGTGTCCGTGTCTGCCTCCGAGTCCGCTCCGGCGCTGCCCTGCTCCGCGCTGGGCTCGGCGCTGGGGCCCAGGCCCTGGGACAGGATCTGCTGGATGGTCCTGCGCAGGTTGGGGTGCAGCCGGCCCTGCGTCTGGTAGAAGACCTCCAAGGCGAAGGACTTGAGCGTGCCAGTGCAGAGGTCCTCGTACAGAGGGATGGTGTACATGCGGGACATCTGTGGGGTCGGGGAGTGCTCAGTCATACTGCTGCTCCCCGGTCCCTCCTGCCACCTGCCGGCCCTGGCCTGCACTCACTCTGCCGCAGGAATGGCCCCTGGTAGCCTCTCACCCCCCACACTACAGGCCTTCTGCAGAGGCCTCGTCTTCGGAGAGTGTGGGCTGGGGGGGCACTGACGGGGGACAAGTGTGTGGAGTGGGGACCCCTGGGCCTCTGAGTCGCTCAGATAGCCCTGGTGCCCAGGGCAGGAGCCCGAATGCCTCCCCCCACCATGGGCCCAGACCTCTAGATGCTGCTCCTAGCTTGTCCCCTCTGGACGCAGCCTCCCCGAGGACTGGTGGGGTCTGGGCTCTTCCCATCTGGTGCGCGTGCACTCCCGCTGCCAACCCAGAGGCCACGTCTTCCCTACCCCGTTCTCAGAGATGCCCGCCAGACTGGAGGGTCAGGTGGGGCGGTGGGGGCGGGGAGGGGCAGGGCCCCAAGTGGGTGGCCGCACCTGGCTCTCAAGGAAGCGCCGGACTCTGTGGAGGTCGGGGTAGTAGTCGTTTCGGACCACGATCTGCAGCCAGCGGATGCGGATCTCGGCGTTCATGGAGTCCAGCAGGGAGGAGTAGCACTTGGACAGGCTCATCACCACCTCTGCAAGGCCGCGGACAGGTCAGGGCTGCGTGGGCACACCCCTCCCCAGCCACCGCGGCGGCCACAGGACCCACCCTGGGGCAGCGGGGACCCGTCCAGGAGCCGGTCCAGGAAGAGAGCCGTCTGGAAGGTCCTCCACTTGGAGATGTCAATGGCGCTGGCTGAGGCGGCCGCCTGGTCCAGCGGCTCCGCGGTCCACAGCTGGAAGAGGGCCTCCACGGGCCGGGTCAGGCTGGATCCCTGAGACAGGTCTGGCTCGGCCAGCGGCGGGCCCGTGGCGTTGAGCCAGCGCTCGAACTCCAGCCCTGCAGGGGAAGACTCCATCCTAGGGGCCCCACCTGGGCTGGGGAGGGGCCGCCCAAGCAGGCCTGCCCTGGAGACCACAGACCCCGAGGATGTCCCCGGGTGTGACACTTCCAGGGCTGGGAGCCCCAGAGCAGGGGCGGTTCAGGGAGGCTGGGGTGGGTCTAGCACCTGCCACTTTGAGCCACTGGAGTGGCTTCTGTGAAGGGACACAGGGAGGCCAGAAGGCTCGAATTGGTGACTGTGGGACCCCCATCCCCTCCACGCCTCTCCTGGTCATAGGTCAATGAGGTACTTCAAACCCAGCCTCAGTGCTGGGGGATAGAGGGGCTCTGCAACATGAGGTGGGCAGCAACATGCTGGCAAAAGACATTCCTGCATAAAACCCTGGCGCTGGGCACCTGCGGGGGCAGGTTCTGCCCATCCCCCAAAACCTTTGGTGCACTCCCTAAACCTTCCAAGACGCAGGACCACCATGCTCAGACCTCCCAGCCACACCTCACTGCCCTCCAGCAAATCTTGGCCCCTCCCTAGATGTCAGACCCCTCCAGTGTCTTCTTTGGCCCCCAAGCCCTCTGACCCCCAGGGACACTGTCATGGGCATTGCACAAGCAGGCCAGATGCTTCAGCCAGTTCTGAGGCAAACCTCCCTCCACCCTGTCAATCCTTCCCCAGGCCCTTTGCACACACTGCTTCCATGGCCCTCTTCCTAGGGACGGCCTAGTTAAGTCTGCTTGGCCTAAGTGCCACCTCCTCTGGGAAGCCCTCTGGGCCCCATCAGGCTGGGAAGCAGGCCCTCCTCTCTGCTCCCATGGCGTCATGGCCTGAGGCCCACAGTGTCCAGAGAAGGTTGGCTGAAGGAAGGAAGGATAAACCCAAGGGGCCTTCCTCTAGGCAGAGCTGGCAGCTGGTGCAGTACAGCGCCCCCACCCTCACACCCACTGCTCCCCTGGCGGGCCGAGGGTCAGAGGGCCATGGACATTGGGCAGGTGGCAGGCCTCACCTGCCCGGCAGTCCACGCTTTGCTCCTTCAGCTCCGGGAAGAAGCTCAGGAAGGAGTCCAGCAGGTCCTGGGCCACCACGCTGGTGAACTTGTACTTCTCCACGTAGGCCTGCGTGGGCGGGGGCAGGGCTAGCAGCGCTGGGGGCTAGGCGCACCGTTCCCCACCAGAGCTGCGGCCTGCGCCGCATGGCTGGGCCCAGAAGGGCCCCGCACCCATCTGTACAGAGGGCGCAAACGCACCCACCACTGCCACATGAGGTCCTGCTGAGGAGCCAAAGCTGGGAGGGTGGGAGAGGGAAGAGGCAATACCCTAGAACTGCCCAGAAAGAAAGGTGGGCCAGGTCCCAGCCCCACGCACAGGCCCCCACCGACTCCATCCCCACCACCAGGAGAAGCAGCCCTGGGAGCCGAGGAGCGGGTGGGGCAGGAGGGGCTGCTCACTCGGAGGAAGTCGTCAAAGCGCTGGGGGTCCCCGCACAGCTGGGACAGGTAGTACACGAAGCAGTAGCCCTTCTCGTAGGTGAAGAGATTCATGAGGTGGCTGGGATTCACGCCTGCAAGAACACCCCAGCTCTGGGTGGTGCTCTGACCCTCCTGGGTCCTGTGGGACCGGGGCGTGACAGGGGTCAGGCTGCAGAGCAGGAGGGGCCGAGGGCTGCTGTCCCTCACACATCCAGATGCCCCGGAAGTGCAGTGATGGGGCCTGCTCTGCCTGAGGGGCTGGGGGGGCGGGCACTGAGGGCCCACACACCACGGCGAGGGGTGCTCAGAGCCCGGGAGAGGTGCTGGCAGGCTGAGGGAGCCTACGGGAGGCCTTCCTGGGGCTGGGGGCTCCTGGCCTGGCCTGGCCTTTGCAGGGATCCAGCTAGGGACAGAGGACAGGGTAGGCAAGGAGGTCCTATGGGGTGATGTCTGCAGGGCCTGGAGCAGGTCCTGGCAGCAGTGGGTACCTGGCTCCAGCTTGACCTGCAACTTGCTGACCGGGCTGTCCTCTCCGAGGAGCTTCATCTGCCTGTGCAGGGCGTCCAGGCGGAAGGCCGTCTCCAGACAGGTGAAGGCAGCACCTGGACAGGGCCAGGGAGGCAGAGGAGGCGGGAGGGGGCAGGGGGCAGGCCTGAGCACCCAGGGCAGGTGCGAGGCTGCTGCCCTGGCTACTCCCTGCCCTGAGCCTTGTGAAGGTGACCCAAGGCCACCCAGCTGGACTCATGCACAGCAGGAGAACTGCATCCTGGGGTCTGGGCTGGGCTCTCAGCCCCCCGCATGGTAGCTAGGACGGCCCTGGTGGCGCCCCTCCCCCGCCCCCAGCCGGCCGCGGGCAGTACCGTAGGTCTCTGTGGTGATGCGGCGCTGGGCGTAGGTGGCCAGGCCCTCGCTCAGCCACATCTCCTCCCACGTGGCGTTGGTGACAGCATTGCCAAACCAGCTGTGGGCCACCTCGTGGATGACGTCAATGACCAGGAACTCGTCACTCTCCAGGATGGAGGAGATGATGAAGGTGAGGCAGGGGTTCTCCATGGCCACGATGGGGAAGGAGGGGGGCAGGAACACAATGTCATACCTGCCCCGGAAAGGTGACCATGAGAGGGCCGGGGGCCTAGGAAGTGAGTGTCACTTCCTCCCCAGGAGGTCAGAAGGGGTCGCTCCCATGAGCCCCAGTGTCCTCCTTTGGATGGCGGGGACTTGCTCTCTGACCCCTCTTGCCGCCAGCCAGGGCTCCCAGGTGCCCCAAGACATACCTGCCCCACATGTACGGCCCATACAGCCGCTCGGCTGCACTCAGCCACTGCTCCACTGCGCCCGACAGCTTGCTGGTGGCCGTGGGCAGGAGGCACGGCTCGGCCCAGACGCGGCTCCTGTCACAGGGCAGAGAGGGTGGGCCAAGGCCGAATGGCCCCCACCCCGCTCACCCCGCCAGGCCTTCTCTCTGCTTCTGGGCTCAAATACCACCCATGCCTCGTCCAGCCTGGCTGACCGCCCAGCCCGCCGCCTGTCACCCCGCCTCACTCAGTGGCCACCATGCAGGCCCTTCCCATGTCAGGGGCCGAGCCACATGCTGAGGACCCCTCGGTTCCTTATGTCTTAAGTTGAAGGAACCTGTGCGGGCTTGAGGGTACATCAGGCTGCAGTGTGGCCCCAGCAGGACAGGCCCGAGGAGCGCCGGGCAGGTCAGGAGCTGGGGTTGCTGGGTCCGAGGGCACGTGGGGTGAGGACAGCCTGGCAGGGGTGGCCCTGGGCCGTGGCAGGAGGCAGGGCTGGTCCCACGGGTGGGGGTCCTCGGCAGGGCAGCCACAGACGCAGGCCGCACGCCCAGCCCACAGCGAGAGCTCTCTGAGGCCTGGGCCCTGGGCAGCAGCAGTGGCTGCAGGAAGCAAGAGGCAGTGGCCCTACCTAGGCCCAATGTCTGCCGGCTGGAGGTCCCCGGCCACGAGGGCCACGAGGTAGGCGGGCACGGGGTGCTCCATGTGGAAGCGGTAGACGCCCTCCTCCTCCACGTACGTGCTCTGCGTGGCGCTCATCAGCACCTGCACCCCCAACGGGGCCTGCATGCGAGGAAGCCCCACCCGTCAGGGTACCCCGGGTCCTTGTGGGGAACCCCATGCCCCTGTCAGGGTACCCCATATTCCCCAACAGGGCACCCCACAGCCCAGGTCAGGGACCTCGTGTCCTTGATGGGGAACCCCATCAGAAAACCCCATATTCCCCAACAGGGCACCCCACAACCCAGGTCAGGGAACCTCATGTCCTTGATGGGGAACCCCATGGCCCCTTCAGGCCACCCCCTGTCCCCAGTGGGAACTCCACAGTCTGGGTCAGGAAACCACATAGCCACAATAGGGAACCCCACATCCCCAACAGGGCACCCCACAATCTGGGTCAGGAAGCCCCATGCCTGTCAGGGAATCTCTCACCCCCATCAGAGAATCCCCATGCTACAGTGGGAACCCCCAGTCTCCTGGTCTGCACACCTCCTGCCCCAGTCGGGGGGTGGGGGGTACTGTGCTCAGGCCCAGGAGCCCTGGCCCCCAGCACAGGGTCTGGCATCTCCGCCAGAGCCTCCCCCTTCTTGGGGTGTCAGGTGGCCCCCTCCTGCATGGTGAGGAGGGTGGGCTCCTAGGACAGTGGTCCTGGTGCAGCCGGGGCTATGGCCCAGGCGGGAGGGAGTGAGGAGGAGGGCCAGGAGTGGGGGCGCTGACCTTGACGACAGCCGAGTAGGTGCACTTGACGGCGGGTGTGTCGAAGCAGGGGAAGAAGGACCGGTTGCAGACAGAGTGGCCCTGGGTGAAGACGAAGGGCTTGGCGCTGCCGTAGGTCAGCTCGGGGTCCAGCCACCAGATCTGCAGGCAGGCGGGGCATCAGCAGACGGCCACGGGGCTCGGGCCAGGGACACCCTCCCCGTCACAGTGGGCCAGGCCTTTCGGGGGGCAGCGCTGCTGGCTGACAGCCCTCATCTGCCCAGCAAGGGGGATCCTGTCACACAGAGAGCAGCACTTGGGGGTGCCAGGACACCCCTGCCAGCCATGCCTCGCTTCCTGAAGGCTGTGCAGGTTTCCTGGAGGAGGGAAGGCCTCAGGGAGTGGTCCCAAACCCACTGTCCTACTCAGGTTTCTGAGCCCAAAGCCTCTGGGGGCGGCAGCCGGAGAGGAAGGGAATGAAGGTCCAGGAGGGGATGGCCTTACTGGGCTCATCCAGGGCCAACAGCTGCTTGTCCACCCCGGGGACCCTCACTCCCCTCCCCTCGGGCAGGCTGGACAGCTGACCCAGAGCGTGGCCTGCGCTCCATCCATCCCCAGGGCCAGCCTTCCCTCCAGGCAGGAGGTTCTGCATCCAGGAGCCAGCTCGGGGAGTCTCCCAGCCCATGCCCCTCATCCCAGCTTCCAAGGGGAGACTGAGGCACAGTCAGAACACCCGAGTCCAAATTCTCACAGGCTGGCGGCAAATCTGGTCTCAGCCAGGAAAGGGAGCCAGGACGTGGCCCTGCGCGAAAATGAGAACTTCCCGCAGACTCCCCCACACTGGAGAGGAGCCCGCACAGCTGGCTCGGGGCCACCCCTGGGAATAAGGTCAGCCTTGCTGGGAGGGACCCCCATGGGGAGATGAGTCTGGGCCAGGGCATGGCGGGCAGTGAGCCGAGGCCAGGCACTTGGAGAGGATGGGCTGGACAGAAGTGGCCATGGGGAGATGGCTGGGGCCTGGGCCTGGACCACTGTAGACAGACCCTGCAGTGGCTGCCAGCACCCAGCCGCCCACCTCTATGGCGGAGCCAGAGCTGAGGCAGCACCGCTGGGAGCCCTGTTCATCTGCACGACAGACAGGGACCTCCATGCATGACGTGGCCTCCCACAGGGCAGCCACAGGGGCAGATGTGGGCTCAGGGGTGGATGCCCTTCAGGGCTTCTGGTCAAGGAAATGGTCCCCACCTGGAAGCCACCTTCCCTCCGCAGTGCTGGTGGCCTAGGGGGGCCACAGGGGGCAGGGAATGGGCACATTGCCCGGCCGTGGGTGCCCACTTGCCCGCCTCCACACCTGCCGGACACCATCACCTGCTCGGCCAACCTCCCCCAACATTGTAGGCTTCGAGGCTTTCCTCACCCCCAAATACCCAGGCCAGGCTCCACCGCCACTGAGGAGCCCCCTCCCCTCCTCATGCCCTCCTGCCCACCACAGCCGCCAGCTCTGTCCAGGGCTGCATTGGCTGCCGGGTCCACTGCCATTTCAACACTCCCCTTCTCATCTCCTGCCCAAGTGTTCTAGAGTCTCTGGGAAGGTCAGGGCAGAGTCTGGGAGAGGGCCCCCCAACCACAGCAGGGTCCTGAACCAGCTCTCCCCGCATTCCCCTCTGCCAGGACAACACAATCATGGAAGCCAACTGGATTATTCCTCATCCACTTCAGGGACCAAGTGCACACCTGTCCTCCCACGGCCATTATGAAGGACCCCTCACACACCCCTCTGCAAGAATGGGTCTGTGGAATCCAGATGATGGCCACCAAGGCTGCTCCCCACATGGCCTTTTCCATGCTGAAATCACAGACTTGATGGATCCCAGACCCAGGAAAGGTGGCCTTTCCTGCAGACCCCAGACCCAGCGGGGCTGTCTCCCCCGCAGACCCCAGACCCAGTGGGGCTGTCTCCCCTGCAGACCCCAGACCCAGTGGGGCTGTCTCCCACATAGATCCCACACCCAGTGGGGCTGTCTCCCACGTAGATCCCACACCCAGTGGGGTGTCAACCTCACAGACCCTAGATCCAGAAGGGGCTGTCTCCCCTGCAGACCCCGGACCCAGGAGGGGCTGCCTCCACCGCAGACCCCAGACCCAGAAGGACTGTCTCGCCCTCAGACCCCAGACCCAGGAGGGGCTGTCTCCCCTGCAGACCCCAGACCCAAGAGGGGCTGTCTCCTCTGCAGACTCCAGACCCAGCAGGGCTGTCTCCCCCGCAGACCCCAGACCCAGTGGGGCTGTCTCCCCTGCAGACCCCAGACCCAGTGGATCCCCAGACCTGGCAGGGCTGCCTATCCCATTCCTGCAGACCCAGCCAAACCCCTGCCAGTGTTCACAGACTTCTTCCAAACTTGTTTGGGCTGCTGTCTCTGTTCCCTCATCGTGGGGAGCCCACAGTGATGTCTTCCTTTTCTGCTGACCCCTGGGACTGCACCAGATGTTCACAAGACCTGTCTGGGGAGCCTGTTCAAAAATGTAGACTCCTGGCTCTGGCCCGAGAGCTTCCCGGGACCGGAACCCAGGAATCTGCATTATGGAGACTCCCTGCAGTGGGTCCTGCTGCGTGCAGTCTTTGGCCCACTCTGGGGACAGGTCCCTACGGTCCCCAAACCTCATTTCACCCCACTTTCCCCTCTCGCACTTGCTCCACCAGCGCAGCCTCTCACGGGCCCCTCCCCTCCCTGTGGCCCTCCTCAGGCTCTGCTCAGCCCAGGCTTCCTGTCCCCACTGCCATGTCCACTTCTCAGCTCATCCAGAGAGGGCCCACTGGCACTGCTCGCCCCTTAGCCTCGCAGAGACCAACGGGGTCCACGGCCCTCCTTGGGAATGAGGGGCTAGGGCAGACCCCCGGGCAGCCAGGTACCCCACTCCAGGGGTGTGCCCGCAACTCCTGTCAGGGGGCGCAGGGTGCAGGGAGCAGAGGAACAGCTGCTGATGGGCTGGCGAAGGAGCAGACTTAAGGACTCCAGACACTGCAGGGCAGGAAGAAAGGTGTTCTTGCTGGGGTAGGGTGAGTGGGGTCGGAGGGGCATGGGCCCTAGAGTCTGCAGCACCCCCAAACTGCCTCTGGAGGTGCAGGGGTCCACTGGCAGGGCCTCCCAGGAAGCTGCATCCTACCTGACACAGGGATACGCTTAGGGATTCAGGCCTGAGTCCTGGAACAGGACCAGAAGAGGTAGGTGCCCAGGGTCAGAGGTCAAACACTCTGGTCTCCACAAGCAATCTGGCCTGCAGGCCAGGCCCCTTGTCCGCCAGGCTTCCAGCTCCAGAGCTGCACAGTCTGTGGAGACCATGCTGCCCCTCCCCACCCCAAGCACCCAAGAGCCCCTCAGCAGGCCATTGAAAGCCCAGGGACAACGGCCTCCCTGCTTGCCTGGCCCCATCCGCAGGGGCCTGTTGAGGGTCCTGGTCCCACCACTCTGCTGGCCATGGTCTTGGGAGGACTAGACACATGGGCTCCAAGTTCACAGATCAAGGTCAGGGAGGAGCACATCCCTCTGTTCTCACTGCCATGCTGGGAGGCATGTCTGCCACTTGTCAGAGTCCTGGAGTACCCCAGCAGGCAGCAGCGGCCAACCCAGCAGGCCAGCAGCCAGCACACCTACAGGAGCTCAAGAAAGGAGGAGCGGTGGCAGGGCCCACTAAGGGCTCCTGAGAAACGTGTAGGAGCCTGCAGGTCTGTGGCTGGTCTAGGCTCTTGCCGCTCACAGGTCATCTTGGTTCCTGGCCTGATGCCTCCAGACCAACTGTCCATCACCCCAACCATTTGCATGCCACAGGCAGTGACAGATGGAACCTTCTGGGGCGTCCCAGAGCTGCATGCATGTGTGTATGTGTGCGTGACATGTGTGCTGTCCACATAGGGACCAAGGGAGCCCCCATGCTGCGGAAGTGAAAAGCCTTGCTCCATCCTGAAAGCCCCACCATAGTGGAGGGGTGCCACAGCCACAGCACCCAACCTGAGCCACCTAGCCTTTCTGGCAGAGCCTATGGGGCAGTGGGTGCTCCGTGCCCAAAGCCCTGCAGAGCCCATATGTGTGTCTGTGTTGGGGACATGGCCACTGAGCCACAGCAGCCCACCAGTCCTCTCCCAGGGGGCCCAGAGCATCAGAGCCAACCAGCCCTTTCTGCCTCCTGCTCCCGCGGGTCTGTCTGTCATGCTGCTTGCACACAGACCTGGTGTCTATAAGTTCTCTGAAGGCCCAGGTCACAAGGAGGCCCTTCCGCATCTGACACCCCCCTGGCCCACCCCTCAGTGCCAGGCTCCTGCAGATGTATGTCTTGACATGTGCCAACCTGAAGTTGCTCTTGTCCCGGGGCACACCTGAAAGGAGTGGCCTCCCTTGGTGGCATGCTGTCCCCTGTCCTAATGGCACCCCAGGCACTAGCTGAGAATCACTGAGGCCACTTAGGCAGGGGTCCAGGGCCAGGTAGGGGAGTACCAAGTGAGACGCCAGGGCCCCTCCGGGGCCAAGTTGGCCCTGCCCTCTCTGCAGGTGCCCAGGCCAATGTCGCCTGTCCCGGAAGCAGAGCCCAGATTAACGACCCCTAACCTGGCAGCGCGAGGACAGGCCACCTGGAGACCCCGCGGACCAACCCACCGTCCCAGCGCCCATCCCGGCAGGACTCACGGCGGGAGCGTCGGTGGAGGTGTAGCGCAGGATGACCTGGAAGGGCTGGTGTGCCTCCAGCTCCGACGGCAGCGTGACAGTGAGCGAGGAGCCGTAGTCAGTGAACGGGTCCACCCTGAAGGCCAGCGGGCAGGAGGGCTCGGCGCCGGGCGCCTCGGGGAAGGAGGGCAGCGGGGGCGGCAGCGCTGGTCCGGGCCCGGGGTCCGCGAAGGCGAAGGCGCAGGGCGGCTCGGTGGCGGCGGCGGGGGCGCGGCGGAAGGCGGCCGAGTGCAGGCGCAGGGCCGGGTGCGCGTCGAGCACGAGCGCGCGGGGCGCGGGCCGCAGCGCGCACAGCTCGAGCACCAGGCAGCCGGCCAGCTCGCGCGCCTCGGGCCGCAGCTCCAGGCCCAGCTGCAGGTGGCGGAGGCGGAAGAGCTGCGCGCTGGAGGCCGAGGCCACGTCCAGGGCGGGCGGCGGCTCGGGCGGCGGACGGGCGGGCGCAGCCTCGGCGCCGGGCGCCTTGCGGCAGCAGCACTGCGCCGCCATGGCCGCCCGCGCTAGGTGAAATCCATGGGCGGCGGCCGCGCCGGGCCGCGGGGAACGGGCGAGGGGCGCCGGGCGGCGGCGGCGACGGCGGCGGGGCGCGGGCACAACAGGAAGTCGCGCCGGGAGCCGCCCGGCCCGGCCCCGCGCCGTGCGCCGCCCCGCTCGGGCTCCGCTCGGCTGCCGCCGGGGGCGCTGTGCGCGGGGAGACCCGGGAGCCGGGGCCTCCGTGCGCGGAGCCGGGGCGCGGGGAGCCGAGGGAGCTGAGCGCGGGACCGGGGCGCGGGGAGCCGGGGTTGCTGAGCGCGGGGCGGGACGTGGAGCCGGGGACGCTGTGCGCGGGGAGACCCGGGAGCCGGGGGCTCCATGCGCAGAGCCGGGGCACGGGGAGCCGGGGGTGCTGAGCGCGGGGCGGGACGTGGAGCTGGGGGCCCTGTGCGCGGGGAGACCCGGGCTCTCCGCGCGGGGAGCCGAGGCGTTGTGCGCGGGACTGGGGCGCTGCACGCGGGGTCGGGGCGCCGTGCGCAGGGCGGGACGGGGAGCCGGGGACCCTGTGCCAGGAGAGACCTGCCTCTGTGCACAAGGGGCCGCGGCGTGTGCGCTGGGCAGGGGCTCTGTGAGTGGGGAGGCCGGGGAGCCGGGGGTGCTGTGGGCGGGCGGCCGGGGCCCTAGGGCTTTGCACGCGGGGCGGGGGTGCGTTTTGTGGGGGGAACCGGGGTGCGCTAGAGCCGTGGTGCACGGGGCCGCTGAGCGGCCTCTCCAGCTCTGTGCGCTTCCTACCGGACCTGCGCCAGGGGACCCCAGGAGGGATCGCCGCTCCCTCAGGGACGCTGCGGGTCAGGTTCCTGGGTCGTTGGCTGCTGGGACACCTGGGGCAGAGCTGCCTCTCCGTGGGGTCTCTGCGTCCGGGAAGCCGGGAAGGGTAACGTCTGGAACTCCACGTTATCCGTCCGTTCCGGGGCCTCAGGCCCCAGGAATGAGTGAATGATTCCCCACCCACCGCCCTGGGAGACCAGTGTAGCTAAATAGTGTGGCTATTTAGATTTAAATTAAATAAAGTAGTTAAAGCTTAGTTGCTCGTTTGGCCTAGCTGTATTTCAAGGTCTCCGTGTGTGTGTGTGTGTGTGTGTGTGTGTGTGTAGCGTAGTGTGTGGCTAGTGGCAACCACATTGGACCGAGCAGATACTCCATTCTCACAGAAAGTTCTGTTGGACAGCGCTGCCTTAAGGGCTGGCAGGGCCCTGGAGCGCAGACTGTTTAGGAGCCCGGTGCTCGGGTGGTAATGGGCACCTGGCCTGCTGCCCCCATCCCACCTCACCCAGTCCTGACTAGGGGCTGGGGCCCGAGGGGAGGGCTGCAGACCAGCAAGGATACCCAATGAGGGGGCAGCAGGTGGACCTCAAAGCCATGGAATGAGAGCAGCCACCAAAATGTTGCTATTGTTATCACGTAAGAATTCAGGTCATTGGGGAGAAGGGGCTTTGGGGCCTGGGAGAGCATCCAGGACCCTCTGCACACCTCTCTCGGCTGCTCCATGGCCTGTGGCTCACGGCGTGTGGGTGGGACTCAGACACTGCACTTGGCCTTGGGTCATCCCTGAGTAGTGTTCGATCCTTCTGGACTTAGTGTCCCCATCTGTAACCCATCTGATTGTCTGCCCTCCTCCCCGGGGGTGGGAAGGACTGCTGAGAGTGAGGACGTGTGTTCACTGATGCGGAGCATGAGCACCGAGGCATCGCTGCAGTTTTCCTGTGGGTCCTCAGGTCCCCATGTGCCCTCTTAGCTGGGGGGACACGACCTCCTTCTTGGGGTCCCCACTCCAAACTCCTGCAGTCACCTGGTGGAGGGGGGTGAGTCCCGCATCCAAGACTCAGGAGGGGCGAGAGCTGGGTCTGACTGGTCCTTGCCGCCTTCAGGTGGCCCAGTGCCCTGTCCAGGTGGTGGAGGCCCCACGGTGCCGAGAGCTGAGTGTTCTAGATGGCACTCCCAGTTCGACTGGCCTCCCCAGTGGGGCTGGGGCTGGGGCTGGGATTGGAAGAAGCTCATCAGGACTGCACGTGGGTGCCCACACTAGCCTGCCCTGACCATGCTCAGGCAGGTCTACCAGCACACCTGCGCCCTCAGGGCCTTCTTGCCCTCCTGGTCCCCTGGACTTGGGTAAGCAGGGGTAGGGTCTCATCCCTTCTCTCCTGGAGGACCTGGGCATCCCCGCAGCCAGTTCTGCACTCAGGAGGGGTGGAGTGGGGCAGCCTTTTGGGTCCAGAAGAACTGTTACCACCTCTCCCCCTGGGGTGGGGGTGCCTTCCACCCCACATTTCTATAAGTAAGGAAGCAACACAAGCTGGTCTTGAAGAAGCAAGCAGATCTGTTTGCAGTATTAAAGCCAGCCCACCAAGGCACCTTGTGAACTGTGAAGCCCACAGTGGTTGTCTCCACTCTCCACCCTGGCCCTGTCCTTCAGGGGAGAGTGCCTTCAGCGCTGCTTCAAGGCTCCTCCATCACAGCCTGTCTGCCGCCCCCCAAAACCCCCATGGAGAAGGCTGATGGAGGTCTGGGGCTGCTGCAGTGTAGTTCTCCTGTCACCCCCTACCCTGACCTGGGGACAGGAACATAGAAGTCAGGATTGTCAGGGCCGAGGTTTCTCCCACAGGATCTTCATACTCTAGCCTTTTAGGATCAGATCCTGGCTGGCTTGGGTGGACTGAAGCAGCTGACACTCCATCTACTCCCCAGCCTTTTCCTAACGCCCGTGGACCGGGCACCCCTGTTCAAATGAGCTGGCTTCAGGGAGGGGAGCGGGTCCCAGGATGCTAGGATGTGGATGTGGTGGCGGACAGAGTCCTGGGGAGAATTGGGCTTCTGGTGGGAGCCACAGTGGGATGGTTCTCAGGATGGAGCTGGTGGGATAAAATGCTGATGGAACCCATACTTGTCCTTCATCCTGGCCCAGGCTCTGTTGCCCTTGCATGCTTGTCACCCAGGGCCAGGTGGGTGTGCCATCAAAGGTGCTGTGAGCACACAGGGTAAAAACCTGGGTTCAGGTCCTGACTCCTGACCTCTTGGCCAGGCAAATGCTCAGCTCACCTGAGGTTACCGATGGAGCCACTGCAGCCTCACCTGCCAAGTGGAGACAAAGGCAGGAGCTCCTTTGTGGGATTGATGAAAAGGTGACATGAGCTATGAGGGGCTTGGGAGGAGTAAGTGGCAGCTGGCAAGCCCTCAATAAAGGTGGTAAAAGGGTAGCTGCGATGAAGTGCAGTTGGGTTATGTCTGGGGCTGTGGCTCTTGGGAATGGGGGCTACTGACTGGTGACATCGCACAGGGCTGGGTACACACCTAAAAGGTGTGGTGTATGCTCTGAGCCAGGGACCAACCGATGGTGTTGCTCCTGTCACAGCCAGATACCTAGGTGCAGGAGCAAGAGGAGTGTGGTGGGGGGAGGGAGGCCCCTTTCACAACCACCCCAGTGCCTCACTCGAAAAGTGTGAGCTTCCCATCCCCACGACTTCGGGCTCTGCTGGGTCAGGTCTTCATTCCCAGGTAAGATGCTTCCACCTGGGGACACACCATGTGCCCCTGGATGGGAGGCTGAGACACCACCTAGCCATTTTGGGTTCCTTAGGCCAGCGAGGCATCAGGCAAAACGGGTTGCTCTGCTGGGTGGAGTGGCTGATCCTGACCTTCAGGGGCAGCGGGGTCAGGAAGAGTACGCTGGAACTCAGGACATCCCCCTGATGCCTCCCAATACTCCCAGGTGTGTGGGAGCACCAGTGCAGGCAGGGCCACTCTGGGCCTTTCAGGATGAAGGCTCAAGTCACCCCACCAGGAAAGACCAGGACTAGTGAGGTGCAGGTTGAGAGTAGAGGGAACAGAGAATGGATAGTGAAAAGGGAAATGATAACACCAAACGCTTTATTTTATTAATTACTTTCTCATGGATACATTTGTATATATTAACCAAGAACTGTGTTATCTGTAATTCATGTACATTACCCAGTTTTTCCTTTTCTCCTTCCCCACTATCTTATTTAAAGAGTGTTGATGGTGAGTAATTATCTATCTAGTAGATCAGATATGTCCAGATATGGACAGAATGTCCAGGTGAGGTGCATCTGAACCAGAAGAGGAATCGACAGGCATCTAAGCTGTGGGGCAGCTGATGGGGTTCTGTGC
Organism: Equus caballus; assembly: GCF_041296265.1. NCBI lineage: Eukaryota > Metazoa > Chordata > Mammalia > Perissodactyla > Equidae > Equus > Equus caballus. The sequence goes on along the minus strand of NC_091689.1, from coordinate 26,165,901 downwards.
CCTCCACTCTTGGGAGGGCCACTGTGTTAGCAGCAGGATGCCAGGTCAGGGCTCAATGCTGTTGCTGAAGCTGGGAGGTAAGGTCAGAGGTGGGTACGGACGCAGAGAGCACCAAGGGTGGTCTGTCACACGGCCTCACACCCTCACCTACACGTAGCAGCGAGAAGTCTGGAAACTGTGGGCCCTCCTGACCACATCTGTGTTGGGTTCTGAGACGGGACCAGTGTGAGGTTTGGGAAAAGCCTGTGGCTCGAGCAGATGGCAGGCACGAGGCTTCGCCAGCAGTCCGAGGTGCCCTCCCAGAGTCGCCCACATCAGAGAGGCAGGAAGCCAGGGTGAGGGTGGAGGGTCTTCGGGACTCCCCCACTTCCTGATCTCCTGACCGTGGCTCTCCGGCCTTGATTTCTGTATTAAATGTCTTTCTGCCTAAAATCCCTCCAGTGGTTTTGATTTTCCTGACCGAGCCCTGTCTAATAAGCCTGCTGTCCAGGGGAGGGACGGCTCCCCGTGCCCTCCTCGGTGGACACACCCCGCACTACGGTCAAGAGGGGACAGAGACTCTGAAGCTGCATTTCAGGAAGACACAGAAAGCGAACACAGCGTGTGACAGTGAGGAAGGAGAGGAGGGACCAGCCTCGGTCAGTGCGTGGCCTCCCTCCCCCAGCCCAGGGGCCGCGGGAAAGCCCAGCGCCTGCTCCAGGCGCAGGCTGACCGACTAGGGCTCGCTGTCCCGGGCGCTCCGCGGCAGGAGGGACCGGGACTGCAGGGCCTCCTCGTACTTCTGCAGCTGAGCCCAGAAGCCCGGGTTGGGCTCGGCCACGGGGCGCGCGCTCTTCACGGCCTGCGAACGAGAAGCTCGGGCTGAGCTCCGCGCAACCATCCCCACAGACTCCTCCGGCGCCGGACGCCCCACGAAGTCGCTTCCAGTCCGGAAGTCCGCCCTCCCGGAAGGCCCGCCCACGCCGGAGCCCCGCCCCTCCAGGAAGTCCTCGCCCCCGGAAGTCCCGCCCTGCCGCACCTGGAAGGCCGCCTCCAGGCCGAGGCCGCGGTGCCGCATGAGGTAGGAGGTGCAGACGGCTGCCGAGCGGCTGCGGCCGTTCTTGCAGTAGACGAGGCAGGCGCCGCCGGCGCGCACCGCGGCCTCCATGGCGGCGCAGGTGGGCTCCAGGTGCACCAGCAGGTCCTCGGCCGGGTCGTCGAACACGGGCACGCGCAGCTCGCCCACGCCGGGCGCGCTCGGCCCAGGCTGCTGGCGCGAGACATTGACGCACAGGGTGACGCCCGCGCGCGCCAGCAGCTCCGGCGCGGCCGCGGCGCGCGCGCTCCCGAGGAAGAGCGACGGCGCCACGCGCACGAACGGCGGCGGCGCGGGCGGGGCGGCCTCAGGGCGGCCGGCTCGTTCCGAGTCCATGACCGGCGCTCGGGCGCCCCCCGCGGGGGCTTATTTTGGGCTGGGGGGTGGGAGGCCGGCCGCGTGCCCCCTGGTCCTAGAGACCTCCGAGCGCCGCTCCTCCCCCGCCCGGGAGCGGGGTCCGCCCATGTCTCCCTAATCGCCGCCTCATTGGCCAGGCTGTGCGGGCCCCCTCTTCTGATTGGCTGTGGTTGGGGAGGGCTGCCATTGGCTGGGCTCTTACTCAGCGGGAGAGTCGGATTGGCTGCAGCGGAGTAGGCGGGGCTGGGGGCCTGGAATGAATGGGCCGCACCCTAGTCGCCTGTGCCGGGCGGAGCTGCGAGGCGGGGCTTCTAGAGCTACCGGTGCAGGTGCGTGCGACCCGGGAGGTTGCGCTGACGCGGCCGCCGTCACCGGAGCCAGTCCAGCTGGGCGGGAGGGCAGCAGGGCCCCTCTCACCTGCGACTGCCGTGCAGAGGAGCAGGGGCCCTGCCACACTCTCATGTGGCCCGGACCAGTGTCTTCCCTGTGGGTTCGTCGGCAGGCCGTACTCTTCATAACCACTCTTGCAACCGCGTTGCCGGCTGAGGTGCCCTTAGGACAGCTTTGCGTCTATTCCCTTTTGTTGCCTGCTTCCTAATAAATCGCCCTGTGTAATTTCTGCATTTTATTTTCCCTTTTATTGCAACACATGGTTCATGTAAAATAAAACTATTCACCGTTAACTTCATGTTATTTGATACTTCCTCATAGACCAGTGTTTCTGTTGTTTTAACTTTTTGGGGTCACCACTGTAACTTTTAAAAGTTAATTTAAATCATTTAAGGTCCACGTAGCTGTCATTTAAGAAGACCTCTTCGAGGGTTTTTTCTGATGTCCTGTGTCTTTCCGGGAATGGTTGCCGTGAGCATTAACTGCCTTGCAGCCCTGCATATATTGTTATTGCAGTTTCAGTTTAATTCTAATAATAGTGAAACATTTTCCCATTCATCTCCATCGTTTACTTAAGATTTACAATCCGGGACTGGCTGGTGGCGCAACGGTTAAGTGCGCACGTTCCGCTTTGGTGGCCCAGGGTTCGGATCCTGGGTGCAGAGATGGCACCACTTGGCAAGCCATGCTGTGGCAGGCGTCCCACATATAAAGTAGAGGAAGATGGGCACGATGTTAGCTCAGGGCCAGTCTTCCTCAGCAAAAAGAGGACGATTGGCAGAAGATGTTAGCTCAGGGCTGTTCTTCCTCAAAAAAAAGATTTACAATTCATGCTACCAGAAATTATCCTCCAGTCTCCCCTGCGCCTAGGTCCTAGATCAATCTGACAAACCGTACTGGTACAATCTCTCTGAGTGATCTTGATTCTCTCCATTCCAGCAGCAGCCACCAGGTGCTTGCCACTGTCAGATCTTTACTGCAGCCTAGGGCTCCCTCCGAGCTAAAGACTCAAATGGCGGTCTGCTGCCAGCTCTTCACTGGCTGCAGGTCTAGCCCCCACCTAGGGGAGGCCTTCCCAGCATCCATTTCCCTCTTCCTCTGCCCTAAGGACAGACTGGCTTTCCTGGGATGGGGAGGGAAAGGAATTCCTATTTTCCAGAGTTCATGGGAACTGTCCAAGTAGGTGGAGAGTCCCTGTCCCCCAGCTCCAGAAGCAGGCCGGGGATACCTCCAGGCATGAAGCCGGTTCCCTGGCCGCTCCCCCTCCCATTGCTGCAGGAAAGGGCTTGGGCTCTCATACGAACGAACGATGAGAGAGGAGTTTGGAAGTTTCCTTTGTTCTCCTTATGACCACAAGGGCAAGCCAGGCTTGAGAGGAAGCAGAGTTGGGAGGAACGGGGTTCTTGATGACATTGTTGGGGCTCTGAATCAAACCAAACCTGAGGACCCTCTTGCCTCTGGACTGTTTGGTTTCCTGAGCCAACAAATCACCCTTTATTGTTGGACAGTGTTCGAGGTGGGTTTTCTGTTCCAAGGCCTCCCACCTGATCCCTCCTGCTCCTTCACCCCCCTGACTAATGAATCAGTAACAAGACATCCTAAGTGTCTTAAATCCGTTCTCTCCACCTTGACTGCTACATTTAGTTTGGGCCATCCTCTTCGGGACCTGGCACCCAGCTCCTGAGGGGTGCCTGCCTTCCAGCCTTCCTCGCTGTAGCGGAATGTGCTTTCTAAAGCAGTGCTTTTCGGATGTCGGTCCTGACTCATTAGCAAGTCGTGATCCATTAGCGGGTTGTGAAGTCAATTTTGTGGGTCATGACCAGTATTTCACTTTTTAGTGAAATGGTATAGAAAAGAATACTTGCAAATATTAAGGTGCCTGTGTGTAGTAGAGTGAGATTTGCATGGGTATTTTTTGAGTTAGGTTTGTTTATGATGTAAAATGGGGTCTTAGGGTGGGTCCCAAGCAAAGTCTTGAAAGTCTCTGATTCAAAGCTCACATCTGACCGCATCGCCCGCCTGCTTAAAAACGTCTTGCTCCTTCTGTCTTTAACCTGGCATTCAAGGCCCCTCCTGTCCTGTCCCTCTAGTGTCATCTCTCTCTCCGTCCCCGCCTGCACCTCACACTATAGCCCAGTGGCTCTCAAAGTGCTGTCCACATCTCAGCAGCATCTGGGAACGTGGTTGGAATGCAGATTCCCAGGCCTCTGGGGTGTGACCCAGGAAGCTGTGTTTTACCACACTCTCCACATGATTCTGATACATGATAAAGTCTGTACCCATCACTTAGTCAAGCTAAAAAGCCATTTAAAGCAGGAGAGTCCCCAGCCCCAAAAAAATTACCCACTCTCCTTAAACATTGGATTTTGACTCACTACATACACACATATCCTTTCACTTTCTTCTGATGATGGTCTCGCTGGGGCCAGTGGGGTGTGGCTCATGGTGGCACTCAGTGCCTGGCTGTGCCTTCCAGTTCCTGTTCTTTCCCTTCCTGTGAACTTCAAAGCATTTGAGGAGCAATCTGCAAGTAGAATCCTTTTGGAATTTTTTAAATGATTTTTCCCACAGTCTCTTACAGTGTTTCATCTGTATCTAATTTGATTGCAACTTTTCTTTTTTTGGTGAGGAAGCTTGGTCCTGAGCTAACATCTGTTGTCAATCTTTCTCTTTTTGCTTGAGGAAGATTGTTGCTGAGCTAACATCTGTGGCAATTTTCCTCTGTTTTGTATGTGGGGCACTGCCACAGCGTGGCTTGATGAGTGGTGCATAGGTCCACGCCCAGGATCTGAACCTGTGAACCCTGGGCCCCTGAATTGGAGTGTGCAAATTTAACCACTATGCCCCCAGGCCGGCCCCTGATTGCAACTTTTAAGTGACCTTTGTCAACTTTTCAAAGTCTTCAATTGAATTTTAATAGACATGCCACTCTCCTTTCCCATGCAGGCTTCATCAGCCATATGCCATTAAATTTCATAACAATGATAGGTTCAGTCGGCATTTTCTGCTTTGCAAATACCACGACTCTTATGAGTGGCTGCTGTGCTGAAAGCCACTCTTCATAAAGAACAGTTTGCTAAATTACTAATTTGCTGAATTTACCAAGTTTACTAGTTCACCAAAGACTTTTAAAGTTCATATTCTTGAATAATGTCAAGGAATGTTAAAATATTATTCTTATGAAAATGTTCTTTTGAACATATTCTTGAGTGTCAATGTAGGACTTGTATCAATTTGTGGAAATAGGGCTTTTTAATCTTCACATGCCTGGTTTTTAGAATTTCAGTGCCTATATTCTTATGAATAGGAGCAAAATATCAGCATTTCATATTGCATTTTTTCCAGTTTACATAAGTTTCCAGGACACCTTTTCTTCTTTGGCCACATTTTATTTAGAATTTTTTTTGCCAATCTTCCCAAATTGTCAGGCTTGCCAAAGCGGCCACAGATAGCTTTCTTTTAGCTGTTGTTCAGAGTCATTCATTTGGGGGATGTATTATTTTCCTAGAGTCACTGTAACAAAGTGTCACGATCCGGGTGGCTTGAAACACCAGCAGTTCATTCACCCCTCTGCTTGGGTCTCCAAGTCTCTCTCTCCTTATAGGGACACCAGTCATTTGGTTTAGGGCACACCCTGATCCAGTAGGACCTCAACTTGATTACACTGGCGAAGACCCTATTTCCATATAAGGTCATTCACAGGTACCGGGGTAGGGACTTGAACTTATCTTTTTGGGGGACACTATTCAACCCACAACAGGTGATACGGTTTAACAGGCTCGTAGGATATTTTGAAGTCTTAGTTGACCATTTTTCTTTCTCTTTTCATAACAAATGAATTTTAAAGACAGCTCAATTTGCCTCTGCTCAGCCTCCCAAGCTGCACTTGGAGGGAACCAACAGAGAGAGGGCAAGGACAAGAGGTAAAGAGAGGGGGGATCCAGGAACCAAGGCGGGGACCAAGGGAGATGGGAGAGGTGAATTGGGAGACGGTGACCCTAGAACCCGGGACTCCTGGCACATTTGCCTTAGTCCACGCCCTTCTAGTCAGTGGGGGAGGGACTGGGCCTCGGCACTTCATATTCTTTCCCCCCTGTTCTAAGGGGCAGTCTGGGTTGAGAACCCCAAGCAGGGCACTCCTCCTCTCACTCTCCAGGAAGCCCCAACAGCTTCAGGTGCCGAAGCCCCTGGTGCTGCCCCACCGTCGTGCCTCTGCACATCCTAGTTGGCTTCCCTGAAATGTGCTCTTTTCTCTTTGGAGACCTCCTGTGCATCCTCTGAAACCCTATTCAGGAATCCTCCCTCCATCAAGTCTTCCCCAGTGACCCCTCCGTCCAGACAGCGAATCCTTCTTCTCTCCCAGTGACCTGGGGCCCCGTCCTCACTCACCTTGTCCCCCCACCAGACCACGAGCTCCCCCTCTGTGCCTTCCACAAACATTTACCCTGTGGACAAAACCCGGCTTTGGAGTCAGGCAGAGCTTGATCAGATATTGACTCTATCACGTTCTAGCTCGTGACCGTGGGCAAGTTCATGAACTCCCTGGTGCCTCAGTTTCCTCCCACAGGCACACCCGTGCTCTCTTTCCCGGGGCGTTGGGAGCATTTCGCGCAGTCTCCCCGGGAGCCCTAAACCTGGGGACGGACCCGCCGTCCCTGCCGGTGTCCGAGATGGAGATGGAGGAGGCGTAGGGGCGCGGCGGGGCACCAGGTGGGGGCGGGAGGCCCGGGGTCCCGTGAGGTCACAGAGGGGCGTCGCCTGTCCCGGAGCAGCCCGGGGGCGTGGCCCGGCGCGTTTGGGCGCGCGGATTGGCGGAGGCGAGAGCGGCGGGCACGTGGGCGGCCGGCCCGTCTCCAGGGAAACCCGACGCTGCCGGCGCACCGAGCTGAGCCGGTGGAGGCTGCGCTGCGCGGACTCCCGTCCGGGGCTGACCCGGTGCGGCCGGTGACCCCGAGCGCTGGTGCGAGCTCTCCGAGCCTCGGTGTAGCCCCGAGGCAGGGGCTCGGCGGCGTCCCGGAGGGGCGCGGCGAGTCGCGGGGAGCCGGAGTCGGGGGTCCCCGAGCTCGGCGGAGGCGGCGGTGGGGACCTGTGCGTGCGCCCCACGCCCCCGGGCCTGGCCCGCTATCCTCCCGGGAGGACAGGGAAGGGATTAGGGCCCCGACGTGCGTGGGAGGCTAAGTGTGGGGTTAGGCGGCGGCCGTGTCCTCGCACCCGGTGCCGCCGCCGTCGCGGGCTGGCTTCCGAGGCCGCGGGGGAGGGGGAGCCCGCTGTCTGCGGCCCCCTCGGGCAGTTAGCCTGGGAAGGACTGACTCCAACACGTGGCCTGAACGAGGTCGTGGGAGGGTGGCCCCAACGGCCCTTCCTGTGGTTCCTGCCCCAGGGAAGGGACAGGGACACCCTTGGGGTGCTGGCAGAGGTTCCCCGGGGGCTCCCAACAAGATCGGGGGCGTCACCCGGGTTAGGGGAGGGGACCTTTCTCTGAGGCCGATGGGGCCGTGCGTGGCTCCCGCCAGGAGCCCTGAGGGCGAATGTGGGTCTCTGGTGTTGCTTCCAGGTTCGAAGACGAGAGACATGGAAGGTGGTTATTCCTCAGGCCTGTGTCACGAAGTCCCAAATGCTTACAGCTCCGAAGTCCTGCTGGAGGGCAGGGGCGGAGAGCCTGCTGCTACCGCCGAGGGCCCGGGGACCCTGGAGAGCTCCAGGCTCTTCACCAAAAGGTGCGGGGACCCTCCCTGATGCTGGGGACCAGACTTAGCTGGCATCCAGCGTTGAGGCAGGTGTTAAAAAATTGCTAAAGTTATTTTACCCCTCAAAAAATTAGTCTCTGAAGAAATAGGAAAACCTCCACGTTGTGTTAACAGCCACAGAGCAAAATGACAATAATGGGTACCTGGAAGCCTGTGCCTGATCTGGGCGTGCTCCCTTCAGCCTGCCCACTCAGCCTTGCGGTGTCACCCCCTCACAGCCTTAGGACTTTACACTGTGCGGTCCCCAAACTGGCACGGCTTCTTCACAGTATGTTGCTAATGGCGGGGGGGGGGGGGGGGGGGGGTGGGGCTGACATGCCTCAGGCCTCCTATGGCCCACGTGCCCCTCTCAGAGCCTTACTTTGACATCTTGTGAGTGAACTGTGTCCCGTCCCCAAATCCACATGTGGCAGCCCTGACTCCCAATGTGATGGTGCCTTTGGGGGATAGGAGACGGGATTTTGTGGAGGGCAATCAGGTTTAGGCGAGGTCATGAGAGTGGGGTCCCCATGAGGAGGTTAGTGCCTTTATAAGAAGAACAAGAGACTAGAGCTTCCTCTCTCGGCCATGCGAGGGCACGGGGAGAAGGTGCCGTCGGGGAGCCGGGAAGCAGGCCCTCACTGGGAACCGAGTCTACAGGCACCCTGATCTCGGACTTCCCTCCTCCAGAATGTGAGCAATAGATGTCTGCTGTTTGAGCCCCTCAGTCTGTGGTACTTTGTAATATCAACTGAGCAGGCTGACATAGTCCCCACTTTACAGATGAGGAAACTGAGTCACAAGGGGGTAAGGAAGCCGTCTGGTGGCAGAGCCAGGTGGTCCAGCTCTCGCCCACCTTGCCAGCTGGCCGTTTCCGGTGATCTCCTCCTGCTCTTCATCCTCCTAGGGACTTCGCAGAGGCCCCAGAGGAGGAGGAGGAGGAGGAGTCAGAGGGCTCTCTCAGGACCTCCCTGAAGAGGGCCAATATCCAGCTCGTCCGAGGTGTGCAGGAGTGGCAGGACGGCTGCGTCTACCAAGGGGAGTTCGGGCTGGACATGAAGCTGGGATACGGGGAATTTTCTTGGCCTACAGGTGAGGTAAGTAGCTTCCAATGCTTCCTCCCCACCTCCCCCCAGGGCTTGGCCAACCCTGGCCGTCTCCCTTCTTCTAAGAGGGATGTAATGTGAACTCATAGATTCACCAACAGGAAGGATGCTAGACTAATGTTTCCTGCTTGAGAAATGCCCAGAGAGAAACATCCTCACAGACTTGCAAGATCATGCCTGCAGTTTGCCCGGGCGTCCATAGACCCCGGCTTGGGGAGCTGTTACTTAAGAAGATAAATTCTTATTCTGCGTAAATGTCTTAAAATTGTGAATTACTGTAGCGAGTTGTGTATTTACATTGGTGACATTGCTCTGTATTTAAGGTTAAACAGGAGGAAAGGAGCTTCTGAAAGACAAAATGAGAGCACCATCTGGTGTCCGCGGGAGGCTGCGTCCAGGACCTCAGTGGAGGCTCCGAGGGGCCTTTGGCAGAAGTTGTTTACTCCACCTGGCATCCCTGGCTGGGTGGAGCAGCCATGCTTGTGGCAAAGCTGGGCGTATGCTACGTCTTGGGGGGCTTTGCGTGCCTCCCCAGGGGGATGCTGGGTTCTGAAGATTTCCCGGTGGTGTGTCACATCCCTGCCGGCTACACCTGTGCCCAGGTGGGGGATTCTGCCCTGTGTTGCCCTCAGCATTGTGTGATTCAGCCGAGATGTTGTGCATCTTTTGCTTGCAAATAATAGAGACTGTCTAGAGGCAATGTAGGGGTGTGTGTGTATTTGGGGGATTATAAGAGTCTGGGGGCAGCTCAAAGGACCCAGAAGGCCGGTGGCCTGGTACTGAAGCTCTTCTGGAGGGAGGCGCTGGCTGGCACAACCTCTTAGGGGCCACGTGGGGTCCCGGCTCTGCTCTCTTTTCCATGCTCTGTTCTGCCTCTAGGGCCATGGTTTCTTTGATCTTGGTGCCCAAGGCTGAGCTGCCTCATCCAACCCTTCACCCCTTGCGCTTAGACCCCCTAGGTCAGAGGAGAGGGGTGGGGGAGACGAGGAGGGGTCTTGGGATGGATCCTGGGGAATGGGGAGCAAGAGTAGCTGCAGGAGGAGGCAGAGCTTCTGGGTCCCCAACCCAGTCCCCGCCTGGAATGTGCCCACAGCTCAGAGGAGCCTCCAGACCTCATGTGATCAGGGCAGAGGCGGGGCCGGCCGGACCTGAGCCTCTGCTGAGCTTCTGTCAAGGAATGCAAGTCACCGTGACATTGCTGATTTGAGCACCGATTCTTGTTCAGCATTTGTTTCTTTACTCCTTGGCTAGTTTCTCTTTATCCACCGTGTGGTGTCCAGCGGTCAGACAGCCCTTGTTCGTGGTTGTAGGAGGTTTGGACGTGCCAACCTGTCCTTCAGCCCTCAGCTTCACCCTGAGAAGGGAGACCACAACAGGGGGTCATCGAGGGGGACCGTCAGTCTCCTTACTGCCTGGCTGGGATCTCTGGGTCCACTGAGCAGCTGCGCTGCCAGCCACGGCAGCTGATGAACCAGAGAGGCCAGAAGGAACAGGGCATGCCGCTCATGAGCAGCGACCTTGGACATGCTAAGTGTATCTGAAGAACAAGACCGAGCGTGTCAGCTCTGGCTGGTCAGATGAGGCTCTTGGTCTGTGTGGGGGCGAGGGAGGGCTGGAGGGAGGGACAGTGCCGGCCCCCCAGTGCTGCTCTCCTGGGGTGTGGACAGAAGTCCTCTCTCACGCATACCAACCTGGGGAGCTGAGGGTTCAATGTTCCCCCTGTGGCTCTGCACAAACGATTTGGCACTTAGGACTGTTTTTAGTTGGGTAGACTCTGATATGCCCACAATAGCATACAAATTAAATGAATATTGGGGGAAGTCAGGCGGTCCCCAGCCTGTTGCCTCTCTGCTCGCTGGACATCCTTGCACTGGCCAAACTCTTCAGGACTAGCCGCTAACGGAACCCAAATTCAACCCAGCTGAAACGGAAAAGGGCCTTTGTTAGCTCTTGTCACTGAAAAGTCCGTCAGCAGGGGTCATGGAGCCCTAGGCTTGGCTGGCTCTGGGGGTTCTAATGACCTGTCAGGACCTCTCTCTCCCCATCGCCATGTGGGGGGCTGGGACTGACCTTCTGCCATCTGGCAAGCCCATGAGGGCAGTGTCACGCACTCCTCAAAGAGAGAGAAGGCCCCAGCAGGACATTGGTCTGGCTTGGGGTTGGGTCCTGTGACCACACATAAATCAAGGCTGGGCCTGGAGGTCAGGAGTCCCCTGGTTGACCAACAGGCTTGGTCATGTTCCCGGAGGCTGGGGTCAGTCCACCGCCACATCCATGGGGAGTCGTGTCCATCGTGAGAGGAAAGAGAAGGGACTCTAAGCAGGCAATACTCGCCGGCCTGTTCACGCGAGGGGTCTGTGAGCACAGACGGTGAACTGGGTGCCTGAGCCAGCCTGCTTCCAATATGGAAGGCAGCCGTCAACACGCATGACAGTCAAGTCTAGGGATAGGAAAGTGCTTGGAATGGATGTCACATTCTTTTTCCTCCTGGGCTCCGGTGGAGGGGAAGGCTCTGACAGACCCACCCCTAAGGTTTGCAGGGCTCGGGACAAGAGCACAGACAGAGGCCCACGTCCATGGCCTCGATATTGAGGAGTTGTAAATCAAAGCCAGACTGGTGTTTCCTCAAGTGCGGGGTCCCACGCTGTGACCCCCAGTCTGGTGGCCCCCGCTCCCTGGGCCCGCCTGCTGCCTGTGGGCCTGAGCAGGAACCGGGCAGGGTGGGAGCTGAGCCTGGGCCAGACCTGCTGAGGAGAGACAGGTCCCGCCAAACCCAAGGAGGGCATCGACTCGGGCACAGCCTCCCTTTCCTGACTCAGGAGGTCTGGGCAGTTCCAGACACCTCCCCTGACTCGCCCGCCTGAGCCAGGGCAGGAGGGAGCGTGGCCATCATGGGGGCTGACCGCCTGGTACCCGATCTGCGTGTTTTGCTTGACCAACTCTAATAGTCATGTTGGCCACCTGAACTTGAAGGGGGCCCTGTGGCCAGGCACCCCATGAGACCTATGCAGCCCCAGCAGTCCCCACTCGTTGCCAGCCAGGTGTGCGAGGCCCCCTGTTAGGTTCTGGGGTGGTGAGGAGCAGCCCATCAGACACCCCCCTAACTGAACACTCTGTCCACAGTCCTACCACGGGCAGTTTTACCGCGACCACTGCCACGGCTCGGGCACCTACACGTGGCCGGATGGCTGCAGTTTCACGGGCACGTTTTATCTCAGCTGCCGAGAAGGCTATGGCACCATGTGCATGAAGACCAGGCTCTTCCAGGTGAGGGGCCGGGGCCCCTGTGGGTTCAGGGCACTGGACAAGAAGATATTTAGGTTCCAGGGAAGTTTGTTTAACAAGAAACAGTTTTCTTATTTTTGGTGATTATAATAGTACCAGTAATAAGTTACATGAAAGAGAAAATGAGAATAAGAGAGCCTTGGGGGCCAGCGCCATGGCTGAGTGATTAACTTCACATGCTCCACTTTGGTGGCCTGGGGTTCACTGGTTCAGATCCTGGGTGCAGATCCCCACACCACTCATTAAGCCGTGCTGTGGTGGCGTCCCACATAGAAGAACTAGAATGACTTACCACTAGGATATGCAACTGTGTACTGGGGCTTTGGGGAGAAAAAAATAAGGAAGATTTGCAATAGATGTTAGCTCAGGGCCAATCTTCCTCACAAAAAAAAAAAAAAGAGAGAGAGAGAGCCTCTTATTATTCCATTCGCCAGAGCAGGGGTAGGGTATCAGCAAATTGTTTTACATCCTCTAGATTAAACAATGACTGCACTGTAGACACTTACTTTTTTATACATAAACTGGATCGTTCTGTGCATATTCTTTTGAAACTTGCCTTTTTTTCTGAAGAAGATTCCTGGTTTTGCAAATACAGATACCTCTTCCTCCTTTTTATTTTACGACGATGTAATTCACAGTAAAATTCACTCGCTTTAGTTTACAGTTCCGAAAGTTGTGACAAGCACACAGTGTGTAGCTACCACCACAATCGGGATACAGAACAGCTCCTTCACCCCAAACACGACCCCGGGAGCCCAGATCTCGGCTCCCACCCCCAGCCCTCAGCAGATGCATTTTTGCCTATGATTTTGCCTTTGCGAGAATGCCGTAGTAGTGAAATCGTACAAGGTGCAGGCTTTTGTGCCTGGTGTCTTTCACTCGGCAAAGAGCGTCTGAGATTCATCTGCGTGGTTGTGTACCGAGAGATGCTGCTTATTGCTGAGGAGTCCTCCACTGCAGGGTCCTGCCCCGGTTGTCTGTTCCCCAGCTGACAGGACTGGGGTTGTTTCCGATTTTTGGCGGTAATAAGGCTGCTATAAACATACATATGAATAGGGGTTTTTGTGAGTGTGTGTGGTTCCTGTGTGTGTAAACTCACCCTCCCGGTTAACCCTCCTCCTCATAGTCATCGTCACCCTCCACCCTGTAGCCCTTGACAACCCTAACCTGATTATCACTGTAGTTTCCCGTTTTCTGTAGTTTCATATAAATGGAATCACACTGTCTTTGGTATTGAATGTCTGCCTGCTTTGCCTTGAGGCATGATTCTCTTGAGGTTCACACATGTTTTGCATATTTCAGTAGTTCATTTCTTTTCACCATGGAGTAGTATTCCATTGTATAGATATCATACACATTTTTTATTGATTCACCAATCACTGCGCATTTGAGTTCTTTCAAGTTTTTGGTTATTATGAATAAAGCTGCGAAGAACATTGGATGACAAGTCTTCATGTGCACACATCTTTATTTTCACTTGGATCAATACTGATGAGCAAGATTGCTGGTCAAGTGGATGGTAAACTATAAGAAACTGTCAAGTGGTTTTCCAATGTGGCTGTGCCACTTTCCATTTCAGCCTTTGGTATAGAAAAATTCCAGTTGCTACACTTCTTTGTCAGCACTTGGTATTGTCAGTTTTTCAATTTTAGCCATTCTGATGGGTGTATTGTGGTAGCTCATTATGGGCTGAATTTGCAGAACCCTAATGTCAAATGACATTGAGCATCTTTTCATGTTCTTATTTACCATCTATGTGTCTTCTTTAGCGAAGGGCTTGTTCATATGTGCTGCTCACTGTTTTTAATTGAGTTGTTTGTGTTCTTGTTTTAGAGTTTCTAGAGTTCTTTGTATTTATTCTGGGCACAGCGTTTGTCAGTTACATGCTTTACAAGTATTTCCTCCTGGTAGTGACTTGCCTTTTCATTTTCTTAACAGTGTCTTTTGAAAAGCAGATTTTAAAAAGTTATGATGAGGTCCAACTTAGCAATTTTTCTTCCCTAGTTCTGGCTTCTTTGTGTCTTAGTTAAGAAATCTCTGCTTAACCCGAGGTTACTGAGATTGTCTCCTGTGTTTTCTTCTACGTCTTATGGTTTTAGCGCTTCTGTTTAGGTCTGTGATCCATTTGGAGCTAATTTTTGTGTTTCATATGAAGCCAGGATCGCTTCTCCTCTTTCAGGTGTGGGTAGCCAGTTGATCCACCTCCTTTTGTTGAACAGAATATGATTTCTCCACTGCCTAGCCTTTGCGTCTTTGTCACAGATCCTATCAGGAGACACGTCTTTCTTGACGTGACGTCAGAATTGATCACTGGGCTCGAGAGGCAGCAACCTCCTTCTGTTCATTACAACAGCCCATCGCTCTTTCTTCTCATGCTTGTAGAGAGCGTCTGTGCTCATTGTCTGGGGCTGTTATTCATAGAGAATGCAAGACCGTGGCAGTCTACTTCCATTATTCCTTCTTCATTTATCAATCAGAATTCCTGTATTTAAACAAATCATTCATGAACTCTTTGGTTCCTTGAGGTAGTTTGTATGGAAAGGCGAGATAATACTTTATCTTTTCCCCTCTTAACCGGTTTTCAGAGTAATAAATTATTTCCTAACACCCTTCAATGGTGATCAATGAGGGTTAGATTTTTCTTAGTATCTTTATAAGCTCGTGGATTTTAATATATTTGATGTGTTCTAGCCCATTTCAGTTATTTTGCTTTTTGGTGCCCAAGTCGTTCCCCCTTTGCTTGGGGGACCCTCTTTAGTTTAGCTCTTGCGATTTTGACACAACTCCAGTGGGTTTTGGTAGCTTTCTTGCTTTCTGCTGTGACAAGCAGCTCCAGGCTAATTCATGCATTTCCTGCCCTGGGCCGGGAATCGACTGTTTCGCCATCGAGCCTGGTTCCTTCTGTGGGACAGGATATTTAGAAACCACAGTTTGGGTGCTTGTTACGACTGTGCTGGTTGGTTATTATTTTGGGACCTTTTCAGTAGCAGATCTGGAAAATACTTTTTTTGTGTGTTTGTGTGAGAAAAGACATCATCGGTTCATACTGATGTCTCCAGTTCCAATTTAGAGGTATAGGGTTTTTACTCAACAACTATGATGTTGTTTCGACATATCTTTTCTCTTAGCCTTAAAAATCTTGGTTTCTAAGCATTAACAAGGGGCTGGCCCCGTGGCTGAGTGGTTAAGTTCGCACGCTCCGCTGCAGGCGGCCCAGCGTTTCATTGGTTTGAATCCTGGGTGCCGACATGGCACTGCTCATCAAACCATGCTGAGGCAGCGTCCCGCATGCCACAACTAGAAGGACCCACGACAAAGAATATACAATTATGTACCGGGGCGGCTTTGGGGAGAAAAAGGAAAAAATAAAATCTTAAAAAAAAAAAGGCATTAACAAAATTTGTGTGCTTTATCTCATAAAATATGCATAATAGTTTCAGAATCACAACCCAGTGCTATTCCCACCATTGTGATTACCCGAAGGAGTTCATCAGCCTTGGAGCCCCAGTGCCCAGCCCCCAGGCTTGCATCCAGAGGTGCTCAGACAGGTGTGTTGAAGGGTGGAGAGCTCTGAGGTGGGAGCCACAGATTAGGGCACAGCTCCAGGGAGCCACTCGCATGTCCCCACTGCTTCAGGCCTCCTGCCTTTACCTGGGCGTGTTCCTCTGCCCTCCCTGCGACTTCCGGGTGTTCTCTTACACCGTCTCAGGGAAGATGCAGCTCCCCCGGGAAGCCGGACGTTTCTTTGGCATTGAAGCTCATCGTTTCTTGCCTGCAGCCCTCCTGGCACTTCCATCTCCACATATCCTCCACCCAGCGCGGAGACTGCCCCACTCAATGGAAGCATCCAGAAAGGCCCAGAAATTGCCACACTTTTCTGGGTTCATGGGAAGCAAGGATTAACTCCCCCTCCTCCTCCAGGCCCTCCTCCTTGGTTCACACCTGCCGAGGGTGGAGGGGGGTCTGTCTGACGCTGTGCCTGGCACCTCCACCCTTCACGCTGCTGTCCCAGACTTTTGGGGTACATGGGCCAGTCCCACAATGTTAGCACTGCAGAGGGTTCCCTGAAACGAGCCCACATGTGGCATCCTCGACACATTTACGTTCTCAGAGAGGCCCGCCCTGACTGCCAGGGTCAGCAGCACCTTCCCCACCACTGCATTCTGTATTTACGCATTTGCTGTTGGTCCTTGTGTCTGTGCGTACTAACCTCGATAAATATTTGTTGAATGAATGAATACATTTCTTGGGAATATGTTTTCTTCATCTTCTTCTTTTTTTTTTCTGCTGAGAAAGATTCGCCCTGAGCTAAAATCTGTGCCAATCTTCCTCTATTTTGTATGTGGGTTGCCGCCACAGCATGGCCAACAAGTGGTGTAGATCCATGCTGGGAACCGAACCTGGGCTGCCGAAGCAGAGCACGCCAAACTTAACCACTAGGTCACAGGGCTGGCCCCTACGTTTTCTTCTTTTGATTTTAAGAAACTGGTCACAAGATATACAGCCCTGCTGAATGACCTCTTTTGCCCTCCCAACTTCTGTTTCACAGGGGCTGTACAAGGCAGATGAACGGTTCGGGCCGGGCATTGAGACATACCCCGACAGCAGCCAGGATGTGGGGCTGTGGTTCCGAGAGCACCTCATCAAGCTGTGCACGGAGATTCCCAACGGCTTCTCCATATGCAGCTACCCTGAGTTCTCGGGCTTCCTCACGGACTGTCCTGCTAGAATCTGCCTCTCAGATGAGGAGAAAATGGAGTGGGACCTGCATGGGGATCAGGACCCCTTTTTCTATGACTATAAGCAGTTTCTTCTGAATGACGACCTCACTCTGCCTCCAGAGATGCATATCTACTCAACGGACAACAGTCACCTGCCCATGACCTGCTCTTTCCGCAGAGACTTAGATGCCCAGATCTTCCTTAATGACATCCCTCCATTTGTGGAGGACGGGGACCCCTGGTTTATCAAAAATGAGACCCCTTTGATGGTCAAAATCCAGAAGCAAGCTTACAAGTTTAGGTAATCAGTTCGATCTTTCTTCCTCATCCTCCTGTCTGGGATGCCCGCTCCTCTCCTCGCTGACGGGCGTGAGCTCAGGGCTGGGTTCCTGAGGCCTCTGCTCCTGGCTGAGTAGCTTTCAGAGCCGTTTGTCAGGTTAACTTAAAGACACTTCCGTTTAACTGACTCACGCAGCCTGATGAGGAAGGGTGGCGGTGCTTGTGAGCTGAGACCCGCTGCCAGAGTGCAGGGGGCTGTGGAGGAGCCAGGCAGGGCTGTGGGGCCATCGATGACTGTACAGGGATGCGGAGGTCCCGGGATCTCGCTCAGCTGCTCTTGGGGGAAGGGGCCATCAGGAGGCCGCTTGGAGAGCGTGGAGCCAGGGTCCTCTCTAGGGTGGTCTAGACCCTGCGAGGGGATGTGGAATAGGATAAACTCCTCAGTTGATAGCTGAGTTCAAATCCTCATTCTGGGACCTTGTGCATGTGTTCTCTGTGTCGGTCAGAGCTGGTGCCCCTAACCTGTGCAGGGTCGTCTCTGTGATTAGAATCCTGTAGGTCAAGTCCCTGCACAAGGTCGGCACTGAGAGAAGGGACTGCTGTTACCATGATGTGTTAATAAGGGTCTGGCCCGAGAGCCAAGGGCAGGAGAGCAGGGCAGGAGTGGGCTTGGGGCTTGCTGGGCCTCTGGCTTCTCCAAAGATGATGGGGAAAAGATGGAGCTGCGCTGTTGGTCTCCAAAGACGCCCCTCCCACCCCACAGCTAGTGGCCACCTAAGGAAAACTGATTTTTTTAATTTAAAATTTTCAAGAATATTTTAAACTCTTTCCTAAACCTTGTCCTCAGATATCACTAAACTGTTTTAGAATGTGTGTTTGTGAGCACAACTGGCTACTTACGCATCCATCCTGACCTCTGTCCATCCCTCCATCCATCTATCTATTCATCTACCCATCTACCCACCCACCCCCCCTCCATCCACCCATCCACCCACCCATCCATCCACCCATCCACCCACCCATCCACCCACCCATCCACCCACCCATCCACCCACCCATCCACCCACCCATCCATCCACCCATCCACCCACCCATCCATCCATCCACTCATCTACTCATTCACCTACCCATCTGCCCATCCACCCACCCATCCATCCTTCTATCCATCCATCCATCACACCAATATGAACTGAGGCTGTAATTGTTGATGACTCTTTGGTACAGAAGCCACCATAAATCCACAGGTTCTTGGCTGTGAGAGGGGCTATGTGCTCTCAGGAAGCTTCAGTGTGTGTGGTGAATGGCCTTGGGACTTTCATGTTCCTGTGCTGGGCCCATGTGTGTGTGTTTACCTGGCCTCCTTCCCATCCAGGGCTCCTGCTAAGAGAGCCCCTTTTCCAGCACACACGGAGGGACCAGGTGAATCCGCGACTCATGGGGTCCCTTGCAGCCATTCTTGCCCAGGGTAGATACTTAGCCTGAGCATAGCATCTTCACCTGCGGGCAGCATGTCCCACCACTGCACTCCATCCATGCTGCCCATGGCTGGCCAGTGGTGCAGCCATCAGGGCTCAGGGTGCCTGAGGAGTGGACCTTGAGGGGCGGAGAGAGGGTCCAGGGCAGTGCGGAGGCCAAGGAATGAGGAGTGGGAGAGTTGGAGGGAGGGGCCAGCGTGGGCCCTTTTGGTGGTAGATGTAGGGGGTCCAGAGCCAGTCTAACACCACCGAGTCCCCCTGTGTTGCCAGGAACAAGAAGGCTCACACCAGCTGGAACATGGGCGCCATCCTGGAGGGGAACCGGAGCGGCTTTGGGAGGCCTGGGCCCAAGGAGCAGCTTTCTGTGGATATGATCCTGAAGGCCGAGGAAGGCGACTACGACTGGATTTACGGGATCCTGAGGGAGAGCATTGTCAGTCCCGACGTGGCCGACTCGAGGGGCTACACCGTGCTCGCCGCGGCTGCTGTGAGCACCCCACCCCCGTGCTCGTGTCAGCTGCAAGGTCCCCCCAGCAGCAGGGCTAACCCATGAGGGTCCTGGGTGATGGCACCTTCGAGGACGCGGGGCCCTCCCCTCCTTCTCTGTAAAGCCGACGTCCCCCCAGCCCCTGAGTGGGACATACAGGGTCAGATGGAAAAGATGGTGGGAGCGCATTGACTTTCCTGTGCCTCGGCACGTGCCTGACCTTGTCCCTTGGCCAAGCCCCGGTGAGAGCCGGTGTCCGCTGTTTCCGAGTTAATGACAGCATCGGGGGCCGCACTCGGAGGAGCCATTTCCCACGCGAGCGTCTTCTCGCCCCTGGCTGAGGGTGCCTGCTGTCTCTGAGGCGGGCCTTCTCCCTCCAGGTCCACTGTCACACTGATGTCGTCAACCTTCTGCTGGATCACGGGGCCGACGTGAACAAGTGCTCGGATGAGGGCCTCACGCCGCTCAACATGTGCTTCCTTCTCTACTACCCGGCCCACTCTTTCAAACCCAACATCGCTGAGAGGACAGTGACCAAGCCCCAGGTCAGCCTGTCGGCCCCCGAGGCCTGGCTCAGCGGCCGCACCCCCCTGTCCCCCGTGCACCCTCCACCCGACCACCCACCTGTCTCTCTTCCCGGCCGTCCACCAGCCTCCCCCATCCCTGCACAGACCTGGTTCAGAGATGGGGTGAATTGGCCATAAGGCTGGCGGGCGGGAAGGTGGGAAGTGGAGACAGAGCCTGTGCACTCACTAAGCTGTCCTGCTCATTGCCACGACGCCGAGGGACGTGTGTCCCTTACGAGCCATGCGCACAGCAGCCTGGGGCCCTGAGACCCCTCCTGCGGGCCTCAGGAAAGGGGGCTCTGTGGGAGGGATGGGGAAAGGCATCCTCGAGACTCAGGACTGAGGTCCATGTTTGCCTGTTGCGAATAGTGCTGCCTGGACGTCGCTATGCCGGCGTTGGTTTGCACACCTGCTTCCGGTTGTTTTGGGTTCATATGCAGAACTGGAATTGCTGGACATGTGATAGTCCTATGTTTAATTTATAAGGGAACCTCCAAGCCGTTCTGCTGTGGCGGCTGCACCATTTCACAGTTCCACTGCCATGCGGAGCAGGCTCGAGGACAAGCCACAGCCCAGGGTGGGCGGCAGTGCGGGGCAAACTTGACGTCCGCGTCTCCCCCTAGGCCAGAGGGGCAGCACCTGCAGGGGGTGTTCTCACCCCTCGGGAAGCACACCCTGGACCCTAAGTGTCAGCTGTGCGAGGCTGGGCCAGGCCTAGGACTGAGGTCCACCAGGAAAGCCCTTGGAAGGGCTCAGGGCATTCCCTGATGGTGGTCTGGCGTCTCCTAGGTGGGTGAGGAAATGGTGCCAGGATGGTGACTTCAACCTGGAAAACGTCCCCTTGGCGGGTACACCTCCCACCTGCTCCCAACCTCTTGAATCCCTTTCTTGAGAAAAGGCTCCTACTAAGCCCGTCCTGTGCCCCAGGCAGAGTTCCTGGGATTATCAAGACACTTTGCACTTTGTCCTCCTTTCTCAAGTTCAAGTCCTCAGCCCTTGCTTTTGATTTTTTGAAGTATGACTATGCCACCAGGTCCACAGAATTTTAGGACTGGGTGGGAGCTCAGAGGCTGAGAGCCTGACCTTATGGTGAGCAGGTGCAGCTGGGGAGCGGCTGAGGGCCTGCCCGAGCCCCCGGCAGCCGGGTGGGGTCCTGTGCGCAGGAGGCTGGGAGAGGCTTCCATCCCGGGAGGGCCTGTCTGTGGCTGGACGAGTCCCGAGTCCCGAGGAGCAGGTCACGCCCTGCTCAGCCTGCAGGCCGTTCTCGTTTCCTCTTTCTCGGGTGGGGCGCTGAGCTGCATCTGAAGGGCACCGTGACCCAGGCTGTTCCCAGACGCTCAGTGACAGGGTGGTCAGTGCTGACGAGAATGCTGCCATAACTCGCAGGCAGAGGGTTTGAAAACCAACGCTGCAATTTTTGTTTTGTTTCTTCTTTGGTCCAATTTGTGTGTATACTCTGTTTTTCTGAGTCGGAAGTTGTTGACTTACACTGATGACGAACTTTCAAGTTCGAAGGGGATCTGATGAACAGAGGTGGCAGTGTTTTGGTCCTCATGCTGTCAACTTTCCTACAGAAGCTTCCGGAGACCGGCTGATTTTGTTCCACAGCCTCTCCAAGTCCAGAGGGTGCGGGAATGGAGGGAGTGGGGCTCAGTCGGTGTCTGTGGAGCCAGTGAATGAAGGAGTGGAGCAGGAGGGACTGGGCGAGAAGCCCCCCATCCCAGGATGGGGAGAGCGGAGGCTGAGTGTCTTCGGGGACCCTGTACAAAGAAGAGTCCTCATTCGATTGGAGTGGCTTAATTTTTTTCTTTTCTTTTCTTTATTTCTGAGGAAGATTAGCCTTGAGCTAACTACTGCCAATCCTCCTCTTTTTGCTGAGGAAGACTGGCCCTGAGCTAACATCCATGCCCATCTTCCTCTACTCTTTATGTGGGATGCCTGCCACAGCATGGCTTTTTGCCAAGCGGTACCATGTCTGCATCCGGGATCCGAACCGGCGAACCCTGGGCCACCGAGAAGCAGAATGTGCGAACTTAACCGCTGTGCCACCAGGCTGGCTCCTGGAGTAGCTTAATTATTGATGAAGGAATTGGGGCCCCATAAAGCCTTTTAGTTCTATTCCTAAAATCCTTATAAAAATCACTCCTTTATTTTTTTTAAAGAAACTTTTTATTCTGAAAAATATTACACATACACGAAAGAAGAGAGAACAGTACCCTGAACTCCATGGACCCATTACCCAGAGTAAACAGTTGCTGACCTGTGGCTCGTCTGACCTCGTCCACACTCCCTGCCCTGACCCCTGAATTCCTGTCATTTCAGGGTACATTCCATGTCAGATGACTTCAGTCATAAAGACCTCCTTCCGTATGTGTTTCTACTAGCTGAAGACCCATTCTCCTCTCTCTCTCTCTTTTTTTTCTTTTGAGCATAACCACAAACACTATTATCCTACCTAAAAATTAAACAGCAATTTCTTGGTCTCCTCCTATATTCCATCAGCGTCCAGTTTCCCCTAGTTTTCTCATAACTATCGTTTTAGAATGGTCTTGAATCCAGATTCAAACAAGTTCACATACTGCATCGATTAAGGTTTCATGCTTCTTTCGATCTGTACTAGTCTCCTTCCCTCTTTCTTGATGTCTTATTTATTTGTCAGAGCGCCTGGCTGTCTTCCTCTCTGTGGGGATGACACGCTCCTCCGACCCCGCGCTCCCCTGTAGAGAGTGGTCGTAGACGTGAGCGAGCGTCCGAAGCCCTTGGAGCAGGGCTTGGAAAGGCCTGGTCCGCCTGCCCGCTGCTCTTGTAGACCAAGTTGCGTTGGAACACAGCCATGCCATCCTTTTATGTGTTACCTATGGCTGTTTCTGTGTTGCAATGCTGGGGTTTTGTAGTCACACAGAGACCCCTGGGCCCACAGAGCCTTAACTATGTACCATCTGGCCCTTCACAGAAAAAGTTAATCACAGACCCCTGGGCCCCACCCCCGCCATTTCTGCCTCAGAGGTCTGGGGTGGGGCCCTGCATCCTGCATCCTGGGGACGCTCATGCTGGTCCAAGGACCACCCTTGGAGAGCAGCGCCATCTAGTGGAAATGTGAGCCACGACGGGAGCCACGTGTGTACTTGAAATGTTTCTAGGAGCCATATGAAAAAGAAAAAGTTAACACAAGTGGAATTAATTTTAATATATTTTATTTAACTAAGTCGGTCCAAAATTTATCATTTCAGTGTGTAACCAGTATAACAATCATTAGGAAGACACTTTGCGTTCTTTTTCTGGTGTCTTCACGCTTCTGGCACACCCCGGTTCTGGAGGGGCCTCGTTTGGAAAGCTCAGTTGCCACGTGTGGCTGGTGGCTGTTGTGTGGCTGGGGTTTCCATGCAATGGCCCCGAGATGTGTCCTTTCCTTCCTGTGGGTTTTTGGAAAAGTGCACGTGCAGAGGCACATTAGCACTGTCCACCTGGGTGCCTTGAAGGCTGCTCCCATGAGGGGTCCGTGATACATGGGATTGTCACTCTGATTTCTTCTTTCTTCTAATGATACGTATTTTTGCATTTTCCAAAGGAAGCTCCAAAACTCTCAAAGTCTCCAAGCCATTCCTTCTCATTCTCCGAAGTGGCCATGGAGTCACTCTCATATGAGGAATCTGTCCCCACCCGCGGCAGCCAGGATCTGAAGGTGCCACCCGTGGTGCCCGGCAGCCATGAGGGCAGCCTCTCTCTGGGCACCCGGCAGTCTTGGGAGGCCGCCAACCTGAGGAGCAGCCTGCAGCGGTGGGAGTCCACGTCGCCCAGGGGCAGCACCAGCGATGCGGGCAAGAGGCTGGATGACGTGCCAGGGAACCTGGACGCGTGCTCGCTGGGCAGCAATGAGACGGCCTTCGAGTCCAACCTCTGTGTGCACAGCTTCTCCATCGAGCTCTCGCAGGCCATCATGGAGAAGAGCGCCAGGGCCCACAGCATGCTGAAGGCCCCCTCCTTGGGCACCACCAACTCCGACAAAGGGACCATGAGGCAGATGGCACTGTCCATGATTGAGTAGGTGGCCGGGGCCGGGGCGGCGAAGCTGAGGGTCCCGTTTAGGGAATCGTGTGCTCAGTGGATCAGCATCACTTCCCCTGGGAGGTTCCACTGGGAGGGACTGTTTCTAGGAATGTGTGTCCCATTGTCTGCGTGCCCCACTCCCCCACAGGCCTGCAGGGAATGCCGTGGTGGGAGTCGTTCTCTGCCTTATCTCCATGGGAATCCCAGGGTGGGGGCTGACTTCTGTTTACCTCAGTGCTGGGGGCTGGGCTTGGCAGAGTCCAGGAAATGTGCCCAGATTGGTGCAGGGGCAGCGGGCACCATGCGGATGCTCACACACCCTACGCCTCCCCCCACTGGCCTCCACATGCACTTTCACACACACACACACACACACACACACTCCCCACACACACACACTCACCCCCCCACTCATGGACACATATCCCCACACACTCACACACACGCGCTTACTCTCTCCACACATTCACCCCCACACACTTACCGACGGACACACACTTACCCACACACACACTCGCCCACACCCCGACACACCCCTGCCCTCACCTCCCAGACCAACGTCTAGACCAGAGGTATACCCCTGCGTGTCCCAGACCCTTTCATCAAGTCCGCGAGGTAGACATAATTCTCCTAGTCATCCTAAGATGTATCTGCCATGTCCCTGTGTGACATCGCGCTGTGTTCCACTCATGCCCACACACGCACGCGTGCACGGGAGAAGGCCAGGTTCACCTGAGAATGCGATTGATGGAACAACAGGAATCAATGTGTCAAGTCTCGACTCCTGAGGCCACGCCCTGTTAGAATGTTCCGTGGGATGAGATGGGAGGACACTGGAAGCTCGTCTGCCCCAAACCACAGGAGAGTGGTCCTGTCGAGGAAGGCACTTTTCCCACGGCTGGAGCCACAAACGGGATTCTCCATCCTTCCCCCGGGACACCACTTTTACCCAAAAGAACCACAGCCGGCACACTATGGCTCTTCATTCTTCTGAGTGGCTGTTCGCTTTAAGGAAAATGTGACAGGGTGTGTTGTCAGTGGTGACATTTCAGCCTTCGGTGAAAATGAGAATTTTGGAGCACATGCACCCACCACGTACTATCTGCTGACACGGTGCTATGCTGGCCGTGGGATCAGGGGGATGAGCCAGGCCCTCCACCTGCCCACTCTGTCTGCCATTCTCAATGCCGGGCAGCCCCTCCCTTACCTTCCCCCGGCCCAGTGGGGCTGGCCGTCCCTGCCCACTCACCCGAGCCTCTCTAGGCCCAGGTCTTGGCACAGCTTCCCCACTGGTGCCAGTTCCACACTCCTGGTAAGAGATGTGCATGCTAGTGTGTGTTGTGTTTGTGTGCCAGTGTGTGCACTGGTGTGTGCATGCCGGTGTGGGTGTGCGTGTGTGCATGTGTGTGTGGTGTGCGTATGTATGTGGTGTTTATTTGTGTATGTATGTGTATGTGTGCGTGCTGTGTATATGTGTGGTGGCTATGAGTGAGTGGTGTGTGTGTATATATGTATGTGTGTGTTGTGTCATATGTGTGTTGTATGCATGTGTGGTGTGTATATGTGTGTGGTGTGTATTTGTGTGTGTATGGGTGTATGCTGTGTATATGTGTGGTGGGTATGTGTGAGTGGTGTGTGTGTGTATGTATGTGTATGTGTGTGTTGTGTTGTATGTGTGTTGTATGTATGTGTGGTGTGTATGTGTGTATGTGTGTGTATGGGTGCATGCGGTGTATATGTGTGGTGGGTATGAGTGAGTGGTGTGTGTGTACATGTATGTGTATGTGTGTGTTGTGTAGTATGTGTGTTGTATGTATGTGTGATGTGTGTATGTGTGTGGTGTGCCTGGTACAATCTCGTACCCTATGCATCCCAGGAGTTCTATGTCATCACCTCACAGCCACCCTAGGAGGAAAGGCTCGGCCCCACCCCACACCCTGTCGCACAGGTGACCTCAGTGAGGCTAAGTGACCGCTCAGGGCTGAAGCGGGGCAGGGCCTCAGCTGAACTTAGCTTGGCTGGGCTGGCCCGCTCAGGGTGGTTTGGTGATGGGTGGGCTGCCCTGATCCCAGGGTAGGGGCCAGAGGTCTTGGAAACCAGGGCCCTAGGGCTCGGGACCCTCCTGAGCGTCCTTCCCCGGGAGCGCTTGTCCTGCCTGGGGGTGTTGTCAGGCAGCTGGCCGCGAGCCGCCTGTGCCTGGCCTCCAGCCTGTGACTGTCGTGCTGATCCTTCCAGACACAGGAACAGGTGGCTGACCATCAACCTCCTGCTGCACCGAGGCGCCGACCCCAACTGCTGCGGCGTGCCCATGCAGGTCCTGTTCTTCGCTGTGAGGGCCGGGGACGTGGACGGGGTGAAGCTGCTGCTGGAGAATGGAGCCAGGACCGACATCCAGCTCCCCGCGGAGGTGGGACCCCGCCGGCGAGGGGAGGGCAGGGAGAGAGGAAGGGGCTGGCCGAGAGGAGGCCCATGGGGCTGTGGAGTCAGCGCTGGCTTTTGAAATTCACTTGCAGAATTCTGCTTTTCTTCTCTGGTTGTGTAAACACCCATCCAGTCACTTTTTTAGGCTCTTTGTCATATTGAGAAGGTGTCGAGGCTGCAAAGGCAGACAGTTTTTGTTTGCACTCCTCCCTGCTCCGTGGCAGGCGGGTCTGGCCTTCCAGGCCCCTCGGCCGGGCCGTCCGTTCCCTTCTTTTCTTCTGGGTGTGACATAAAGAAGTGCAGGAACGTAGGATTCTCGGTGTAAGACCCAGGATAATAATAACTTTTTAGTTTTGCTGACCGGACCCTGGGCTCCATCTTTGAAACTGAGTAAGGTTGCAACCTTTAAACTTAGCTCAGACGTTGCTCACTCAGTCATTCGTCCATTCATGTGTCCGTCCATCCCTTCACTCATTCCCGGTCAAGAATCTGTTACTGACACATTCGTCTTTCAAATGGAAGTCTTGTTTTGTTAAAATGTTGAGGAGGTCATGTCAGACAGGTGCCGGGAGAGTGCCCGCTCCTCCTGGAGCCTGTCCGCTGGAGCCCGCACCAGCCCTGTGCGCAGCAGACTGGTGTCAGCGGTTTCCGAGCCTCCTTCTAGCCGTGCTCCGAGGGCGCCTGCCCGTTTCTGTGCGATTCTGCTTTGAGGGTGGGGTTGGGAGGCGCAGGCTGGCGAGTCCTCCACTTT
Organism: Equus caballus; assembly: GCF_041296265.1. Lineage (NCBI taxonomy): Eukaryota > Metazoa > Chordata > Mammalia > Perissodactyla > Equidae > Equus > Equus caballus. The sequence continues at coordinate 26,139,215 of NC_091689.1, read as the reverse complement.
GATCCGTAGTGCGCTGCTTGCTCCGGCTGGTCCTCCCTCTGCTTTCACTGTGCTCCCTCCAGGGCCGAGTCCCCCTGACGCCCTCTGTGTACCCGGCACTGACCTGGCACCACCAAGAGTCAGTCCCCCAGCAACTCTCTCAGCCTATGACCAGAGGCTGCCAGGGGTGGAGAAAGGACAGGCCGGGGGCAGGGACTGGAGTCAGGAGCTGCATGGCCATCTGTGCAGTGGCCTCAGGAGGGCCTGGCAGGGGGCCAGGGCTCTTCTTGAAGGAAGGTGGTCTCAAATGAAGCTGGTCCTCCTAGTCTGCCTCCTCTCTGGCAGCAGGAAGCATCTTAGGAGTTGGAACGGACACATTCATGTCCACTGCGGGCAGGCCTCCTTGTCCTGAATGTCACGACCGGGCTGGTGAGAAGGCAGTGCTGTGGGACCCTCAGACGGGTGTGGGGCAGGCGGCTGTGCTCTCGTCCTGGACAGGCTTCTCACTGGCCTCCTTCACGCCGAGCCCCACCCCCACACTGTGGGGTGCCGCTCACCTGCGAACCACATCCTCACCCCGCCTGCGTTTCCTCTGCAGCTGTGGGCCCTGACACCCCTCCACATTGCAGCCGCCCTTCCCGGGGAAGAAGGCGTCCAGATAACAGAGCTGCTGCTCCACGCCATCACCGATGTGGACGCCAGGGCAGCCGATGAGAATGACGTGTACAGGCCGGACAGGGTGTGCCATCCCGCCACGCAGGAGGGGCAGCAGGGGTGCTGCGGGCCCGGGGCCTCTGTAGACAGGGTCGTACATTTAGTTCACAATTTCACTTTTATTTCACTAGTCCCTTGTGCTTAATGCTCTGTGTGCCCCAAACCAGCCTGATCCGCACAGCGTGTGCACAGCTCACCGTGTGTGAGCCGAGAGGGGAGGGGCGAGAATGACTCTGCCCCTCGTGGGTGCCAGGGTGGCTCAGAAAGCACACGGGAGCCATGCAGTAGCACTCGAGAGGGTTTCCCAGGATGGTGCTTCAGACCCGCAGCTTCCATGCAAGCGTGTCTCTGTGCCAGCTTGCGCCTGCGTGGGGCTCATCACCCAGCCTGTCGGGCAGGTGGCAGGTCTCTGGGCACTTGGGGGAGAGGCTCGGGGGCCAGTGCCTGACCCCGCTGTCTGCACACAGGTAGACCTGTTGCCTTCAAACCTGAAGCTCAACAATGAAGCTGGCCCAGCCAGCATCTACTACAGCGAGCGCACGGCCGTCTCCAATGAGGGGGGCAGGACGGCTCTGCACGTGGCCTGCGAGCGCGAGGACAACCACAGGGTGAGCCGGGGCCTCCCCGGGCCGGCTGGCAGCTGTGTGTGGCATGTGTGCACGAGCATCTGTGCCTGTATATGAGTGCCTAGGGTGTGCACATGTAAGTGCACATATACGTGTATGTGTGTGTTTTATGTGCACATTCCTGTATACAGACAAGCGTGTCTGTGTACTTAGAGGTCAGTCCGTGTGTGTCTGTGGATGCACGTGTGTACGAGTGGCATGTATGTGTGTGCTTGGGTGATGCCTGTGCACATGTGTTTCTGTGTGTTGGGGGCAGGGGGGAGCCAACAGCCCTCGGGGCGATGGACTGGGCCTTGGGCCCAGCAGCTAAGGGGGCAGACCTTGGCATGGACGTGAGCCCCTCCCTGCAGGTCCCGGCTGCCCTGGTCCAGGCCAGCAGCTAAGGGGCAGACCTTGGCACGGACGTGAGCCCCTCCCTGCAGGTCCCGGCTGCCCTGGTCCAGGCCAGCAGCTAAGGGGGCAGAGCTTGGCACGGACGTGAGCCCCTCCCTGCAGGTCCCGGCTGCCCTGGTCCAGGCCAGCAGCTAAGGGGGCAGAGCTTGGCACGGACGTGAGCCCCTCCCTGCAGGTCCCGGCTGCCCTGGTCCAGGCCAGCAGCTAAGGGGGCAGACCTTGGCACGGACGTGAGCCCCTCCCTGCAGGTCCTGGCTGCCCTGGTCCAGGCCAGCAGCTAAGGGGGCAGACCTTGGCACGGACGTGAGCCCCTCCCTGCAGGTCCCGGCCGCCCTGGTCCAGGCCAGCAGCTAAGGGGCAGACCTTGGCACGGACGTGAGCCCCTCCCTGCAGGTCCCGGCCGCCCTGGTCCAGGCCAGCAGCTAAGGGGCAGACCTTGGCACGGACGTGAGCCCCTCCCTGCAGGTCCTGGCCGCCCTGGTCCAGGCCAGCAGTTCTCAAACTGCAGACCATCCCCCTGCGCGGGTTTCAGAATCTGTGGAGTGGGTCACATCCACAATGGACTAGAACACGCTAGGTTAAAGTAGAACAGAATATGTCAGAGGGCATCGCACGTAACTCGTGCACCGAAGTGTTGCTTCAGCACACATTTTGGGGATGCACATCGCAGGCAGGCCTACAGACACATCAGGTGGGGCCAGGGTCGCGGTGTGAAATGCCCTTCTGCTGTGGGACAGGGTCAAGCATGTTCGGGTGCACTGGCCTAGCCCGTAACTGTCCTGTGCCCGTCCATACCCTCTCTGACTGGGGATCCCGGCTGTGATCCTGTCTTGCGGAGCCTGGCCCAGGTCCCTCCAGCCCTGCAGCAGCTGCCTCTTGTCTGCCTTGGGGATTAATTCCCAGGAGGGTGGGTGCGGGAAACCCTCAAAGGAGGCTGAGTGGCCTGGGTGGGCGTCGGGGGAGCTGGGGAGCCAAGCCTCTGTGGTGTAGTGGCCAGCACAGCCCGGGCCAGTAAGCTACTGAGCGCATGGTACACTGAGCCTCAGTTTACCCACCCATAAATGAAAACAGCTGCTGGCCTCGTGGGTCTTTTTGTGACCACCGAGGGGGGAAGGCAAAGTTAGGAAACATGAGAGGCGACGTCATCATTAGGTCAAGGACAGATTGCCTGTGTAGGTTCCCAGTGCTGAGAGGTGGGGGCTGCAGCAGTCCAGCCATCACGTCTGCATTCCAGTGGGGAGAGAAAGAGGAGGAGAAGCTTTCCCAGGAGCCCCTCAGCAGATTGCGCTGGCACCTCCTTGGCCTGGCCCATGAGGGTGGGGGGACAGGGAGGGGGCTTGGAGAGTGGCCCAGCCAGCCCACGGGGTCTGTACATCCATAAAGGGAGCAGATTCAGCAGACTGCTCAATGTGGGAGCCTGACCAGAGAAGAGACTATACAGGGGGTGGAACAGAAGCTGCAAAGAGTGACTCCCTGTGAGCACCTCTGGGTGCAGAGGGAGATGAGGAGGGGAGAGTTGAGGGGTCCTGGGAGGGAAGGTCAGGAGGGCGAGGACAGGCCCTTCCTACCCAGAGAATGCTCCTTTCAGCCGAGCTGGGCTTCTTTCAAACCCCGGGGTCCTATAGGGTCACTGAGCCCCATGATGGGCATGCTCCTCTGGCCACCCCTCCTGTGTGCCTGGCGATGCTATGATGGCCGCATGGTCCTGACTCTCCCCTTTCTTTGAAACAAGCTTTAAATCAATTTAAGTATCACTTGTCCACCCTGTTTTCCACTGGAAATGGTGAATATTTAGAAAACATATTTTCAGTTTGAGAATCCACCCCCCTACCCACCCATTCGTCTCCCCCAATTTAGAGGACTCTGTGCCACGAAAGGAGCTGGTATGCGGGAAACAGCAATTAAGTGACTAAACTGACTTGATGGTGTTTGAGTTAATGATCAAAGTCAGGTGCTCCCAGGAGGGGGCGCCTCTTTAACCTGTTGCCCTTCTGCCTCTCTTCCCACCTAGTGTGCCAGGGACGTAGTCCAGCTCCTCCTCTCCCACAAAGCAAACCCCAACATGCTGTGGAGTGGCCACTCCCCGCTCTCGCTGTCCATCGCCAGCGGGAACGACCTGGTGAGCATGTGCTGCACCCAGGGACGGTGCACCCAGTGACGGAGGTGTTTCCATCTCCACTGCCCCTCCCACCAGTCGGTCGTCGAGATTTGCTGTTGGTGGTGGTGGCATGAAGACAGCATGGTGTAGAGGGTGTGGAGGATCCCCTCCCCCCCCACATGGGTGGAGCTCCTTAGAGAGGGAAGGGTGTAGAAGGGAAATCAAGCCATGTGGATGAGGATTAACTTGGGTGGATGCTCCCCTCATGGGGCTTAGATCACAACCCCTGCCTGTCCCAAATATCCTGCATAAAAGCACTGTGGCATTGACTTCTCAGTGTACTAGGAAAGGCACATTGGCCAGTTCCTACCTACTGCTGCCACCAAGGGATATGTTAGTTCACCACCCCCTCACCCCCCAATCCATACACACACCCATCCATCCACCCACCCACCCCCCATCCATCGGTCCATTCATTCACCCCCCCCACCCACACGTTCCTCCACCCACTCATCCATCCACTCAAACACACATCCATCTACCCCTTCATCCATACATCCACCACCCACCCAATGACACATCTGTTCATCCATCTACCTACCAACCTACCCATCCATCCAACCCCCCTTACTCACCTCCACATTTCTTCACCCACCCATCTATCTATTCACTCAACCACACGTTCATCTACCCATTCATCCATCACCACCCACATATCCATCCATCCATCCATCGTTCCATCCATCCATTCTGCATCCATCATCCATCTTTCCATCATCCATCCATTATTCATCTATCCTTCCTTCCTTCATTTCTTCCCACCTTCCTTCCTTCCATCCACCCATCCATCTATAATCCATTCACCCATTCACCTGTTTTTTTTTTGAGCATCTACTATGTGCCAGGCAGGCACCATTCTAGGCATTAGATGTTGAATGAAACAAAAGTCCTATGTTCTAGTTGAGGGAGACAGATCATAATGCAGTGTGTAACATGATTTCATGTGATGATAAGTGTTATGATGGGACAGAGAATGATGGAGGGTAGGCTACTTTAGCTGGGTGGCCAGGGAGGTCTTCTCTGGTGAGGTGACATTTCAGCAGAGGCCTGAAGAAGCTGAAGGCAGTGTTGATGCACGTGGGGCTTCTGTGGCACTTCTGCATGGTCCCTGTCCCCTCTCTCCCTCCTCAGCCGGTGTGTTGAGTCATTCACTCACGTTCCATGGGGCGCCTGCTCTGTGCCTGGCCATTATAGTGGGGCACAGCGGCAAAGAGAGCTGCATTCTGAGGAACATAAGCTCTTGAGTGAGCCAAACACTAGCGTCTCTTGTGTCCCACCACAGCTGCTGTCACTCCTGGCTTCCTGGGTGGCACCTGGGCTAGTGGCTGGGGACACATCAGGGAACAAGTGAGTCATGCCCCACTCTGTGTCCAGTCAGGGGATCACAGTGATCCAGGTGCCCAGGGGCAGAGGCACGCTGGTCCCAGGGATGTGTGCCTGGCTCAGTGCTGGTGGGAGACTGTGGCAGGGCTCAGCTGTGCCCCTGGGCTGGAAAGCAAGACAGGAGCCAGGACCACTTGGGAGCAACTGGACACTACAGAGACAGTGCTGGACCCGGGCTGCCTGGGTGGGATTGTAGTGCTCCCTGAGGAACCACCCTGTGCCCTCTCCCTGCCCCAGCCTTGTCCTCTGAGCCAGGCAGCAGGTGCACCTGCGGGTACGATGCATGTGAAGTGCCTGGGTGGCCGCCACTGTGCTCACTAGTGCAGTGGCCTTGCTCCTGAGACTTCCTCCTCACCTAAGGAGAGGGGCCTGGTGGGTGCTGACAAGCCTGTCTGTGTCCAGATTGTGAAGGAGCTTCTGTCCCAAGGAGCTGACCCCAACCTTCTCCTGACCAAGGGCTTGGGCAGTGCCCTGTGTGTCGCCTGTGACTTCGCCTATGAGAACCAGAGGAACATGGACAGCAAGCTGGCCCTGGTGAGGGGGTGATGGTGGAGGGGGCCTGGCCCTGGGGTGGAGGGTCCAGGGTGTGTGGTGGACCCCTTGGTCTGGCCCTGGGGTAGAGGGTTGGGGATGTTGTGGACCTTTTGGTCTAGCTCTGGGGTGGAGGGTTGGGGATGTCAGTGGACCCTTAAAAACATGAAGTGGCAAACCCACCCAACAGGCCAGACAAAAGTCCCCTGGTTAGTCTCAAGGAAGACGTAGGCTGTGGCTTTGGTCTGGCTGCAGGAGTCTAGATCTTTCTATGTCAGTTGGGCAACGGCTTGGGATCCTAGACAAGGGACCTACTGGGCAGGGATCTGAGGTGCTGTCTCCTGGGCAGGGATCTAGGGTGTGTCTCCTGGGCAGGGGTCCGCGGTGTGTCTCCTGGGCAGGGGTCCGCGGTGTGTCTCCTGGGCAGGGATCCGGGGTGCTGTCTCCTGGCCATGGGGATGGCTTCCTTGTGCTTGGAAGCTGTTTCCTCTGTGGGCTCATGTGTGACCGAGAATGTGCTCTGTGCTCTGGAGGCTGGTTGCTCCCGTCAGAGCCCCCTTCCGTCTTCCCAGCTGCTCTGGCCCTGCCTGGCACCCAAGCAGGTCTGCTCCTGCATCTCCCTCTCCTCACTCCCACCCCTGGGCTCAGGGTCCTCTCCATGGGCAGCTCAGCTCACGGCAGGCCCCTCTGTGTGCTGTTGCCTACAGCCGTTCCCCTGGGTAGCTCCTTCTCACACCCACGCCGTGTGGTCCTCTATGGGTACCCACTGACGATGGTGCTTGGTGGGATCCTCGCTGCCATTGCTCCATCCTGGTACATGCTGTGGTTCGCAACCAGCTGAAGCACCAGGGGCAGAGGGGTGGGAGCGCTGTAGAATGACAGTCGGGCTTCCTGGAGGCTGTTTGACTTCACAAAAGTATAACTTCAGTATTTAAAAAGAACTAAGACTCCTTTTCCTGATGTCCAATTTCTGGGTCCTAGTTTAAGGATCCTACCATTACCCCCAAGATCCTGTCCTGATTAAAAGAGACTCCAGAGAGGGAAAGCTCCCTGCTTTTCAGACGTTGTTGGATACTAAAAGGAGAAGACAGTTGTGGAGCAATCTGGAGCCTGGGAGGGGCCTGAAGATGTGCGTTCTGAGGCCCTCTGGTGCTCCCTCTTGGATTAGGGCCCTCTGGTGCTCCATCCTGGATTAGGGGCCCCCTGGTGCTCCATCCTGGATTATGGATCCTGGGGTGCTCTATCCTGGACTAGGGACCCCCTGGTGCTCCATCTTGGATTAGGGGCCCCCTGGTGCTCCATCCTGGATTATGGATCCTGGGGTGCTCTATCCTGGACTAGGGACCCCATGGTGCTCCATCTTGGATTAGGGGCCCCCTGGTGCTCCATCTTGGATTAGGGGCCCTGGGGTGCTCCATCCTGGATTATGGATCCTGGATTATGGTGCTCTGTCCTGGACTAGCGGGTCATTAGTCTGCTTGGCCCAGCCATGCTATCTGCCTCTCTAATTACCAGGGAAAGCTTCTCTCTTTTTCACCTTTGAATTGTCTCATCTTCAGCCCTGGGTAGCCTCCCCAGCCCATTTGTGTTGCCCCTTAGCTTCTGACGTCCACCTGTTTTCCGTTGCATCAAGACAACCCACACACACCTTGAATGTTCTTGTCCCAGATCTCAAATCAGCTGACCGGTTGGTTTTTCATCTATTTAATTACTTACTATTTATTCATTTACTAGCTTTTATTTTTTTTTAACTCACGTAAAAGTTGAAAGCACCACAGCATGACCCCATTTCCCCTCTCCTCAGTTATAACATAGCTGCCTGCTCTCTCTGGGACCTCCTCTTGGCCAACCCTCTGAAACTGGGCTGCACCCGTCACGGCTCCTCCCACTACTTCCACGTGTGTCTCCCTAGGATAGGGATGTTCTTTCACACTCCCGCACTAGAGAAAGTCAACATTCATTCAATATTTGTAACGGCTCCCAACACGCGCTTCTTGGAGTCCTCCTTCCCTGCCTGTCCTCTACGGTCTCACGTTTCTTTAAGCAAACCTTTCTCTCCTTCCAACTTAATCGGCCAAGATTCTGATTTTGTGCATGCGCACACGTGCACACGTGCAACCATGCACACGCACGCACACACATGCATCCAGTGTCACGGAGCACCCCCAGGCATGCTGGGATGGGGTGGTGAAGAAGACAGGCCTGGCGTTGGCCATGGTGTCACCTACAGTCTAGGGGGCATGGGACTATCACCAGGTGTCAACAGATGTGGTGTCATTCTGTGGTGTTGTGGGTGGGGTGTCGGGGAGGGCCCCCCAAGAGGTGGCCCTGCCTGCCTTCAGTGACAGTCGTTGCCTTGACACTCTGCCCTCACTTCTCGTCCATGAGGTTGGCGCATATGTTGTGTCTCTCGCTGACTCTCAGCACACCTGAGAGGGTGGCCTCCCTGGGTAATGCAGGTGACAACAACCTGTTTGGGCAGCGCCTGCTCACCTGCTGGGGGCCTCATCCTCGGGCTGCCCTCCTCCATCCAGCCAGTGTGTCCAGAGGGCCTGGAAGCCTCAGGCAACCAGGTCACAGCCTTGATGCAGGCGCTTGGGCGTGTGGGCACCCCGGTTCTGAATCCCGCCTCCTGGTGGTAGCAGTGTCTGGGAATTTGATGTAGGCTCTGTTCTCCACAGATTGACCTACTCATTAATTACGGAGCTGACATCCTGAAGCCCATTGTGCTCATGCAGGGGGACAAGGTGGCTGTGGGCACAGCTGTCGACTACGGGTATTTCAGATTCTACCAGGTATGGCTTTGAGTTTCCCAGTGGTGATGGGGGTAGAGCTGGGGCCATTAGTATCTCTCAGGCAAAGCTGGACTGAAGGTCCTTCATGCCTCTGCCCGAAGCTAGCTCCTGGCCTTCTGGAAGAGAAGACCTAGGCACGCTGAGCATGTCCTGCAGGCGTGGCTGCCTGTGTGCAGGCTTTCAGAGTGTCATTGCCGTGAGCGGGGATGTGCTCCCCACCCAGTGTAGATGATGGGCCGGGGCTGAGAGTGGGGTCTGCTCTCCCTGAGGTGAGAGGCTGGTGCCCCAGGTCACTGGCGGTGACACATCACTGTGCCGCAGGACCGGAAGATCGCCCACTGCCCCTTCCACTCGCTGATGCCAGCAGAGCGGGAGACGTTTTTGGCCCGGAAGAGGCTCCTGGAATACATGGGCATCCAGCTGCGCCAGGCCGTCTTCGCCAAGGAGAGCCAGTGGGACCTGAAGAGGCTGTACCTGAGCAAGAGAGGTGGGTGGCAGGGGGCACAGCCTGGCGGGCTGGCCCGGTCCTGGGAGGCCCACACACGCTTCCTGGAAACTCCAAGCCAACCGGGAGTTTTTGTTCTGCCCAGTTACTTACACTGGGATTTCCGTCTTGGGTGTCTGGGCCATGTTCCTGAAGATCCGGATTCATGGGCCCAGAAGGGACACAAGAGAGACCTTTCCTGCCACTGCCCGGGCCGCCTGCTGGGTTGGGTACCCCTGGCCCTTGTGTCTCTGCCTCTAAGTAGGTCAAGCCTGGGAAGAGAGGTCGGAGGGGCAGGACCAGGGCCCAGGAGAGGCCTCAGGCTGCACCATGGGAGCGCATCTGTGAACAGCATGTTTGTCCAGTGGCAGAGGAGGCCTGGGTCTGGGTCAGCACCACCCACCTGTCCCGCTGTCATGGGGTGGGGGGCACATGACACCTGAGGGAGCGAGGTGCTGGCCAAGCTGCTTGAGGTTGCTCTGGGGTCCTCCAGTGGGCAGCAGTGGGGTCTCTGCCCCGTGATGGCCAGGCAGCAGGACCGCCCCAGCCCCGAGACTTGGCTGCACTCTCACTTGGGCAGGGTCTTGGGGGAAGGCCCCCCTGCTCCATGGGAGGCCAGCAGGCAAGTGTGACTTGAGGACACGCCGGGCCTGGGTGCCCGTGGGTCTCTAGTGGACTGGCTGGGGCACTGGAGGAGGAGGAAGAGGGACCTGCTCTGAACTTTGCTTGGCCTGCCGTGCCCCAGGGGCTGAAATGCTGACCGCTTCCTGTGCCTGGTGCAGCTGCTCTGGGAGTTGAAGCCCTGGGTCGTCCTGTCATAAGCGCCCCATGCCATCTGCCTGTGATGCATCAGGCACAGAGCCAGCCCAAGTGAACAATTTTGGGCAAGAGCCTGGTGGAAAGGGCTGCAGGGTCCTTGGACAAGGGAGAAAGGCCTATGGATTCTGAGAGGGACCTGGGACAGCCCCAGGTGCACGTGGAGCTTGTTTCTTAGTTGCAGGAACGATCTTGTTCAGCTCGCTAAAGAGAATCGACTTTTGGTGGAAAACGTTGGGCTCCATGAGTAGGTGTCTGCCCTGGGAAGGGAATGCTCTTCCTGGAGAGCAAGGGAGCTGCACCTGAGAGGCCTTGGCATCTGCAGGGGACGCCCAGGACCAGGTCCTCAGCAGTGCTGGTCAGCGATTGGTTTCTCCTCTGTGTGACAGAGTGTCCCCAGGAGGGACCAAGTCACAGGCCCGGGGCGGCGGCCTCCACACCTGCGTCACGGAGGGGGCTGGGGACTTGACGGGTCGGGGGCTGCCTGGGTGAGGCTCTCCTTCTGGGTGGAGGTGGCTGCACCTGCCCAGCACCACCCCAGCACCACCCGACCTCTGTGTTCCGGCCACTGGCAGCCAGACTCGGGCTTCACGTCCACTGCAGAGAAACCACGCCTGCACTGCAGATGATGGGGAGACAGAGCTGGTGCAGCGGCCGCTCAGACAGCAGGCTGGGTGGGGGCACCCTGATGCCCCTCTGCCAGCATTCTCTGCCATGGTGAGACTGGGCCCCGTGGTGATGCAGGAGGCCAAAATCGAGTCTCAGGCTCAGGCTGCAGCAGCCTCCAAGTTCCTGGAGTTGAGGCTGCCGTCTGTGGGTCTGTGCCCCCTACACGTACCAGCCCCTACGCCCCTCATGTGCACCCACCCACACCCCTCCCTACGCACATTCCACCCACCTACACACCCACCCATCACACATATGCCCCATACTTCCCCACATGTATGCACCTATCGCCCCACACACACCCTTCCACACACGTGCAACACTACAGCCTACCCTCCCCGTGCGTACATCCTCACCCACACCCAACCGACACCACATACCACCACCCAGTCGATACCACCCCTGCCCTCTGTGCAAGCTGAGGTTCCATGCTGGGACAGGAGAGCTGAGGCTGCTGTGCCCCCTCCACTGAGTGCTCAGGTCCTCAAGTGTGGGTGTCACTAAAAGAGAAGTGTGCCATTGTCCCCACCACCAGCTCTAGAGCCATGGCTCAGAGATTTACCCAAGGGGGAAGCACACCATAAAACAGAGAGCTTTGATTCATTCCAAAGGAAACTACTTCACTGGCAAGAGAGCATGGGGAAGTTCAAGCCTAACGGTGCTCTCAAAGTCAGCGGAGGTTGAGGTGAAGGTGAGGAGATTGGCGGGTTCAGTGGAGGTAAAGCCTGAACTATAATCAGGCTGGTTGCCAGAGAAAACTTGGAAAGATGGCTGGGAGGAGCTTGCCTGTGGTCAGAACTAATCTCAAGTACTGACCTTGGGAGCTATCCTGTCAGTGAGCCCTGATTTAATTGAAAGAGTCTATGGAGCATATTGTACCCCAGAGCATTGCTGAAACCAGTGGAGCAATCAGCCTGCAATTCATGGGCGCGATCATGCAGAGAGACAGACAAAGAAAGGCCTACCCAAACCACTGTCATCCCCGGGAGACTGTGGGCATCCCCAAGGCCGCATCCTGTGTGGGGAAACAGCGGAAGCTTTATACTGCAGGGAGGAGCTTAGGCTTTGCAAAGTTAACCCAGCTGGTCACTAAACAAATGACAAGCAAATAATAATCAGCCCCGGGGAGGGAGAAAAACGATGAGAAGTGAACAGGTCCTCCTAGAAAAGTGGAGGACCATCAAGAGAAAAAAAGGTTGATGAGACGTGAAGAGATCCTCAGAGAAAAGTGGACACCACCAACAGATGAGTACCAGAAGCAGAGAGTGGAAAGAAAGGAGCAGGAAAAATAGTCAAAGACGTGATGGGTGAAAGCTTCCCAAATTTATTGTAAAACATCAATCTATATACCCAGGAAGTTAAAGAAGCTCACAGTAGGATGAAGACAAAGAGATCCACAAAGAGATACATCATATTAAAATGCCATGAGTCAAAGACAAGGAGAAAATCTTGAAGGCAGTAAGAAAAAAACCCCACATCACTTAGGGATGCACAGTACGATTAGCAGTTGGCCTCTCATCAGAAGCAGTGGAGGCCAGAAGGCAGCGGGACGTCACACTCGAAGTGCTCAAAGAGATAAGCTGTCAGCCAAGAATCCTTTGTCCAGCAAAGCTAACTTTCAAAAATGAAGGTGAAATAAAGACATTCCCAGAAAGACAAAACCTGTGAGAATTTGTTCCCAGTAGTCCTACTTTACAAGAAATACTAGGGGCTGGCCCCATGGCCGAGTGGCTAAGTTTGTGCGCTCCGCTGCAGGCGGCCCAGTGTTTCATTGGTTCGAATCCTGGGCGCGGACATGGTGCTGCTCATCAAACCACGCTGAGGCAGCATCCCACATGCCACAACTAGAAGGACACACAATGAAGAACATACAACTATGTACCGGGGGGCTTTGGGGAGAAAAAGCAAAAAAAAAAAAAAAAGACATACTAAAGGTATTCTGAAAGAAAGTGACTTCAGATGGAAATCAAATCCACATGGACAAAGAGCCTGGCAAAGGTAATTATAAAAGAAGTATTAATGCATATTTCTTCTTTTTTAACTGATTTAAAAAGCAATTTGCGAGGCCAGCCCAGTGGCGCAGCGGTTAAGTGTGCACATTCCGCTTCAGCGGTTCCTGGTTCGCCAGTTCGGATCCTGGATGTGGACATGGAACCGCTTGGCACGCCATGCTGTGGCAGGCGTCCCACATATAAAGTAGAGGAAGATGGACATGGGTGTTAGCTCAGGGCCAGTCTTCCTCAGCAAAAAGAGGAGGACTGGCGGCAGTTAGCTCAGAGCTAATCTTCCTCAAAAAAACCAACAACAACAAGGCAATTTGCATGATAATTTATATATAAGCAATTTACATAAAAATTTATATGTATATACATATGCATTGTATTTTTATATAATATGTGCATATCTTAATATATATTTATATATGTGTGCATATGTGTGTGTATTGTTGAGCCCATAACATATAGAAATGTAATATATTTGGCAATAATAGTACAAAGGAGGTGGGTAGGAGGAAAGCTGTGTTGTGGTAAGAAATGACTCCAGATGGTAGCTCAAATTGAATAGAAGAAATAAAGAGATCCAGAAATGATAAATAGTAAGTTTAATATAACAAAAGCTGTAAATATATACTTTTCTCCTTTCCTTTATCAGCTTTTTTAGAATACATAAAATTATATAATTAGTCACAACATTGTAATGTTGGGTTTGTAACATTGGTAGATGTAATATATACAGCAATAATATCATAAAAAGGGGGCAAAGAGAATAGAGCTATATAGAAGTAACCTTTTATCTCACTGGAATTAATATAGGTCTGAAGCTGATTTTGATAAGATTCATGTGGTAAACCCTAAAGCAACCATTAAGGAAATAACAAAACATATAGTTAAAATTATTAAAGAAATTATAATGTTACATTAAAAAGTATTCACTTCATGCAAAGGAAAAGAGTAAAGGAGGAATAGAGGAACCAAAAAATCATGAAACACATAGAAAACAAAATGTAAAATGGTGAATGTAAATCCAACTATATCAATAATAACACTAAGTGTGAGTGGATTAAATAATCCAGTCAAGAGGCAGAGATTGTCAGACTGGATGAAAATAGAAGATCCATCTATATACTGTCTCCAGGAGAAACATTTATGATTCAATAATATAAATAGATTGAAAGTAAAAGGATGAAAAATCATATATCATGGAAATAGCAATCACAAGAATGCTGGAATGGCTATACGAATACCAGAGAAAATAGATTGCTCAACATAATACCCTCAAGGTCCATCTATGTTGTCACAAATGGCACAATTTTGTCTTTTTTATGGCTGAGTAGTATTCCATTGTATATATGTACATACCACATCTTTATCCATTCATCTGTTGATGGGCACTTGGGTTGCTTCCACATCTTGGCTATTGTGAATAATGCTGTGATGAACACAGTGATGCATAAATCTCTTTGAATTGCTTATTTCAAGTTCTTTGGATAAATGCCCAGTAGTGGGATAGCTGGATCATATGGTATTTCTATTTTTAACTTTTTGAGAAATCTTCGTACTGTTTTCCATAGTGGCTTGCGCCAGTTTGCATTCTCACCAGCAGTATGTGAAGGTTCCCTTTAAGTCGGACAGAGAAAGACAAATACCATACAATTTCACTCATATGTGGAAGATAAACAAACAAACACATGGATAAGGAGAACAGATTAGTGGTTATCAGCGGAGAAAGGGGTTGGGGGAGCGTGAAAGAGGTAATGAGGCATATATGCATGATGACAGATAAACACTGGTGGTAATCATGAACAGTCTGAAATCGAAATATAATCATGTACACCTGAAATTTAAATAGTATTGCAAGCCAATAGGACCTCAATAAAATTTTAAAAATATGTATTACTGATGATAGAGACATTTTGTAATGATTAAAGAGTCAAATTCATTAGGAAGATATAACAATTATAAATCTATATGCACCTAACAGCAGACACTCAAAAATACGAAGGAAAAAACAGACAGAAATAAAGGGAGAATTAGACAATTCAACAATAATAGTTGGAGATGTAAATTCCCCACTTTCAATAATTGAGAATTACATAAAAACTAGGCAGAAGATCATCAAGGAAATAGAAAATTGAACAATACTATAAGCTTACCAGACCCAATATATTTATAGAACACTTTATCCAACAACAGAGTATACATTCTTCTCAAGTGTCCTTGGAAATTCTCCAGGACAGACCATGTGCTAGGTCTTAAAAGAAACACTTAATACATTTAGAAGGAGAGAAATAATACAAATTATGTACTCTGACCACAATGGGATGAAATTAGAAATGAATAACAGAAATAAATTTGGGAAACACATGTGAAACAAGACACTCCTAGATAACCAATGGGTCAAGGAAGAAATCAAAAGGGAAATTAGAGAATACTTTTATATAAATGAAAAAGAAGACACAACATACCAAAACTTATGAGATGCAGCTACAGCAGTGATTACAGGAAAATCTATGGCTATAAATGCCTATATTAAAAAGAAGAAATATCTCAGTAATCTAGTCTTCCTCCTTAAGACACTGGGAAAAGAAGAGAAATTAAACTTAAAGTAAGCTAATTAGCTAGCTAGCTAAATGTATGTATGTATATTAGAGCAAACATTGATGAAATGGAGAGTAGAAAAATAATAGAGAAAAATCAATGAAAGCAAAAGCTAGTTCACTGAAAAAGTCAGCAAAACTGACAAATCTGGCTAGCCTGGCCAAGAAAAAGTAAAGACTCAAATTACCAAAATCAGAAGTGAAAACAGGAACATTGCTACCAAGCTTGCAGAAACAAAAAGGACTATGAGTCAATACTATGAACAATTGTATGCCAACAAATTGTATTACCTAGATGAAATGGAAAAATTCCTGAAAACACACAAACTACCAAAACCGATAAAGGAGGAAACAGAAAATCTGAACAGATTTATAACAACTAAAGAGATTGAATAAGTAATCAAAATACACCCCAAAAAGAAAATCCCTGACACAGATGTCTCCACCGGTGAATTACACCAAGCATTTAAAACAGAATTAACATCAATCCTTTTCAAATTCTTCCAGAAATTAAAGAGAAGGGAATACTTCCTAACTTATTTTATGAGGTCAGCATTATTCTGATTCCAAAGCCAGACAATAACATCATAATAAAACTACAGACAAACATCTGTTATGAATATAGATGCAAAAGTCCTCAACAAAATACTAGCAAACAAAATTCAGCAGCATGTCAAAAGAATTATATGCCATGACCAAGTGGGATTTATCCCAGGAATGCAAGGATGGTTTAATCAAAAATCAATGTAATATAACACATTATTAGAATGAAAGAAAAAAAACCCACATGATCATTTCAATTGATAGAGCATTTGACAAAATCCAACACCCTTTCATGAGAAAAACACACAAAAAACAAGGAATAGAAGAGCAGTTCCTACCCTGATGAAGGGCACCTATAAAACTCCACAACTAACGTGAGACTCCATGGTGAGAGACTGGATACTTTCTCCTTAAGATCAGGAAGAAGATGAGAATGTCTTCTCTCACCATTTCTATTTAATACTGTACTGGAGTTGTTAGCTGGTGTAATTAGGCAAGAAGAAGAAATAAAAGGCATTCCAATTGGAAAAGAAAAAGTTAGACTCTATTTGCAGATATCATCTTGCAGATTGAAAATTCTAGGAATCTATTTTCACTTGTAAGACTAACTAAAACTAATATTAAACTAAATATATAATCTAAATACAAAACTGTTGGGAGCAAAATGGCGGGGTGAGCTGACTCGGGATTCTCTCCCCTCCAAAATACAACAAAGGATTGGAAAAACTGAATTTCAGAGAATAAATCTAATGCCAACACGTTAGAGACCTACAATACCGAGAAGGCGGAGATCATAAACCTTGCAGACGGCCTCGGAGGTGCCATCACTCCCTCCCCTAGAGTCTGCGATCTCTGCTGCGCAGGTCTGGGAAGGAGTGGGGGAGAGGCCACGAGACAAGGGGATCATCCAGGACTCCTGCCGCTGGTTCAGAGGAAACCCACTGACAGGGGAAAGCTTCTGTGCACGGGACCCTATAAACCCAGGGCCTCAGGAGACCAGAGAACAGAACTGATCCGAATCCAGATCGGTGCGCGAGAATAGCAGCCCCTCCCTCCTGGCAAAGCACACTGGGCGCAGCCATCTTGCCCGAAGGCAGAGAGCTCAGAACACGTGGCTCTCGACCCCCATCTAGTGGCGACAGGCTGTAACTGCAACCGAATTCTACCACCATGAGAAAAAACCACTCTACCATCCAGCAATTTATAAAAGCCCCAGACCAGAAGGAAAACAATAAAAACATAGAATTAAGTCCTGAGGACTTGGAATTAGGTAAACTAAGTGATAATGAGTTCAGAGCAGCTATAATCAAAAAACTCAATGAGGTAGAGAGAAAGATAGAGAAACAAGCCAATGAGTTCTGGAGTTACTTCACAAAAGAGATTGAAATCATAAAGAAGAATCAAACAGAATTACTTGAGATGAAAAACACAATGGACCAGATAAAACAGAATACGGATTCCCTGAATGCCCGTGTAGACACCATAGAAGAGCAAATTGACATAAGTGAAGATAGACAGGCTGAGTGGCTCCAGACAGAGGAAGAAAGAGAACTAAGAATTAAAAAAAACGAGGAAAATCTCTGAGAGATAGTGGATTCAATGAGGAGTAAGAACTTAAGGATCATAGGAATTCCTGAGAACGTGGAAAAGGAAAATGGAGCAGAAAGTGTGCTTAACGAAATTATTGAAGAGAACTTCCCAAATCTAGGGATTGACAGAGAAATGTGTGTAGAGGAAGCTTTCAGATCTCCTAGATTTGTCAATGTAAAAAGACCTACTGCAAGGCACATAGTAGTACAATTGGCAAGAAGGAAAGATAAAGAAAGAATACTCAGGGAAGTAAGAAAAAAAGCAGAGAATAACCTATAAAGGAGCCCCTATCAGACTTTCAGCGGATTTCTCTACAGAAACCTTACAAGCTAGGAGAGAATGGAGTGACATATTCAAAGCTTTAAAAGATAAAAATCTTTAGCCAAGAATACTCTATCCAGCAAGAATTTCCTTCAGATATGAGGGAGAAATGAAATCTTTTCCAGACAAACAAAAGTTAAGGGAATTTGTAACTGAAAGCCCTTCACTACAAGAAATCCTCAAGAAGGCTCTCATACCTGAAAAAAGAAAAAAGGGAGAAAGGGGTCACAAACCACAGACTAGGGAGACCGATGGATAGAACCAGAACAGGATAGCAAATATTCAACTATAGCATTAGGGTAAAGGTAAGGAAACTACCAAAGCAAGGATGATCTTATCACTCTAACTACAAATTCATAACACGAGGTGGAATAAGAAATGAAAATAATTATTTAGGAGGGGAAGAGCAAAGGGGGTCTAAATCAGTATTGGCCAAGTAAGTAAGAGACCACCAGAGAATAGACTATATTATACACAAGATTCTAAATACAAACTTCAGGGTAGACACTAAAATAAAATACAGAACAGAGTCACAAATCATAAATAAGGAAAAATCTAAGAAACCCAGCATAAGAAATTGCAGTATTAAATGGGTAGGCTAAAGCACACAGGAAAAGAAATGCAGGAAAACAAGATAATGAGTGACAGATTGACAGCATTAAGTCCACATGCATCAATAATCACTCTCAATGTAAACGGATTGAACTCTCCATTAAAAAGACATAGAATGGCAAAATGGATTAAAGAACAAGATCCAACAATTTGTTGCCTCCAAGAAACACACCTCAGCCCCAAGGACAAACACAGGCTCAGGGTGAAGGGGTGGAGGACAATACTTCAAGCTAATAGCAAGGAAAAAGAGGCAGGTGTTGCAATTCTTATATCAGACAAAGTGGATTTCAAAATAAGACAGGTAAAGAGAGACACAGAGGGACAATATATAATGATCAAAGGGACATTTCATCAAGAAGAAATAACGCTTATAAATATCTATGCACTCAACACAGGAACACCAAGATTCATAAAGCAACTATTAACAGACCTAAAGGAAGATGTTAAAAACAACGCAATAATAGTAGGGGACCTCAACACCCCACTCACATCAATGGACAGATCATCCAGACAGAAAATCAACAAGGAAATAGTGGAGCTGAATGAAAAACTAAAACAATTGGACTTAACAGACATATATAGATCACTCCACCCTGAAAGAGCTGAATACACATTCTTCTCAAGTGCACATGGAACATTCTCAAGGATAGACCATATGTTGGGAAACAAGGCAAGCCTCTACAAATTTAAAAAAATTGAAATAATAACAAGCATCTTCTCCGATCATAATGCTATAAGGCTAGAAATTAATTACAAGAAAAAAGTTGAGAAAGGCACAAAGATGTGGAGACTAAAGAACACACTACTGAACAAGCAATGGATCATTGAAGAAATTAAAGAAGAAATAAAAAAATACCTGGAAACAAATGAAAATGATAGCATGCCATACCAACTCATATGGGATACAGCAAAAGCTGTATTAAGAGGAAAATTCATCACAATACAGGCACATCTTAACAAACAAGAAAAATCCCAAATAAGCAACCTTAAAGCACACCTAACTGAACTAGAGAAAAAAGAAAAAATGAAGCCCAAAGTCAGCAGAAGGAGAGAAATAATAAAAATCAGAGCAGAAATAAACACTATTGAAACAAAAAAGGCAGTAGAAAGGATTAATGAGACAAAGAGCTGGTTTTTTGAGAAGATAAATAAAATTGACAAACCCTTAGCCAGACTTACAAAGAAAAAAAGGGAGAAAGCTCAAATAAACAAAATCAGAAATGAAAGAGGAGAAATAACAACAGACTCTGCAGAAATACAACAGATTATAAGAGAATACTACAAAAAACTATATGCCAACAGAATGGATAACCTAGAGGAAATGGATAAATTCTTGGACTCCTACAATCTCCCAAAGCTCACTCAAGAAGAGGCAGACAATTTGAACAGACCAATCACAAGGAAAGAGATTGAAACAGCAATCAAAAACATCCCAACGAATAAAAACCCAGGACCAGATGGCTTTCCTGGGGAATTCTACCAAACTTTCAGAGAGGATTTAATACCTATCCTTTTCAAGCTATTCCAAAAAATTAGGGAAGATGGAACACTTCCTAACACATTCTATGAGGCCAACATCACGCTGATACCAAAACCTGACAAGGACACCACGATAAAAGCGAACTACAGGCCAATATCACTGATGAACATAGATGCAAAAATTCTAAACAAAATTTTGGCAACCAGAATTCAGCAATTCATCAAAAGGATCATACATCATGATCAGGTGGGATTCATACCAGGGACACAGGGATGGGTCAACATCCGCAAATCAATCAACGTGATACACCACATCAACAAACTGAGGAATAAAAACCATATGATCATCTCAATAGATGCAGAGAAGGCATTTGACAAGATCCAACAGCCATTTATGATAAAAACTCTGAACAAAATGGGCATAGAAGGAAACTACGTCAACATAATAAAGGCCATATACGACAAACCCATAGCCAACATCATACTCAATGGGCAAAAACTGAACCCCATCCCCCTGAAAAGAGGAACGAGACAAGGATGTCCTCTATCACCACTCCTATTCAACATAGTACTGGAGGTCCTGGCCAGAGCAATCAGGCGAGAAAAAGGAATAAAAGGAATCCAAATAGGGAGGGAAGAAGTGAAACTCTTGCTGTTTGCAGACGACATGATCTTATATATAGAAAACCCCAAAGAATCCATTGGAAAACTCTTAGAAGTAATCAACAACTACAGCAAAGTTGCAGGGTATAAAATCAATTTGCATAAATCAGTAGCGTTTCTATATTCTAATAACGAACTAACAGAAAAAGAACTCAAGAACACAATACCATTCAGAATCGCAACAAAAAGAATAAAATACTTTGGGGTAAATTTAACTAAGCAAGTGAAGGACCTATATAATGAAAATTACAAGGCCTTTCTGAGAGAATTGGATGACGACATAAGGAGATGGAAAGACATTCCATGTATATGGATTGGAAGAATAAACATAGTTAAAATGTCCATTCTACCTAAAGCAGTCTACAGATTCAATGCTATCCCAATCAGAATCCCAATGACATTCTTTACAGAATTAGAACAAAGAATCCTAAAATTCATATGGGGCAACAAAAGACCCTGAATTTCTAAAGCAATCCTGAGAAAAAAGAACAAAATGGGAGGCATCACAATCCCTGACTTCAAAACATACTACAAAGCAACAGTAATCAAAACAGCATGGTACTGGTACAAAAACAGGTGCACAGATCAATGGAACAGAATTGAAAGCCCAGAAATAAAACCACACATCTATGGACAGCTTATCTTTGACAAAGGAGCTGAGGACATACAATGGAGAAAAGAAAGTCTTTTCAACAAATGGTGCTGGGAAAACTGGAAAGCCACATGTAAAAGAATGAAAATTGACCATTCTTTTTCACCATTCACCAAAATAAACTCAAAATGGATCAAAGACCTAAAGGTGAGACCTGAAACCATAAGGCTTCTAGAAGAAAACATAGGCAGTACACTCTTTGACATCAGTATTAAAAGGATCTTTTCAGACACCATGCCTTCTCAGAGAAGGGGAACAATAGAAACAATAAACAAATGGGACTTCATCAGACTAAAGAGCTTCTTCAAGGCAAATGAAAACAGGATTGAAACAAAAAAAACAACCCACTAACTGGAAAAAAATATTTGCAAGTCATATATCTGACAAAGGCTTAATATCCATAATATATAAAGAACTCTCACAACTCAACAACAAAAAATCAAACAACCCAATCAACAAATGGGCTGGAGACATGAACAGACATTTCTCCAAAGAAGATATACGATGGCCAATAGGCACATGAAAAGATGCTCATCATCGCTGATCATCAGGGAAATGCAAATCAAAACTACACTAAGATATCACCTTACACCCATTAGAATGACAAAAATATCTAAAACTAATAGTAACAAATGTTGGAGAGGTTGTGGAGAAAAAGGAACCCTCATACAGTGCTGGTGGGAATGCAAACTGGTGCAGCCACTATGGAAAACAGTATGGAGATTCCTCAAAAAATTAAAAATAGAACTACCATATGATCCAGCCATCCCCCTACTGGGTATTTATCCAAAAAGCTTGAAGTCAGCAATCCCAAAAGTCCTGTGCGCCCCAATGTTCACTGCAGCATTATTTACAATAGCCAAGACATGGAAGCAACCTAAGTGCCAAGCAACAGATGAATGGATAAAGAAGATGTGGTACATATATACAATGGCATACTACTCAGCTGCAAAACACAACAAAATCATTCCATTTGCAATAACATGGATGGACCTTGAGGGAATTATATTAAGTGAACACATAAGCCAGCTAGAGAAGGATAATCTGTGTATGACTCCACTCATATGAGGAATTTAAAAATGTGGACTAAGAACAGTTTAGTGGATACCAGGGGAAAGGTGGGGTGGGGGGTGGGCACAAAGGGTGAAGTGGTACACCTACCACACGACTGACAAACATTAATGTACAACTGAAATTTCACAAGATTGTAACCTATCAACTCAATAAAAAAAATAAAAAATAAATAAATAAACTGTTACACTATTAAAACTAGTAAATGCATTCAGTAAGGTTGCAGGATATAAGATATACAAAAATCAATGGTGTTTCTATACAATTGCAGTAAACAAACCAAAAATGAAATTTAAAAAACAATTCCATTTGCAACGGCATCAATAAGAATAAAATACTTATGGATACATTTAACGAAAGCAGTGCAAAACTTATAAAACTACGATACAATGTGGAGGAAATTAAAGGAGGCCTCAGTAAATGGAGAGACATCTCCTGTATCAGAATCCCAGCTGACTTCTTTGGACAAATTGAGGAGCTGATTCTAAAATTCATGTGGAATTGCGAGAGTCCCAGAATAGCTATAACAATCTTGAAAGAGAAGAACAAAGTTGGGGGTCTCACTTTCTGGTTTCAAACTGACTGCAAAACAACAGTAGTCAAGACAGTGCGGTACTGGCATAAAGACAGACACATAGACCAGTGGAGTGGAATAGAGAGCCCAGAAATAAACCCACATGTCTAAGTCAGTGGATTTTCAGCAAGAGCGCCAAGGCTTTTTAATGGGAGTGAGAACAATCTTTGAACAAATGGTGCTGAGACAAGTGGTTATCCACACACAAAAGAAGGAAATTCGACCCCTACCTCACACCACGTATAAACATTAACTCAGTTTGGACTGGAGATCTAAATGTAAGAGGTTAAACTATAAAATTCTTTGAAGAAAATATAGAGGTAAATCTTCATATACTTGGACTTGGCAATGGATTCCTAGGTATGACACCAAAAACATAAGCAATGAAAGAAAGAATAGATACGTTGGACAGCATCAAAATTGAAAGCTTTTTTTTCTTCAAAGGACACTATCAAGAAAAGGAGGAGACAACTCGCAGAATGTAAGAAAGTATTTGTAAATCGTCTATCTTATCAGGGACTAGGCAGAATAAATAAACTCCTACAACTCAATAATAGAGACAAATAACTGAGTTAGAAACCGGACAAAGAGTATGAATAGAAACTTCTCCAAAGAAAGATGTACAGATGGCCAATAAGCCCGTGAAAAGATGCTCAATGTCATCAGTCGTCAGGGATGCGCAAATTAAGCCACACTGAGACGTCACTTCACACCCACTGGGATGGCTGTAATCAAAAAGTCAATAACAAGCATTGCTGAGGACGTGGAGAAAGTGGAACCCTCAGATGCTGCTGGTGGGAATGTAAAATGCTGCAGCCACTTCAGAAAACAGTCTGACAGTTCCTCTGGTGTTAACCATAGAGTTACCACGTGACCCAGCAACTTTGCTCCTAAGCATATACTCAGGAGAAATAAAAACATGTCCACACAAAACCTGTCCGCGAATGTTTACAGCAGCATGATTCATAAAAGCCAAAAGATGGAAACAACCCAAGTATCCATCAATTGATGAATGGATAAATCAATCGTGGCATTTCCATACCATGGACTATTATTCACCCATAGAAAGGGATGAAGTACTGACACATGCTACACCATGAATGAGCCTTAAAAACATTACACCAAGCAGAAGAATCTAGTCGCAAAAGGCCACATATTGTATCAGTCTATCCATGTGAAATGTCCGGAACAGGTGAATCCGTAGAAACAGAAAGTAATCTTGGGCTTCTTTAGGCTGGAGGGGGAGGGAAGTCGGTCTGATGGCCATCAGGTGCTGGGTCCTTCTTGGAGGGGTGGAAATGTTCTAAAATTGATGTGCTGATGGTTGCACAACTGGGAATGTACTAAAAGCCCTTGAATTGTGCACTTGTGAGTAGGCAAATTGGCATTTGAATTATGTCAACGAAGTTGTTAAACAAAAAGAGTCCCGCCATTCTAACAAACAGAAACGCCCTCCTTTCAGCTCCACGTTTCCTTTTAACGCAATAATTTGTGGTGCCGCCGCATGACCAGACCCACTTTGAAGTTCTGCCTTGTCGTCACCTCTCCCAGAAGGGTCTCCCTGTGCCAAGTGGTCCATGTGACAATTGCTTTGTTGCTGCTCACACTGTCACAGAGCTGGCTTCCGGGGCCCACATCCTTGTCCCCACGGCAGCTTGAGCGGCGGCCCTGGGTGCTGGTGGGCACGGGACAGACGGGGGAGGAAAGGCGGGGCTCCCATCATCTCTGTCTCGTGGCCAGCAGGTGTTTGCGGGGTCACTACATCTTAAGGGGTGATGAGGAATTGGAGCTTAGGCAGCCTTTCTGGGGGGGAACTGACGTGCTGCCTAAGGAGATGGAGGTGGAGGGATGCGGTGGAACCCTGGTCGGTTATTGTGGGCGCCCGCTGTCCTCCGGTCCGCCGGCCCTCTGTGCATCTTGCACCAGCTGCCGGAGAGCAGAGCCGTGAGTCTTCCCTCCAGAGTGTTGTGAGCTGGGGAAGGCCAGAGAAACCTGGTACTGCCCAGTGGCCTTTTAACACTGTGGTGAGGGGGACACTGAGCTGATGGATGGTGCAGAGGCAAGCTAGCCAGGAGGCTGCAGATGGGTGGGCAAGGATGCAGGAGCAGCGGGAGGCCAAGGGGCAAAGCCCCCTCTTGGAGGTGGTGGAGCCCTCGGACCTGCCGCTGGGCTGTCAAAAGCATGGGGCCCCCACCTGCCTCCCTGTGGCGCTGAAGCAGGCTCACCGTACGAGGCTGGTCAAGGCAGGCTGCTCAGCACCCCCTCCGCCCATGGGCATCATGGCTCGACCAGGGGGTCCCGAGGAGGTAACACAGGTCTCTCTCTCGGCACAGCGGAGCTGATGCCCTCCCACAGGCTGAAGCGGAAGAGCACGGGGCTGCCCAAGGCGCTGCAGCTGGAGGATCAGGGGCAGTAAGTTGCTGGCTGAGGGCCGCGGGGGCTGGATGGTGCTGCTGGCTCCAACCTCCCTCGGGACAGCATCACTCTGTCTGACCCCTGAGCGGCGAGGCCCTGCTGGTGGGCTGTGGGTACGGGCCAAGACGTGGGTGGCAGATGGGGTCGCAGGGCGCACGCTCATGGAGTGGCCTGAACTGCTCTGGGCGGGTCAGCACAGGGCTCCCCGTCCTCCAGGGGGGTGCCTGGGTGTGGTTTAAGCCCAGGTTCTGCTTCTTCAAGATGAAAAGGCCCCCACTGTCATGGTGGAAGTGCTGCTCTGGGCCCTGCACCCCTCCTCACCCCTGCATGGCCAGCCCCTCCTTGGGGTCACGCTCTGCACCCACTCTGCTCTTCCGGAACATTCTCTATATACCTGCCCACCTTATTATCCCTGTGGGCATCCCTGATGGCCCAGGAAACCCTGGTGGGTGGGTGGGGGTGATGGACGGGGGCAGCAGGCGTGGTGCACCCACCCGGGGCTCACTTTCCTCCTGAAGCAGAGCGTGCAGGTGTACCAGGGTCACCCACAGCCCTCACTGAGCCCACTCGGGGTCTGCTCCTCCCACTTTCAGACATTCCCCGTGTTGGGAGGAATCCATCCCCCACACGAGGGCCGTGGCACACGAGGGTCCCCAGTGCTGTGGCGTGGTCACCTACCGGCCCTGCTGGCGAGCACTCGGGTACCTTCCAGGGCTCAGGGCTGGATTCCTGTTCTAGATAGCCCTGAGCTGGACATCCCTGGATGGGGACTTCACGTCTTCCGTCCACATGCGAGTGGCTACCCTCTGCAGAGGATGGTGGGGTTGGAACCCACACCCCTTCTGGAGGGGTCGGCGGGGAAGGGCCTGGAGCATGGTGTCGGTCAGGCACAGATGGCAGGCACTGCCCGACTGCCCACACGGCTCCCTTGCAGGATTCCCTTCTTCAAGTTCTGCTACCAGTGTGGCCGCTCCATCGGGGTGCGGCTGGTGCCCTGCACCCGCTGCTACGGGATCCTGACCTGCAGCAAGTACTGCAAGACCAAGGCCTGGACGGACTTCCACAAGAAGGACTGCAGTGCCCTGGCAGCCCTCGGTGAGTCCAGGGGCCCGGCCGGGCTGGGGGGCGCCTGCTGCTCCTGGGGACACAGGAACAGGCCTGTGCGGTGGCCAGCGAGGGTCCCTATCATTGCCCTAAATCTCTCAGATTCAAGCCACTTTCCAGAGTTCCCAGGTGAGCCTGTTGTGGGGACAGGGAGCACACCGAGCCAGCCTGGCCGTTCCCCATCTACCGCGGCAACACTGTGCCTAACGGCGCCCTGGAGGTGGTCATGCCCTGGGCCCCACAGAGCTGGGACACCGTGCCTGGGGGCTCTGCTGACACCTGGGGGCTCTGCTGACACCTGGGGGCTCTGCTGACACCCGGGGGCCCTGGTGCACCACAGGGCATTGGCCTTGGGGCTGCTTCTGGAAAGTTCCTCCTAGCCTGCCCTCTCAGGCATCCCTACAAGTGTGGGTGGCAGCAAGTGTCTGCTCCTGGAGACACCCTCCTCTCCCCTGACCCCTTTGGTGTGTGACCTGAGGAGGAGCTGAGAGCATGTGAGTGGAGATTCCACCCCGGCCCTGTGCTCCGAGGGCGGCCGGTGGTGAGCAAGGCTGCGTGTGAAGCTGTCCATGGGACTTGGCCGGGTGGGCCTGGCCCTGCGGGGGCTGGGAGTGGGGCACGTGTTGCCTGCTCTTCTCAGAGCCTTTCCTCGGTGGGAACAGGGAGGCTTGGTGACCCCTGCCCATGGGCCCGTGCCACCAAAGCCGTTCCTCTCTGAGCTCTGACCCTCAATGTTGCCTCCATTTTCCCCTTTGTAAAATGAGACTTTTAGTAACAAGTCCTCACTGTGGGGCGCACCCCAGATCTGGTCACAGCTCCCTTGGCTTGGGGACCCCAGGACGGGGGCCTAGGGGGCTTTCAGGCTCCCTCTTTGAAGAGTCCTCACAGCTGACACTCAGTCCTTGCCGTGTACCCCACACTCGTGCAAGCACAGAGCAGAACACGACTGTGCAACCCTCACCCCCAGTGGGGCTCTTGCCGCCCCACCCTGCACCAGGGAAGCCGAGACTCAGAGGACTGGAGTCCTCCTGGGGACGGCCCAGGCCCTCACCCCCCTCCTCCCCGCCAGTTCCTAGTCCAGGGGCCCCCCCAGAGGACGTGTGCTTGAGGGTGGACGAGTCTCATTGAAGGAGCAGCGCCCGAGGCCGAGGCCTGGGGAGGGCCCAGCGGCCGTGCGTGCTGTGCGGAGTCTCGCCCTGGGCCCCCTCTGTCCTGATGCGGGAAGTCTGTGCGTGCCAGCGTCTCCCTCCTGACGACCTCGCAATAAAGTGGCCCCACTGCATGTGTTTTGAACCCTCTCTGCCCCGCTCTGCCTCTACCCCGGCAAGCCCAGGGCTTCTGAGGGGCCTGGGTCCGCACTTCAGATCTCCCTGGCCCGCTCAGACCTGGGCCACCTGTCAGGTGGATGAGGGTAGGACCGGAGCACGCTCCAGAGATTGTTGCCAGAAGAAGAGATTATTGCACCTCTGGGGAATGTCTGGGGCTTCCCGGGAACCCACAGCCCCGTCTCCCCGCCCTGCTCAGAAGGGACAGGCTGGGGCATCTCATGTTCCTTCCCACGGGCTCCAGGCTTCCTGCTGTGTCCAGAGCATTCATTTCTTGCACGCGCATTTACTGAGGGTCTGTGTGTGCCGGCTGTGTTCTAGGGGACGGTGGATACGGAAACCGCCCACGGTTGACACGGAGAAGGGACTGAGGGTGACCGTGAGCCAGGCACGACGATGAGGTTGGGCCAGAAGTGGTGGGTCTGCTTTCAAGGAGAGGGCGGGAGGGAAGGGGCCGTGAGGAGCGAGGGCTGGACCATGTGCTCAGAAGGAGGAGGTGGTGGGCACGTCCAAGGAGGAGGTGGAGGACGGGGGGGCTTGCTGCTGAATGCAGAGTGGCAGAGGTGGGCCAGGGCGGGTGGGAGAAGAGGCTGGGAATGGGGTGATGGAGCCTGCATGGGGACCAACCTGGCCGGCTTTTTGCTGGTCAAAGCAGCCCCTCCCACAGCCGTGGTTTTGCCTGATTTTCTTGGTCTCTTGTCCAAGATGGGGCTCCCTATGCAGGAAGTTCGCTTAGGGGGCATCCTGGACGATGTTCCTCTGTGTGAGTGGGATAGGGGTGGGGAGGCGCCTAGGCAGAGGGAGAAATGACCTTGTGCATTCTCTGGAGGGGGGCCGGGCCTTTGTACCCCAGCATCAGCCAGTTCTGGTTGCAGGCCGCCCCTGCCGAGGGGGCAGGGGGTGGGGGTCATGAACCCCAGGGAGGGGTGTGGGCAGCTCTCGCTTCATCTGCCAGGAAGGAAACCGCCCCTAATAAGTACTGCTTATTTTAAGCTGTACTTGTTAACTGGATAAAAGTTACAGGATATATACATACAGAAAGAAAAGACAAATGACAATTATCCTGACACCCAGAAATTGCCATTGCCAACACTTTGGTGTCCTTCCAATTCCAGCTGTGTGTCTATATAGACTCCCACACACACGCACACACACCACACACGTGTGTATCTCAAAGTGCGAGCATGACCTATTTAAACTTGGCCACGAGCATCTTTCTATGCTATTAAGTATTTTTCTGCAACGGAATTCTCCCCAAAGGAAAACAGTTTTACTATTTTTTATTCTGATTATGCATGCGATATATGCTTATTGTTAAAACAGAAGACAATAAAGAAAAATGAAGAGAGCCAGTCATCCTAATCTTACTGCTCAAGGATAAATATCCTGAACGTTTTGGTGAACATATTCTTTTAGATTTTAGTTGTGCACACACGTGTGTACATCCTCAAGCATGCAAATGTGCTTTTTCATGCCCCTCCTCCATTTATTTTTAAGATGGAATTAAAATTTTGATTAAAACAGAATGGTTCATTTTGCAGCCTTAACCTGCCTTTCTGACACCTCATGTGCGTCCTGTCATTTTCATTGGGAGTGGAGCGTGTCTGCCCGATGCCCTGTTGATGGGCACATGGGTTGTGTCATTGTCCTCTTGGGAAACAATGCTGTGCAAGCACCCCATTGGCCTATTTTTCCCTTTGTCTAAATTCACAGAGGTTAAAGTCTCAGATTTTGAGAGTATTCCCATTTTCAATTTTGCTTTCGTAGCATGCTCTCTGGGAAGCTTAATGAGCGTGTCTCTGCCCTACACCCTTTCAGGAATGAGCATCACCGAGAGATTCAATCTTTTCCAGTCTCGTAAGGATTTCACACGAGTGTGAGCACCATTGCCTCAGGCGGATGCAGCCTTATGTTCCTCCTCCTGCTCCCTCTGATTGGAGCTGTTTGCTCCTTCTGACTGGTACTAACTCTCTCTAAAGCACGTTACCCTCTCTTCTGCCTCGCATGGGAAGGACCCCTCTCAGCTTGAACTTTGCTACACGGAATTCTGTTCTGGTGTCAAATCCGTCTGCCCTGTCTTCAGGGTCTGGTTTGCTGGAATGCTTAGGGAGCAGTCCCCAGACAAGCTTATGCCAGGACACAGATTTTAAAAACGATTTTCATGCATTATTGTTTTACCTGTAATTTTTTTTTTTTGAGGAAGATTAGCCCTGAGCTAACTGCTGCCAATCCTTCTCTTTTTGCTGAGGAAGACTGGCTCTGAGCTAACATCCATGCCCATCTTCCTCTACTTTATATGTGGGACGCCTACCACAGCATGGATTGCCAAGCAGTGCCATGTCCGCAACCAGGATCCGAACCAGCGACCCCTGGGCTGCTGAGAAGTAGAACGTGCGCACTTAACCACTGTGCTATCGGGCCGGCCCCTACTTGTAATTTTATAATCAACCTCGAACTAATTTTCGTGTAAGGGACCACAGAGCCACCCAGCTAGAACTTCTCCTGAGTTGAGTGTCTGGGCTCGGAGGTGACCGAGGAACCCATCTCTGCTTGCCGCGCGCGCACGTTGTCCTGGAGGCCTTGGCTGCTGCCCCGCGCTCTGCTCTTCACCCGCGGACGCTGGGACAATCTCAGCTTGCTGTCTCCCCTGCGACATGCACTACCTGTTGTCACATACTTACTCGGATGAATTGTGGGTTCAGTTTGTCAAGCTCAAATGTCTTCTTGGGACTTTGTAATTGTTTTAGGTGTTTGGTTTGATGAGCAGATGCTTGGCGTTTAGAGTGCTGACTTTTCCAGGCAACGATATGACGTTATGGTCGCGTTTGATAGTTTCCTTTATGTAGGAGTCACCCCGACCACTCTCACATTCACACCTCACATCCAACCCTTCAGGACGTCTGCTCAGCTCTGCCCAATCTGGTGGCTTCCAGAACCTCCTGCCCCTGCCACCCCTACCCTCCTCTCCATCCCTGAGGTCACCTGGGCTCTGGTGCGGCCAGAGGCCAGCCCACGCTGCTCCTCCGTCCACTTGCAGGACCTTCCATCGAGGTCCTTGCAGCTCCAGCCCTGCTGCCTCCCCGCACCCATCGCTCACTGCCCCTTATGCCCTGCTCCAGCCAGGCTGGCCCCTCCTGTGTGGGCTCCACCCCTCTCATGGGGATCTGGCCTCACTGGGACTGTCCGTCACCTGCTGGAGGCTGGCAAGGGGTGAATGTGCCTAAGTTGCTGAGGGGTGGAGTGTTCAGGGCTGCTGTGCTTGGGGGTCACCGGGAGCTGGGCGGTTGAGACAATGAGCCAGATGGGAGTGAGGTCAGAGGGGATGGGGGTGCAGGGCCTGAGACTCGTGAGGATCTAGACTCCCCCGGAAGGAAGGAGAAGGCCCCTGAGGGCCTGGTACTGATTCCCTCTGGGACCCTGCTGAGTGTCAGAGGTGTGAGGGCAGGAGTGGCCACCAGCCAGGCAGTGGGCCCAGGGCAGGACTGTGTGTGGGTCACACCCCAGCAGTAGGTGGCAGCAAATTGTGATTCTGGATATCCTCCGAAGGTCAAGTGAGATAAGGAGGGGTCAAAGGTGATGGGGTTAAGGTTTGATGGGAGGCGCTGGAAGGATTGGGGGTACAGAGGAGAGCATGGTGGTGCAGGGGTCAGAGTTCAGTGTAGAAATGCTGGGTGTCTGGTGGGCACCCGCGGGGGATGGGGCCACAGAGAATGTGCACGTTGACTCAGGGAAGATGTCTGTGATGGATGGCCACTGGAGCCAGGAGACTGCATGGGGTGTGGAGGCATCCTAAGAAGTTGGGAGAAGAGGGGACCGCCCACTGAGCCAGGAAGCGGAGGCCGGGGGCATGTGGTTTTCTCCCGCCCCTTCAGCTGTGGAGGGTGTGTGTGTATTTGTGCGTGTTGTGTAGAGGGGGCAGATTGCCGAGTAGGTGGAGGGCGGGTTCAACTCGAGGTGGCTTAGCCGGCAGGCTGTTGAGGGGTTGGTTTGCTGAGGGTCCTAGGCCAGCCCACCCACCTTCCTCCCCCTGATGCCTGCCCGCCCTCTGGCTCATGAATGTGCCCAGATGGCCACTGGCTCACCGGGTCCCCTGTGGCCCTCGCTCCCATCTTCCTACCTCTCCAGGCTCCTCTTGGCCACCCACCTGGACTCTCGGGGTCCTCTCTGGGGCTGGGAAAGACGTGCCCTGCCACCTGCTCAGCCCCACGGGGCCCATACCAGGGGCAGTGGAGGTGGGGCGGGTGGAAGGCAGGACGACACAGCTGTGGGGTGTCCAGGGTGACCAGACAGGCGACTTCAGAGCGAGTGTGGAAGCCCTGGGCTGCAGGAAGAGACGCAGGTCGGGGGACAGTGGGAGAAGGACCACAGTAAGGGTGTGGGAGCTGGAAGGTGTGGGCCGAGGGGCCAGCATGCAGGACAGTGGGCCAGTAGTGTCCGCAGTGGATGTGTTCCAGAGGAGGCGAGGTCCAGGAGGTGGAGCGAGAGGAGGTGTAGAGTGGTCCATTGATCCCACTTACAGCAGTCTGGAAGCCAGCCCCCACGCCCCACCCCCACACCTGTACCGGGGCTCTCGGGAGAACGGGCAGCTGCCCTGAGGGGTGGCCAGGCCAGGTCAGGGGAGCCTTGGGAAGAGAGGCCCGGGAAGCTGGGAATAAAGGGGTGCAGGGGAGCCCGAGAGGGGCACAGCCAGGGAGGAGCCACCGGATGGGAGAGGCCTTGGGCTTGGAATGTTGGTGTTGGAGACAAAGGGCCTGGAATTTGCCGGTTCGGGGTTCCGCCCAGAAGCCAGCCTTCTGCTGTGCTCTCTGGAGAGACGGGTGGTGGGGGTGGCCAGGGTGGTCTCAGGAAGGACGCAGAAAATGAAGGGCCAGGAACTGTGGGTTTCTTCCAGCCACAGCAGGGACAGAGCAGAGCCCCCAGGTCGCCCTCAGTGCCTGGGGAGCTGGCACCTGGCCCTCCTGCCTTCCTGCCCAAACCTTCCTCTGGCCTTGTCTACAGACTGGCTGTGAGCGTGCACCGGCCAAAGTCCCGGCTCAGCTTTGTCTGCGGTTTGTGTTCTTGTTTCTGAAGAGACTGTCCCCCACCATATGAGCCTCAAGGCCCTACAAAACCTGGATGCGACCTGGTGCAAGATTGCAGGTTTTTAAAAAATCAATAAAAAAGTAAAAGGAACCCTGGGATGGGACAGGCCCATGAGTGGAGCTCATCGGATGCCTGGTTTTTAAAGAACTGGACCACTGCCCATCCCGTTTTGTGGTTTTGTGCGTTTGTGTCTCCCTCCGCCACCTAGACCTTTCCGTTGTGAGGCTGGACCCTGCAGGATCCTTTTGAAGGACTCTTTTGGCATTTCCTCAGTAGCAAAGCGAAGCCGAGCGTTTTCTCATACATTTATTTACTGGCCATTTGGAGTGCCTCGTCTGTGAATCCCCTTGTGTGTGCGTCATCTTTGTCCATTTTTTCTATTGATTTGCCTTCTTTATTGGGAGCAGGAGCTTCTCATGAATTCCGTGGCCTGCATTTCATGGTGTCTGTGGTCTCATGCAGGTTGGAATGTTGATGCGGCCACGGTTGTCCATCTTGTCCTCTACGGCTGGTGGCTCTGTGTCGACATGCCACACCCTCATGTAGTCCATGTTCTGTTGTCTTCTGTTTTGAAGCATCGCTTTCCACATTTTGGTCCTTAATCCATCCAAAATATAATTTTTATTGATAGTTAGAAGCTGGGATCCTGTTTTCTCTCTCTCATGTGGACAGCCAGCAGGCCAGCACCATTTATTTGATGGTCTCTTCTCCCCGACCCTCGCAGCCACCCCTCTACTCTCATCCCTATAGATTCGGCTTTTCTAGAATGTCATCCACATGGTGTCAGCCAGCGTGGCCTTCTGTAGCCCGGGGGCTGCGCTTAGGCTGCCAACTTGGGGATGGGGTGCAGTGGGCTTCCATCTCTATGGGGCGGTCTTAGTTCCACCTCCTGCCTCACTGGGTCCAAGATCTGCTCTCCCCACGTGGTTCTTTCAGCCCTGCCCCTGCCTGCAGACTGGGGCTCCCACGACCTGTGTCCTGTGGGTGCCCTGCCTCAGCTCTGCTTAGTGCTTTTTCCAATCTTTTTCTTTTGTTTGTTAAAAACAAACTTGTTCTAACCTTACGGTTTCCATCTCTCTTGTCCTCTCTGATGCTCCACAATGCTCATTTCATAGACTATTTTGGTTTGCCCTAACGTCTACCATTCGGGGGTGCCGGCTCTGGGTGGTGGGTGCTTTTCGGCCTGTTGTAATTTCCGCTTAAGCTCCCATCACCCGGGACTTGACACTCTCCCTCTCCTTGAGGGCATCACGTTCGGCCTCATGGTGGGTGAGCCCTCTGGATGCTTCCCCATCTGCTCCTGTCTGTGGGCAATGGAGGCCCCACGGGACTCAATGCTCATGGAAGACGTCGTTTCTGCGCAGAGTCCTGGCGGCAAAGCAGTCTTGGCCTCCCCTTCCGGCAGGGAGAGCTTTTTGTTCCGGTGTCCGGGCCACACAGGATGTCAGCTCCAGCTCCCTGCCGTATGCCTGTCTGCTCACCCGTGACACCCTTGGGGGCTTTTTTGCATCTGACACTCTCCCCCTGCCCCTCCGGCCCAGGTCACTGCGGCCTCACAGGACTTTTTCGTGCCTGGGACCTGGCTCTCCTGTGACCTCCGATAGCTGGTGATTTTGTCCAGCATTTCGACATGTCTGCAGGTAAGGGGGACATTTCGGCTGAGTCCACCGTGTTGCTGTGACCTCTTCAAACTACACATTTCCTGATGTTTTCTCTCGTTTGTTGTCACTTTGACGCGAACACAGTCGGTCTGATTCTGCAGGTGGATGGTGTTGCGTTATTTTGAGATCTCTGATGAGTTTCTTGCTGGCTTGTTCTCTGCTCTCCCAGGTCGGGGTTCGAAACGGGTTTGTGCTAGAATCTGTGAAGGTTGCTGTTCATATCTTCCGGCCACACGGAGGAAGGAGGGAAATGCTTAGATGGACCGAGGTTTCACCTTGGGGAGTGGGGGTCCCGTCGGGGAGGGGTCCCTGCTTTGCAGAGGCAGGGCGGGCCTGCTGGGGTGTCCCGGGATCCTGTCCGTGTGCCCCATCACCTCCCCTAGACTCTGCCTCCATCTTTGATGGCTTTGAGGCGTGACTTGCCACCTGTCCTCAGTTCCCAGCAGGGACATAAACACCCAGGTTCCAATCTGTTATTCACTTGGGATTTAGGATTGGGAGAATCAGTTCTCCATTAGTCAGTTCTCCATCTTGAACCTGAGCTAGTGCTTTGACTATAAACATCATTTCTAGACAGAGAGGTTGTCTCCAGGTAAAGGAATGCTCAGTGTCACCTGGAGGGGAGCAGAGCGTGCATTCCTGTATGTGTGCGCACACGTGCATACGCGTGTGTGTGCACATGCATATGTGTGCACTGCAGACACCCATGCTGGCGTGCCTGGGTCGCCCATAGGAGGCTCCCCTGGAGCTGGGTGCTCTCTGGTCCTCAGTGTGGGTTGGCCAGGACATCTGTGGCTTCCTGGATTCCCGTGAGGAATGAAGGGGGACTGACAACCAGGAAGGGGCCTCTCCCTGACCAGGAGCTGTACCTGGGCAGGCAGGGCTTGGGGGCTCAGGAGGTTCAAGGCCTGGCCCAGGGGAGGCGGGGTGGCCAGCCGAGAGGGGCCCCTTCCCACCTGCTCCCAGCCCATCAGCTGTCCTGTCCTGACACCACCTCACCTGTGATCTCCTTTCCCCAACAGGGAAAGAACATTTGTCTCTAAAAAAGAACTTGCAGACGCTCTTGAAGCATCGGGGCAAGGCAAGGCGCCAGAGACCGGAGACGCAGAAGCTGCCACTGGGGCCACACTACTTCTATTCCGCCTACAACAAGTAATGTCTGGCCACCCACCTGACCCCACAGGGCTCTGCGAGCCCCAAGGCTGCCTCCTGGCCTGCCCCACACTCATCTCCCAGGAGGTGGCACCAGGGCCACCCTGGGACTCGCAGAAGGGCAGGCAGGTGGGTGAACACACAGTCGCTGCCCTGCAGGCATCCGGGGAGGCCCGTGCTGTACCCTGGGGCCCCTCAGGAACTGCGACCTCTCCGTGGAGCCGTGTTCTCTCTCCCAGGGTGTGCTGCCTGGCCCCCTGTCCTGGGGGAACCCTGCTCCTCACACTCAGGGGACCTGGGGTCCCAGCCACTGGGGCCTCAGCATTCCAGGGCCCAGGGGGACAGAGGCTGTGTTGAATGTTTGCCGGGAAGACTGGCACAGGCTGTGATGCTCAAATAAAGTGACTCTTCAGCGGATCACGCATCTGTGTCGGCCTCTAGCCTCTGACCAAGGAGCTGGGTGCCAGGGTGCTGTACATAGGGGTGATGCCTTGAGGCCAGTGTGGGGCACCCCTGGGGGGCTGGCAGCTTTCCCCCAAAGATTATGAAGGACTCTGCTTGGGGAGGCATGGTGGCTGGGGCAGGGGTCCCCACTCTGGTGAGAGGCGCCAGACACGGCAGGGTTCTGTGGCACTAGGGACAGAGCAGACCATCAGGACGTCCTGCCAGGTTTAGCCTCGGGACAATGCTGGCCCCCACACACTGGCCTCCTGGACACCTCTGAGGTTACTTGGCAGGAACTGGAACTGCCCGGGGAGTTGGAAGACTCGTGTCCAGAGCAGCAAAGGGGTGGACGGCAGGCGGGCCTCTGCCTTCTCCCGGGTACCAGCGAGGCTGCCTGGGGTGGTACGGGGAGATGCAGACCGACCCAGCTCTCTGCGGCCTTGGGGGCATCCATACCACTGGGTGCAATCAGCATCCAAGCCCCTCCCAACCTCCCCACAGGCCCACGGTCATGCCATGCTGTGCACAGCCCGTGGCACACACTCGCAGCCAGGCTGTGCAGGGCGGGATCACAGCAGCCACATGAGGTCTCCAGCCTTTTATTCATACAAGGGCTCAAAGAACACACGTCTCCTGCTGACACCGTGTGGCAGAAGGACACAGCAGGCCTGGCCGATGCCTGGCCAGAGACGGTGGCAGGACCGTCCTTTCCAGGGAAGCGTGTAGGGCAGGCCAGAGCACAGGCCCCTTTGGGGCCGTCCCAGCATGGGGGTGGTCACTGCCCCAGAGCCCCTGAGAGTCCAGCTGGCCCCTGCCCCGGTGCTAGCAGGTTATTATGGGGTGGGCGTGCCTGTGGGCCTGGGCTGCCTGGTGGAGCTGTGGACCCTGGACTCAACACGTCCAAGGACTGAGCCAGGGGCCCTGGCCAGCGGTCAGAGGCCTCAGCAACCCGGCGAGAAGCAAAGCAGTGCTAAGCGGCCTTCTCAGGGCCCCAGTGCCGTTCAGAACTGCTGTTCCTGCCTCAGCGGCTCGGCATCACCCAGCCCCTCCAGGACCACCATCCCCCTCCCTGCCTGAGCCCCTGTGGCAGGGTGCCAGCCCCCTCCCCAGGGCCTGCAGCAGCTGGGGCCCAGGATCAGGGAGGCCCCAGGCCTGGGGGAGGGGCCTCACCAGCCTGAGTAAGCAGGTGCACACCCAGATCCTGGGGCCGTGGAAGGTGGCCCGGGTCCTTTGAAAGCAATTTGGGAGGAGCTGAGGCAGCAGCTCTCGGTGAACGAGGAGGAGAAGCATTTGTAAATGGATACTTGTCCGGAAAAGCCCTTGACTGTCGAAGCTTCCCCAGACCCCTGCAGCTGGTGGGGTCAGGGAAGGGACCCAGGTGTCCCTCCGGCCTGCAGTGCCAGGTCTCGCTGGCCCTGAGCTGAAGTTTCACCAGACACCTAGCATCTCAGTGGCCAGGGGAAGGCTGTGGGTCACCTCCAGCCCTGGTCTGTCACCCTGAGCTGGAACCTGGCCCTGGGTCTGGGTGGGGATGGGGGGGGGGAGGGCACAGGACAGTGGCCAGGCTGCCCCTCCGCACAGCCAGAGGTCCTTGTGCAGGCCGTGGAGCCCGCAAGGCCTGCTGTGTGAGCCCCCTGTGTGAAGGGGACGCCCACATCTGTGGAGGCTCCAGGCCTGCCCTCCTGGCGATGGCCAGAGCCCAGAGGCAGCGTGGCTGTGCCGGCTGTGGCTCACCCATGCGTCCTCGGACTCGCTGGTCTTTGGCGAGGACGCCGTCTGGACAGTGCCTTGTCAGGGCCATCCTCACTAGACAGGCTCTCACCCTGACGTTCGGGGCTCTGGGGGGGCCGCGCTGAGTCTGAAGGATTCATGCATAATCTCAGAGGCCCCGCCAGACCCTGGACAGCAGAAACCCTGAGCCCTTGCAAGGATTCTCGGGCGCTGAGGGGTGGGCCTCGCTCTCTGACGCCTGTAGCCCCGAGTTCGCAGCCAGAGGAGGCAGGAGAGGAAGGCACAGGCTCGCTTGCACTCTCCAGCAGACCCTGCCTGGGGTCGCCTCCTCGCAGGCCTCGGCACTGCTGCCTGGTGCAGAGAGCTGGCGGGAAAGGCCGACAGGCAGGAGGGAGGCAGCCACCGGCATCCCCGAGGTCCCTGAAATACATGGCTTTTGGGGACAATTTTCCTGGCTGACCTGAGGGCCTCATACAAAATTAAAAGCCAGGACGGCCAGCAAAGCCAGGCCTGGGGGGGCCAGCACCACTCGCCCCGCCCCCAGGGCAGTCCCAGAGCCGCAGTCCCTCCACGTCCCTCCCTGTCCTGCCTCAGGACCTCCAGGACGAAGGGAATTAAATATTGTCTGTTTTGCATTTTGGCAAAGTCAGTCCTTGGCCGCCCGCTGTCCCTGGGGCTGGGGGCAGTTACCGCCACCGGGGCCTGGCCGCTGAGAGGACCAGGGTGAGGAGGAGGAGCAGGAGGGACGGGTGGGGCTGGGGGCAGCTGGCGGCCGAGGACTTCTGGCCCTCCCGCTCAGACAGCCCAGGGAGGGCGTGGGTCAGCGTCGTCCGTGAGCTGGAACTCTTCTTGTTGACCCTCCGGCCGCAGACGTCGTCCGGGCAGCCACCACCGCTGCCTGAGCCACTGCCATCGTCGCCTGGGGAGGAGAAGAGGCTCCAGCCCCACCGGCTCTGGGGACCCCAAGTGCAGCATCCCACCGTGTGGGCCCCCCCCCACGCCAAGCGCCACCAGCTCCACCCTGACCCCCAGGCGGCTGGCACTCCCTGGGTCTGCCAAGGCTGAGTGGACATCCTGGCCAGGCCTCAACTGGGCTTGGGGACATGGAAGGAGAGGTGGGCATGAGGCCCAGGGGCTGGGAGGCCCCCCTGCGCCCTTCTGCAGCTGGGTGGGGCTCTGTGGCACCCTGTGCTGAACCCATGGCTCTCAGCCCCCCGGGGGCCCCACCTCCCAGCCCCGGGAGGCCCGGCCCTCACTGGCGTCCTGGAAGTCCACGTCGTCCCCGTTGTAGGCACTGCGCAACCTGTTGGTCATGATCTTCAGCTGCATGATCTGCTGGCGGACGGTCATGTCGGGCTTGGTGATGTCCACCTCCACCTCGGGGTTGTTGATCTGGTTGGCCAGGCCGTCACCCATCACCTCGGGGAGGTACCTGGGGGCCAAGAGGGCAGGCCCTGGGTCACCGTCCCGGTCCCTGCAACGGGGCACCACCCATGCATACGCTCCTGCTCCCTGCCTCCCGTCTGGGTGGTGGCAAGCCTTGAGACCCCCAGTGGCCATTAGGGGCCAAGAGGAGCCCACGCAGGCCCCACAGCAGCGAGTGTGGCCGCACTGAGCATGGTATGTGCTGCAGGGAGCTGGCACACGGTGAGGATTTGGCCCTTGTCCCAGCTTTCTGTGTCCTGCTGTGTCCCCCCTGTTGGGCATGGTCCTGTGCACATAGCACCCACTGCCACGGGCCAGACAAGGGGCCCAGCTGAGACTGTGCAGGAGGGACAGCCCGTGGGCAGCCAGGTGGCACCTACCGGCCCTTGGCCATCCCATTCCAGCAGCGGTCATCGCTGGCGGCACTCATGGCCATCTTCTCGCTGCACAGTGTCCCTGGGAGGCTGATCCAGAAGTCTTGGGCGTCACGGAGCTGGGTCTTGGCCTCGGAGACCTGCCGGGCAGCAGTGAGGCCATGGGGTGCCCGAGCCCAGCCTCCCTCCCCTCCCCCTGCCCACCCAGGGCCTGGCCGACTGAGGGGCCCCTCACCAGCTTCTCCAGGGTGCCTGTGGGCGGCTTCTCCTGCAGTGCCAGCTTGCCTCGGCGCCGCTTCTCCTCGGGCCCAGGGCCCTGGGGGTTCACTTTGGGGTTCCCACAACCCTGGATGACCTGGGGAGAGACGCAGGGGTCCTGGAGGGGCCGAGGCCATATCTGGGATGCACCCCCCAACAGCCACTGCGCCCTCCTGCCCGTACCTTGGCCGTGAGTGTGTCCTTATTGTCCTGGAGAGCGTTGATGGCCTCTGCCAACCACAAGTGCACACTGCCGATGACACTCTCTGCGCCCGACGGGCCCCAGAACTTGTCAGTGATGAGAACCATGGAGTCTGGTGCACACACACACAGATGTGAGTACACACGTGGAGGTGTGAGCACACACACGTAGGTATGAGCACACACACAGAGACATGGGCACACACATGAAGACATGAGCACACACGTGGAGACCTGAGTGCACACATATGCATGAGCACACACAAGTGTGAGCAAATACACGGAGGTATGAGCACACACAC
The DNA here is from genome assembly GCF_041296265.1 of Equus caballus. Taxonomy (NCBI): domain Eukaryota; kingdom Metazoa; phylum Chordata; class Mammalia; order Perissodactyla; family Equidae; genus Equus; species Equus caballus. The sequence goes on along the minus strand of NC_091689.1, from coordinate 26,099,094 downwards.
GGAGGACACTTTGTACGTATGCATGACGGCCCCCCTCGTATCAACAGATTTAAGCTCACACACGTGGACATGACTACGTGCTGGGCCACTGTGTCAGTTCACGTACACGTTAGCCTGTATGAGCTGATATGTATACATGTTGACTCACTCCAGGCCAGTACATGTGTGCTGTGTGTGGCATTGGCACACACGTGTGTGGAGCACATGTAAGCTTACATGTGTTGGCAGAGACGTTTGGCCCACCACATGCATGTTAGCTCACACATGTTGGCTTGCATCCTGCCATCACATATACACGTTAGCATGTGTTTTGGCATATGTGTGGGCCCACTATGTCAACATGTGTTAGTACTTACATACATTGCCATATAGGCATGCTGACCTCATGTCAGTGCCAGCATCACTCATGCATGTGTTGGCCCACCGTGTGTCACACATGTGTTGACAAAGTTTGCATGTTGGGGCACTTGCTCAGTGAGGAAGGATAATGAACCATGACCCCATAGGGCTCCCTCCCAGGCAGCTGCCCAAGTCACCTTCCATTAGGGACATTCAGAAGGAATTCTTGTCCCTTGACCCTGGGACTGCCTGCCCCCCAGGCTCCAGAGGACAGGCCCAGCTTTGCCCTCTCCTGCAGGGCCCGGACCGCTCTGACACGTGGGGGCAGTGAGGGCTCACCCAGAAGGTTCCTCCACTCAGCATCCAGGTCAGCCTGGTTGGCCAGGCAGCCCTTAAGCACGTTGCGGCAGTAGTCCGGGCAGGGCCGGGCGCCGGGGACCCCCAGGCAGTGTGCACAGTAGACCAGCTTCATGACAGCCCGCGAGCACTCCGGACCCAGGGGCACCTGGGGAAGCCAAGGCAGCCTGAGTCCGACCTCACGGCTGGGTGGGCCCAGCGCCCCAAGGACCCTGGAGTGGGGGGTTCTGCACGCAAGGTGGGAGACCTCAGTTCTGCCCCAGCCACAGTGGGACCTCAACCTGGCCCTGGCCCTTCTTGGGGCCCGTCTCTTCTCAGATGACCACGTGGGCCTGCCTGCCGTGGGGGCGCTCATCCTAATAATTGCTGCCGTCCCAGTGCCATGGCTCCCTGGAGCACTGCCATCACTAACCCGCCCAGGGGTGCATGAAGTTGCCCGCCTGCAGTGCAGATGAGGGATTGAGGCTCAGGGCTGGGGGCACGACCTTTGAAGGACCCCAGCTGGAGGGCAGGTGCTCACAACGAGGGCTGTGCAGGTCTGAGGCTGACGCCCTCCCACACCTGTCACCCAGTGGGCCTGCGAGGCCTCAGGCCCCAGCCCATGCCAGCCATGGCTCTCTTGTCTCCCATCCGCCTGATCCTTATAGCCGGCTCAGTATCCAGCCCCAGGCTCCTCTCCCTTCCCTTCCTGCCTGGGACCCAACCTGGCCCTGAGGGTGGGACTGAACAGTGGGTGGCGCTCATGTCCGCAGAGGTGCTGTCTGCAGGCCCCAGGGTCAGGAGGCGCAGGGGCACAGGGGAACGGGGCGGGGGTTTGAAGCAGTGGGGGCAGGCGGGGGGTCTTGAGGAGTTCTGTGCGCACCTGGGCCACCTTCCGGACCACGTCGCTGGCCACGCCCAGGCCCTGCACGAAGGAGCGCGCTGCCACGAAGGCGCGGGTCGCCCGCAGGCGCAGCTCGCGGGGGGCCTCCCCGAAGGGCCGCAGGGCCTCGGCCTGCTTGCCCAGGCAGTCCAGGTATTCGTCGGGCAGCAGGAGCTGCGGGTGCAGCTGCCGGAAGAGGCGCTCGAGCAGGCGGGCCCAGAACTCGGCCAGCGTCTCCTCCAGGTGCAGGTTGGCCCCGCGGTAGTAGCGGCGCAGCTCCGTGTACAGGTCCCGGAAGGCCTTGGCGCTCTGCGTGTACAGCTCCCCGAAGGCGCCGGGGAAGGCCTCCTGCAGCGCCCGCTCCGAGTCGTTCAGCAGGCGCTGGAAGTGATCTGGGCACGAGGAGGCAGGCGTGAGGCCTTCCGGGGGCCTCCTGCCCTCCTGCCCACCACCCACATGCTGTGGCAGCTGGACCAGAATTCAGGGCGCTCTTCCCGGGATACCCGATGCTCTGAGAGAATATGCTCGTGCGGTCATCAAAGCCCTGACCCCAGGCTGCAGAGGCTGGACAGGCCCTGGGTGCCCCCAGAAGGCTCCGGAGACCTCCCTTCCTGGCCTGGGGTGCAGAGGGTTGGGTGGAGGTCCCCTCCCGGGTCTCTAGGTCTCCATGTGGGACTCCAGTTGACATTTCTGAGCTGGGCCTTGGGCAGGGGACAGACACACGATGTCTCAGTGACCCACTGGGTCACCAGGGGAAGGGCCTCTGTGGGTGGGGCAGAGGGTGTCATCCGAGTTGATGGGTGGGACCCACTGCAGGAGACGGGTCCAGCGTGTGCCTTGCCTGCTCTCCCTCCCAGCTACTCTCCTTTCTTCCCTCCACCTCCCCCGCCCATCCTGTTGCCCAGCTGGCCCTTCTGCTCCATGGGGTCTCTGCAACCATCCACTCTCCACGCCAGCCATCTCTGAGGCTCTCCTGGGCTTCTGCCTCTTCCTTCCTGCCCTGTCCTCCCCACGTCTGGCTCTCCCTGTCCGCCTGTCTCCCTTGGATGCTTTCCTTCTGGTTCAAGCGGCCCCAGCTCTTATCACGCTCTCTGGAAGCCGCCCTGTCTGAGGGCCCAGCGGGGAGACCTTTTGCCGCCCTTGGGACGTGACCAGAGCTTCAGACGGCGGGTGGAGGCTTTCCCGGGGTCAGGGTGTAAGCATGCACCTCAGACCTCCATGGCTGGGGAAAATGCCCCATACTCTGTGTGTCTGGCATGTGCCCCAAATAGCGCTCACCCCCTCGGCAATGAGACATCAGGATCCATGACCGCAGAGACCATCCACTCAGACTCGACCCAAGAACTGTGGCTACCCTCCCTACAGAGGCCCCGGGACCCTGGGCAGCCAGGGGTTTTCAAGCCCAAACTTCGGTGTCCCAGGGACACAGGGCCATGTTGGCTTTGCTCTGGGCCTGGTGGACATCAGGCCTGAGATCCTCGAACCAGCCCCCACTCCCACCCACCCAAGGCCTCAGGCTGCAGGGCTGGCTGGGGCAGGAGACCCCTCTGTAGCTGGGCTGCCGGCCCCCAAGTGGGAGCTGGACAGCCCCTGGGCCTGGCTGGGGGACTGTGGGAAGGGGTGGACAGTCCAGGTTCCCATCCCAGCTCCCTCTGTGGGGTTCTGGCTCCTGGCAACCCCCTACCCTAGTCTCTCTCCCTAAATGGGCAGTTTGTTGTTCAATCATTAGCCCCGCTACACACTGGGGATCCTGGACCCACACACCCATGCGCAGCCCCATCTCCTGACCGGGGTCCTGCTCTGAACCAGGCCCGAGGCAGCTGCCCCCGAAGGCTAGGAGAGGTGGGTGTGGTGGGGCTGGTGAGAGAGCTTAGGCCCCCGTGTCCTTGAACACAGCCACCTGTGGCCCTGCCAGACTCACTTCCCAGGGGCACTGCAGTCCAAGGCTGCTGCTGGTGGCCCAGGCGAGGGCCGCTCTTGAGGCACAAGGGGGCCAGAACCAGGCATGACGGTGCGGGTGGGGGTGGGAGGTGGCATGCAGAGAGGGAGGTGGAGGAGAGAGATGAGGTGTCCCTTCTAACAGAAATTCTGGTCCCAAATGGGTGTCTGAGTTTGCGCGCCAGACAAGACGGCATAAGTATCAGAAGGCCAGAGCCTTCTGGAGGGCAGTGGAGGGGCTGCAGGGCACAGAGCCTGGGATGGGGTTCAGAGTGTGGGGGACACAGAACCCAGCACAGCAAGGAGGATGATGGCAGAAGGGAGCAGGAGAGAGATGACGGGTCAGGCTGTGGGTGGCATGAGGAGAGGGACTGATGCATGCAGACGGGACACCAGGAGTGCCAACAGGGAGCAAGGGGGGATCCAGGGCTGCAGGTCTCAGTGACCTCAGGGATACCCCGGGACGCAGGGAAGTGGACGCAGGGTCCCCACCCACAGACAGGCCCAGGAGCACTGGGTGTGAGGTGGCACTGAAAGGGGACGCCCACATTACACCCACCCCTCCCTGGGCAGCCAGGGAAGGCTTGCTCCAAGTGTCATCATCAGAGGCACAAAGATGCCAGCTGACCCAACAGGGACCCAGTAGGCGCCAATGAGCTGAGGCCAATTAAAGCTGGCCAGGTCAGCAGCCACGTGGAAATGACCTCGGGCTCCCCGGCCTGTCCTCCGCGGCAGGGGCCACCCCTCCCTGGGAGCCTGTGAGGCCAGCTGCTGTGGGCGGGAGTCCAGGGGCTGAGATCCACGGGCCTCCAATGGAAGCCACTGCGGGTGTTTGCAAGCTGGGCCTCAAGGTCATGCCAGGGCTGCCCGTCAGCCTCACGTGCCCACTCTCCCTCTTCTCTCTGTTCAGGCTCACTGCCCCAGCCCGCCAGCTCCACCCTGCACCTTCTCCCTCCACTGAGACCTTGGGCTTCGATCTCAGCTCAGAGGTCCCTTCCTGGGGGATCCCCCAGCACCCACGCTGGCCTCTTCGAGGTGCCCACTGTCATACATCACCCCACCATTCCTTGTTACAGCCGGCTGCTCTCTGCCCAGATCTGACCACGTGAGACCTGGTAAGGGCTGGGGATGACTCAAACAGCACAGCCGCACTCTCCTCGTGTCCCCCCAGGGCAGGCCTAGCTCTCTGCAGCCCCATCACCCCTGATCTCAGCCCTCACCCTGAGCTCCCTGGATCCAGGCCACCTGGTGGCCAGAGCAAGGCCGGTCCCAGGCAGGTGCTTGGGAAAGCTCTGTGCGTGACAAGGAGCCACCTTGAGAGCAGAGGATCCCCTCTGAGGGCCTGATAGAAGGGACGGGCCCTCTCTCTCCAAAAGTGCACACCATGCAGTGGACGCAGAGGCCTGCAGACAACTCCAGGGCTCACGAAACCCCTGCTCAGGCCTCTACCCGTGGGCAGCCTTCTGCAACCGTGACGCCCCCAAACCTCAGCCCCCAGCCCCCAAGTGCTAACGCACTACCCTGACCCCACCACGGGGAAAGGGCCCTGTGCACCTAGCTCCCCACAGTGGCAGTGTCCTGCGGTCCCCGTGCTCCAGCGGCCCACTCACCGTCAAAGCCCCGCAGCTGGGTGGCGAGCATGGCCTGCAGGGCGCGGCCACTGTCCAGGAGGGCGGTCTCTAGCTCAGCGCGGCTCCGGTTGGCCAGGTTCTCCTCCATCTCGCTGGTGCAGCAGGTGTAGCCCTGGGGGCAGATCCGCAGATGCTCGCCTGTGGGGAGGGGCCGGCGTGAGGGAGAGGAGGGGGCGGGGCGGGCAGCTGTGGGGACCGCAACAACTGGGCTCTGAGGGGTCTCCTGGGCAGAGTGGGTGTGGACGGCAGATGCGGGAGGGGACACAGCTCTGGCGCAGGGCCTGAGGGGTACGCCAGCACAGGGATGCAGGAGCAGGGCTTCCTCTGCAGGCCCCGCCCTCTGGGCCGCCTGGGGCAAGCCCTGTTGAGGGGTGGTGGGGGCTGGGTGTGAAGCAGAGGGCAGGTGGCTGAGCCCCAGTGCAGGGATGTCCTCTCCACTCAGCTCCGCCTAGCCCCCAGCCCCGCCCAGCTGCCACCAGGCACAGGGGGGCCATCCCAGAGGCTCCGGAGCAGCTCAGCTCTCAGCTGTACCCCAGCACAGAGAGGCCTCGGGGTCCTGTGTTCGGGTGGGGGTGGGCTGCCAGACTCCAGGCTCACTAGGGGAGGCCTGCCCGGTGCCCCTTGCCTGGGCCCAGGCTGAGCACGGGGAGGGAGGAAGGGATCCCCGAGGGGAAGGGCAGAGTCTCCTTCCTCGGCCCTAGCATGGGGGGCAAGCTCCCACCGAGGACACGTGCAGCCTGGAGACCAGTTCTGGGCTGGCAGAGGCTGTAGCCCCACAAGGGGCGGCCTACCCCGGTGGGGATGGGGCCGGGCCCAAGTTGGCTGGCGGGCCTGAGGCGAGCCCCGCCCCCATCTAGCAGGACAAACCCGTGGCCCCTTCAGGTGACGGTCCCTTCTCCGCACCCTCAAAGTCCCCATCACACCTTGTGCCACAGCCTCCGTGTTGGCTCCCTGGGGACTACTTATAGCCCTGAGCTAAGACAGTCCCATTACCAGGTGAGGACATGCCCTGAGTCAACACAACCCTGCAGGCACACCATGCAGCCCATGGGGATGGTTGCCTCAGGGAGAGGAAAATCCACTCCTTTGAAACCGTGCTGGTCCCAGTTTTGTAACAACTGCATTTTGAGGTGGGCGCTGTGATCCCACTTTATAGACCAGGAAACTGAGGCTCCCCGAGATCAGCTTTCCTGTCCAAGTCACACAGGGAGGGGCCGAGGGCTCAGGCGGCCTGACTGCAGGCCCCCACACCCACTGGGTCGTGGGTCGCACCCCACCCCACCCCTCCTCCCAGCTCTCCCGGCGCACTCCCCACAGGCCGAACTTCCTGCTTCTAAGCTGGAGGAGGGTCTCTCCTGGTGGGGGCCTGGGCTGGGCCCGGAGTAGGAGTGGAGGCAGGGGTCTGGCCTGGACAGGGGCTTTGTGGGGCTGGGGTAGAGGTGTCTGCTGGTGCAGCCAGCACAGCTGTGGGCAGGGGGTGGAGCAGCCTGGGCCTAGCTCTCTGGGTCCTGAGGCATCCTGAGGGGTGGGGGGCTCCGAGGTAACCTGGAGAGGACTCTGCAGCCCTGAACGAGCTGCCCCGGTGGGCAGTGGCTGGAGGGTCAGGCAGCCTCTAGCAGAAGCCTTGGGGGGTAAATAAGACTAAGTAACGATCTCGAGGCTGGATGACCCCTGGAGAGCCTGTAGGGGTGGCCAGGTCAGACTAAGTTCGAGTGTGTTTCTCTCCTGCATCCCATGTGCACAACGCCCGGGGGAGCTGACACGGTGGAGAGAATGGTGTCTGGGCTCCAGCGAGTCACACTGTGGGCCCCTCTGTGGCTCTGTGCCCCTCAACTTGACAGTGAGGAGACGGTGGCACTGCCGCAGGTGCAGTGAGAGGGGGCCGCTGCATACTTGGGTGGGACTGGAGGGAGGTGTCAGAGGGGCGTGGGAGAGCCCACTCAGAGGTAGAGGGTAAGGGGAGGTTGGGGGCGCAGAAAGGTGGGAGGGCAGAGGCAGGACAGCCCCCTCCTCCTTCCCACACAAACCTGCCTTGAGCGCCTCATTTGCCAAGTGCCCCCTGCTGACACCTCCCTCCTCCTGCCCGGGGGCTTGCCCCCTGCAGGGGCTGCATGTCTGGAGGACCACCACCCCCATTCCCAGGGCCTGGAAGTGATGCTAGCATGCTCATCTGATGGGGGCTATGGCCACCCACCTTGGGACAGGGCTGACCTTGGGGTGGATAGATCAGGGTGGCAAGACAACTTGTGTGCCCACCCCTTAGACAGCCCTGGCCTGTAGGGGTTCGCAAGTAAGGGGTCTGGGATCCAACCCCCTGGGGTAAGTGAGGCCAGGTGCAGGCCTTGTGGGAGCCAGCTGGGGTCGAAGGACAGAGCCTGGCTCCCCTGGGCCTGGTAGAGAGGAGGCACCCCCCCATCCCGTCCCCCTTCCTTCTGGGGGTGTAGTTCACCTCCAGGCAGGGAGGGCTGGGACATGAGAACATCCCCAGCAACCATCCTTTGCTCTCAGCTGCCTTTACTGACGCTGTGTGGCCCCGGACCCTCGCGAGCAGACAGCAGGATACAGAGCAGGACCGAGGGTCCTCTCTCAACGGTCCCAGGTGGCACAGCAGGGCAGATATTGGACCCACCTCCTTGAGGGTGCAGGCCTCCGGGGGCTGTGCAGTGGGGCCGTGTGCACCCAACCAGGAGGAACCTGAGGCTCCCTATCCCATGCTGGCCAGAGGCCCACCCCGACCCCTGTGGGCCTCCCCCTCCAGCTGCAGGGCCCAGAGAGCACCCTCAGCGGGGACCCTCACCTGCAGCTCAGGATCCCTAGCTGGTGGTACTGGGTAGGGGTGAGAGGGTAAGTTAGAGGGTGTGCCCTGGGGGAGGGAGAGGTGGCAGGTGCTAGCCTGGAGCTTCCAGGTGACACCCCTGGCTCAGCTCTGATGGGCATCCAGCCCAGGCCAGTTGGGTCATGGGGCAGCAGGTGGGCAGACAGGAGGGTGCAGATCCCTGGGGCAGACAGAGCTCTTCAGGCGTAGGCACCCATGGGCCACAGGGGCAGACAGCATCCCCAGCTGGCTGCCCTCCCTCCTGAACCCTCCTGGTCCCCTGGAGGACCCAACCCCCCTCCTGAACCTCCCATTCACACAGACAGGAGAGAGAAACTGAGTTGACAGAGAGAGGAAAAGACAAAATACCAAGAGACACAAGGGGCTCCCCGGTGCGCAGGCTCTGAGTGGGGCTGTCGGCCCACCCACTGCTCACAGCTGGGAGCTGGCCCCCACCCCAGTGGCCTCCCCGCAGCCCCCCAACCCTGCCTGGCCACCTCGTCCAGCCGGCCCGGTGACCTGCGCTGTTCCGGCAGCCCCAGCACAGCCCCCGTCCCTCCCTCCCTCCTCGGACACACACGGGAGTGAAGACACGGAGCCAGAGCCTGGGCGCCGGCCTGAGGCTCCGGGCAGGCTGGGCCGAGGCGGCCCCCGAAGCCTGCTGCAGGGCGGATGCGGTAGCCGAGGCACAGAGGCTCTGAGCTTCCCTTCCGCCCAGCCCTGGCCCAGATCAGCCGGGGCCCACAGGTCATCTGTTGGTCCTGGACATCAGCTGGCTGGAGGTGAGCTCTGCAGCGCACCCCTGCACTTCCCAACAAGCAAGCCGCCCCTCCTGGTCAGAGCCAAAGGGTTGAGCGGTGGGGGGGGGTCTGCCTGGAGAAAGCATGAGCTCTCTGACCCTAGAAGTGTGCAAGTCAGACTGACAGCATTCTCCTCTTGTACTGCAAACTTCTCCACACCCAGACCCGCCCCTCTTCTCTCAGCTCAGTACCTGGAGAAAGGTGAGACTCAGGCCAGGCAGGAGAAACTGCTCCTGCTCCTCCCCACCCATCGTACAGCTGCCAAGTCCACCCCAGCGGGCAGCATCAGCCTGTCCCCTCTTCCCACTGACCCCTCCCGTCCACACTGAGGCTGCTCCCCAGGTGCCCAGTGACGGTCCCTCCTTTTGTCCTTGGTCCCTTGGCTGCTTTTTCAACAGCTGACTATTCCTTCCAGAACTCTCCCTTCCCTTAGGCTTCAGGAAGCTTCCTCTGGAGATCCCACATTTTCTGGAGGGGGAGAGGGGAGGTTTGTTCCCCTACCCTGTAGAGCCTCTCGTCCAGGCACCCGCCCCCACCAAATCCCAAGGTCCCCAATTCCCAGATGGCCTCTGACCCTGCTCCTCAGGTTAAAATACCGGCACTCATGCCCTAACCCCATCGCAGGTGCTTCTCTTGCCGGGCAGACAACCGAGGTGCTTCCCCCTGCCAGATTCAGACCTCTTGGGGTCCCCCAGACCCCCTTCTCCTCACTAAGCACCTGTCAGTCTACAGCTCAAACATCTTTGAGGCTCACACCCTCCTGCCACCTGCTGACACAGCCATAGCTCCCAGCCCTCCCGTCTTAGGGCACGAGCAGCCCCCTAATGGCATCCCCACCCAGCAGCCACCACCTCCAGCACTGTCACCCCAATGGTTTGGCTCAAGATCCCCATCCCAAAGGTGGTCACTATCTCTAATGCTGGACACAGACCTCATTTGTCCAGACCCAGCCTGGCAGCCGCCTGTGACTGGCGGCCCTAGAGCCCTCCCAAAGAGACTGCAGAGGGAAGATGGCGCCACGCCAAGCCCATCTCTCCAGAAGCTTCCACTGCTCACACAGGAGTATGCAGACCACCTGCTCGACCCGCCTTTAAAGCCACATCCCAGACGCTCTGCATCAACTCACCCAGCCGCCCCTGGACTACTCCCTCTAAATTAGTGTAGACAATTAGCCCGCACTGGCCTCCTGCACTGTGCCGGGACACAGCTACGTGGGCAGTCTCCACGTACCACGGTCTCCAAACACACCAAGGGAAAGGCCCAGGTCTGTCTGGAAAAGTAGGAAGGGAGCTGCTTGCCCATCCCTCCCCTCTACTCAATTCTGAACCCCATAGCGCGCCTTGCTGGCTGACTGCGGGGGCGGGGGGAGGGAATGCAGAAGGCTGCCTCCAAGCAATAGACCCTTTTTTGGACAACTGCCCCATGCCCACTCCCCCGGGGACCCCATCCAGCTCCAGGGGGCCAGGGGATCCTCTTGGCATGCCCACCAGTCAGCTGCGGGGCACTGGACAAACGCCCAGCATCTGGGCACCATCACGGTGGGAGCTCCAGACCTTCCTTTCTTACCTTCCCCACCCCCGTCCCCCTGAAACGCGCGCACCCCGCCAGTCCCTGTCACAGGGTCACACCTGAGCGTCTAAAGTCCATCCAGGAGGGCAGCCTCAGACCCACCTCGGAGAGGACATTTCAACCACCATCTCCCCGACCCTTACAAACACATCAACACCCATAACCTCTCTGGGTCCCAACGCTACCCCTCACCCACAACCTCACCGACCACCCAAGCCCCCTCCACCATTTCAGCCAAATGACAGCGTCAGCACCGAGCCCCTCTGCCGCCTCCGTCACGGACTGGGACCCGAAACCGAGGGGCGCCGGCTAGGGACACCTCTAGCTTGGTGGGTGGGAGGGGTCCGCCCCCTATGGCCCACGAGGGGCTCCCGCAGGCCGGAGGTGACAACGCAAGACTGGCCGGGGCTGCGTCGCAGGCGGCGGAACAAAGGCCAGGCTCCCTGGTCGCCAGTCGTGGTGGGCAAGGATGGAGGAGCGCGGGCCGTGGAGCCGGAGCCGGCGCGCGGGGTCTGGAACTGCGGCGCGCAGAGACGAGGGGCGCTGGCGCAGAGGGCGGGCGCGGAGGGGAGGGGGCTGGAGGCGGGGGTGCCGGGGCTGCGGCAGGCGGGCGGGCGAGGCGGAGAGGAGGGGGCCTCGCCGTAGGGGGCTGCGGCAGGCGAGGGGGAGGGGTGGGGGGTGGAGGGCGACGCGATTGGCGGGGAAGGGGCTTGCCGCAGTGGATGCGGCAGGCACGGGGAGGGGGGCTCGCAGGGGCTGCGGCAAGCCAAGCGGAGGGGGATGGGTCTGACAGAAGAGGAAGGGGGGCTTGCCGCAGGAAGGGGGCTGCGGCAGGCACTGGGGGAGCAGAGGAAAGGATGGGGTGGGGAGGGGTGGCAGGAACGCTGCGGAGATACGGCCGAGAGGGCCACGGAGATGGGGTGAAGGTGGGGAAGTGATGGCGAGGAAAGGAGGGTCGGTGATGGCGAGCGGTGAGGACATGGAGACTGGCGATGGGGCTCATGAGGCGAAGGGGATGGAGCGATGGATGCCGACGCGGACAAGAGCGAAGACGGGCTTGAGGTGGGATGTGGCGGTGGTGTCGGGACGACGAGGGTGGAGATGAGGATGGCAAGGAGGAGGGAGTGTGGGTGGGGGTGGCGCGCGAGGGTATGGGGATGCAGTGGGACTGGGGAGATGGAGATGGCTAAGGAGCAGATGGCGGACTGGGGACCCGGCGGGTCACCCAGCTTGGATCCCAGCTCCGCGGGCGCCACCCGGCCGTGGCCCGAAGCCCGTTTGCGGCGGCGGCGGCAGCAGCTCCAGCAGCGGCGTCCCCAGCTGCGGTGGCGGCGGCGGTGATGCTCCGGGCGGCGCGCGCGACTCCGGGCGCGGATGCGAGGGGGTTTGGGGGTCCGGCCGGACCGGGGAGGACCCGGCTGGAAGGGCTTGGAGGGAGAGGAGCCGGGGCGGGACAGGGCAGGCGCGCTGAGGAGTCTGCGGCCACCGCGCGGGACAGCACCGCAGCCGCACTGGCGCGCACGGCCGAGGACGCGCCTCCTTCCGCAGTCCCCGCCCCGCCGCGCTCGGCACCGCCCCCGTCTCCCAGGAAACCTGGGCGGCCGCCCCGCGCCCCCTCCCGCTGACTGCGGGACAGCGGCCCACAGCCCCCTCGCTTCCCGCGGCCCGGTGCCCACCCCTGCGGCCAGCCCCCTCCCGCAGTCCCCCTGCAGCACGGCCGGTGCAGGCCCGGGGCTGGGTGCCCTGGGGAACTAGGGCCCAAGCCGGGATGGTGACGGGGCAGGTGTCAGGTTGCTTCCGCGATGGGCAGTGGCAGCCCACCACCTCGGGAGTCCCCTCTCCTGCTGACAACGACCAGATCCCTACTGCTGTCTGGGCACTCAAAGGCCACCACCAGTCACCACGAGTTCTCTACCTGCCCCACCCCCAGCCCCTGCCCCAGTCTCTCACCTCACTGACCTGGGCCTCCATCCCAAGGTCCGGATCTGCTTCCCCTAGGAATAACCAAACTCTGCACACTCTCATCTAGCTTGGCTGCCTCCCCCACTCCTGGGGCCCCAGGGCAGCGGGGGGAGTCCTAGGAGATGGACTGGAGCTGCCCCCTCGGCTGTGTCCACAGGGGACATCCTGGAACTGCAGAAGGGGACGACACGGCTCAGGGATCCTCTCAGCCATGTTCCCCCAAAAGACGCATCGTAGGCCCATCCGCCCACCCTGTGAGTGCCAACAGGCAGAGATGGCAGGGCTCTCGGCTGGGCCAGAACACAGAGCAGACCCTCAGGGGCCATCGAGGGAGCCCGCCAGGCCAGCCGTGCCCTGGGCCCACCCAGCACGGGCCCCATAAATACTGGAGACTGAATAGATGAATGGGAAGGGGCAAAGGGGCTTTGCTGCTCACCCCAATCCAGCCACTTCCCTCAAAGCTGGGCAGCCATCCCCAAGGCCATGGCCACTCCCGCCTGGCATCCCAGCCCCTCTGGTCACCTCCATCCAGCTCATGACTTGCTGCTTCCACTAACCCCTGGAGCTCACACGCCCTCCCCCTTGCTCCGCCCTCTCTCAAGGCCCATTCACCTCTCCCTTCCTCCAGGAAGCCCTCCCAGGTCTCTCTGGGCCAAAGCACCTGCCCAGCCTCTGGCCTCCCTGAGCACGGGGAGGCCCTCCCCAGGGGAGGAGAGCCGCTCTGCCTGCCTGTGGGGACCCCCACTTCCCTTCTCTCACCTCTCTGCCCAGCAGCGGGCCAGACCTGGCGCTGAGTAAACAAGTGTCTAAAGAAACTGTACGGAGAGAACTGTTGTCCAGCGTTGGCATTCACGGAAACAATGCTTAACACCATCATGGTCCCAGAGCCCCAGTCTCAGACCTCCCCTTCCCCTGGGAAACCAGCACTTTCCTGCCCTGGCCCCTCCCCAGAGGCAGCAGGACAGCCAGACACCCACAAGCGCTACCTTATTCTTACAAAGGCCCCAATCCCCGCAACGAGATGGAGCACTTGCTATGTGCTGTTAAGGGTCTCAGCCCTGTCTGCGATTTTGAATCATTTAATCTTCAGAACAGCTGCTCTTTCCTATTCTACCGCTGATGGAGCTGACACAGGGAGCTAAAGTGACATGCCCAAGGTCACTCAGCCTGGAGCGGCTGCGCGGACACGGGGCCCAGTGCAGCCCAACGATCCAGGCCTGGCCTCCCCCGCCTCTCCCACGGCAAGCCCTCCCTTGATCCCAGTCCCAGGGGAATTCCTGAGCAGGAGGGCGAGGCTGAAGCAGGAACAGACATGCCCGCAGACGGCCCGCCTGCCATCCGGAGAGGTCTGGGCGGTCTCCAGTGGATGGTCTCTCCGGGGCCGCTGACTCAGCATGGCCGCCCAGGCAGCACCTCCGGCTCCAGCACACACCCAGCTCGCAGGTGTGTGGGCGCCGAGCAGGGAGCCCGAGCCCAGCCCTGCAGGCACAATGTAGGGGCGTAGGGGACAGCAGATACAGTCCAGGATACAGCCAAGCATGAATTTCAGATAAACAATGCATTATTTTTTAGTATAAAAGTATCTGGCCCAAAAGAATTGAAATCAGAGACTTCAACAGAATCTTTACACCCCTCTTCGCAGCAGCATTATTTACAACAGCCAAAGGGTGGAAACAACCTGAGTGTCCAGTGACAAATGAGTGGATAAACAAAAGGGACATATCCGTCCAGCGGAATACTATACAGCCCTGACTCAGGCTATAAGGAGGATGAACCTCAAACATATCATGCTCAGTGAAAGCAGCCAGACCTGAAATACGGGCATGATTCCACTTCAAGAGGGATCCAGAGTTGTCAAATCCACAGAAACAAAAAGTAGCAGGGCGGGTGCCAGAGGCTGGGGCAGGGGGAGGGGAAGATAGTGTTTAACGGGGACAGAGTTTCAGTTTGAGAAGATCAAAAAGTTCTGGAGATGATGGTGGTGATGGCTGCCCAACAATGTGAATGTGCTTAATGCCACTCAACTGTACACTTAAAGATGGTTAAAATAGGAAACTTTATTGTATTTTACCATTAAAAAAAACCCCCCAAATATCTGGGACATATTTATAGTAAATACATGGGGCATACTTACACTAAAAATTTATTTGCTGTTTATTTAAAATTAAAATATTCAGGGCATATTTACACTACAAAATCACTCACTATCTGACATTCCAATTTAACTGGGCATCCTGTAGTTTTATCTGGTGGCCCTTTGTGGGGTGTGGGGAGTGGCCTGACTGAAGTCACTCAGGCTCCCCACCTGCAACACCCTGTCTCACGAAGGCATGGACACACACACACACATGTCCCCAGGGCTCCCTGGCTGGGGTCCTCAGACCCTGCCCAGGCCGGCAGCAAGAGGGGAATGGGGGGTGTCAGAGGGGGCTTTGCCTGCCCACCTCAGCCCCCAGCCACCTCAGAGAATGATGGACCTCAGCGACCCAATTAACAGGAAGACACAATTATCCCCATCTTACAGATGGGGAGACTGACGCTGGGAGAGGTTATGTGAACTTGCTCAATGCTCAGACCTGTTGCCTAACGCCGTTCCCCTCTGGCCTCTCCGCAGGGCCTGCAGCTCCCTTCTGAAAACCAGCCGCCACCCTGCAAGGCCACCCCGAGCCCCTCCTGCTGGTGGCATGGCCCTGAGCTGGGGTCGTTCTCCATCCTCGTAGGCTGCCCTCCAGGAGAGGCCTGCAGCCAACTCTTCCTGCAATTCTCAGCTTCCCAGGACCAGGACTGGGGATAGCCGAGTGGTGGGTGACAAACGGCAGAGTCCCTCCCCGCCAGCCTGGATCTCTCTGACCCCCAGCTGTGGCTCTTGGCCTGGCTGCGGACAATGCTACCAACCCCATTTTACAGAAAAGGACTCTGAGGCAGAGAGAGGTTCAGCAGTTGGCCCAAGGTCACACAGCAAGTGAGTGTGGAGATGGCGTTTGAACCCTGGCAGGCTGGCCAGGTCCAGGAGACCAGGTTTTGGCTTGCTTTTGGGCCCATCTCTTTCCTAAGATGATGGCCAAGAAGATCAGCCTCTGGATTCAAGAGACCTCGGCCCTGGGCTGGGGCGTGGCCTTACCCATTCGCCCAGCAGGTTGCCTCCCTCTGAGCCCCAGGGTCAACATGCCCCTCCCTCCTTCCTTGAGCTCAGATGCCACCTCCTCAGAGCAGCCCTCCGGGCCCTCCCTCTTGGTGCCCAGCCTTCCTGACTCTGTACTGACGGGTCTCCCCTCGGCCTCAGGCTGCAAACTCTAGATGTCAGAGAAAGTGGAGGCTGGGCCCTTGGGCTGGGTGTGCAGTGTGGCCGTGCAAGCCTCTGAGGTCCCCACGGAAGACAGGACGAGAAGGCCAAGCTCACAGCAGGAATGGCCAAGGGGCGCGTGGGGCCCCAGGCCATCCCAGATGGGGAGGGGTCTTTGCTCTACAGCACAGGGGCCATGTGCGATTGCAAACCCCACGTGCGTGTCTAAATTCACATATGTTATTTCTCTTTACTTTTAACTTACAAAAGTAACACGCGGTCACTGTGGCCAGCAAAGCCACAGCTCACGAGACCTGCTATGGGTCCTTTCCTGCGCCAACATTGTTGGTGGCTGCATTTCAGCACTGAGAACAGCGCCTGACACACAGTAGGAGCTCAACTGAGGGATTCAGAGAGCCTGCCATGTCTCAGTGTCCCCATCACTCCCACCTGCAGGCAGCTGGCCAAGTTGCCGCTCAGCCTCAGGTGCCTGGACACCCCCCCGCCCCCCACCTCCTGGTCCCCTGCTCCCATCCCCTGCAGGTTCTGCTGGGTGCAGACATCCGGGCTCCACCAGCCTTCTGGGTCACCGCCAGAGGACCTGCTCTTTGTGCCCTGGGCCCCCTGGCCATCTCCTGAAGCCCGGAGACCCCTTCTCAGGATGATGTTTATGAGGTGAAAAATTACGCAGAGGCTCAACCAGGAAAGCAGGTGCAACGCAACGGTCATCAGAATGTCATAAAACAAACGTGGGCTGCACCACACGCGCTATCCTATGAACAGGTTTTGCAAGACCTGGCGCAGGTCTAACAGCGACCAGGATCTCAAAGGTGTGATGAGTGTCAATAGTATTTCCGCTACAAATGTAAAAAGACACAAAAATGCTAGTGGTTTCTATTGGTGACCGAGTCCCAGATACCAGAATACCACTGTTGCCTCGTCCACAGTCGCGGGAAACGTTGAATTTTGGTTAGAGGTTAGCAAAAATGGAGATGTAATTTCTTTCTCAGCAAAGTTTAAAACTAGCCCTGGGCCTCTCCCGTGCACCCCAGTTAAGAACCCCAGCCTCGAATGACCTGCCTGTGCACACCTGTATCTGTCCACTAACCTGTCCATCTTTCTAGAGCCGACTCCACCACTCACCCCTGCAAGGCTGTCCTGGCCCCAAAGCAGAGGGGTACCCTCTCCCCTGTGCTCCCTCGGACACTGGTTCTGTCCTGCCTAGGGCTTTGGATCAAGTGTTCCTAATGGGCTGTGGCTGGCATTTCTGGAAGGCACCTTCCAGCTGCTCAGGAGTATCCTGCACTGCACAGGGTCCCTGGCCTCCCTGACCCCACCCCAAAATTGCCGTGACAACCATATCCCAGGAAGGGGGCTTTAGCTGTGTCTCTGACCTACGGCCGCCCACAGTGTCCTCCAAACTCCCAAATACGCTGTGACAGGGAGGCACCAGTCCCTGGTGTTAAGTTACTCCAAGGGAGAATGCCAAGATGCCTGAGGGTGTCCTGTAGGCAGCCCCCACGAGGCCGGGGGGAGGAGGTGAGGGATGGTGGGGCTGAATTATTTAGGAGCAACACCCCTTTAAAATGCTGCTGTCAGGGGCCCGCCCCGTGGCCAAGTGGTTAAGTTCGCGCGCTCCGCTGCAGGCGGCCCAGTGTTTCGTTGGTTCGAATCCTGGGCGCGGACATGGCACTGCTCATCAAACCACGCTGAGGCAGCGTCCCACATGCCACAACTAGGACCCACAACGAAGAATATACAACTATGTACCGGGGGGCTTTGGGGAGAAAAAGGAAAAAATAAAATCTTTAAAATACCGCTGTCAGTCCAGGGTGTCCTGTGCTCCATGACAACGGGAGATGCAAGTCAACGCCTGAGCCAACCCTAGCAGCAGGTGGCATCATCTTTCTCTCCAGGGCCTGGAGGTGGTCACAGGTGGGTGGGATGTACTCCCTGTGGCCCCCAGAGCCGGGGCTGGGCACTCAGGGCTCCAGACGCTTGAGGATGCACTCGGACATCATACACAGTTCACCACAGGGGCCCAGACAACAACAGGTGGCCCCAGGTACTGAGAACACGCTTAGATACACGGATGGGCCCGGATGGCCACCCACAGCTCTCAGACAGTGGTCCTCAGTATTACGGATGTTGCCCGAAGGTGTGCACAGGCCACAGACCTTCACAGGTTCTGGCGCTGATGGCGAGCCCAGGAAATGTCCCCACCAGGGAGGCTTGGGGCCACGGGCACTGCCAGGTGCACCTGCCCAGGGCCTGGCTGCCCACCTGGGAAGGAGATATGCTGGCCTGTCCCTCAAGGTGTCGGTGGCACTGCAGCCAAATCCACCATCCCAGGGCCGACGAGCCAGGTCCTAGATGAGACTTAGAACACAGTGCCTGCCAGGTCCTGGATTGCTGGGTTTGGGAGGGCCTGGCAGCCTCAACTGAGTTTGTCACTAGACCCTGATCTTCTGGGGGGGTGGGGAACATGGCTTTTCATCTCTGTGTCCCTAGCAGAGGAGTGAGCACATAGCGGATGGGGGGGGGGGGGGTAGGTGGATGGATGGATCGATGGATAAATGGAAGGATGAGGGTCCCATGGATGGATGGATGGGTGGGTAGAAGGACAGATGGATAAATGGAAGGATGAGGGTCCCATGGATGGATGGGCGGATAGATGGATGGATGGGTGGGTGGGTAGAAGGACAGATGGATAAATGGAAGGATGAGGGTCCCATGGATGGATGGGCGGATAGATGGATGGATGGGTGGGTGGGTAGAAGGACAGATGGATAAATGGAAGGATGAGGGTCCCATGGATGGATGGATGGGTGGGTAGAAGGACAGATGGATAAATGGAAGGATGAGGGTCCCATGGATGGATGGGCGGATAGATGGATGGATGGGTGGGTGGGTAGAAGGACAGATGGATAAATGGAAGGATGAGGGTCCCATGGATGGATGGATGGGTGGGTAGAAGGACAGATGGATAAATGGAAGGATGAGGGTTCCATGCCTCCTGGCCTGTGAAGCCCTGCCTTGTCTCTCACAAGGAGGTACGGCAGCTGAGCTCAGGCATTTGGGGCCCATCGGCAGGACCAGCTCTGATCTCAGGAGGTCCTCCCGGGGTGGCTGGCTGGCAGATCCTGGGCTGGAGCTGAGCTGAGCCTGACCTTCTGTTCTTCAAGCTACCGGCCAGTCCTTCCTGAAGCCTGAGTCCTCATGTGGGCATCACGAGGGCCCCACTTGGGCCTGCAGGTTCCCAGGCCCCACCTCTTTCCTGGGCCTCCATGGCCCCTCCCCAGTTCCTCCACTGTCTCAGCCTGGGGACCCCTTGGTCCTCCGGGGCCTGCCAGGGCCGTCTCTCCCTGCAATTGTGGGGTGCTCTGTGGCCTATGTTCTGGGGCTTTGACCCCCAGCTCTCTGTCCTCTGGCTGACCTCACCTCTGCACTCTGGACCACATGCTTACAGGACCAGGTCATATGGATGGCACCCCCATTACCCTAACAAGGTAGGCTCGCGTGGCCTCACCTCATACCTGCTCCTCTGTGGGACACCCCTTTCAGGAGTTGGCACTGGCACCCGGTGCCTACACCAGACACCTGGGGCCAGTCTACACCAGGGCAGAAGTGACTTAGTCAGCATGTGGCAGGGTCTAGCCTGGGCAGTGAGGCTATCGGGGAGAAGCCACTTAAGGAACAGGGCTCTGAGTCCTGAGAAGCCCCTTCTGGGACTCAGTTTCCCCATCTGCACACTAAGTGGTCATATGAGATGATACTCAGCCTGCCTTCCAGATACCCCCAGGCAATGGGCTGGTGGAGGTCAGGGCATGGCTGCAGGAGACAAGCCCTGGGACTGAGGCCCTGGTGGGCTCCGGGGGCACCCTGGCAGGAGGGAAGGAGAGGATAGGGCGGCAGGGGCCCAGAGCCGGCCCTCCTGTAGGGTTTCCCCTTACTGGCCAGCACCAGCCCAGCTCCTCTCCTTGGCCCCAGGCCCTGCTGTGGCTGTCTATGCCTCTGACAAGACCCTGGGGCTCACCTACGCTGCAGCCTCCCTGTGGTGATGGGAGACCTGCCTCATGGTGCTCCCGGGCTGGTCCTCACAGCCTACCAGTCCCTCAGCGCTGGTCTCTGGTTTCCTGTCTGCTTCTCACCCTCCCAGTCTGGGCCTCAGGCTGGTTTGCAAACGGCCTGGTCCCCTCTCCTACTGGAGCCCAAGCCAACGCTCCTCCTCTGAGATGCAGCAGGGGCAGTGGGCAGAGCTCCGGGCCCCTGGGGTGCTGAGGTCAGGGCAAGTGCCAAGGGAGCAGGATTGATGGAGCCCCCCTGGGGCTGCCCTGTCACCCAGCCAAGCCTCCAGAACCCAGGGAGCATTTAGCACAAATGAGCAGCGAGCCTCCTCAGCCGGGCCACTGTGCCAGGCGACAGCTGCTGCCCAGGCCCCATGCCGCTGCCCGCCTCCCAGCTCTCTCCCTCTCCAAACCCTCCAAACTCAGGTGCTGCTGGCTGCCTCCTGGCCCCTCAGCCCCACTGCCTCCTCCGGAAGTCTACCTGGGGGCCCAGCACCTGCTTGCATGCTGTGGCCCTGCTTGGAGGCCCTCCCACTTGCAGGTGGGAACACTGAGCCTTTCTAAGGCACACTGGTACCACTGAGTCACAACTCCCCCAGCCAGGTGCCCCCAATCCCCATGAAGATCTTAAGGCCAGCCCCTCACTGCCAACTCTGGGGCCCTCCCAACCACAGACGGCTGGAACTGGGCAAGGACCGGGTGGCAATGCAAGGCCAAGAGCTACGGTCCCTGAGCATGCCGAGACCAGGGCTGTGCCCTGAGAAGCCTGCAGGTGGGCACGGGTGAGGAGGCTGCCAGGGGATGGTCTGACCCCGCCACTCTGTCGTCCGGGCCTGAGCGAATCTCTGCGATGAGCCCAAGCCTGTGGCAGACTCGGTGAGGCCTGGTCCTATCCTGAGAAGCCGCCACCACTAAATACTCAGAGCCCAGGCTCTCCACCCACTGGACGGGAAGTGCACGGGCATGAGGAGCAGGTGTGAGGGGCTGCCTCCTGCTATTGGGCTGTACCGCGTCCCGCCAGTTCATATGCCGGACTCCTAACCCCCAGGGCCTCAGAAGGGGGCCTTGCTTGAGGATGGGGTCTTCACAGATGTAACTGGTTAAGATGAGGTCACACGGGAGCTGGGGGGCCCCTAACTTGATAGGACTGCTGCCCTTCTTTTTCCAAGGTCAAGTACGGAAACAGACATGCACATAAGGAGAAGGCCATGTGAAGATGAAGCCAGAGACTCGGGTGCCAAGATATGCCAAGGATCGCCAGCAACCGCCAGAAGCTGGCAGAGGCCTGGAACAGCTCCTCCCCTGGCGGCCTCAGGAGGAACCAGCCTGGCCGACACCTTGATCTCGGACTCCAGCCTCTTGACCGCAAGATAATAAACTTCTGCTGTGTAAGCCACCCGGTCTGTGGTATTTGTCACCGCAACCCTGGGAGCTGGTACACTCCTGACCCTGCGCCCAGCCCAGGCCTGGCACATGGGCGGTGCCTGGGATGTTTACTGCACTGAATGGAGCCAAGGCCTGCCCAGACTTGGGGAGCACCCAGGGAGCAGGGAGAGCCCCTAAGTGGGGCTGTGTTGGGGATGCCTGGGGAAGTTGAGCATCAGGGCCAAGCGCCTGAGGGAGGATGGTGCCCAACGTGTACTGTGGGTGGGCAGGGAGAGGACCTGCCGGGCAGGAGGGATGCATGTGCCAGGAAGGTGAGCCAGCCAGGAGCGCGTGGAAGACAGGCAGATGAAGAGATGGCCCCCAGGGGTTCCTAAACCCACCCAGATCCCAGGATTTGTGCCCAGAGAGCAGGGCTCTCACACTCAGAGCTTCCTCAGGACCCATGGCCTGACTTCGAACAGCTGAGGAGGCTGGATGCCTGGTCCTGACCACAGGACAGAGGCCACAGTGTGGGAGGTCAGGTCAGCCCTCACCTCAACCCTGGCTACCATGTGCTCCCACCTGGGAAGGCAGCCTGGGGTGAGGTGGGGCCTGGAGCAGACGGAGGAGAAGGATGGCAGCCTCCTCCACCCCAGGAGACTTCCGGCAGCTCAGGGCACCTGCCCAGGCCTGTTCCTAGACAGACACCGCTGACAAGAAAGGCCGCCAGCCAGTGCGGTGGTGAGGAGCTGGGCTCCGGGGTGGGCGGCCCTGGGCTGGAGCCCTCATCCTCCTGAGCCTGTTTTCTCTCCCAAATGTGGCCCATGACCTGACCCCACGGGGCCGTGCTGGCTGTGAGACACAACCAGGGTTGGCACCGAATGCCAGGCAAGGAGATAGGACAAAAGCAGGGCTGGGCTCAGGCTGCAGGGCCCGATACTCACCTGGACCCAGACACGGGTCCTGAATCTTGGTCCCAAACCACCCTGAACCAAGCCAGGCCTTGGGGATGAGGGTCTGGCTTCCAGGAGAGAAGTCCAACCTCTCACCACCTGGCATGTCCAGGCCTGGGCACGGCACACATGGGGCCCAGGCCCGACCTGACGCCCATGTGGCCTCGGGCAAGTCCCCCTCTCCGCCTGTCTCCCCGTCCAGGGCCAGCTAGGCTGACACACCCACAGTGCTCTCTTCCTGACGCCAAAGCCCAGCGTACCACCCGGCCGGCACGTCCCCAGTCCCAGTCCCAAGAGGCCTCCACAGCCCAAGAGGCCGGTCAATCACGGGCTCACAGCTCACGCTGTTCCTAATTAGCACCAGCATGGAGCCAGCTTACTAAGGGACTGGCCTGTCTCTTGGCCTAGGCTCACCAGCCCCTGGGGGACTAGGACCAGCATGGTGCTGGGGATACAGCGGGGGCCGCTCCTTGGGCTGGCCAGCAGCATACCGTTGGGCCACCCACCGTGTGCATCCTGGGGTCACTTGATTCACACCCCTGGGGCCTGGGAACAGCCCTTAGCATGGTGGAAGTGACAGGCCCCAAGGCAGGCTGACAAGCTGGCTTTCACTGGACAGGCAGCGGGGGCCTGGCGAGAGAGTAAGGCCCGGCCTGTGGAAGGCCGAGTCATGGGGCAGTGCTGTCCAGATGGAGCTGGGCAAGGCTGGGGGCAGGGAGACCAGGGCAGGTGCTCAGGAGGAGACGGAGGTAAGATAAGTTCTAACGAGGCCTAAGAAATGGAAGCAGGCCGAGGAGAGCCGACAGGAGAAGGCAGCTGGTGGCCCATTAGGGCCAGGACCTCACGGTCCCATCTCAGGCCTCCAGGCTGGGATGGCACGAGGTTTGCAGAAAACACAGACCATGGGACTGAGCAGCAGTTAATGTGACAGGCTTTGGGGTCTGCAGACTGCACTCTAGGCCCCAGAGCTCCACATGGGCTGAGTGCCCTGAAAAAAGTTATATGGGTTCTCTGGGCCTCGGTTTACTCCTCTGAAACCAGGTCTACAAAGACCCCTCCTTATCCAACATGTGAACGAGACACTACCGGGAAGTGAGTCACATGGAGCCTGGTTCATGCCTCCGCAGAAGACCTCTGGAGCCAAGGGGACAAGGGGGAGGATGTGGCCTCAGGCCACCCACACAGTCCACAGTGTCCACACGCTCTGCCTCCCAGCAACCTTTGGGGGTGGTCGTGACTATTCCCATTGTCACATGTGAAGACACAGAGGCACAGAGAGGCCGACAGGGGTGGGAGGCCAAAGCGGCAGGACGCTGCCTGTCCTGGTCCGGGGAGGACGTCCTGCCTCCCGGAGGAGCACAGCAGCACGTCCAGCACAGAGGCTGGAGCAAGGGGCCCAAGCCATTGCATCAGGCAGGTGGCCCTGTCGAATCCTGGCTCCCTTGGGCCACCCCCCCTCGAAGCCCTGTCCTCACGATGGGGATGATGAAACCTCAGCTCGAATGGTGGAGGACTGAGCAGCGGCCCAGCCCGAGGCTGCTGACCACCTTGGGGACCCAGATTAGACACACGGAGGCTTCTGCCTTCTGAACGGGACAAGGGACACAGAACCTTCTGGTCTTGGGATAGGCTGTGCGCCAGGTGGCTTGCAAGAGCCCCGTTGACCGTGGCTGAGAGACAGACGCTGGGTGGGCTCTCTCCGGCCCAGCCAGGACAGCCCTTTCTAGGACAAGGTTGGGGGAGGCCCACGGCTTCTGAGGACCCTCCCCTCATAATCTGTGCGCCACCCCGCACCCCCCCCCCACCATGAGGTCACAGCCAGCCCAGAGAAGCAAAGATTGCTACAGCAGGGCCTGAGGTGTGGTCCTCGGTATGGGCTCCACCTGCATGCTGGTGCCACCCTGATTCTTGGGGTAGAGGAGCAGCTGGCCGGTTCTGGTTGCACTGACAGTCCCATGCTCCCCGACCTCTAACTCCCAACGCTGGACCTGTCTGCATCTCCCACTACCCACCCTGCATGACCCAGCACAAAGCAGGACATTCATGGGACCCCAGCAAGTGTTCACTGAGAACCTGCTCAGCCCCGGGAGCTGGGCCCAGTTCTGTGGCTACAACAGAGGTGAACAGACAGAGGCGGTCCCTGTCCCAGGACCCAGCAAAGGGTCAGAAAAATTCGGGATGAATTGTGTCGAGTGCTGGCAGCCCCGGCAGGTGCTTAGGAAACATCTGGGGACCAGAAGCAACCTGGCAGGAGGAGGGAGCCCCTGCCAGGAAGGGCTGTGATTCAGCACGAGCCAGGGTGGGCATTTCCCAGCACGGCAGAGGGTTCCAGCGGCGGTTCAGTGCCTGGCCCCTGCTTCCTGTACAACGCTCTGGTCTGAGGGAGGGCCACATGGTGGCCTTCCCCAGCCGCTGCCCCCAACGCCTGAGCCTCACCTGTCACCACTGCCTGGCCTGGCTGTCCAAAAAACCACACACAGTCAGAAACGGAGAGTAACACACTCTGATGGTCCCCTCTTAGGAGCCCACCACCATTTCTGCTCCCTCAGGCAGAGACTGGAAAGGTCCCCTGCAGAGCCAGGGCAGCCCTCCTTCCCTCCCAGCCCCGAGGAAGCATTGGGTCTCTGCCCTACCCAGCCGGGGGGCCAGCTGAGCCAGGGGACTCTCAACAGGGGTCCACCCCCAAGGGTCCCCACGCTGGAGAAGTCTGGCTGCTGGGCCTGCAGGAGAGGGGACCTTCCGCCCGGCTCCTGGAGAGCAGTGTGCCGCCGCGGGCCCACCAGAGGGCGCCTGGTCCGCGGAGGCCAGCACTAGTCACCCGGAGCAGAAGGGGACATGGCTGGCCGGCTGGCCGCTGCCCTGAGAGGTCACCCTGCTTCCTTCCCCCACGTGGCACTGGTGCTCTCCTTGGCGCCTGGGCCCCCAGGGCACTCTTCAGTTCTAGCCTTCTTCAGGGGGGTGTGGCCATGTGGGGTCGGGGAGAGCACCTCCCCTGGAGGAGCCCTTGGTGCTGGGACGGAGGAGCCGCAGGCCATCGGCAGGGAGGGCAGCAACCCTGCCCGGTCTCCGGCTTTCCAGATCCAGAGGTGGGCGGCGCCCGAAGCCCTGGCCAGCGCGATGCTGGGACAGCTGCTGCGCGGCCATACTCCCCCAGCGGGACGGACAGCACCCCGCCCCCACTCATCACACTGATAGCCACATACTTTGCTCATGCCGGCCGCAACCAACTGTATACCCTAACCCCAGGGGGCCAAGACCCAGCCTCCCAGCCCAGCCCCTCCTCAGTTTCTCCAGTTTGCCTGGCTCTCTCCTAGCCCTTGGCGGCTGCCCAAACTCTGCCACTCTGGCTCTCGGCCTAACTAGAACAGAGGCGTGTGAATGTGAGCAAGTTTAGGATGGCCCCTGGGGCACCACGGCCAAGTGGATGTGGGAAGGAGGGCGGTGGGGCAGAGGAGAAGGCTTCTGTCCAAGAGGCAGGGCTGGGTGGGGGCAGCTGCTCAGCCACCCTGAGACCCTGTGCTCTGAGGAGGGATCCAGCAGGATGGCCAGGGAGGCCGGGCAAAGGTTCCTGTTTATGTGGGGGGAGGAGCAGAGGTGGGGGTGGAGCATGAACCAAACTCTGCCCAGGGCCTGTGCTGGTGTGCCCCCCAAACCCATCCCACCTCCAACCCGGGAGGGAGCTGGGACACTGACAGGGCCCCGTCAGCAGAGGGAGGCACAGCAAGGCCTGCCCTGGGATCCTTGAGAGGGGCCTCTCCAAAACCTCAGGGGAGGTGTCAAGGGATCTCTCAAGGCAGCCTTCTGTGCATCTGCCCTTCTAGGGGCCAGGGGGCCAGAGCCTGGCTGCCTCCTCCCAGTCCCCAGCAAGGCATAGGCATGGCCATGGCCCCCGCCCCCATGCACTCCTCTATCATTCAGAATTCCGTGGCCCTAGTCATTCTCTGTTCCTGTGCCACCATTTGAGTGCCTCGCTTACCTGCCTGACCCCCCGCCCGTTTGGAAAGAGCCCCCCAAGAGCAGGAATCTGGTTTGCTCTGCCCTTGTCCACTGTGCCCCAGACAGACCAGACCCAGTGCGGCTCTGGACACGTGTGCAGTTTGAGGATGAAGCCTGGGGGTCCTGGAGGTCCTTAGGACACTGTGCTCCACCCCTCACTCTCACATCCACTTCTGTTCCCAAAGCTCATCAGAAGCCAGCAGGGAGGGGGTGGCAAGACTGCGGGCAGCTGCAGGGCTGAGGCCGCCTGGGAGAATCCACGCTCTTACAGAGAAATGACATGGCCCCTGGGCGGGATCCAAGGCGCCGACCACCTGCAGCTGGACTCCAGCGGCCCAGAGTGGCAGGCGGGGCGAGAGCACCAGGCGAGCACAAGTTCCCCCGCAGGAATCAGGAATCCCTGCCAGGCGGCGTTCCCGCTCGAGGTGGAAGAGGTCGCGCCTTCCCCGCCCCCCCGCCAAGCGCACAGCTCGCTCCCTGTCTCGCAGGGGCCCCTAGGCTGCCCTGCTAGGGACCCCGCGGGACTCCCCGGGCCCGACACGAGGCGCCTCTTGGAGAGGCCCGGACAGCCGAGTTGGAGTCCCTAGCCCGCGGCCACCTTCAGCTGCGCCCCGATGGCCGGCCCCGCAGCTCAGCCCTGGCTGGCGCCGAGGTGGGCCGGAGCGCCCCGGGACTCGGACTCCTGCCCCGCCGCCGCGCTGGGCCGAGCCGGTGGCCGAAGACGCCCAGCTCGAGCCGTGGCCCTGGAGGAGGCACGGAGCCAGGGACCGCCCGGCCCACCGCCCGGCGAGGAAAGCTCCGCGGGGAAGGGGCGGGTGTGCGAGTTGGGGGCTGGGAGTGACCGAGCGGAGCGGAGGAGACCGGGGGGAGGCAGGGCGGCGCGGAGCTCGGAGGCGAGGGCCCGAAGGGGTGCAGACAAACGAAGGCGCAGGGGACCACTAGGGGTCCGGGTGGCCGGGCACAGGCGGCGGGATTCGAGCGCCCGGGGCGAGGGGCCGCGCAGGGCAAACCAAGAGAGAGCAGGAAAGAATGGGGGCCGCAGGGGGAGACCCGGGCACGCCGGGGTCCGGGGCCCGCAGCCCAGCCAGGTTGGGGCCCCCGGGCGCCGCGCCCTCACTCACCCGAGATCTCCGCCTGGGGCACGTCGCTCAGGCTGAAGCCCTTGGCCCCGTAGATCTGGCGGACTTCGCCGCAGCTCCGGCTCTTGCTGGCAGGGTCCCCGCGGGCGCAGGCGGCCAGCGCGGCGGCCGCGCACAGCAGCCACCAGCCTCGGGCCCGGAGCTCCATGGCGGGGCCGGCGGCGCCCCCAGCAGCCCGCCCGCGCCCCTCTAGGGTCCCGGCCGGGCCCGCGAAGCCCCCGCCCGCGAAGGGCAGAGCCAAGGTCCCGGCGCGCGGCTCGCGGTCCGGAGGCCGAGGAGGCGGAGACAACAAAAGCCGGCGGCGGCCGCGGCGCGGGGCGCGAGGTCCAGCCGCTCGGTCGGGCCGCCCAAAGCGCGGCGGGCGAGCGCGCAGTCCCGGCTCGGCGCCTCCCCCGCCGCCGGCCCGGCCCCTCGGCGGCCGGGGAGACGGGCGGGGAGGGGAGGGCAGGGGAGGGGCGCGCAGGGCGGGAGGGGAGGGGAGCACCGGGCGGGGCGGGGCGGGGCGCGGCGCGGGGGCGCGATCCGGGGCGCACCGGGCGCTCCTCCCGCTCTCCGGGGACTGGGGGCCCGCCCGGCTCGCGCAGATCTATTGACTGCTTGAGGGAGGCGAAGGAACGGGGGACCGCGCGGGCTGCGGCCGGGGTCCCCGAGGGCGGGCCCCCACGCCCAGAGCCCGGGGCGGCGGCACCACCTGTGGGGGCGGGGGCGGGGGTGCTGAGGCAGGGCTTCCCCCGCCGGACGTGACATCACGCCTTCCGCGCGCCTATCAGGGGCGTCCCCGCCCCCAGCCGAAATCCGCATCTCTCCCATCCTGGTTCTCCTTTGCTCCGGCCCTGCCTTCCTGCGCCCTGGCAGCGCGCCCCGCGAGTCCGCTCCTGCAGCGCCTGGGTCCCCGCTGCCCGCCGCCCACACATCGGTTCGCTGCCTCCCTCCTCTCCCGCACCCGTTTACCAGCCCCTCGTCCCCCATCGCGTTTTCAGCCGCTTCTCTCACGGTTCCAGCTCACATGTGATGTTTTTGTGGGGGAGGGTGGGGGTCTGTAGGCGGGAAGCTAGCCAAGGGACTAGACCCCACCTTCTCCAAGCCCTGTATGGAGCCAACGACCTGCTTAGGTGTTGGAGATGGTCATCCTGTTTTTGGTTCCTCCACGTGGTTCTTTGGATGCTGGAGAAACAAAAGTGAGGGGGGCAGAAGCGTGTCTGTGGGTTTGGGCAGCTGGGCCGTGGCACGTGACCTCTTGGAGAAGGGATGGGGGTCGAGGCCAACAACCGGTCAGATTGCTGGAGGATGAGGAGTGTGTGACGCGGTGACAGAGAGTGCCAGGAGAGGTCCTGGGTGAGGCTGGCGGGGCACCTGGCGGAGTGAGCGGGCAGTGCCCTTAGCTGCAGAGGGGAGGTGGGTCGGGGTCTGTGAGAAGCTGAGGGCGCTGGTATGCGGAGGGCTTCTGTTTCTCTCTTCCCTGGCTGCTGCGCCCCTCCCCCAACCTGCCTACTCTCCCCTCTGCCACGTGGGCAAAGGTCCCAGAGACCACCAGGCCTGGGCTAAGCCATGAATCCAGATCCTGATCCGTGGAAATGGAGGAAGCACGTAAATTGACACCTTTGGCAGAGGACCCCAAGATAACCGTCGCTGGCCAGTAAGGGTGCCTGAATCTCAGGGTTGTGGTTTCTTCTCGCAGCAGGGAACAGGCCCATGGGGTGCTACCCACATCCCCCCATCCATGCCTGTGGGCTTGTGCTCCATCCCTCCCCTGGGGTCTCCTGCGCTGCCTTCCAAAGAAGGCTGCTCCCTTCACGGAGACACTGAGTCACTGTGCGAGGTGGAGCCTGCGGGAACCCCACCCAAGTGTCCAGCGCTCCTGCCCTCCCCATGCACCTGCTGCCTCAGCACATTGGTGGCTCACAGACCCCTGTGCAGCAACACCTTCTTCCCGCCTGGATCTGGCACTGCCACCTGGATCCCTCCTCCCCTGCATGCCTGGCTCAGGCCACCCTGGATAGGCTGAGGGACACCTGGCCCAGGCCCTTGCTGTAGGAGCTCACCTCCGCTTGAGGCTCGAGAGTCACCTACTCTCTCTATTGTTGTTGTCGTCATGACTGTTACCTCCTTACAATCCGGCTAGACTGGGGAGCTCCTCAGCGTCCTGTGCATTTCCCTGCCTCCGCACAGCAGCGTGGCCAGGCTGTCCGTGAGTCACGCTCACACAGCAGGTTTCAAGGACATGGTGGTCATGGGCACATCCCCTGCCTGAGTACCTCCCAGGTGTGTGATGGCTCCACCCCCCAGAGAAGTCCTTACCGCCACCTGCGAGGTCCCTTTGCAGATCACGACACTCCCAGCCAGGGCCCTTCCCCGAGGGAGGAAGCATGTTGTTCCCCAGGCGAATCCTGAGCTCTCATTGCCATGATGTTAAGGGGAACGGGGCAGGTGAGAAGCACAGTGTCTCTTTCAAGAATGGCTGTAAGGAAGACCATGGGGGTGGCCCATGTAGATTGCCAGGTCCCCAGTGGGGCACAGGTGGCCCACAGCCTCCCCTCCCTCAGCCAGGAGTCTGGGGCTCTGGCTGTTTGTTCCTCTCTTGGTCTCGTCCACATTGGGTGCTTTGTGGGTGCTCGGCCTCCCGTGCTTGAGGCTCAAGCTGGGCTGGGACAGGAGTGCCCAGGTGTGGGCGGCCTGCACGGCTTCCCAGGGCGCATTGTGCCTCCCACCAGGGCAGTTTCTTTCTAGCTTGTGCTCCTCAGGACACTTGATTGAAAGCAACAGAAAGCCAACTGGAGGAAAAAGCGTGAGCAGAAAGCAAATGCATGGTCTCTTGTCCGTCTCTGGCACTAACTAGCTGGTCCTGTCCCTGACTAAAGGAAGCCGAGACCTGAGTTCAAATCCGGGCCCCACCACTTAGCAGCCGTGTGATTTTGGATGCTGCACTCGGCTTAGTCTCCTAAGCTCTCCCGTGAGGATCTAGGAGAGGCGCTGAGAGATGCGCTCAGCATGGTGGCTGCCCGTGCAGTGCAGGATAGATGCTGCCACCGTGACCAGCGCGCACCCAGCTCTGGGCGGCCTGCCCTCAGGGGCCAGGGTCAGGGGCTTTGACCAGGGGCCCTGCTGTGGTGTTGGCACCTGACCCAGAGGGACAGCAGGCGGGCCCGTCCTCCCAGCTCTGCGTGAGGGTGGCGCCTGCCAGAGCATCTGGATGACAAGGAGCAGGGAAGCCAAGTGCAGGGGGCAGCCAACCACTCGGTGATGGCTGGAGGTGGCTTTGCTGTAGGCTACCAGAGGCAGGTGACAGGCACGGAGAGGAGATGCTGTCTGCATCCCCAACGCTCCTCCCCTGGCTTTCCTCCAGTTGTCTGACCATGGGGTCTTCTTCCTTGCTCCCTGACCCAAGGCTTGTGCCTCCTTCTTACGGACTTGTGGACATCGTTACTGGGTGAGAGAAAGGGCTCCATCCCAGGCCGTGCAGCCCAGAGGAGCTGCCCCCAAGGGCCGGCAGCCAGGACCATCTGTTCCCGACACACAGGCTGTCTCTGCCGGTCCCGCCCTACTTAGCACCAGGGCCCTGGTCCCTCAGATGTGGGGCCGCCCCAGGACAGCCCAGGATGAGGGTTGCAGGGTGGCCAGGCCAGGACACAGCTTGACACAAGCAGCCGGGGCATGGGGAGCCAGGGCTGGTTACACTGGGGAGGGGCCACATCAGCCTCCCAGGCCACCGTTTCACCCTGTTCTCCCCCCACCATGACGTTGCATATGCTCTCCCATGACGCGTGGTCATCAGGGTGAGGGTCTCGGCGGGAGTCCCGGGGGTGGAGGGGGGGCTGACCAAGCCCTCCCTGTGTGTGCTGCTTGCCCAGCCCAAGAGGGCTGCTGTGGCTCCGACCAAGACACCCCCTCCTGCTTGGGGTCCTCACCCGTCCAGACTCTGTGGGCACAGAGGTGTGATGGAAGGAAGGAAGCAATGAGTGAGAGCTGTTTACTCATAAGAGGGGAAAGCTGCGTTTGTCCCTCAGGCAGTGGGTGCGTGACAGAGACTGGGTTTGCCACCCAGTGAGGGCCGAGAAGAAAGGGGCCATTTAGAGTCATCTCAGAAGGGGCGTGTGGGCCCTCCCACGTTTCCGTCTTCTTGAGGAGTGACCCCCGTCCTGGAGGGCAGCACCCGCCCCCCACTTCCTGCCTCCAACCGGGCCAGGCGGGTCGGCTCACTGCTGCGCCCTCACTGCTCCGAAGACTGGGGAGCCAGCAGGTCACCCGTTCCCAGATGTTAGGGCTGCGGGCCTGCTGGCCTCCACTTCTTCCTCAAAAATGATTCAGCTTCGGCTCCCTCGGGGTTCCTGTGGACCAGCGCTTCCTTTCCTAGCTACTGGGGACCCCAAAGCCAGTTTCCAAAGAGAATGAACCTTTCAAGTCGCTTCCCTCCGCGTGTGCCTGCTCAGAACGTCGGTGCCAATAGTGTCCCCAAAGAGGGCCCATCCTGCTGGCAGTAAGATGCCCGGGGTCAGAGGGCACAGAGCCTGCTGGGGCCCCAGGAAGTGTTGTGATGCCCTGGGGGGCAGCGGAGGACACAGGGTCCCCACTTCTCTGCAGGGCACTGGGGACCCCTGGGCAGCAAGCAGCCTGAGGGAGGAAGTGGATGCCACAGGGTGTGGCTGACTGGGAGGAAGTCAATCCTGGGTAGACAAGGCTTTCTGCAAACAGCAGCCAGGGCTACTATCGGAAAGAATCGAGGGCTCACTCCATCACTGTCACTGAAAAGCCTTGGAGCTGGGAGGAGGAGCCACCCCTGGGTTTTGCTGCCTTGTGGATGCCACCAGTTTACTCCGGCTCCCTGCCCCTCGCTGGTGACTCATGGGGAAAACGCAGGAGTCTCTCACTGATCAGCTCAGGGCACCTGTCTGGTCTCCTGTTCTTATAAAGGACCTCGGCCCAAGACCCGCCTGGAGGGATTGCTGCAGCCCACACTGAAATGCGGTGCTGATCCTGGCTCTGCCTGGACACTCAGTGGGACTCTGGAAGCCCCCCGACTCCACGCTTGGGCCTGGTCCCCAATCCAGAGAAGCTAACTCTGAGTCTGAGCTGCAGGGAACCCTTGCTCCCCAAACCGGGAGGCTGCCGCTTAGGAGCGGGGTGGGAGCGTGGGGGAGGTCCCACACGGAGCATGGAGTTTGCAGGACAGAGAAAACATGGGCACCACTATTCCCAAGGGTCCTACCTGAACCCACCTTCCATCCCTCTGCAAACCCCCTGCTGGGGGCAACAACCTTCAAGGCAAAGCTCCTTGGCAGCCTGCTGGGCTCTGCTGAGCCCCTTGATCAGCCAGGAGCCTGGGTGGGCCTCCCTTATCCACAGCCAGCAGAGGGGAAGTGGCTTCAGAATGAGGCTTGGTCACCCAAGTGGGCGGTGGGGCCGCACCTCCAGGAGGAGCTGCCTCTTCCAGAGCTGGCGTCTGTTTTTCTCATCCGCGCTCCCAGCTGGAGGACACTCCCTCCCTCAGCTCTGGGCCCGACCTGATGCCATCTTCCCTGTGCTGTTTTCCTGCCCCTCCTGGCTCTTTGGCCCGTCCCCAGGAGGAAGGGGGATGCCTGGACACAGGGCACCCAGGCACGGTCAGACGTTTTGGGACAAAGTACTCCAACGCCTGGTGTGGGTGCAGAAACACTTCTACATGGGCACCGGGGACGCCAAGGGCTTGCTGCTTTCCTGCTGGACCCACCTGCTCTCCCTCCCCACATGGCTTCTGCCTGCCCCTCCCTGCCCCTCATCCCTAGTCTTTGCTTCTCCAGTCTGCACGGCCAGGCTGATCTTTCCAAAACCAGCTTCAATCAAAAGTCCATGACGACTCTGCCTCCAAAACAAAGCATGGAGGCCCTTAGCTGCCGTGCTGTGGGCCTTGCCCACTTGTCATCTCACGGTCGACCATTCCATTAACCAAACCAAACTCTCGCCTTTCCCCCGACATCCCTGGTTCACCCCCGGGGTCTCCTCCTAATCTTAGGACAGGCCTCAGGTTGATGCAGCTCCAGAGCTCTGGAGCTGAGGGTTTTGTGTCCATGCAGACGTGGCTCCTGTCCTGGAGGGAGTCAGTCTTTTGCCGTGTGAGGCCTTACACTGTCCCTTCCTCACCCTGCCCGGAGGGTGTGGACAGGCCTGGCCTCAGGGCTTGCTCCATCCCCCAGAAAAGAGCAGTTTCCAGGGCGAGCCCGAGTTCAAGGCATCCTCCCAGAACCCAGTGGAAAACTCACCCCCGGATGGAGCTGGTCCAGAAGGACGGGCGCTGTCCACACCACGGTGACCAGGGACCCACCATGTGTCTGGGGGAGAACCTGGTTTCCAGTGGTCATTTTTAGGAAGGAACAAGTTAGCACCTAAAACAAGCCACCACCTAGCTTTTCGGAAGCTGTACCATTGCTTAAAATTCGGTCGGTTGTGTTCAGCCAGATTCCTCCTCGAATGCTGGGCGTTTGGCAGATCTCTGTGGCTGCCTCATGCTCCCTGCCCACTGCCATGGCGGGGCTGCCCTAGCCACACCTGGGTCCAGCGGGAAATCCTCTGCCTCACCATCTGATTAGTGTCTCCTCTCTCTCCACGACCTCATTCACCCCGATTCACTCGCCTGCAGGCGCGAAACCTGTGCTCATGTCGTAGGCTGCGATGCCCAAATGCATGGCACATGGTGACTCGGCAAGACTCCATTCCTCCAATGAGCCGTGCTTGTGGAACAGACCCCCCCTCCTGTCCTGCTGCCCCAACCTTTGCTCCTCCCGATGCAGGTGCCCTGGGATGCAGGGCTGTGGTTCCCAGGGGCTTCCCCAGGGAGACAGCATGAGACAAGGGGCCTAAGTTGGAGCGCCCTCGTCAGGCAGTGCCAGTGGAGCAAGGAACAGTAGGGCCGGCATCCATCTCCCTGTCCGGGGCTGGCCTCCGTCGCTGTGTTTGGGGCTGGCATCCAGGAGCCACAGGCCTGCAGGAGGGGAGGTGCCTGTGGCCTCAGTGGCCCTGGCTGGCAACCACGGGCTGAGAGCAAGAGGCCTGCACACCTGACACTCCATCTCCTGCTGCCTCCATTTTCTCATGGGAAAAGTGGGCATGAAACAAGGTTGTCCCCTGAATAGCCAAATAATCTTAAAAAAGAAAAGAAAAATTGGGGGGCTTATGCTTCCCAATTTTAAAACTCACTACATAGCTATAAAACCAATAAAAAATGACAGTGGTGTAAAGACAGACTTGGAGACCAATGGAATAGAATAGAGAGGCAGAAATCAGCCCATATACGTATATGGTCATTTGATTCTTCAACAAGGGTTCCAGGACCACTCACTGAGAGAAAGAATAGTCCCTTCAACAGATGGTGCTGGGAGAACTGAACTTGTACCCCTACCTCACAACATACACAAAAATGAACTCAGAATGGACCAAAGACTTGGATGGAAGAGCTCAACGTTTCTTAGAAGGAGACACTGGGCAAAATCTTCATGCCCTTGGGTTTGGCGATGGGCTCTTAGGGTAACAAAAGCACAGGCAACAAAAGAAAAAACTAGAGAACCACCCTGATGACCTAGTGGTTAAAGTTCGGCATGCTCCACTTTGGCAGCCCAGGTTTGGTTCCCGGGCATAGAACCACACCACCCGTCTGTCAGTAGCCATGCTGTGGCAGCTGCTCACACGGAACAACTAGAAGGAGTTACAACTACAATATGCAACCATGTACTGGGGCTTTGAGGAGGGGGAAAAAAAAGAGAGAGGAAGACTGCCAAGGATGTTAGCTGAGGGCGAATCTTTCCCAACAACAAAAAAAAAAAAAAAGAAAAAGAAAAAACTAGATAAATTGGACTTCATCAAAATTAAAAACTTCTATGCATCAAGGGACACAATCAAGAAAGTGAAAAGACAACCCACAGAGTGGGAAAAACTGCTTGCAGATCGCATCTCTGATAAAGATCTAGCAGCCAGAATACATTATATGTATATTGAAATATATTTAATTTTTAATTTTTTTTTTTAGGAAGATTAGCTCTGAGCTAACATCTGCTGCCAATCCTCCTCTTTTTGCTGAGGAAGACTGGCCCGGAGCTAACATCCATGCTCATCTTCCTCCACTTTATATGTGGGACGCCTACCACAGCATGGCTTGCCAAGCGGTGCCATGTCCACACCCGGGATCTGAACCGGCAAACCCCGGGCAGCCGAAGTGGAACGTGCACGCTTAATCTCGGAGCCACCGGGCTGGCCCTGAAATATATTTATATAGGTCAAACAACCCAATTAAAGGATGGGCAGAAGGCTTGAATACACATTTTTCCAAAGATAATATGCAAATAGCCAGCAAGCACATGAAAAGCTGCTCAACATCATTAGTCACTAGGGAAATGCAAACCAAAACCACAATGAGATGCCATTTCACACCCACTAGGCTGGCTACAATAAAAAAGATGGAATATAGCAAGTGTTGGCCAAAAGGTGGAGAATTTGAAACGCTTATTCGTTGCTGGTGAGAATGTAAAATGGTGCAGCCACTGTGGAAAACAGTATGGTGGGTGCTCAAAAAATAAAACATAGAATTGCCGTTTGGTCTAGCTGGGGTTCTTCCTGCCATCTGAAGGCAGGTCCCCTCGGGAGGGAGGGAGGAATCAAGGAGATGCACCTGAGACAAGAGCTTCTCGAACTCTGAGGTGAGGGCCAGGGGTTCAGGTTGGGTTTTCAGTCTCCCGTCCACTGCAGATGGATCGACACTGTTATAATGTGCAAAAGCAAGGTCATCTCAGTGCCAAATTGCCGTAGAGGCTTCAAAACACACGCTCTTAATTTGCTGCTTCCCTGTCACACACAGGTCGTGGACCACAACAGGCCCCAGGGCATTCTTTGAGAGGATCTGGTCTAAGTGTTTATTAATTCATCTATCCTTTAAGGCAGCAGCCCACTCCAGGCCAGGGTGGGGCAGAGGGGCCCTTTCCCTGACCCCCACCTCTGGCTTCTCAACTCGAGAACTCCCAGTGGGGGAAGGGGCAGTGGAGACAGGCACTTTGGCCCTGGTGTCTGACACAGCCCCACATCAGCACCCTTGTATCCATCCGCTGCAAATTTCCCACATGCTTGGTCCGGTCCGACCGGCCTGCCCCCAGGATTTTGTCCTCCCATGAAGACTCCAGATGTCCTAGTTACTGATCCTCCAGGCCCCTTGTGTGGGGACGGGGCACACCCCTCAGGGCTGTGTTCTGAATGAGGCTCAGACGCTAAGTGCAAATGTGTCCGTCTTCTGACAGAGCAGAGGGTCAGTGGCCAGTCTGCCTGCCGACCCCTCTCACTGCCTCAGAGAGACCCCCAGCCTGGAGCCACTTCCTCTTGGCCTCAGGCTCCTTCCTACCCTGGCTGCAGATTTTCCGGAAGGAGCTATTCTCGCCAAATGACCATTTCTACAGCTGCACCTTCAAGCCGTCCAGAATCAGGCATTTCTATTTAATTGCAATTGTGGAAAATGTACTTCAAAAACACACAGAGAGACCTCGTTTGCTGGCCAGCCTCCCCCTGCCCGCCAGGGGTTGGAAACACCCACAGCGACAGGCTGTAGCTGTGCTGAGTGGACCCCTGACACTCGGAGTGGCCTTAGGTACAGGTTAGCAGGAGGGCCTGGAACATGGGACTTACACGTGACACACGTGGTCTGAACACGTGATGGGAAGTCACTCAGGAGGGTCAGCCCGCAGGGCCTCGGAGAGGGGGAGCGTTTGCTGCAGCCCTGCCAGGGTGGACGGAGGCGCTGGGGCAGGAGGAGGGCCGAGCAGGTGAGGACCACTCTTCTCAGGCAGGATCTGGTTTGTGTGTCCAATAACCAGAATTTAAAGCTTTCTAAAAACTTAAAAAAAAAAAAATACTCTAGTAATGTATTTACATGTGATTGTTAAGACTCTGAATTCAGAAGTATGTGAAAAACCAGTCCCTCATGACACCCTAAATCACATTCCCCACCCAGAGTGGTTGACGTTAACACTGCAGGCATGCCTTTCTAGAACTTTCTCTGGGTTCTTATGTGGACATCTCTGAGAGGCCATAATAGTTCAGGTCTATTAGGAACATTGCGGTACAGCTTTTTTAAAAAATTGAGTCTTAAGTCCTGGAGCTTCTTTCCACGTTAACAGCTACAGATCTCCCTTGTTCGTTGCCATATTTTGAAAAATGGCTGCATTTTCTCTCTATTTAACCACACCTCTGAGTTTTGTTATTCCGAACAAAGCAATATGAAACTGCATCAATGGCTTTGTGTGAGCACACGTGACTATTTCTGTAGACGAGGTGATCAGAAACACATCTGCCGAGTTATGGGATGGGCATTTTAATATTTTAATAGATCTGGCCAAATTGTCCCCCCGAAGCCCAGGTCAGATGAAGAAACTGGTTACGTATATGCTTGTCATTTGCCAACCTGGCGACGAGAGGTCACGCCTCTGAGTGTTTCCATCTGTACTCCACGACTACTGGGAAGTCGAACATGTTTCATAAATTCCCCAGGCCCTTGTGTGTGAGTCCGTCTACTCAAATCCACTGCCATTTTTCACCTTCGTTGTTGGTTTTTTTTGTATTGATTTCTGAGGAGCTCTCTACGGGTTAAAGATCTTTGCCTGGAATCTGTGTTGCAGACATTTCCTCCTCCCTCTCTCTGATGTGAAATGCCAGTAAATATGCATTCCAACATCCACAGGTCTATTTCTGGACTCTCATCCTTTGATCTCCTTGCATATTTCTGTCTGGGCCAAGACCACAGTGTTTCAAATACTGTAGTTTTATGGGGCCCATATTTATTAATTTTCAAAATTTCTTGGCTATTCTTTCAAATGTTCTCCTCCATGAGAACGTTGGGTTCAACCTGTCAAATCCCATTATTAATGGATGAGAACCGCCCTGGATTTATAGATTAGTTCTGGGAGGACTGATTTTTTTTCTCAAAGTTGAGAATTTTATGTATTTCAAATTTCATCCTTTATTTAGTTGTTTTTATTGCATTTCAGCAACGTTTTATAATTTTTAGTATCTAGGCTTTTTATATTTTGGATTTATTTTTAGATTTTTTTTGGCTATTGTTAAGCAGTATTTTTTTTTTTTTTTTTTTTTTTACTATCCACAGTCTTTTTCTTTTTCTTTCTTTTTTCTTTTTTGCTGGGAAAGAGTCGCCCAGAGCTAACATCTGTCGCCAATCTTCCTCTCTCTCTCCTTCTTTTTCTCCCCAAAGCTCCAGTGCGTGGTTGTATGTTCCAGCTACAAGTCTTCTCCTTCCCGTATGTGGGATGCTGTCACAGCACGGCTACTGACGGACGGGCGGTGTGGTTCTGCAGCCTGGAACCAAACCTGGGCCGCCGAAGTGGAACACCAAACTTTAACCAGCAGGCCATCAGGGCTGGCTCTGTGAGCTGTATTTTTGACAGTACGTTTTCATTGGTGGATGTGGTGTCAGGAACGTTATTGACCATTGAACGTGGATTTTTTTTTTTTTACCTTTCAGCTTTACTAAATGATCTAATTAGTTCTAATAGTTTTTCAGTTGACCACCTTCCGATTTCTTGGTAGCCTCCAGAAATAGTCAAAACTTGATCTTTTAATTTGTAAATGTTTGTGCCTTTCATTTCTTTTTTTCGTATGTTATTGCCTTTGCTTGGATCTCAAGTATGGTATTGGCAAGTGATGAAATAGTATAGAAATATTGGTAATGATGAAGACACTTGTCTTTTCTCCCGACTGGAAGGGGAACGCTGTTGAAGATTTACCGTTAATCATGATGTTGGCTGAAGGTTGCTAGGAGAAACCTTGATCCAGTTAGCAAAGTTTTCTTCTATTCGTTCTCTGCTAAGAGGTTTCTTTTTAAAGTTTTAGTATGAAAGATATGCAATTTTTTCAACATCTGTTTTGATGATCATATCATTTTTATCTCCTCACTTTTTAACGCAGTGAATTGTATTTATGGATTTACTGATGCCGAACCATCCCTGCATTCCAGGATTAAACCAGACTTGGAATTGAGGCATTTGCAATCCCATCCTGGCTATGGTTTGCTAGTCAGCCTCCAAGCGCTTCAGTTCTGGTGATCTGGGTGAATTCTGCTCCAGTGGGCCCCTCCAGGCTCAGGGCAGGTGTCCACGTACCTGGGACTGTGGGTAGAATTAGAATCACACCATCTCTGCCTTGTTCTGGCTGCTGTTGAACTGGGCAGTGACTGACGGCACCTGCAGGGCCTGGCCTGCCTTAGCCAGCTTCTGGTGGTGTAAGTCCCACAGTCTGGCAAGTCCTCTGTAGAGCCAGACCACCTCCCGTCCTCCCCCTGGGCTTCTCATGGCCTGCTCAGTGTCCTCAGTTGGCATCGCCCATGCTCATGATGGCGTCATCCTGCCTCGGGCAGCCTGGTGGCATGGCTTTTCCCAGGGTTACCTGGAAAGGGGTGGGGGTCTGCAGGAGAGATTCCATGTCCTCCAGCTTCTTGGGAGGAGGACTCCTGCATGAGTGAGTTGTGTGAGCAGAGGGCTACTGAGACCCCAAGCATCCTTCCTCTTGTGTACCCCAAACAGACAGAGCCATCCCCCACCATGCCCAGGAGCTGATCCCCAGGGGGCTGCAGTCTCTGCTCCCACAAATCTTTGTCCAGTTGGTCATCCGGAAGATGGTGCTTCAAGGAGCACGACTGAGTGCTGCCCAAGGGCTGGAGGGCAGAGACAGCCACCCCTCCTGAGGCCTGAGTGCTGGTCTGGGCCCAGCTCTTGTGGATCTGGTGTGCTTGGCAGGCCTCTGTGCCCTGGGTGGATCTGCAGAGCAGGGCACATGGCGGAAATGAAGATGCGCACCCCTTAATCTGAGCAGAAACCACTGCTCAAAGTTGTGGACACTTGGCTCCTGGTCCTGTGAATGGGCTTGGCGGCTTGTCGTGACACGTGAGTGTGTGGCTCAGTGGCTCCCAGGGGTGTGGTGCTCGTCTGCAGAGGGCATGGGGCCCTGTGAGGATCCCTCCTCCACCGAGGGCCACAGAAAACCCACTAATTCAGGACATGGGCAGCTCAGGAAGGAGCCTAGTCAGCATGTCCAGTGAACCGGACAGCAGGAGGCATCTTCGGGAACTGCCCACCTCTCCTGAGAGGCCAGCCAGGGATCTCGGTCTTTCCAGGGTCCCTCTGCCTGGGGCCTGCTCCCAGGAGGCCATCCTATCCTTTATCCTTTTTGCCCCCCATGTGTTTTCTCGGGGAACCCCACATAAAGTAAGACTCAGGTCAAACATCAGCTGTGACCCCAGCCTTCTTCATGCTCCTTCCCCGGCCCCTGTCCCTGCGGCAGTGGAGCTGCCCCTCCCCATATGCCCCCTGGAGTGCTGAGCAGAGCCCATCACGGCCTTTCTTC
This sequence comes from Equus caballus, assembly GCF_041296265.1. Classification (NCBI taxonomy): domain Eukaryota; kingdom Metazoa; phylum Chordata; class Mammalia; order Perissodactyla; family Equidae; genus Equus; species Equus caballus. The sequence continues at coordinate 26,058,659 of NC_091689.1, read as the reverse complement.
CGGGCCACGCTGGTGGTGTCTGCCTGTCTGTGTCTGTCCTGGCACGTGAGGAGCTCAGGAAAGTGTCTGTTGGGTCCTTGACCTCTGAAGTGGATGGGCAGGGTGGAGGGCAAGGGTTCAGAACACAGGAGCCCCTGGCAAGCTGCCCACAGCCGGGGTCTGGCCCTGGCCTGCTGACTCCCGGACGCCAGCCCTGATGCCTGGCAGCCCGGGGCAGGGGGATCTTGGAGGCCTCACCTGGCCACCTGGGGCCTGGGCCTGCTCCTACCTCCCTGCAATGACAGAATAATAATAAAATAAGATAGGAAATTACGAAACTTGAGAAAAAGCTCTGTGAGGCTGTTCGGACACGGCGTAGGTTCTCCGCGCTGCGATTTTGGTGACTGGCAGCCTGGATGGCGTGCAGGCCAAGTTTCCTCTGAAATGCACAGTGGTTTTGTTTTTTGTTCTTTTTTTCTTCTTTAAATTACAGGAGGAAGGAGCACTTGGCCCAGTCCAGCTTGGAATTTGCCAAGCCCAAAGTATTTGAAAAAAAAAATCACAAGATTTTTGCCTAGACTCAAAAAAACCTTTGATTCTGCTTAAAATTTGAGGTCTGCACAGATGGCCCTGAGGGGAGCCCGGCCAGTGGGTGGAGGTGGGGCCTCGGACCAGGCCACCCAGCGTGACGCAGTGCGGCCCCGGGAGGTGGCTGAGGTGGAAATCCACCCCAGTGCTGCCCCTGTCCCCACACCATCCTCCAGCTAAAGAGACCGAGGCCCCGGGGCCGTGGCCAGACTCATTCAGATGTTCACAGACGCCCCCTTCTTCACCCCACCGTGAACAAGGTCGTTTGTCTTCAGAGGAGTGAGTGGATGACCTCCAGCCCCCCCATGTCTGGGACTCCCTGGGACAACAGGACAGGTGTCCCCATGGCAGCTCAGGGAGGTGGGGGTGCAGGCTGGGGCCTCGCCCAGGTTCACCTGGCTCAAGTTGGAGGGAACAGCCCAACACAACCACCCCCACTTCTGACACCAGGGGCACGCTTGGGGTCCCCAAGACCACCCTCAAGCACAATAATTCACTAGAAACTCACAGAACCACGGAAGCTGTTATACCCGGAGTTGTGCGGGTTTTCCCAGGAAAAGGAGACAGTTTAAAGTCAGCTGGGAGAGAAGCACAGAGCAGAGCCCAGGAGAAACACCTGACACAAAGCTTCCACCGTCTTCTCTGGGGAGTCAGGAGGCGGTGCCCTCCCAGCATCGACAGGTGACCTTAGTCACAGAGTCCCGCCAACCAGAGAGCTCACTGGCCCCACGTCCAGAGCTCCTACCAGGCCACCACTCAGTAGACGCAACTGACTGATGCATGGATTGATGTCCAAGTGGTGACCTCAGTCTCCAGCCCCTCCTGAGGTTGACTCATACCACGTGACCCAAAGACCCCACCCTAAGGCACATTGTCACTATTTGGTGTGGCCGAGGACCCCAGGAAAACAAAGTCACTCCTACTGGGGAGGATGTTCCAAGGCTCAGAGATTGCCTCCCAGAAGCCGAGGGCAGAGGCCAGACCTCTGCTTGGGCAAGTTAAGTTCTTAACCCACAGGCCTGCCCTGGGGGTGCATTGTGGGGAGAGCTCTGTGCAGACCAGCACACTTCCACTGTTTTGTGGCCCACCCCGGGTTCATTTCCCAGTCGTCGCCTGAATCTTTTCTGAGGCCCCAGCCCTCTCTGGATTCCCTGGATGGGGAGTGGAAAGGCAGAGAGCAAATGGGAGGCAGGCCCCTTGGGGCGCATGTCTGGGGGCTCTGAGGGGCCCGTGGGTCTTGCTCTGGTTCAGGTCTGCCTGTCTTCCGGGCCTGGCCATGGGGCGCCCAGTTCTGCTCCACTGAGGCAAGAGCCAGGCAGCGTCCCTAAGCCCTTGGGGCCGCCACAGCCAACCCTCCTCCTGAGGGTCCCAAATGCACAACTGGGGGCAAAGGGGGCACTCAGCCCCTAGGAAAATGACCTGGAGCCCCACCCCAGGTCCCTGTGGGTTGGAGAAAGAGGAGGCCACTGGCTCTTCTCAAGAAAGAAAGGGAGCCGTGGAAGCAGGTTGTTCTGGAATCTTCCAGAAGTGAAGCTCAATCCACTCTGGGTGATTGATGACAGAGCTGGGGCTGCCAGCCAGGGATCGATGCACGCAGAGGGGCCAGGCTGCTGGCATGGCTGCTGGGGGCTGCCTGCCAGGTCCGTCTCCCACCCCTTGCCTGCAGCTCCATCCCCACATGGTAGATGGGACAAGGTGGGAGGCTGGGGGGTGGGCAGCACCCTCGCCTGCACCTGGGCTTCCCTCGGCCTTGCCCTTGACCTATTCAGTCACTTCCGCCCTTGGCCGCAGGGCCTCCCTCTGGGCATTGATGAGGTTTTGCTCCAACACTGGTTTGCAAACTTTATTTTTAGCAGAAAAGGCTTAATTGAAAGAATAGCTTACACAGACCCCACCTCCATCTATAAGGTGGACAAGCCCGAAGCTCTCTGGGCGCTTGCAGGGAAGGGGGCACACATCCTGTCCTTCTGGCCCCATTGTATCAGTGAGGGCTCCACAGAGAGATGGAACCAACAGGACATTTGATACACATGTAAGGAGATTTGGGGGCTGGCTGGGGAGTCCAAAATTCACAGATCTATAAGGCAGGTCAGCAGGCTGGACCCTCTTGGGCAGGAGCCATGCTGCCATCCATAGGCAGAGTTCCTCTTTCTCCTGGTAACCTGTCTGGCTCTTGAGGCCTTCGCTTGATTGGATGAGGCCCACCCCTGTCATGGGGGTCATCTCCTTCACTGAAGTCACTGACTGTAGATGCTCCCCGATCCATGAAATGCCTTCGCAGAAACACCCAGGTTAGTGTTTGGTTGAATCCCTGGGGACTCTAGCTTAGCTGAGTGGACACATAAAACTGACCGCTGCCCAGGCTCCAGAGCCCCTGGGATCCATCTGCAGGTGCCTCTGCTTTTGATACCCACGGTGTCTCTGGTTACCTGGGCCTCAGGACGGGTGGAGGGCTTGGCAGGAACTGCCCCCATGCCTGCACAGGACTCCCTGCCCCAGGGTGGACCTGAACCCTCGGCCCGCCCGGCCAGCTCTCCTTGAAGAACTTCAGCTCTCACACTGGGAGCAGCCACCCCGGGGATTTCGCAGCGATGAAGCCGGGCAGAGAGGGAAGGGGACGGGTGGCCATCAATGGGAGTCCCCGCTGTCCCAGGACGTGCCTTGAGAACCTCTCCCTGGCACAGTGACCCGTCCTGGGGCCCTCCCTGCACTGGACCCAAAGGCCCCCAGCGTCCAGAGGGCTCTGAACCTGGGAACCCACCCATGCAGGCTTCTGGGAGGCGGAGGCAAGACGAGGCGCAGAGGGCCGTGCTCAGGGTCCACTAAGGCCACTGCCTGGCCATGTGGCCGGTCAGGGGAGAGCAGAGCTGGAACCCGGTGTCCTGACTGGACCTGAGTCCTTCCAGCCGCCACCCACCCTGCAGATGGCACATGGGTGCCAAGCTCTGTGTGGTGCTCCTGTGTGCCCCTCCCTCTCCCTGTTGCCCCTCCCTCTCCCTGAGCACCCCTCTTCTCTCTGTTTGCCCCTCCCTCAGTCTTTGCCCCTCCCTCTCCCAGGCACAACGGGCACCTTTGGAGGTGATGGGCAGATCCAGTCCCCAGCCAGGGTGGTCTGGCCCCTCTCAATGCTTCTGTTTCCACCCTGGCAGCCTTGGGCCACGGCCCGCCAGCATCCACCCGGGGGTGACGCAGGCCTTGCCTCCAGTCCCTCCCTGGGATGCTCCAGCCCTCGGGTGGTGGTGGGGGAGGGGAGCCAGGAGCCTCGCCCTTCACCAGTTCCACGCTGAGAGTCTGCAGGGGAGGACAGGGCCTGTCTTGGAGAGAACGTGCAAGTCCGAGGTCTGAGGTGTGATAGCTATGGCCTTGTGGCACTCAGGACAGGTGGCCCTTTGGGGTGGTTGGTGGCCCTTGGGAATGCAGATGGCAGAGACAGCTGCAGCCGGGCTCAGGCTTCTGGAGGGTTTGTGAGAGAGGCCGCCGCATTTGGGAGATGGGAGTGAAGGCTCATCCTGGAGGAGGCAGGGTGTGGTGGCTATGCCGTGAAGCGGGTGGGGCCCGGCAGAGGCCAGGGAACAGCCAGGCCTCTCAGCAGTCTGGTCTGAGGCTGGGCCCCAGAGCTGGGGGCTGAGGTGGCGGTGCAGTCAGGCCTGGGCCCAGGCATGTAGTCAGAGCTGACCGCAGCCCAGGAGATGGGACCCTGGCCCCAACCCCAGCCAGGCTGGGTTCTCGACTGGCACCAGCAAGCTGCCTGGGCCTGGGGGAAGGTGTGGTGGCAGAGCTGGGCCAGTGCCACAACAGATGCCTCCTTGACCAGCTGAGGTGCCCTTACTCAGCCAGGGTGGACAGCCACCTAGCCAGCTGCTCTGAGGCCAAGGAGGGCCTGTCAGGTCTGGCTTTCCTTCCCTGCCCTCAGAGCAGCTGCAGGAAGCCTTCAGAGAGAGGGGAACCCAGCCGGGCCGGGCCTCTCCATCAAAGGTGCCGTGTCCTCCCGGCATGCGAGCCTTAGGGAGGGTTCTCCAAGTCACTCGCACAGCGCGCCCAGCCCTGGCCTGGATTCCTGAGCTCATGGAAGTGGAGCCCACAGCCCAGCTCAGGGGTGGGAGCAGCTGGGGCAGAAGCTTCCTCGTGCCAGCCTCGTCTCTTCCCACCTGCTCCCGCTGCCCTCGGCATCGCATGGATCATCAGGCTCAGCCTGAGACCTGTGGGGAAGGGGCAGTGACCTCCATGGGGACAGGGGACCGGAGGCATCAAGGGGTCATGGGGCAAGGGAGGCCCCTGGGAGGCCCAGCCCAGGAGGAGCCCTGGGGAAGCTACTGGCTTCTCCACATCAGGTTCAGAGGGCGGTGCCCAGAGAGGCCGTGGAGGGGGTGAAAGGCAGGAGGGCAGGGTGCCTACGCCGGCCTCCCCAGCATCCACGGGTTACTATTTTAAAACGTTTCCATTAGTGAATGTTTCTGGATAAATAATAAATCCCTTGGTCAGAATTCAGGGATGCTGAGGTGTGTACAGAGCGGTCTGCTTCCCGCCCACGCCCTCCCCTCCCCCAGGACCTTCTGGAGCCCTCTCAGAGGCGGGCCATCCTTTGCAGGGAGCAGGGCCAGATCCAGGCCTGCAGTAGACACACAACACACGTGTACGTGCATTCACCCTCTGTGCTCACAAAGGGTGCACGCCCAGGCGCACGCGGCCAACCCCTGATCTTTAGCTTCCTACAACCGCGTTCCCCTTTGAGCTCACTGCGTCCTCACCCCGTTTCTCCCCACCTGGAGGACAAGGAGAGGAAGTGTAAGCTGCTCCTCACCTCTGTTGTTTCTATTTTTAACTTTCTATTTGGAAACAATTGTACCTTAACAGAAGAGTTCCCGGAGACCCTTCACCCGCTGCCCCCGATGCTGACGTCTGACATGACTACAGTGCATTGTCCAAACCGACAACAGCCCTGGGGCCATCCCATTAACTAAGCTACAGACCCGCGACCCGAGCACCGAACCGGATGGTGCTGGGCCCCCAGGGTCTCTGCTCTCCTGCCCTTCTCCCACCCGTGGTGCTGGCTGGCTGCAGGGTTTCCATGTCGGCCCCCTCAATTCTCAAAGGCAACGACCAGCCTCATTCTCAGTGTCCCCAACACAGGTGGGTTCCTGTGCCCCTGCAGCAGAGGACACCTGCCTGGCTTCAGGCAGAATCAGGGGTGCAGGTGGGTTTCTCCCAGTCCACCTGTACCCCTCAAATCCTGACTGGCTGGGCGTCCTGTGCTCTCCAACTCCCCCTGCAAGGTCCCAGGACTCGGAGGGGCCTGGGGCAAGCGTGGGTCCCCGACTGTGGGCTCCTCTTGTGTCTGGGCTTCCACACTGCCACGGCAGCCCCCACCGGGTCCTTAAGAATTTGTGAAAATGTCAGCCATTCTCTGCTTACCGGTCGGCTTTGCTCAGCCAAAGGGGTGACTGTGTGTGACCCAGAGGCTCCAAGATTATGGTTTTGAAGGTTGTTCTTGTCAGGTGGGTGTGACCTTCTCTTGTGACTTCTTCCATCCTGAACAGAAGCAAAAGTCCCCCTAAGTAGTCGATTTGTACCAAGTTTTTAGGGCTTTTAGGTTTTGTCATGTGTAGAAGGTCTTCCCCTCTCTAAGATATGGACATAGAACATTCTCATAGGTTCTTTGAAGACACTCGTGGTTTCATTGTTTGTACTTATGGCTTTGACTTTTTGGTGTCACAAGTGAGATGTATATATAACCCTTTCCCCAAGCGAGCTCTAGTCGTCCTGTGGTCACTTGTTACATATTGAACAACCCAGGTCCCCCCCCCACGTGCTCATGTGTGTTTATGTTGATACCCAGGCTGCCTCTTCCCGCTGCTAGTCTGTTCACGTGTGTGGTGTGATGGCACCACATGGTTTTAATTATAATGCTTCATAACATGTTTTGATTTAAACATTTGCTTTTCTGTTTAACATGGTTAATGGGAATCACCGTAACGTTTTAGATAGAGCTATGGAGGATTGACATCCTTCTGATATTGAATCTGCCCACACAAGGACGTAGTCTGCCTTTTCATTTATTCAAAACATATCTGTGTCTTGCAGACACATGTTCAAATTTCTTCCATGTAGAGTTTTTCATGTCTCGTTAAGTTTATTCCTTGGGATTTCATCAGTTTTGTTGCTATTTTTAATGGGATCTTCTCTTCCGTTTTATCTTCTACAATTTATGTCCTGTATTTGTGAAAGCTACAGGTTTCTACAAATTATTTTTGTACTTAGTCATCATGCAACATTCTCCGTTGGCTTACAACCATGTTTCCTTGATTATCCTAAAGTAGTACTAACTTTACCTCTCTCTTTGCCATGTGAAGACCTCTGGTTTCTCCTCTTTTCTTGCTGACAGCCAGCACCTCTGCAGCGATGCGGTGCAATAGTGCTGGTGTGGACAGCTGGTCTCGCTCTGGTCTTACGGATTAAATATATGTTTCCCCATCAAACGATGCCGGTGTGGGGCCGAGGGAGGGATCTTTGCCATGGAGGGAGGTGTCCATCTGTTTCTATGTCATTACCTTGTCAAACTTTCCATGAGAATGAATGCTGAATTTCATCAGATGCCTTCTCTGATGCCCACGAACCGTGCGGGTAACGGCCCCCTGCAATCGTCCCCACTTTCAAGAGCTATGATGCTCTAAATGTGCGAACAGGCTAGCACCTGTTTTCTTGCATGGATCTTCACAGAGATTGATCTTTAGTGCAGTGTTTGCTGCATTTTGATGTCAGCATCATGCTTTCCTTCTATGTTCTATGCTCTGGAACTGTTTGAACTTTGCTGGAACCATCCGTTCTTTGGGATTGGGTAGAATTCCTCTGTTTCACTGCCCATAGTGGTGGTCAGGAGACGAGAACAGAAAGGACAGGTGAAGGTGGGCTCGGGTGGGTGTGAGGATGTCACACTGAGGCTTTGGCTGAGGGGTTCCTGAAGAGGGAAAGGTCACAGCTGGTATGGGGCATGGGGGAGTTGAGGCTGGGGGCCTGGGGGCCATGCTCCTGGAGAGGTCGCCCAGGGTGGGCAGCCGGAGTTGGGTACCCTGGTTGTGACAGGCCTCTCTCTGTCCTTCCGGCCTGCTCAGTGAAGACACGCAGCCAAAAGGAATCAGTGAGCACCAGAGGGCCTGAGACAGGATGGAGAGGCAATAAGGGCAGAGGGCAGGGCCCTGAGCCTGGAGGCGGGGCAGGGACAGGCCGTGGAGAGTGTGACCAATGCTGCCATGAGTTTGATGAGAGGAGAAAGGGAGCTCCTGGGTGGGGCCTCAGCCTGGAGCAGTGGAGCTCAGCCTGGGGAGGGAGGAGGGCCCTGCTCTGGGCCTGGGGGGAGGCACTGATGGGCAGGAATCCTGGGGTGCAGGGCTGAGGCCCTCTGGCAGTGTGTTCTCTCGGCAGACAAGGACAGTTCTCTGCACCCCGGACACAGTGGGACTCGTGGCTTAGACCATCCCTGGAGGGCAGGAGTCTGCTGAGCACTGGCCTCAGGGCAGAGAGGGCCTGGGTCCGGCAGTGGGCTGGGCAGGGTAGGCACTGGCTGCCAGCCAAGGACCGCTCCCATCTGCATTGGGGTGGGAGTGCTGGGAGGGAAGGGCCTTATCTTTGGGGCGTTCCTTCTTCTCCTCGGCCTCTGGCTCCCTGTTCTTCCCTGACACTGCAGAGGGTCCCTGGGGGTGTGAGGGGCAGAGCCTGCTTTTGTTGGTAAGACTCTGCCTGAGCCGATGGGCTTGTCTGAGGGAGCCCCCTCTCCCAGGTGTGATTAAATGCCTGGGCCCAGGGTGGCCTCAGGGAGGGAGGATAGGGGGGTGGGCAGTCCCAGCTCCCTGCTCAGGGGCTGTGCTCCAGGCTTGCGCCTCGGGGTCCCTGACTGAGGGTGGGGACGGAGACCCCTGTTGTCTAGGGGGCTGTGTGGACGGACAGAGGCACAGTGTGGCAGCCACTTGTCCAGTGGGATGTTTTCACACGCACTGTGAACACACCTCACCCAGATGGAAAAGCCAAACTTAACCATTCTCTTTCCAGGCCCCCGACTCCTTCTGGCTGTGGGTGCCACTGCCCTGGCCCCACAGAGAGGAGTGCTGTCCAGGCTGCACTTTTCTAGGGGGCACCTCCAGCACGAGCTCGCTCCTGCCGGGCCCCTCGCTCCACGTGGCGCAGAGACTCCCCAGACTGTCGGCCGCGTGTCCCCTGTGTGAGGTGACCATGCTCTGGGTCTCCCCTTTCTCGGCTGGCACCTGGATGGCGCTCAATAGGGGCCATGAGTTTCTGGGGCTGCTCTGACAAGTCATCCTCGAATGAGGGCTAAACCAACACAGCTTTATTCTCTCACCATTCTGGAGCTCAGACGTCCAAAATCAGGGTGTCGGCAGGGCTGGCTCCTTCTGGAGCCCTTTCCAGCTTCTTGAGGCCCCTGCGTCCCTTGGCTGGTGGCCCCTTGACCCCACCTCTGCTTCCGGGCTCACTTCCCTGACCCCCGGCCTCCCTCTTCTAAGGACCCTGCTCTGACACTGGCCCCGGGGAATCCAGGATGCGCTCCCACCGCAGGCTCCTCCATTTAATCCCGTCTTCAAAGTCCCTTTCTCCTTTAAAGGGGTGAGTCACAGGCTCTGGGGCTTAAGGATGTGGATGTCTCAGAGGCCTTATTCTGTCTGCCTCAGGGGCTGTTACTGGTAGGGCCGCTGAGGACATCCTTGCCCCTTTGTGGGGGACACATGCATTGCCGTCTGCTGGGGACACAGGGGCGGGAATGCTGGGTCAAAGGCGCTTCCTGGCCTGGGCCTCGAGAGGACTCGGAGGTGGGACCACGGGACGGGCTTGACTGGGGTATGGTGCTCGGGGGGCTGCCTCCTGTTGGCAAGGACGCCCTCCCTCTTCGGGGGGCCAGCTTTTCACCTGGCAGCAGGCAAACACTCGCAGAGGAGCGTGGCCTTCATGCTCCAGCCTGTCTCCCTTTGTGGGCAGCCTGGCTCCTTTGATGTCTGCGTCCTCCAGCCTGGCCCTGCCGGGCCCTGTCTGGGCAGGCACGACAGCCCCACCTTCTGGGCTGTGGGTCCCCGAGGGCAGGGGTGTGGGTGCAGCATCTGCGGGGACCGGGGCTGGGCCACCTGCCCATCCTCTGGCTTCAGGCTTCCTGTCTCCCAATTCAGACACTTCTCTGCTTTGATCTCAGGCCCTTCTACCCATTGCCCTCAATCCTCCGATGGAGAAGCTGAGGCCAGAGAAGGGAAGTCATGTGTGGAAAGTGAGGAGAAGGGGTCTCTCTGGCTGCTGGCCCAGTACCCTCCTGGCCTCACCTTGGGGGACATGAGATCTGGCCTTCCCCTTTGGTCCCTGTGGATGGCACGGCCCGGCTTGTACCAGCATCTCATTAAGTTGTTCTGCCACCTGAGCTGGGTGCTGGGCTCTGGAGAGAGGAGGTCACGGGCGTTGGCATCTTGTCAAGGATTCCAGATCCGAGTGGTGCTGGAAGAGAGGCTGACCGCTGAGCTGGGAGCCAGCCCTCCCTGTCCGGGCTGGGCTGTTCACCCCTCATCTTCCAGACCGGGCTTCTGGGGACTGAGGCTGTTCTTGAAGCCATGTCCGTGTGAAGGGATGCAGGGGGCCAGTTGTAGCCACATGGCCCATGCAGTTGGTTCCTGCCCCACAGCTGTGTCCTCCTGTCTCCCGGGCACACTCTGAGCTGTGAGTCCTGTGCCCTCGTGGCCCGGGATGCATGTTGGGGGCACCTCCTGTGTGGGGGCATCTCCTGGGGTCTTCAGTCAGTTGGGGTCGCAGGCCCAGTGCCCTTCCCAGTGCTTCAAAGGCTGAGCTCTACCCTCCGTTTTCCGTGGATGCTCACACTTCCACACGTCCTCAGACTGACGACCAGCCTCGTCTTATGGCATGCCTGTGTGTCTAAGGCCTGGCGTGGCCTGCCAGGAGGGCTCCGGGGTGCTGGGACCCTGACTCCTGCTGCATCCCACATGCCCAGTGGGCACTCGGCCAAGAGCGAGGTCAGGAGTCTAAGGACCTGGGCTCCATCCCGGCCTCTCCTCCTGGCGGTGGCTCTTGGGTAAGTCGCCAACCCTCTCTGAACTTCATTTCCTCATTGGGTAAAGAGGTTAGTGACAGCCACTTACTAAGGTGATCGTGGCAAATGCGTGAACTGCATGGAATAAAAGTGAGTGCAGAGCCTGGTGTCGGCTGCTCCCGAGGGAGAGCTGGCCCCGTGCTCCATGAGCCTCCCGCCACCCACTTCACCCACCCCGCTTGAGGCAATGCCAGGCCTCCATCGTGGTGCCTACTTCCCTGAGGCTGCTGCTGCAGCCCCTTCAGGCCTGCTAGCTTGGTTCACATTTCTACACTCCTGTCTATTGTAAAAGTGATTCAGACACAGGTGCAAAACATCTGGAAAAGAGGAAAACAAGCAGCCGGGGCAAGCGGGGCTGGCATTTTGGGGTGTTCCCCGTGGGTCCTTCACTCTGACCCAACATTTTCATTCTGCTCCCATGGGTAACAGATGGCAGGCAGCGGCTCTGAGGCCACCTTCCTGAGCGTCCGCGGACACAGCCAAGGACCCATCCGCGTCCGGCCAGCCACACCCTACTTTGAGATGCTCCTGGGGAGCTGGTCTGCAGGGAGTGAATACGGCGACTGGTCTGGAATCCTCCAAGTGGTCCAAAGTGTCAGGAGGAGGATCGGGGCGGGGGGTGCAGGTGGCATCTCCTGCGCTCCCTTTGAAGACATGCGAACAGAGGATGGGCTGTGGGTGGACGGACTGCTGAGCCTGTCTGGCCCCTGTGGATGGATGAGGAGATGGCAGGGCCGGCGAGGATGGCCTGGGGAGACCCGCAGTGTGGATGGCTGCCCTGAGACGCCTGCATGTCAGGGAGCCCCGGACGGGACCCACACTCCCTCCTGGGCAGGCAGTGGTGGCCAGCTGGGATCCCCCACTGTGGTCACAGGGGACAACCACTCTCTGGGTACCCTCCTGGGGCCTGCCTGGGGGATGACTTCTCCAGCTTTCTAACCGTGCCTCGGTCTTCCCAGGAGTCTGTGGGGTACCATGCCCGCCCTTCCCCGCCATCACCCCTGACCCAGCAGAGAAGGTTGTGCGCACCCTAGAAGGCTTGCGGAATCTCCCCAAGTATCTGATCCATCATCTTTCCAACTGCCAAGGAGGTGGCGGGGGGGGGGGGGGGGGGGGGGGGCGGGGGCTGCCAGGCGAGGGCGCTTTCATTCTGCTGCAGCCCAGCAAACCGGCCCTGTGCTGGGCACTGCCAATCATGACATGCGTGTGGTCTTCCCTCACAGAGCTGACACATAGTCACAAAGGTGGGTCCCCTCCAAGCATAGTTACAAAGGCAGGGTCCCTTCCAAGGTGGGGCCCAGGCCTGTGAGTGGGACCCAGGCAGGAAGGTGCTATAGGAAGTAGAGATAGTGCTGGGGGGCTGGGGGCAGGTGGGTAGGGCTGCAGGCACAGAGCCCGGCAGGGGGCCGGGGGCCCTTTCTCACTACCAGCTCTGGACAGCTGTGGTCTAAGGAGCCTAAGCTGGCCCCCGGCCCCTTGCCTGGCCCCCGCCCCACGTGAGTGTGGACAAGGCACAAGGCAGCAGATGTTTTAGAGAGTGCGGACTTGAGGGTCAATGATCTTAGCTCCCTCTCCCCCTGCTTGCTCACTGGGTCAGGGGATGGGACAGAAGACAGAAGCAGTGAGGAGAAATACAAGGTAAAGCCAACTTCTTAGTGAAGTCTGTCCACCAGTACGTGCTCGTGGCCCTCACCCCGGCCTGCGGGAACTCTAGAGGGGCTGCCACATTCAGCGGGCCTCCCGAGGGAGTGCACAGGGCAGAGGTGTGCTTGGCATGAAGGGGCCTGTTCTGGAAGTGGGGGACAGCATGGGGGTGGACTGGGCGGGTAGGGAGGGTCCAGCCTGAGCAGGAACCTACCCTGGTCCATGTCCCTGTTGCCCTCGCTCCCTCCCCCTGCGGGATGTGCTCTCTCCTGGGGCAGCCCCGCCCCTCGGAAGAGAGTACTGGGCAGAGCTGCAGAACTTGGGATGCTGCCTGCCTGGGGCTGAGCCCACGTGGCCTGGGGGGCTGGCACCCACACCCCTCCCTCTTCTAGGGGTTTGGTGGGGCGTTTGTGAGGCCCTGGGCTCACCTGTTCAGTCTACCCTGGGCCATGAGGTTGCCTCCTGCAGTTCACTGCCTGTGGAATACCCACATTCTTCCTTGGAGGCTCCGCGGTCGGGCCACCCCTCTGGACGACTTGCTTGGGGCTGAGTCGGCCTGCAGGACACTTACCTCCAAGTCATGGCTCTGACATCCTCCTCGGGGAGTCCCGGCAAGTCTGTCCTTCTGCCAGCCTCAGTTTCCCTGTGTGTACGTCGAGGAGGCCAGAACTCTCATTCCGTTAGGTGCCGTCCTGTGCACACGGTGCCGGCTGTGCTGGGGTTTGCTCTGTGGAAAGTTTGCAGCTCTGGCCCCGGGGAGGACCTGCCTGTGGCCTGGGTGAGGTCGACCAGAGCAGGCAGAAGCCCCTGCTGGGAGGGGCCCATGTCCCACAGGCAGGACAGGTGATGCCGACCTTCCAGGCTCCTGCCCTCCCCCATCCTTCCCAAGCCTGATAAAGGCTCCTCTCGAGTGTTCAAAATGGGCACAGCGCCCAGGACCCTGGCGGCTGCAGAGGAGTCTGGATGACTGTGGTTCGAGAGACGTCCCTCAGGCTCCCCCTCTGGGTGGGCTCACTCTTCTCCCTTGGGCTCCCTAAAGGGGCCCCAGCCAACAGGAGAGTGGGGAGGCCTCTGGACAAGCTTTCTCCAGTGGAGAAGACTTTGGGGCCCCTTGCAAGTCTGGGGTTCTGGGATTGGGGACATCATGATGCAGCAGCTGGAGATGAGTCAGGAATTGTCAGATCTATGATTTAGCCATCTGAGATGGCGTGACTCAACTATTTTAAAGTCCGATGATTCATTGATCCGAAAATGCACAAGTTGGTAATATTAAGATTGCATTGTTCTTAATTTCCAGATACAACTGAAATTTGAGCATTCTGATTGAAATGCTAAGATCACATTTGCGTGTGATTTTAAATTGTTTGACCTATCTAAGGGTAATAGAGCTGCACAGAAAGCTTGGAGTGGTTTAGGGTTCGAAGTCCTATATTATTGTGTGAACTGTCGTGTCTATGTGGGTATTTATACTTCTGTTGTAAAAGATGCAAGAGAGTAGTTCAGTGATTAGCAACCAAGACTTTTAGTGTAAAAGACAAGAGATGCAGGTAGAAAAGAAGTGAATTAAAAATCCCGTACTATTGAGCGTGAACTGTCAATATCAGGATAAGTCATTCGTTTCTCTTTTCCAAGTATGTATTTCCCAGTTCATCCACAGAAAAGGCCGGAAGCCTAGAGCCTCACATGTGGGTCCCACTGAGCGGGGCCCCCAGGGATCTGTGGCAGAACGGCCGAGTCTAAGCCTGGGGAAGGGAAGGCATCTGGGGCATCTGACTCTTGTTTCTTTAAATAACAGCTTTATTGAGATATAATTCTCATACCATATAATTCTCCCACGTAAAGAGTACAATTCAATGGCCTTTAAGTATATTCACAGAGCCGTGCAAACTTCACCACTATCTAATTCTGGAACATCTTCATCACCCCAAAAAGAAACCCCCACACAGATAGAAACCACTCCCTGACCCCCTCCCCCAGCCCTCGGCAACTGCCAATCTGTGTCTGTGTCTGCGCATGTGCCTGCTCTGGACGTCTCACAGAAATGGAATCATGTAACATGTGGCCTTTGCATCTGGCTTCTTTCACTAAGCATATGAAATACGCAGTAGGTTGCTCTCGAAGATGCCCCCGATTCTTCCAATAGCTCCCTTGCTGCTTCTCCTGTCAGGGGTGGGATCTATTTCCTGCTCCCCTTGCCTCGGGGCTGGTCTTGTTACCCACAGCACGCAGCAGAAGCGACACTGTGTTCTCATTCCTGTCCCCATTGCTGGGCCCCAGTGCCAGCAGACTCTGCAGGCAGGCGTCCTGCTTGTGGGTGGATGCTTGTGTGGGGTGTGGGTGCACTGAGGCCCTGCAGGTCCAGGGTCCTCTTCATCCCCCGCACTAGCGCTCAGAGCTGGAAGGAGGGAGGGGGCGTTGATGAGGGGTCTGCTCTAGGCTGGCCTGGCCTTTGAACTTTCCTAGCGGGTAAACTCAGGCAGAGTAAACAGGGAGGCCCCAGGCCAGGCCAGCCCAGCCCAGCTCAGTCCAGGCCAGGCCAGCCCAGCCCAGCTCAGTCCAGGCCAGTCCAGCCCAGTCCAGCTTAGCTCAGTCCAGTCTAGTCCAGTTCAGCCCAGTCCACTCCAGCCCCGCCCAGCCCAGGTCCTCGACTTCTCCTAAAGCAGGATGTGCTTTGTGCATTAGAGCCTGTGGCATTTGGGGAAGCGCGTGCGGGGCGAGGACAGAGCCGGGACAACGTGCAAGGCTGTGCAGCTGAGGGATCTGACTCAGAGACAACTGCAGAAACCCGAGCGTGGAGGCGTGACAGGGGAGTCTGAGCGGCCACCTGTTGTGCAGATCACACCAGCCGCTCCCGCGGTGGGACCAGGCGCTGGGTCAGGGTCAGCGACGGGATGTGCAACAGATAATGCTTTGCAGCTCATACGACACCCAATCAGCATGACCCCCAGGGGTCCTGGAGCCAGCTTGGGCTGGAGAGTGCCCCGGTGCCCATCTCCTCCCACCTCCGCGCCCAGTGATGGTAAATCGGCTGCATCTACCCCACGGAAATTAACAAATGCTACAGATCAGTCCTGAGCCCTCTGAGGGCGGGTTGTTGCCCACGTGCCAGCATACCACTGATTCACTAAAAAGTTAGGGTAGGTTCGATGTTCCCTTCAGAACAATGCCTGCCCCACTCCTTGTGTGCTGCAGGATGTGCTGGAGTGGGAGGGAAAGGACGGCACTTTGAGGGAGCTGGGGGCTGGCCCATGTGGGCACCATCTGGCGTGGCCACTGGGGACCTTAATTGGTAAAGCCCTTGAATGGGACTGACCCTGGTCCTGCTGTGAGCTGGGCCCTGGGCCATGAGGAAGGGGCCTCCCCTTGCCAGAACAGCCCCTGCCAGCCAGGTGCTGGTCCCACATCTGTGCAGGGCTGAGCTCCATGCTGAGACCCGGGGACAGGGAGCAGGGACTACAGGGCCTGGGGGACTCCAAGACCTGGCCATGACCACAGCCCAGGGCAGCCTGCAGAGGGCCTGGTGGGGGTTGGGCTGCCAGGCCAGGTGCTGTGTCCAGCTGAGCCCTCCAGGCCATTTGCATGCTGCAGTCCAGTATCATCCAGCAGTGTGCCAGAGCTAGTGTGCTGGTTCATTCACGCATTCGTTCTCTCCTCCCTTCTTTCATTCCTCTGGAAAATGTCCAGTGAACACTGCTAGCTGGCAGGCACTGGGCCCAGTGGTGACTGGACAGTCTCTGCCCTCAGGGACTCCTGGTTAGCTGGAAGGAGATAAACAAGAAAGAAAAAAGAACCAACAAAAAGACAACCAGCGTGCTCAGTGTGACCCGCTGGGGCAGAGGAGGAAACTTGTCCGATTTTCCAGGCCAGGCCACGTGAAGACTTCTCTGGGGACAGTGGGCCTTCCTGGCGCCCTTGCTTTTAAACCTCCTAGACCGACACCCTCTGAGTGGGTTCTGTTCCTTGCAGCCAAGTCTCCCCCAGACGCCATCTGGCCGGCAGGCCTCGCTGACCCTGCACCTTCACCGCCAGGACCCGGTGGCACCTGGCTTTCTGGAGGTGAGCTGGGGGAGCTCCATGCATGGTACGGACCGGAGTCCCAGCTGAGGAGGTGGCAGCAGGTGCGGCCAGGGAGCTTTGCCTTTCTGAATTTAGGTGGGGTTGGCCATGAGGAGGGCCGGACAGCGCCGAAAAACACAGCTGGCAGGGTCAGAGGCTGGCCAACTGTAGGCTTGAGGCCCTGGCCAGCTGCCCAGGGTGCCTTGCCTGGTGGGAAGAGAGGCTGGAGACACCCAGGGTCTACTAAGGATGCAGGCTTCAGGCAGTCTGCCTGCCCAGTGCCCACCCACTGCCCTCTTGCCTCTTCTCAGCCCTTCTCGCCCGCCCCGTCGGCTCTCTCTGCTGGGAGGCGTGCTCCTGCATTTCCCAAGTGGGAGCTGTCCTAGGAGCGTGGTCCAGAGAACCAGAGGCCGGCTGCACAGAAGACGCATTCGCCTTGAGTGATGATTCACCTGCAGGTGCTTCAGAGCGTGGAGCCAAAAGATAGATTCACCCTTGGAGGGTAACGTTTGCTTGCAATGTCTAGCTTTATGGAGGATAGAAACTGTGAATTTTAAAAGCCAAGGACAGCACGTGGAAAATCTGTCAAGCCCTTTCATTCTCTTATCTCTGAGGAGCTGGTGAGGAGATGTTGATAAACGGTGGATTCAGACACATGCAGCTCCTGGGCCAATGGGATCATCCAGGCAGGCTTGGGGGCACCCTCTCTACTGGCAGCAAATCATTTCTGGGTTCAGCTGTTGGCATCTTTGCTGCAGAGCACAGCGGAGCCTGCGGTGAACAGATTAGCTGAACTCCAAAGATTGCACATGCATTTTCATGGGCATGGTTTTTCAAAATACCCTTTTCACTGAAGAATACATACAAACAGAGAAGTTCACAAATCATGAATGTACAGCTTGATGCATTTACAAAAGGGGACACGCCCATGAAACCACCATCCAGATGAAGACACAGAACATTAACGGGGCCCCCCGAGCTCCCTGGTTCCCCTCCCCTCACTGATGTCCTCAAAGGGAACCACTATTCTGAGTCCCGTTACCATCAATGAGTTCCGTCTGGGTTTGAACTTTACATAAACGAAATCATACAGTGCATCCTCCTTTGTGTCTGGATTCTTTTGTTCAAATTATTTGTGAGATTCATTCAGGTTATTATGAACAGAAGTTCACTCTTTTCTCATTGCTGTATTCAGTTGTATGACTTTGTTTGAAAGGATTTCTCCATAGTGTTGTCAATGGACCATTGTGTTTATAGTTCAGGGCTGTGACGGATAAGGTTGCCCTGCATTCGAGCACGTGTCTTTTGGGAAACATGTGCAAGCATTTCTAGGAATGAATTGTTGGGTCATGGGATGTGTGTATTTCTAACTTTGAAAGATACTGCCAAACAGTTTTCTGAAGTTACAGGACCAATTTATGCTCTCGCTAAAAGCTTATGAGAGCTTTCCTGCTCTGACTTGAGGAGACCCTCGATTTGTCAGCCCTTTTGATGTTAGCCATCCTGGTGATCATCGTGGGTTTTTTTTCTTCTTTCTTTCTTTCTTTCTTTTTTTGGGGAAGATTAGCCCTGAGCTAACATCTGTGCCCATCTTGCTCTGTTTTATATGTGGGATGCTATCACAGCATGGCTTGATACCCAGTGTTAAATCCATGCTCAGGATCCGAACCGGGGAACCCTGGGCTGCCGAAGTGGAGTGCGAAAACTTAACCACTATGCCATGGGCAGGCCCCCATTGTGGTTTTAAATTTGCATTTCCATGATGACTAATGATGTTCAGTACTGTTTTTCACATGTTTATTTTACCATCTTGTGAGTGATTTTTCAAGCCTTTTGCCCATTTAAAAAATGACTTGTCCCTACACATGAATGTTTATAGAAGCTTTCTTCATCATCGCCAAAGCCTGGAAGCAAACAAGAAGTCCCTCAGTAGGTGGATAGATAAATAAACTGTGGTCCATCCAGACAACGGGATATGATTTAGCACTAAAAACAGATGAGCTATCAAGCCACGAAAAGACATGGAGGAAACTTACATGCCTATTATTAAGTGAAAGAAGCCAATCTGAAAAGGCTATGGACTGTATGATTCCAAGTATAGAACATTCTGGAAAAGGGGGAAAAAAAATCAACTGTTGCCATGGGCTTGGGGAGGGGTGAATAGGCAGAGTACTGGGGATTCTAGGCTAGAGAAACTGCTCTGTGTGATAGTGTAATTGGATACAGTCGTTAGACGTGTGTCCAAACACATAGAATGCACAGCGCCAGGACTGAACCCTGATGTGCGCTGTGGACTCTGGGTGATGATAACGTGTCCATGGAGATTCCTCTTTGTTTTATGTGGGATGTCACCACAGCATGGCTTGATAAGTGCTGTGTAGGTCTGTACACGGGATCCGAACTCTAGAACCCTGGGCCGCCAAAGTGGAGCATGCAAACTTAACCACTATGCCACCGGGACGGCCCTTGATTTTGGTGTTTCTGACCTTCCAGAGAAGAAGGATGCTTTTAAATTTGCTCATTAATCTATTTCCATAATTTTCTCTTAAAAAAGTAAGTCGTTCCCCACGTCGTTGTGGATGCCTGTCGTTGGGGAAGCCTGCATGTTTTGTGGTGTTTCCATGGCCCCATGCTGGTCACTTTCCTCCTTCTCACCCTCCCTCCCCTGGGAGAACAGGCTGCCCAGGGCCCTGGTTTTGGTCCCAGCTTGTGGAGACTGAGCTCAGGTGCCAGGCCCCGGAGGGAAGGTGGTCCAGGTGCTCCATTTCCCCTCTCATCGTCTCTCGTCTCTCTCGGCAGCCACTGGACTCCTGGCCTCCAGCCAGCACCCCGGATAGGCAACACTGCCAGCCGGCCCCTCACAGGCTCTGCGTCCCCTGGTTCCCGCAGCCCATCAGTGTGCACTCATGGCCCGGCACCCGGAAGCAGCAGCCGGCAGGGGTGGAGGCACAGCGAGGGGGCTGCCCAGCTGTGCCGGGCGAGTGTGTGAGCTGGGCCAGCGGCAGGAGGTGGCTTCTAGGTGGTTGCTCTCTGGTCTGGGCCTGGTTCGGCTTTTCCCTCTGCCTGGTCCGTACGGATCTTCCCGGACTCCTGCTCCAGTGGTCTGCCCGCCTTCCTTTTCCAGAGAGAGAAGTTGTGTGCTCTTGTCTTCCGGGACGGCTGAGTGCGTATGCGGCTGGGGGGGGCCGGGGCCCACAGCAGGCTGTCCGTCCTCACCCCGACTCTCCTCACTCTTCCCAAATTAACTTCCTGGGGGTCGGCTGCTGAGGACTCGGCGTCCAGTGGGCACTTCCCAAGGCCGCTCACCACATAGGCTTTCCTCCATCCTCTGCAGAGAGGATAAAGAAAGAGACACACAAATGGGGAAGAATCATTTCTTCTCGCTTCTGGAGTCCAGGGCCGGGTGGGAGCTGCTGGGCCCGAGACCCTTCCACGCACACCCTGCTGACCAGCAAAGGTCTTCCCTCCCTTGTCTGCCTGATGCTCTCCCACTTCGAGACTCACCCCCTGGGTGAAGTCCCCGGCATGTGGGGCCAGCCGGCCCCTCCCCTGCTGCACCTGGTTTGGCTCCATCCTGTGTCACCTGTCCTTGGTGGAATCCCAAAGGGCGGAGGACGCCCTATTCTCTCCCACTCAGCATCGGGCCCTGAATGTTTGGTAAGGGTTTGTTAAAGTGAATTAAGGAAGGAAAAGTCCCCAGATCCCAAAGAAGACAAGTCACAGAAGAGAAGAAGATATTCGCAATGTATGGAACCCACAAGACTTTGTATCCAGAATAGGTAAAGTGCTCCCGAGAAAATCGATTACAAAACAGCAGGCAACCGAATAGGAAAACAGGCAGGATACTGGACACTTTGGTGCTTTGCAAAGAGGAAACCCAAATGGCCATAAGCCACGGAAAAGGTGCCCAGCCTCTCGGGCATCAGGGAGGTGCACGTTAACCACAGCGAATTACCACGACACAGATGCCAGGTCGGCGAAGATGCTGTGTGGACAGGGCTGGGGAGGAATGGGCACTCCCATGCGCTGAGCACAAATTGGTGAAACTGCTTTGGGAAATGGTTTAACGGCATCCAGTCAACTTGAAATTCCAAATGTCTGACATGGCAACTGGAGAAGCTGAGTGTAGTAATGGCACCAAGATATATGCACACAAATGGTCATGGTGGCCTTGTTCCTAAAGCCAGAAGATGGAAACGGCCGTCAAGAGCAGAACAGAGAAACATGCTGCTGTAGGAAACGAGGCGCAGGGGAGAGGGCACCCATCCACCACCTCCTGGCACGATGCGCCCCCCATGGCTGAACCCAGGAGACACCCCTGGGCTCTCAGCTCCCCCGCCCTGGCGAGGAGGGCTTGGCTGCTCTTCCTGGACTCAAGAAGACTAGTGGGGAAACTGAGTCATTATTCCATGGCAGCTGAGAGCACCAGCATGTCGGATTCAAAAGGTCCAGAGAAAGTGAATTTCAGCCAAACAGCATCACTGGCCGCATCCCGTAGGTGGTGTTAATATTAGTTTTATTGGCTTTTCGCGGTTGTTTGCATGTGGTTTGCAAAATCTAGTTTTACATTTGAATATGTTTCAATATTATAATAAACCTGATTTAAGTCAACCCTGGAGCAGTAAGAATTGTGCTTTCCCCTTAAAGGGACCCACCAAAGCTGTTCCGGGGGTTCTCTGGGGTGCGGCTGGGCTCGCTGAGGAGGGAAGGACAGGCCTAGGAAGCGGGGCCTCTCAGGGTCCTGGGGATTGTTGTGCTTCAGTGCTGATGGGGGGCGACAGGGCCCTCTGAGCTGAGCCGGGGCCGGACGCTCCTGACCTTGATGGCCACCACCAGACTCTCTTTGGTACCTGGCGTCCAGGACCCTGATGCTTTCTCTCCGGGGACCCCGTCCCCATCCCAGGGCCTGGTACAGGGCCGTATGAGTGTGCGAGGAGGACTTGCCAGATGAAAGCCTGTGTCTTGGCTGGGAGGCCTCGGGCTGTGGGCTTCCCCCAGTGACAGCCCGCGATTGCCAGGCCGCTGCCTCATTCCTGAGGAATGTGACTCGGCCTGCGCTGGCCCTAGGCCCCGCCACCACTGGCATCAGAGGACCCTCTGGGCCAGCCCTCCTCCCCCTCCTCTTGGTGTTGGGGGAGGGCTGGAGCAGCCGCTCTAGCACAGATGGCCGGAGCACGGGGTCGCTGGGCTGTGGGGAGCAGCTTCCACGTGACCTCACTCGGAGCCTGGCCTGCTCTGGACGCCTGCTGGACAGTGCAGGGCAATGGCCTTGCAGTCACCTCCCCTCTCGGCCAGGAGCCTTGGGCTCAGAGTCACATCCGTGACCACAAGGAAGTCCAGGGCAGGGTCAGGCGGGGCCAACGTGGCCAGGCCTTCCCAGACTGGAGTCCCAGTGGGGTCCAGGGTGGAGGGGCCTGTGGGTGCCTGTGCCAAGCTCACCCCGGGGGCCACTGTGTCTGCAGTCTGGAGGCCTGGCCCTGGCCTGCTCAGAGCCCCATGTGGGCCCGTGGGCGGTGAGAACCAGGGAAGGGGGTCGGGGCTGGGGACTCTGGCCTGAGGCCGGTCCAGGAGGCTTCCTGGAGAGGGCTGGGTTCAGTGTCTTCGCCACAGGGCCTTGGAGCTGGGGCTCTTGCAGGAGGGCTGGACGGTGGGACCAGCTCTCGGGGACACCGCCAGCTGTGCTGACAGCTCAGGCTGTGCACGTGTGTGTGTGTGTGTGTGTGAGAGAGTGTGTGAATGTGCGAGAGAGTATGTGTGTGAGTAAGAGTGTGTGTGACAGAATGTGTGAGTGTGTTCATGAGAGTGTGAGTGTGTGAGAGAGTATGTGAGCGTGAGACAGTGTGAGTGTGTGAATGAGTGTGTTCATGAATGTATGAGAGTGTGTGAGAGTGTGAGTGTGTGTGTGAGAGAGTGTGTGTTTGTGTGTGAGCATGGGAGTTAAATGTAAGGAGCCATAACCACCCCCTCTTCT
The DNA here is from genome assembly GCF_041296265.1 of Equus caballus. Lineage (NCBI taxonomy): Eukaryota > Metazoa > Chordata > Mammalia > Perissodactyla > Equidae > Equus > Equus caballus. Next base: position 26,036,331 of record NC_091689.1, on the reverse strand, counting down.
CATGAGGGCCTGGGAGATTAGTAAAAATAAAAATGTAATTTTTCTTCCATCCGAGTGTAAAGGCCTCCAGACATCTACTCACAGCCTCGTTTGGCTAAATCCTCCTGCTTTAAAGATAGAATTTTTATTGTGTTTCTCAAGCCATGTGACAGGTATTTATTATTTTGTTAAAATCACAAATACGTTACATGAGTTCTTTCATACGTACGATACATTTAACGCTAAAATATAAACAGAATGACTAGGTTGTTTTGGCATTTGTTGACTATTCACACTGGGATGAGGTCGGATATGTCCAATGGGAAGTGCAGGGACCAGCGCACCCGGGCCCCTGGACACACGCCACCTCACACTTTTCAGGGTGGATGACAACTTCCTCTCCTGGGCCGCGTGGGGATGACCTGGGCAGGGGGCCTCCTCAGGCCCATCCATCCTCAGGCCCGTCCTCTGTCCCTTGTGCCTCTCTGCCCTGCTCTCTCTTCCTTGGACCCGGCCCTAGGCGGCTTCTGAGATACCCGCCCACCCTGCTGTGGTTCTCAGCACCCGGAGGCCCAGCCCGGGGCCTCAGTGTGAATATTTGGAAGGAAGCAATCACTTCGTCTTCATATCAGAAAATGGAGGCTCATGATGGGAGCGACCAGCTGGTGCAGGCCCTGACTTCTTGTCTTGCGTTGGTCACAGGGGCCCCCTGCAGCTTCGATGTCTGGGCGGGTCCCCACAGCACCTGGGCATGTGGCTGCTCGGCAGGCTTTTGTCAGAGGAACCTGGGGAGAGAGAGAGAGACAGAGACAGAGAGAGAGACAGAGAGAGAGAGCAGGAGAGAGCCTGGACTCAGAGAGGCTGAGTGGGAGGCTGGCTGTGGAGGGAGAGAGGGTACAGATCCCGGGACCTATGCTGGCCTGGAGGACCCAAGTTTAAGGCGAGGGAAGGGACTGTCGGAGAGGAAGCCTCAGTGTCGCCAGGGGCTTGAGGGCTGGGATGGCTCTGCAGTCCTCCTCCCTTCTCCACGCCCTTCCGTGCCCTGATCCTGCCCTCTTCCCACTTCTCCGCCCTCCCGCCCCCACCGCCCCACCCCTCCCCGGGGCAGGAAACCTCTGCGGGAGGCTCCTCCCGCTTCTGTCCCACCCCAGGCCTCTGGACGGCGAGCTCAGGACTTCAAAGGCCCGAGGAGGCCCCCAGCCCTCCGCCCAGGCCTCGAGCACAGAGCCCCCTTGTTTCCTGTTCCAGGCCCCCACCCCTCTGCACAGCAGTCTGCAGGAAACCCTTAGGGTCGCCAGCCCAGGGGGACCTCCAGCACCACTGCCCGGGACCAGTCCCTGCCTCAACTGGGTCCTCGGCAGCTCCCTGGGGAACTGAGGGAGTTCTCAGGACGGAATGATGTCACTGGGATGAATGCCAAGTTCCCATCCAAAGAACCTGCATCAGCTGTCCAGGCTCAGTCCAGCCCGGGGTGGACCCTGCCCCTCCCTGCTCTCCCTGACTTCCATGACCGGGTGCATGGTGTGTTGTGTCCTGGGCGTGACTGATGCAAAGACCCCCATCTGACTCTTGCAAATCTCCCAGCCCTCACCCACCCCTCTAGGTCTGACTGTTTCCGCTGAGGCAGTGCTGATCTCCTTGCTGGCCTTGAACGCTCTGAGCAATTGCTGCCCCAGGGCCCTTGCACTGGCTGCTCATCTGTGGGAAACACCCTCCCTGGCAGCACTTGCCCTCTTGGCCTCCTTCTGGTCACTGCTCAGAGCCCCTCCCTGGTCTGAAACAGCCTTCCTTCACTCATAGCCCTCACTCATGCTTCACTGTGTTGCAGGGGTTCGTCTTGACTGGTGGAGGCCCCAGAGAGCAGGGCCAGAAGACACTTGTTTGTAAGCTGATTCTCACACTAGCTCAGCCCAAACCACGCTGGGCCAAGCCCTCATCCTCTATCAGCCACGGCCTGGCTGGGGGTGGCAGGTGATGGGCGCCCTGGGTCCTGTCGACTGTCGGTGGCCCCTGCAGACCTCCCAGGCAAGACATGTGAAAGGACACTCCAAAGGAAGCCACGAGCCCCAGGCAGCCTGCTTTCCTCTCTCCTCCTCTCCAGAGCACTTCCTCCCTGCTGGGCCCAGCATGGGGGCATTGGTCCAGGTATGCGTGTGTGTCCCGAGAGCTGCAGAGGGGTCCGTGCCACAGGCCGGGGGTCCCGGGTGTGCTCAGGGACTCCTGGCTCCCGACTCCCATGCAGGTGCACACAGCGGGCAGCCCGGGAGGCTCAGGGCCTCTGTGGGGAAAACAGGAACGGCGGTCAGGAATGAAATGGAAATTCACCGCTCACTTTTATTAGTAGGGCTTAAAAAATTTCTTCTGGGCTCAGAGACCCAGACTGGAAGGGAACAAAGGGGTCCCCGGCCTGGGGGGTGAGGCCACACTCGCCCCCCCATTGTGGGGCTCCTCAAGAGGTGACGGTCCCCTCTCGCAGGCCTGCCAGTGCCCACCTCTCCTCATGTGGGGGCCGGAGTCGCCTGCAGACCAGTGGCCCAGGCTGGGCAGGAGGCTGGCCCAAGGTCACTGAAGGACAGGGCAGGGTGGGGAGCCCAGTGGCCCCCAGGCACCGCAGGCCCTTTCTGGGACCAGGAGGGAGGCCGAGTGGCCTCTGCTGTGGGTGGCCCAGCAGCCTTTCTCGCCCACCCTCCGGGGCCCGCATTCCGCCCCGAGGCCCGGCAGGTGCGGCCGCGCAGACAGCTGGGGCTTCCCGGGATGCCTGTGGCGTGAAGTCAGCTGCCCATCCCCGGCCACTGGCCGCACCCGGGCTATTTTGGGAGCTAGAGCTCAGAGCCGGGCCTTACCACGCCTGTCCCCCGAGCTCCTGGAAGCCTGGTCAGGAGTGTGGACGGGACCCCTCTTGTCACGCATCCATCCCGTCCCCAGGGCCTCTCCAGGCACAGCTGGTCCTGACGGGGGTGGGGCGGGCCGCCTGGCCTGCAGGGGGCTGGCCTCCGCCAGGTCCCCAGCGAGAGGGGCTGGTAGGGCTGCCACAGGCTGAGTCCTCGGACAGCTGCTGCCCCGGAGCCTCCAGAGTCACCCTCCCGGAGGCCCCTCTGGCAGGGAGGGTTCTGGATGGTTCTTCCACACCCTTGGTCTCTCTCCCCAGTGGAGGTGGTCAGGGTGGTGAGGGCTTGTCTCCTTCGCCGTCCTGGGAATGCATGGGGGTCACTCGGAGGAACTGAGAATAGCTTGTTTACTCATCTCTTCACGACGAGGACAGAGATCCAGGCCCTGTGTCTAGGCTCTGACCAGCACAGCCGTGAGGAGCCGTGGAGCGTGGCCCAGCCTTGGAGCCCAGAGATAACACTGGAAGCAGGTGTGGGCCCTGCCTACGCTGTGGCCTGACCCCCTCTCAGGGGGACAACGGGACTCCCCAGGCAGGAGCCAAGGAGGAGCCTGGCGTCCTGGGCCTACCTGGGTGTGCAGCCCAGAGGAGGACAGTGGGGACAGGCCCCAAGGTTGAGCCCTCCTGGGCACACCCGCCACACGACCTGGGCATCCCTGGGCCCACCCCACCTCCTCCTAGTTCCCGCTGTGGCAGCCGACCACCCAGGTCCAGCTTCAGGGAGGGGCCCTGGGAGTTGATGGCGATAGTCCACAGAGGCCTGATCCCACCCAGGTCTGGCGCGGGTCAGGATCCTCCGGGGAGGGTGGACAGTGGCCACTGCAGGGCCCGGGTAGTGGGAAACAAAGTCCTCACATGGGTCCTCTGCTAGGATGAACACCCCAGCGCCCTCAGGAGGGGAGCCCCGAGCCCGGGGAGGGCCCCCTCTGAGAGGCTCCCCGAAACTCCCAATGAGGGATGAGAGGGCTCCAAAGCAGGATTGAGGGGCGCTGGGTGCTGGGGAGACAGACCCAGGAGGTGGCCTCCATCTGGGGCCACCGGCTCACAGTGTCACATTGTGGGGCCTGGGACCCACCAAGCAACATCGGGCGATGGGGCTGCTGAGGAGCCCGACTCAGGGCTGCTGACCCCAGTGCTCCCCCTTGCCCGGCCTACACAACCACAGGGGCCAGTGCTCTGTGGTCTTCTTGGTGATTTCACATCCAGGGAACATTAATGCTTTATTTTCAATTCAATGTAACTCTCATCGCTTCCCTTCCTCCACACCGTGTGAGCCACATCCCTGCTGCTTGGATCGTGCGTGTGTGCGTGCGTGAGTGTGTGTGCATGCATATGTCTGTGTATGCATAAGTGTGCATGCATGTACCTGTGTGCATGCCTATGTGTGGGTGAGTGTTGGGGGAGTTTCTCTGTGTACATGTGCATGTGTGTGCATGCCTGTGCATGTGTGCCTGTGTGTGAATGTGCACTGCATGTGTGGATGTATGCATGCCTGTGTGTGTGCATGCATGTGCACGGGTGTGCGTGTGTGTTGGGGGGATTTTCTGGCCCTGAGGCAGCCCTCCCCCTCCCTCTTCAAGGCTCAGCCCCTCTGGGATCGGGCCATGTTTGGGACATGAGCAGTGGTGGTCTTCCATTCTCTCTAGGCCCCTCTGTCAATGAGGACCCCTCGATGGGTGCAGGCACTCATGCCAGAGGTCCACCTCTCCACTACTTCCTTCCCAGGTGGAGTGTCATCTCACCTGGCTGTTGTCCACCAGGGCTATTCCCTGCCCAACCGGGTCCCCGCTCTCCTTCCTGTGGGCACAGGCCCTTCCTGGACCCCTCCTGCAGCCCCTGGGGTTGCTATGTGTGCCTGCTGGCCAGGAGCTGCAGGACGCCCTTTGTCCCCATGTCCCCAGCCCAGGAAGAGAGTTCTGACTCCTAGCAGGCCTGCTCTCTGCACCTGAGCAGCCAGGCGGCCAGCAGAGGCTTCTAGCAGGAGTTCCAGTGTCCACTGTGGATGCTCCTGGGCCCCCAGCATCCCCGTGGCCTTGGGGAGGCGTGGGGAGGAAGCAGCCCCTCCTCCACAGAGACGTGAGGAAAATCTCTCCACAGAGACGGCACGTCCCCCCAAGGCCGAGGCGGCCAGATGCGCCTTCCCCTCCTGAGGACCAGGGTGGAGGAGGAGGGGGCAGCGTCTGCCGGGGCCCGGTCCTGGCTCCCTGAGGGCCCGGGATCTCTGGAGCTTCTTGTTTCCTCTGCGGGAGGCCCTGAGTTCAGACAGAAGGACCTGAACCTCCTGCCAGGACTGCGGCAGCCAAGGGGGCTGTGTTGGCCCTCCCTGATGTGCTGGGGGCCACCTGGCCGTCCTCTGCCCACTGTCTGGTCCTCTTGGGGGGCCTGCAGTGGAGGGTTCAGGGTCTGGCAGGGTGGCCAGCTCAGCGTGGGGAGGGTTCCTGGGTCTGGGTAGCAGTGAGCAGCCCGTTGGGCCAAAGAGCGCAGACCCAGGGCTGGGGCAGCCCCCTGCCCTCCAGGTGGGGTGGCCCCTGGGCTCTCAGGACAGCCGAGGTCAGAGCCAACAGGCGTGTCCCCAGGGCTGAGGTCAGTGCCTGGGCCTCACGCAGAGTGGTGTCTTGGATGAGGGGGTCTGAGTTCCCCTGGAGGTCCTCATTTAGGGGAGCATAATAAGCCTTTATGAGGCCAAAGCGGATTCAGCTTCCAATAACACTGGGGAGTCTGGGAGAAGTGGAGGCCAAGGTGGCCGCGCAGGGCTGCCCAGCGGGGAAGGCCCTTCTCACAGATCTGAGGGGGGCGCCTGGGGGCTGCTGCGGCCCCCACAGTCCCCACGGCTCCGTGTGAGGAAGGGGCCTCGTAAGGGCTGCCCGAAGCCTGCCCATCCCGAACCAGTCCAAGCCACAGGGTGGAGAAGAGCGAACAGCCAGAAGCCAGAGAACAGCCAAGAAAGTCTCCTTTATGTGCAGGCCAACCCCAACCCGCAGACTCGAAATAATAAAGTGAAGCTGTGGTTGCACCCCAGATTCTGCAGACGCAGCCCAGAGACGCCACTGCTCCCGGGGGCCTTCTGCGACTTGGGGCGTCCCCCTAAAGCCCCGGCCCTGTCGGTGTGCGTTGTCACAGAGGTGGGGAGGGGGCTGCCCACCCGCCCCAGGATGCTGTGCGCCCGCCAGCCACGTGGAAGAAAGAGAAGAGCTGGAGCCTCAGGAAGGAGCTATTTGGGGGGAGTCGGGCCCCCATTTTCCCATTTAGACTGTGTCCAGTTCCCCAGGAGAATAGAGGCGAGGGCCGGGCAAGGCAGGTGGCCTCTGGTGACCTTTGGTGGTGGGGGTTCAAAGGGGCAGACTGGAGTTCTCGTTGATTCCTGCAAAGAGGGGGCCGGGGCTGTGCAGAGCGGGTGTGCAGCCTACTGTCCTTGGCAGCCGCAGGGCCACACACTGCCTCTGGCTCGCCTGGTGGGGGGGGGGGCGGTACTTGTACTCAGTCAACCTCACTGGGGAGCAGCGTCCTATCCAATTACAGCCTGACGAGCCTCGGAGCCTCGGGAGAGCTGCCCAAGCCGTTCTGTTCCAACCGCAGGCCAGCTCACCGGGGATTCTGGCTTTGCTCTGCAAGCTGGTGGGAGGGGCCCCGAGGGGTGGCCGGGGCTGGCACAGGCCAGCTCAGGAGCGTGAGGTCAACCCCGTCCTCTGGATCCATCAACAGTCTCCCCAGCATACAAACCCGCCCCCGGCCCCCTGCCAGGCCCCAGTGAGCACACACAGAGCGCAGGAGAGGCGACAAGTGCTCTTGGGGTGTGGGGGGGTGGGATTGGGGGCTCTGAGGCTGGGCTGGCATGGCCGGGGATGGCCACAGCTGCAGAGTCAAGCCCAGTCAAGGTTAGCAGCAAGGCGTCTGAGAGCAGGCAGACCTGGGCAAAGATGATGCTCTCCCTATCTACCAGGCATGCAAATCTGGGAGAGTTGCTCAGCCTCTCTGAGCCCCCTTGCCCTCTGCAAATGGGGTGAGTTCCTACTGCCGGGGTGCTGTACGGTGTCCACGAGCTGGTGGGAGTGTGCTGCACCCAGCGTGATGCATCCCTCGTGGCCTGTGTCTGCCGGGCTGTGGATGATGAAGAGAGCGCATTCAGCTGGAAGGACCTGGGCTGGCAAAGCGTGGAAGATGGAACACCCAAGCACCTTTCGGGAACAGCCAGTGCTCTGCTTTGGTGCAAAAGGAGATGGTCCAATGAGGAGACCTGCTACCACACCATCAACGGTGCCAGCCTCTCCGAGAGCTGACAGCTTACTATCCACCAAGTGCGGAGCCGGGCACAGACCTGAATTATCAAACTGGACGTGCTGGTGTGGATGAGGTGGGACCACACTTCAGATTCCCAGCTGCTGCTGACGGTCTCTGGTCTAAAAGCGGTGGAGCCAGCCAGGGAGACTTTCCATCACGAGCATTCACAAGGGACACAGGGTTTGGGAATTCAATTAAATACGTGCCAGCAAGGACACACTGTGTGCCAGCCCTTTGCAGGGGACTAGGGGTGGGCAGTCAGGAGGTGGGCTGGCTGGGGAAAGCCAGCTGTACCCTGAAACTAGACCTTTTGAAATCTAAGGACCACAAAGTAAAAGAAAATCAATTTCCAATTACTTTAAGCCCCAAGGTCACACAGAAAGATAAGCTCAGAGAGCAGCGTCCCAGGAGAGCTGAAAACCAGTGCTCCAGGGCTGCCCCTGGGTACGTGCGACCTTGGCTAAGGCACCCCCCGCCCCCACGTGCCATGATCTCCTAGTCTGCCAGAGAGGGGTGCTCGGTTGGCAGCTGATTGCCAGGGTCCCTTTATCTCCTCCCGGACCCCATAGCACGTGATGGACGTCCAGCCTAGAGGAGAAGGCGGGGTGGGGGGAGGGAGGCCAGCAGAGTGGCTCCTGGCCTTCGCTGCCCTTAAACACCTGGCAGGTGGGCGTGTGCCCAGTTAGCATGACCTCGGTTGCTGGAGTGCCAGCAATGTCACTGCCAGACACAATCTGAGCTCAATGCACTGCTGGCTTTGGGGAAGTACCCTTTTGTTTGGCTCAGACATCAGCAATGCTTGCCGGGGAACCAGCGATGGTGTTGGGGGCTCTTCAAGGCTCTTCTCTGTCAGATTGGCCTCACATGAGAGCCAGAAGCCTTGCTGTTTCTCTTTCTCCCAGTAAAACCCCTCCTCCGGGGCCAAACTGGGTCCCCAGTCTGCACCTGGAACCAGCAAGAGTCCCCAGGGAGAAGAGGGGCAGCCACAGTCAGTTCTCTGGCGTCCCCTTCCTGGTGGCATCCGCTCCTCATCGCATCCTGCTCTCTGATGTCTTTAAAAACGCGATTTTTGCAATTTGTGTGCTGTCTCTGGTTACTGCTGTGGGCTGTCACAACCTACCGCATTCTGCACGGAGGCACTTTCTTTATCACGTGGAGCAAAGAAAACGAGGGGCCTCGAATGCCAGACCACATGTCACAGCCGCTGCGTCTGATGAACGGACACCTGTCTCCTCTCCAGGGTCAAGCAGGTGACCCCTGGTGTGATGAGGGAGGCGGGTGGCCCCACTGTGTGTCTTCCCATCGCATGACCGTTTACACAGGAAGGGGTCACATGACCACCCACATTTACATTAGGCACCCATGGGAGGTGGGTGTGCACAGACGACACCCAGGGGTGAGCTCGGAGGGACCCATCAGCCGGGGGAGCCCCAGTTCTATCACATGCTCCTTTCAGCCAGGTTTAAATTGTGGCTATATCCTTCCAGTGTATTCTTGGGTGAGTTTTACTTACCATCACTATCGGCACACAACCAGTCAAAGCAACACACGGAGGTGAGACATTTTCATTACTGTGAAACCTGAGAAGTTTAAACATTAACCAAAGGCTGCCGTTTTCCCTTCGAATCACCTGGAGACGGTTCGTATCAGAGCTGCACCATATCCTTTATGAGCTTTTACAAACCCGGCATGCCCTCGCGCAGGAGAACGCCATATTTCTGAGGAAATCTGTGGACATTTCCCATGAATAAGGGTGTGGGAATTCCTCGGAGGAATTCCTCATGTGGCCGGGAAACTGAGGAAGGCCCTCCCCGGCGGCCGACCCCTCCAGGGAGGGAGCAAGCCATGCTCAGCCAGCTGGGTGTTCCACTCCCCACTTCTCCCCCGGTTCACTTCCCTGCCCTGGCGTCTCAGCCCCGCCCCGCCTGCCACTGTCTGTCTCCTGTCTGGAGTCACCTCCTCCCCGGGGCCGCTGCCATCCCCTCTCCACGTGCAGGCCGCTCCCTCCCCCAAACCCGCCCCTGACTAAGCCCCCTCGCTGAGCCGTGCCCAGGTTCTGCTCTGGCCAGAGCGAGCCCCACCCTGCCTGCATCTGCGAGCTCAGTGCCCCGCCATCACCCACCTGCTCTCACCAAGTGGCCCTCTATTCGTCCTTAGGAGGCCCCAGGGTGTGTCTGTCCTGTCATCTCCATAGATCCTCATGCCCAGCCCAGAGCCTTGTGCAGACCGGGCTCAGGAAGAGTGGGGGAATGAATGAATGAATGAATGAAGGAGGAACCCAAGCCAGACACCCAGCTCCCCTGCCCCAAACACACATCCAGGGAAACAACCTGTTTTCTGTGACACCCCCTCTGTAAAGGGAGGGTCGTCACCCACCAGCCTATGCCCCTCACCCCCCCACTACCATAGCTGGAGCCTGAGTGCGCCAGGGGGGTCCCTGGTGAACGGGCATGAGACAGAGGGGCTCCAGGGGGCCCCACCCAGGCCGCCCCCGAGGAGGGCGCAGTATAATGTCTCATTTTTCAGAACAGGCTGTGAGTCACCGAGGGGTCTGGGGTCTGCCCAGCCTCCAAATGGCAAAGGCCCCGCCATGCACATCCCAGCAGGGTGCAGGGCCTGGTATCCCTAGGACAGAGCAAGGGGCCAAGAAGGACACAGCAGCCTCCACCCCACCACACACTTTCTGCCGGCCCCCCCAAAGGGCTCTTCAAGCCCTTACTAGTTGGCATTTACAAGTAATGAATTACTGCATCCCGCGCTCTTTGTGTGAGGTTGGAAACTCCTGAAAATGGCAAGCTTATCGGTCCCCTGGGTCCCTGCCTGGGCCCTGGATGGACACTGGGGACCACCTTCCAGGTCTTTTCCTGGAGGGGCACCCCAAGTCCAGATCCGATTCAGGGCACATCCCGTGAGACAGATCCAGGGCTCTCCTTGGGGACTCTGGAAGGTGCTGGGGCCTCCAGGGCACTTCAGGCTACAGGGATTGCTGGGAGGGGATGGGTGGGGCTGACGCAGTCCTGGGCAGGTGCTTCACTGCAGGACCCCCAAGTTGGCCCTATGTCACCCTGGATCCCTCCTTGTCCCATCAGGGTCACATCCTGTCTGTCATGCCAGGGAAGCTGGCTGAGGTTCCTTCCCTGTGGGAAAAGCTGAGCCCTTGGGGACAGTCCCAGGAGAGCCGGGGGAGTGGCCCCACCGGTGGCTGGGACAGATGGTGACTGGCTGGGGGAGCTAGACAGTGGGCCGCCCTTGTCCCCATGACAGCCCTAAGCCACTGACCCTTTGGAGGGCCAAATTGGGTGGCACCGCTGGCTCTGGCAGTAAACCCAGAGCCACAGGCCTGAGTCAGACCCCCGAGCCTCTCAGGAGGGCAGACAGGCGTCTGGGCCCTTATCCTATCAGATCCCAGGAGGGCTGCTCTCCAGACCCCTGGCTTCTCCTTATTCATGGGACCTCGCTGCTGGGCAATCAAAACAACTGAGTTCTAGGCCATGTGGGCAGCATCTCAACGTCAAAACGATGTGAGATGCTCTTTCTGGCAGCGCAGAAGGTCCCCTCGGGCTGGGGAAGCAGGTGCTGGCAGCACAGGCCGTGCTGGTGGGAGCAGAACCTGCTGGGTCCAGGCCCCCATGCCCAACTGGGGTCCGTACGAGCCGGGCCTGGGTCTCCCTCCCGTGAAACGGGGTGTGGGGGTGAAGCAGTCTCTGAAGACCCCGGAGCTGCGTAGGAGATGTTCCTCTTCTTTGGAAATGTTCCCGCAAGAGGAGCCTGACTCAGGCGGCCCTGGTCGAGCCTTTGCAGCAGGGACTTCTGGGGGCAGGGGCGGAGGAGGGGGCCCCTGGACCAGGGATGCAGGGCTCTCTCTGTTCATCCTGGCTCTGTCCTTCCTCACACAGTCTGCCCCACACAGGGCCTAGGGCACAGCTCCGTGGATATTCGGGGTTGAGTTTTGGATACAAATGTCTACATTTGCCTGGTATTGCCCGGTGCCCATCTTTCAGACGACAGTGTACTCCGCTGGTGTCTGCTCCAGGACCGTCGGCCTCTCTGGGGAGCTGTCCCACCTCTGATCATTCCCTCTATACTTCTCAACTTCTCTGGGCACCGTTTTCACAGCAGACACTGGGGTCCCCCGAGGCGTCGCAGGTCTGAGAGGCAGCCCGCCCTCACATTTAGATACCAGCTTAGCTGGACTCGAGATTCTAGGTTTGAAATCAATTTCCTTCGGTTCTCTGAAACGTTTCTTTGTTTTCCTCTGGTGTTCAGAGTTCCGTGGGGCAATCTGATGATCTGAACGGCACCCTCAGAGGTTAGTGTTTTCTGAGAACGGCTGGAACTTTATCTTTCTCCTTGATGTTCTTCCATTTCTTTTTCATGTGGGTGTGTTTGTTGTCTGCTTGCCCTTTCAACCCAAGGCTTCTGATCTTCCTTTTGGATGAAGAAACGTCAATATCCAGTTCTTGAAATACTTACTCCTCGCTGTTTCTCTCTCTGCCTCTGCGCCTTCCCTTCTATAGATGTTGGGCCTCAGTGTCTGTTTCCCATCTCTGAACCTCCAATTACATTTTCCCCCTCGAATCTCTGCCCCTTCTGGATGCCCGGGAGGCATTTCCTGATCTGATCTCTTACCTCACCAAGACTCTTCCCTGTGCTGTTAAACCCGTCCGTCACGCCCACCATTGAAACCACTGTGTTTTCCTGACCCAGCATTTCCGGCTGGTTCTGGTTCCTGCTCTACAGTTTCCGTGCCCTCGCTTCCCTCCTGGACGCTGTTTGTCAAGCAGTCTTTCAATGCCCACTCTGCCTTGCCTGCTGATTCTGGATCACCTGGTGTAGCATGATCCGTGTGATGCGCTTTCCTGTCGCATCATTTCCCTGTGCCTTTACGTTACTGCAGGTGGGGGTCGCGTCAGCCACCATGGCTGGCTGGAAAGGAGCACCCAAGGGCAGGGCTGCAGCTGGCCCGCTGGGTGTGTTGAGGGAGATGAGCCGGGGTGAGTTGCTGGCTGCCACCCAGCTGGACCTCATCCCCTTGCCCATCTGGGCTGCCCTTCCCCAGGGCTCTGAGGGCTTCTCCCTCTGCTGTGTCAGCTCCTCTCTCTCCAGGTGCGGGACCTCCACGCCAGCCCTCCCACAGGTGGATCTGTCACTTCTCAGGTTTATGGTGGTTCTTCTTCGTGGCATCGCAGGATTGAGTTGGGGAGGCAGCTGGTTGTGCAACAGCTTTCACCTGGTCCTTCTCCCACGATAAATAAGGCTGCGTGATGCTGGGGCCCGTGGTGCTGGGGCCCAGCCCTCCAGAGCTCTTAGCACATTTGATGGGCGAGTGATAGGTTGGTTGAAAGGAAGCACTGGGGCCTTTGACACGGGTCAGAAGCCATTTGCCTAGTTGCAGGGCTGGCTGGGAGGGCAATGGGACTCTGCAGACCCAGAGGCACAATCCTCTGGGCTTGGCGGGGGCGGGGGGGGGGGGGACAGTCAGCCCTGATGCCTGCTCCCTCCCCGGGGCTGGGCAGGCAGGGCCCTATTGACACTCGCAGACTGGCAGGGGCAGCTCCCTACACTAGCAATTGGAGACTGGGGAGGGGACAGCCAGCCTGGAGGCGGCCCCTTCAGGGCTATCAGATCTGCCCACAGTCCGTATTACTCTCTCCAAAGATGAACTCATTGTCCTGGGACAGAAACCTCCGGAATGTTCTGTCATGTTTCGTTGGATTCAAAAGTAGGTCCATGGGTGTGTTTGGCACCTCTCCTCAAACCGGGACGCCAAACTCACTGCTGATTCCCTCTCGGTCCTTCCAGATCCTCTCACCTTTGACCTCTGAGTCAGCATGGAAAGTTCCAGCCTCCCTTTTTGGATCCAACTCAGTGGAATGGACGATGAATCGCTTGTCCCCAGCAGGTGCGGCCTGGAGCGTGGGGTGCCGAGTCTCAAGGCCCCGTTCAGATCTGGACTCCAGCTGTTTTGGGGGATTTACACTGAGCTCCCCTCCCCCCCGTTTCCCGAATGTCTCAGGAGGGAGATTCCCATCAGCTGCAGAGCTCGGTTCCCACAGAGCCACGCCTGGGATTCCAGTGACCTCTGACCTGTGCTGAGGCCCCGAAAGATCCCTGGGAAGATGGAAGCTGGGGTTGCTCTGGGCCCACCCTGGGAGACCTAGGTTTTCCTGGGATACGGGATGGCTGACAGCACCATGCAGGGCACAGTGGAGGCTGGCCGTGGCCATCCCGGACTGCCAGTGAGTGTGGGACATCAGGGGGCGGGTCAGAGGGGCGGTCACCCCGGTGGACCCCGTGGAGGAGAGAGCTGGGCCTCTGGGGACGCTGCCGACAGAGGGGTGACATCATGGCACGATGTGTGAAGGGGATCTCAGCTCACAGAAGCCTCAGGCAGAATGCTGTGCTTTTGATCTAGGATTGAAACAGCGTGGTCTGTGCCTAAAACTCCAGAGCAGGATGCTTGAGCGACAACCAGGGATGAAAGTGGGGAAGACAGCGGGTGGGGGGTCTCCTCATGGTTGTCCAGGGCCAGGATAATGCCGCTGGCCCCTGCATCATTCAGAGAATCTACCTAGGCGGCTCTCCCCTGGGTGAGCACGTGTCTGGGCTGGCTGAGGATGGCCACAGAAGGACCAGCCCTTCTTCCCCCTCAGCCTCCAGCCTATGGTCAGCCATGCCCGGAAGGGAGTGTGCAGGTGGGAGCCCTGGCCTTGCCTGGCACGAGGGAGGGAGGGAAGGTGCTGGATTTCATTGCTGACAGCTCACAGCCACCTGCGAACACATATCCCATTCAGAAGACCTGGATGTCCCTGGAGAGTGGGTGGGTCTACAGCCTCCATTGACTCTTGGGGAAACTGAGGCTGGTAACCACTGAGTGGCTCCTCAAGGTCTCTCAACTGGTAAATCACCAAGTGGGCCTGCCTGATGACAAAGCTGGTGCTCTGGGCCATCTGTGGTTCTGGCGCCAGCTTGGAGTGGGATGGATACACCCACTCGTCAAGGCTGATGGATCCCAGATAAGCCCTGTTCAGAGTCTGGGCTCCACCCAGGAGCGGAGGCCGGGGGGTCTCGTTTGTTTGGAGGATGTTCCACCAGGATGCCTGGACCTTGTCCTGTCTCTGGCTGGCCTAGGGAGCACCACCTTTCATGCTGAGCCCTCCAGGTCACCGCCCACGAGGCCAGTGCACTTTTGATGGACAGTCAGAGGCCATCCTGGTACGGTCTCACTCTGGGCACAACTAACCTGGGAACCCCCAGTCCCCAACCTCTTCTTCCTCTTCGAGACTCTGGGAGCCTCCTGCATGCATGTGTGGACCGGGACTCCAGACTCCACGGGCGCCACAGGGGGCATCTGCTGTGCAAGTGACCTGTAACCTGTGGACTGTGGGTCCCTTTGGCTCACCTGGAGACCCACGCGGTTACAAAGGTGATGCTTAAAAACTCTGTGCTAGTTCTACGATCAGTTTCCAAAAAAAACCCCGGTTTGAGCATAAAAATTGTTCACAAATTGTCATAAAGAAAGGACACGAATTTGGTTTAAAGGACAAACATTTACCGTTCTTGATGTTATTTCTGAAAGTCTCATAGCCAAGGAGAGATCCGGAATTGAAATGACACCGAATTAGGATGCGAGGGATTGCGGTGACCCGGTTAAACAGCTGCACCATCCCTTTGCAATATTAAGCAGGACGATGGCACAGATGCAAAAGGAAGATGCGTACAGACGAGTCTCAGCAACTGGCCATTTGTCGTAAATGTGACGGTGCATTTTGGCCCTTGGCGTTGAGAAGGCAGCCTGCCAGCTACAAGCCGGGGCTCAGCGATGCACATCATCCACGGAGCCCTCGGCCCTCTGCAGGATCCGTGTGGGTGTCCAGCCTTTGATTGCTTGCCTCTCTTGTCAGCAGACTCACTACTTTACAAAGAATGACAGGGCTGATACTGGCCCTAAGGAGGCCCACACAGTCACCCTTCAGTGCTGCCATCTGGAAACCAGCTTCCAGCAGAGTTTGCATGCCCTTCTTAAAGACTTATAGAGGAGGGGGGAAAAGTCCCAAGAAATCAAAAAAGGCTTTTCTAAAGAGCCGGGAGTGCCTAATTACCAATCTCCAAACCAGGCCTTTTATTGGTGATAGGGTCTTCCAAGTTTAGCCATCACGAACCCACGCATTGACTGCCAACAGCGGAGTGACATCTTAGATTGCATTTTGACATAAATTCTCTTCACTCCATTTCATCTTGGCACTTCAAAGGAACAGAGCCTCCCCCACGAGCGCCTGTTCTCCACCTACAACTCAGAGGGAGGACTCGTGTGTCCTGCCGGGGATGGCTCCCGGCCCGCCTCCCCAGCCTGGAGGGGATGACTGGCTAGCACTCTCGGCCATCTGCGTGTGCTCGGCCCACAGAAGAGCAGCCACGGCAGACACGTGGAGGGGAGACTGCTCAGCCCAGAATGAGCAGATTTCAGCAGAGACAGCAACTGACATGAAACAGACGTGGCTTGTCTTCATCAAGGGCTTTGCAGAAGGAAATCCAACCCAGGATCGGATCCTAACAAGATGCAAACAGTTTGCACACAACCATCAATGAGAGGCGCTTGACATAACGTCTTGCAAATGGTGGCATGCGATGACAGGCCTGTCTGCAGACAAGCTAATGGGGAGTTCCGCGTGCACAGACGGTTTCCGTGAGCTATCCTTGCACTGCGGCACTGCATTTTTTCCGAAGCGGCTGCATTGACTGAAATGATCTCAGTTGTAAGCTGCTATTAACATGCCACAGCCCCCACATATTTTTTTTCTTTACCAAAGTAATTCAAAACAAATGTGTCAGCCCTAAGAGCACATGAGAATGTTTGCACATTCTGATGTGGAAGCATGTGGAAGTTTCCGGTGCCTTCTAGCTCTTGTTGTCATGTGCTTATATGAAACGCAGTCAACAGGCAGTTGACTGGTTCCAACTCCAGCACGGCTATAAAGACAGCCACCAGTGCCCGTTTTCATCCTGTGCCACCACCACAACCTTTAGGGGTGCTGCATGGCTAAGTTCCTGTAGCTGCCGTAATAGATTGCCACAAGAGGAGTGGCTTGAAACAACGCAAATGACTTACCTTGCAATTCTGGAGGTCAGAAGTCCTAAAATCAAGGTGTTGCCTGGGCCATGTGCCTTCTAGAGGGTCCAAGGGGGAATCTGTTCCCTTGCCTTTTCCAGCTTCTAGAGGCCACCTGTATTCTTTGGCTTGTGGTCCCTTCTACCGTCTTCAAAGCCAGCAGGGTAGCATCTTCAAATCTCTCTCTCTCTCCCCTCTGCTTCCATTTTCACACCTCCTTCTCTGCCTCTGACCTTCCCACCTCCCTCTTTCTCTTATAAGGATGTTTGTGATGACATTGGGCCCAGCTAGACAAGGCAAGATAATCTCCCCATTTCAAGATCCTTGCTTTAATCACATCTGCAAAGTCCCTTGACATGTAAGGCCATGTCGTCACAGGTTCTGGGCATGAGGGCATGCACATCTTTGTGGGGCCACCATTCTGCCAGCCATGATAGGGATGGGCAAATGGTGCGCTGGATTCTCATCTGTGCAGCTCCAGGGTGGGCTAATGTGCATTTTGGTATCGTGAGATCCACATGTTCATTCAGCCATTCAACCAACATTGATGCAGTGCCCCTATGTGGAGTGTCTTAGACCCTGGGTATACTCTGAAACCCCTGCTGCCACTCGGAGAGCACGAATCTGCTTTCTGCCACCCTTCATGTATGGAGTCCTGCTGAAGCTGAGCTGAGGATGTGTATTCAGAAATGAGAAAGGAATTCAAACATTTCACTACAGAAAATCAACTAAACACAAAAGAAGATGGTGATGCAGGAAATGAGGGACAAAAAAGCTCTAAGCCACATAAAAAGCAACTAGCTCAACGACAGAAGTACATACCTCCTTATCGGTAATTACTTTATGTGTGAATGGATTAAACTCTCCAATCGAAAGACAGAGATTGGCTGAATAGATCAAAAAACATGACCCAAATATATGCCATCTACAAGAGACTCACTTTAGATCTAAAGACGCAAATAGATTGAAAGTGAAAGGAGGGAAAAGAATATTCTATGAATATAGTAACCAAAAGAGAGCAGGGGTGACTATGCTAATATCAGACAAAATAGAGTTAAAATCAAAAAAAGTTACAAAGAAGGACATTATTTGTTAACACAAGTTTCAATATAGCAATAAGATAGGGCAAGTCTAAACATGTATGCACCTAATGACAGACCACGAAAACACATGAAGCAAAAACTGCCATAACTGAAGGGAGAAATAGACAATTCTTCAATAATAGTTGGAGACTTTAATATCCCACCCTCAACAGTGGGCAAAACAACCAGAGAGAAGATAGTAAGGAAATGGAGGGGTTAACACAATAAACCAACTACATCTAACAGACATTTACAGAACCCTCCACCCAACGGCCACAGCACACACGTTCTTCTCAACTGCACCTGGGACATTTTCCAGGATAACCTTACGTTAGGCCACAAATGAAGAATTAATAGATTTCAACAGATAGACATCACATAAAATATCATCTCTGATCACAATAGGATGAAGTTAGAAATCAACAATAGAAGGAAAACTGGAAAATTCACAAAATTGTGGAAATTAAACAACACGCTTTTAAACGACCAATGGTTCAATGGAGAAACCACAAGTGAAATTAGAAAATCCTTAGAGATGAGTAAAAATGAGAACGTGATGCGCCAAAACTTAGGGGGTGCAGCAAAAGTGGTGCTAAGGGGGAAATTTATAGCTATAAGTGCCTACGTGAAAAACCAGACAGGTCTCTACATTGTTAATCATCAGGGAGACGCAAATCAAAGCCACAGTGAGAAATCACCTCACATCTGTCAGGACGGTTATCATAAAGAGACACGTGGTAAGTGTTGGCGAGGATGTGGAGAAAGGCACCCGTGTGCACAGTGGGTGGGAATGTCGCCACCATGGAAAACAGTATGCAGGTTCCTCGAAAAATTAAAAATAGAACTAACATATGAGCCAGCGATTCCACTTCTGGGTGTTTATCTGAAGGAAACAGAATCACTGTCTTGAAGTGATATCTGCACTCCCACATCCATTGCAGCATTGTTTACACCAGCCGAGACACAGAAGCAACTAAGTGTCCATTGATGGATGCATGGATAAAGAAGATGGGGTCTATGCCTGTAATGGAATACTATTCATCCACAAAAAAGAAGTAAATCCTACCGTGTGCAACAACACGGATGGGCCTCGAGGGCATTATGCCGAGGTTTGTTCATTCCCGTGCTCCCTTCACTCAAGGAGACGAACAGCCCTCTCCCTCCCTCCAAGACGTCCCGGGCCCTGACCGCACAGTGCCAGGAAGAGGGGAGCTGTCGTCATGGTGCCAGACGCTGCTCCCAGGTCTCCAAGTTCCACACAAACTGGGTGTCCAAAAGCAAGGTGGACCTTTGATGTGTGTTCTGGGTCTGGGAGGGGTCCCAGGGTCAGAGCACGGCCAGCCTGGGCAGCCGGGGCAGAGAGGCCCTTGGAGGGAGAGTCTGTGGGAGCCAGACCTCGGGTAGTGGGGTGCCTCTGGGATGGGCGGCTTGGTTGCGTTGGGAATAAGAGCTGCAGGAGGGAGGAGCTGCTGCTGCTGTCCCCTATTGCTGTCCCTCCCACCTCCCAGGTCCTGCTCAGGTGGGACCAGTTCTCCCCAGAACCCGACGGGGATGGGCCCCGGGACGTGGCTCCTGAGGGAGCGCCACCAGCCCTGGCTCCCAGGGAGGTCTGTCCCCTGAGGGGTGTTTGAGGAAGTTCCATGAGAAGGGCAGTGAATTTTAAAACTGGGGTTCAGAGTCGTTTTAATAATTAGATATTAAAGCAACGATGAGAAGGGAGGTGGTGTGTCCACCATGGAGGGGTGGGCCCTGGCATGAGGACTCCCGCTCTGCTCCACATCCCTGTGTCCCTGACACTTGGAGCAGCCGGAGCCCAGCCTCATGGGGAGACCCTGTGAGGATCTCACAACATGGCTCGGGGTAACCCAGAGGTTTGCACAGCGTCAGGCCTGGGGGGTGCTGGCCTGTCCCCCTGCCTGGGATTGGGCAAGGTGGCTTCGGGGAGTCAGAGGACTGGGCCTCCCTCAGGGGCCCACTTGCCTCTCTCTGGCAGAGCACTGCCCCTTAATCCCCAGGTCTGGTCCCCTCTGTCTGCTCCTCCATCTAATGGAAGACGGGGGCCCCTCGCCCTGCTTCCCCAGGCTCAGTGGCCATCCGGAGGCTTTCCCGCCCTGCTGTGCCCAGTGCTGCGTGCTTGTGGGAGGCTGGGTGGTGGCCTGGAGTGGGGACTGCTCTTTGGGTTTGGCCCCATCTTTCCGGGGCTGATGCGAGGGGCAGCTGCCTGGGGCCTCCAGGGCCACGTCCTGCATCCCAGGCCCCCACCCCGCCTGTCGCTGGGAGGCCTCTGTCTGAAAGTGGCAAACACTGTCACACTGTCACCCTGGCACCCGTCTCGCCCTGGAGGAAAGGCTCCTGCATCCAGGCGTCAGACCCAAAGGTCCGAAAGGTCACGTTCGCCTCTGAGCCTGGTAAAGGGAAGGAGGCTTTCCATGAGTCCCCACCCTGCACACACACAGAGTCCATTCATCCTGTGCTCTGCTCCGACATAGCAGGGCAGGCGCCCGCCGGGGAAGGGCCGTCTCTTCACTCCACCCCAGCCTCCAGCTGGGAGCGCTGACGAGGGGTCCCTTTAACCAGACCGTGGTGGTGCGGGTGCTGCCTGAACTGTGTGCTTAGTCTGCCTCATCTCACGTAGGGGCTGCTCTCCACCCCGTCCCTGCGCATTCAGCAGGCACGGTCTAATTCAGCTCATAAATGACCGCTCTTGACTCCAGGAGAGCCCGCGGACCATCCCGCGTGAGCTGGAGCCCACATGTGCACGGGCACAAACACCCCCGGCAGTGGGGGGCAGCCTTTGTCCCGGAGAAGGGGATCTCTAGTCACTGCCCCCAGGTTGAGAGCTCTGGACTCTGTCCAGAGGGCTCGGCCATCTGTCCCATCCGGGAGACCCTGGAGGAGAAGGCGATGCTGCCCAGGTCCTCTGGGCCAGCATCTCCAGAGAGCAAATTCCCTGGCCACACGCTGGGGTGGTGAGGGGCAGATGTGGTGTTGTGTGGTGAGGAGACCTAGGGTCTCTATGCTCCTCGTGCTTACCTGCCATGTTCAAACCAGCCCTGCGGGGCCGGTCCTGTCCGTGCCCATCTAAAGATCCTGGTGCCTCTGACTCCCGGAGTTTCTGATGCTCTGAGGCTCCAGACAGCTGGTTTCTTCTCAGCTCTCTGCCTGCCTTCTCTTGGCTCCGCTTCTGTGAACCTCATTTTCAGGTTCTCCTCATCTCTGGAAGCAGACTTTCTTCCCCTCTGCTTTTTGGTTCCCATATTTGGTCTCCCGTCTGCTGGGGCCTCTGCCCCCATTCTCTTTATGCTTCTGGGTTTATTCTTTTTGCTTATATCGCCTGTGCTGTCACATCAGCGTGATCTTTGAGGGTGGTCAGAGATAAATGCAACTGCTCCATCCTGTGCACTCCTTGGAACTCCCTAAGTGTCTTTTTCAAAGGTTTTTCTGAATCTCAGATGCACTGTGTCCATGATTTTCTCTTGGCTTCCACTTCTGGGTCCTGTGGTAATGACACGGTTGTACGTGGGCACTTTGACTATGAGAAATGGTTATCTCAGTTACTCCATGAAACTTCAAGGCTGAACGCCAGGATACTGTCTGCATACGCATGAATGAATATAGTAATAATACCCTCCCACAACTAGACAGAACCACCCAAACCTCGTGGATATTATATGTACACACCAGGTGACGAGGTGTCCCCTCAAACCATAAAGTGCCAGAAGGTGAGGACAGATCACTGATGATCACAAGACATGCTCAGGGTGGCGTCTGTGTGGGAAGAAGCAGGAGGATGCAGTGGGGCAGAGGAAAGACTGGAGACGAGGAGAATCCACAAATAGCAACAGATATTCACTGGGAAGCATGTGGTTGCTTTGAGAGCAGCTGCTGAAACTGGAAGAGACCTTGCCCGCTGGAATTGGGAAGCGTCAAGGAGCCGAGGTAAGGTGTGGAGACACGGGAGCGTGTGGCCTCCAGGAGTCCTCAGAAACAGCCATCAGGCGGGTCCCACACTGGGGAGAGACAGTGGGAGTGGGGTCGACCTGTGCAGGATGGAGGCACCAGAGACGCAGGAAGGAGGGAACAGAGCCTGGACGTCTTGAGGAGCAAGTGCCACACTTTGAACATTATAGGAAAGCAGCAGAAGAAAGTTATCACAACAGAAAGGAGAATAGTGTTCCTATAGCAATGAAAACACAGACATTCCCCTAAGACAGATACAAATTGTCACTTACTACTTAAGAACGTGTTAAAAGACATTAAGAGGATGATATAAAACATAGAAGAGCAACATAAATCACAAGGAGAAAAACTCAGAAATGAAGTGATATAACTTCCGAGAAGATGAGAAATTAAGGGAGAAAAAATTTCAGAAATGAAGAGCAAACTAGAAGAAACACACGAGAGAATAAACACAACAAAGAACGCCTTAAGAAAAAAAGGTAAAAAGTAAGAAAATTAAAAAATCTTTTAAATAAATAGAAGAAGATTTGAGAGAAACTGACACATTGGTAAAGGTGATCCAAGACACAGATAATAGGTGTCCCTGAACCAAAACAGCGGCAACAAAGTAAAAACCCATAACAATACTGAAAACCACACCTGAACACATTTCTGAAATAGAAAGAAAAAGGTTTGAAACCACTTCTTTTTGGGGGGGAGTGAGGAAGATTCACCCTGAGCTAACATCTGTGCCAGTCTTCCTCTATTTTGTATGTGGGATGCATCCACAGCATGGCTGATGAGTGGAGAAGGTCCACGCCCAGGATCTGAACATGAACCCAGACTGCCGAAGCTGAGCACACGGAACTTTAACCACTTGGCCGCAGGGCTGGCCCCTGAAACCACTTATCGAAAGAGCACACCATGTGCCAACTCAGCACAAGCAGCTCAAGACAAGGTCTGATAAAATTACTAGATCTGAAAGAAAAAGAAAATCATATTTTGGCTACTGAGTCAAAGAAGCATGTAAATCATAGGAGAAATAAAATTTGTTTACCACCAGACTTTTAGACAGTGACTCTTTATGCCAGAAAACACAGAGTAAGATATTTAAACCTACTTGCTTTTTTTTTTTTCTTTTTTGGTGAGGAAGATTGGCCCTGAGCTAACAGCTGTTGCTAATTTTCCTCTTTTTGCTGAGGAAGATTGTCACTGAGCCAACATCCGTGCCCGTCTTCCTCTATTTTATGTGGGATGCTGCCACAGCATGGCTTGATGAGCAGCACTAGGTCTGCGCCTGGGATCCAAACCTATGAACCGTGGGCCGCCAAACCTGAGTGCTCAAACTTAACCACTACACCACCAGGCCAGCCCCTAAACCTATTTTCTTAAGAAAAGAAAACATCAACAGAAGGTGTTCTATCTGGCAAATGCTAACTTTTAATCATAAAGTGCACAGACTGTTATCGACATGCAAGAACTCTTGGAATACTTCTCTCGTGAGTCCTTTCTGAGAAATCTTCTAGAAAACAAGCTTCAGAAGATAAGAACCACAATGTCAGAGGGACGGACAGAAGGACTGGAGGCGAGTGCTCATCGCAGGGTTCCTTGGGGAACTGCAAGCAAGGGTTGAGAGGAGAGGCTGGAGCACACGGGGATACGCTCCGACCGTGCCGGTTAAACTACACACATGGATGGAGGGTGGGGAGAGCGTGTGCACAGCCTGTAAGCTGTTTTCAGTGGTCATCACCGGTGGTGGTGGTGTGAGCGTTCTTATTAGGAGAGGGGTTGTATGTGTAATGTGGAATAAAGCAAAAGAATAAATACAGAATATTTGATCATTGCCTATGACCCAGGAGCCAGGTGTCATGGTGGAGAAGAAAGATGATGGAGATATCATATAAATGAGTCTATAGTGGTCCAGAGTTTAAGTTGGAAATAGATCTCATGAACTTCAGTTTTTATCTTTAGGTTGTGTGCACACGTGCACGCACACACACACAACACACACACACACGCACACACACACTCCTTATTGCTGTCCAACGAAAAGGTAGATACAATGCATAACTAACCCAGTAGCTCTGACGGTGGTCTTGAAATACCATTTCCCACAAAACAGAACTGGTGAGCTTTGGAGAAATGACTGATTCTGAATCTGGGTGCAGAGACGGGTGGCTTGAGCCTGGATCACCCAGTCTCCCAACACAGCGAAGAAGCCCTTACGTCTTCTTGGACCTCATCTGAAGGATCCAGGTGCTAACCTGAAGGGCCCCCCACAGCCATAGATGGAACTATTTGCACTTCAATAATGAAATAGATGGAAACCTATAAAATATGCTTATGGGGCCGGCCTGGCGGCACAGCGGTTAAGTTTGAACTTTCCGCTTTTGGTTTGCCGGTTCGGATCCTGGGTGCAGACATGGCACTGCTTGGCATGCCATGCTGTGGTAGGCGTCCAATGTACAAAGTGGAGGAAGATGGGCACGGATGTTAGCTCAGGGCCAGTCTTCCTCAGCAAAAGGAGGAGAATTGGCAGCAGATGTTAGCTCAGCGCTGATCTTCCTCAAAAAAAAAAAACTTAAATCCATGGGTTCTTTATGTAGATATGCACCATTATCTATTGCTATGTGACAAATTGCCTCAGATCTTGGTGGTTTAGGACCAGAGCAAACATTTCTTTGTCTTACCGGGTTAGGGAGTGAGCTATCCACCACCAGCAATGTTCCAGCTAAGGGAGGGTGCTGGGGGGGCCGGGTTCTTTCAACCTTGGGTCCCCTTGGTGGCTAGCCCTCCTTTTTCCCTCACATCAGTCCGTGTGTCCTAAAAGAACCAGGGCCGTCTGAAAAGCTCTCTTCTGGAGGTGGCCCCTAGTCTTGCTGCCCGGGGCCAGCTGAGTCCTTAGTGCCGATGAACCTTGGGTAAGATGTCACCTCTTATTTATCAGTTTGAAGTCATTCCAATTTAAATCTGGTGACCTTAACACAGATACTGAATTGCAGGGTCTCAGACAAGACAGCTTACTTCTGTGCGGGCAGCCCCAAGCAGACAGGGCGACTCCTGGCGACAGGGCTGAGCTGGCTCCGTCTTGCTCCTTTGCCATCCGGGTGCTGCCTGCACCCGCGTGGTCTGAGGCGCTCACTCCCACGCCTGCGCTCTCTGAGTTTGCTCCAGCTGCAGGAGAGACGAGGCCCTGGAGGGCGTGCCCCTGCTGTTGGAGGGTATGCTCCGAGTGATTCACACCCACTTGCCCTCACATCCTCTGGGACAGAAGAGAGTCACAGGGCCACACCAGCAGCAAGGATGCTGGGAACCCTAGCATTTATTCTGGGTGACCACGTGCCGGCTGATGGGCGCTCACTTACCAAGGGGAGAAGGGGAGAGATCGTGTCGGGCCCACCCAGTCATCTCTGCAGCTTCAGGCTCTTCCTCCATCAGAGGAGACTATGTGAAGGCTGAGGAAATGCTTGTCTTCTTGTCCATCCATAGTCGGCCTTGGGTGAATGCTTGTCCATCCCTATGGAAGGATTATGCATCCTGTGTTGTCGGCTTCCAGTGTGCCCTGTGACTTCTTTGGCCAATGAAAGATGAGCGGAAGAAATGTGGTCACTTCTGAGAGAGGTGTGAGAGCCAGCGCCTGGGCCCCAGGCCTCCTCCGTCTGCTCCTCCACGACTGTCCCCACGGAGGCAGCTTCCCCAGGCCGGGGGTCAGGGAAGGTGACACAGACCAGACCCTCCGCTGGCCCGCAGTGGACCGCGGCAGGAGTGAGAAATAACTCTTGGCTGTGGCAAGCCCCCGGGATCTGGGTGTCATGTGCTACCGAGGGATAATCTAGCCTCCCGAGGCTGATTCGTATCCCAGGATGTGGAATTTCTGTGAGTGTCTATGAGTGTGTGCGTGTTTGCAGAGTTGGGAGCATAAATTATAGACAGTTCAGAATTGTCCTTTTGCCCGTTAACTTACTCCAGAGCCTTTCCCATTTCATTCAAGTTCTGTACCCATTTTTAGGGCTCGGGGACACATCGGAGCCCAGATGTGTCACATTTTGTCTAGCCCACCCTGACAGACATACGGACTGCAGAAGAATTTTCGTTATTTTACACAATGATGTGAAGTTTATCTTTGTACACACATCTCTGAATTCCTTATTATGTATCTAAATTAATTTCTGGAAATGGAATTTCTGGGACAGGGCATATAAACAACTTAAGGCTCTTCATACACATTTGCCAACTTGCTTTCTAGAAACACCATATTGATTCACCCTGTCATTGGCAAAATATTAGTTCATGTCTCACCCCATGCTCGCCAGCACCATCATTTCTCAAAGTCTTGGCAAATTTGATAAAGAAAACCTGTGATTTTGCTCCTTTGTTTGTATTCCGTTGATTAACACTGAATTTAAATAGATTTTAGAAATACGTCTAATAACCGTTTGCATTTCTTTTTTGCAAGTTTTTTTTCTTTGTCTAGTTTTTCCATTAAAGTCCTAGTGTTGGAAGAAAGTAATTATTTACTTTTTTTATCTTCAATCAATAGAGTCGCACAGTGAGGACACGTTAATGGACAGATGGAACCATTGCTGGGTCACACGTGATGACTTTCACTCTTTGAACTCCTCCCTGCTCCTGCCTGTCTGGTGATTACTCTGCATTTCCTCACAATACGTTGGAATTGGGGAGGATACGCTCACACGGCTAGTTATTTGCCATCCTCTGCCATCTCCCTGTGATGGCAAGGCAGAATTTAGCTCCTCAAGCCCTCTGATCACAATGTCCTGACGTCCCGGTGCTCAGTTCTTTCATGGGCCATCTCCACCTAATCGCCACGAACTGTGCTCACCGTTCTTTCTCCAGCTCCTGCTGTGCACGCTGGCGATCTCAGCGCCCCCCCCACCCCCACCGCCGCCCTGGGCCTCCTCCACTCCCTCCCACCCCCAGCCTCTGCCGTCTGCCGGTTTATTTTGCCTTGACAAGGTGGATGACATTTGCCGTTCTTTTCTGAAATCATAATTGTCTTCTCTATTTTACCCAAAAGTTTAAAATCTAAAATGTGAAAACCAAGAGGGTTACCTTATTGTGATTATGTAAGGATAGATCTTAAAGCCAAAAAACTGTTTACATTATTTAATTGAAACTTTGTTATATTGTTTATTTCAGAGGCATGATATCATTTCCTTTATGGTCTAGCTATTTGTTTTTCCTAGAATTGCTAGTGGCCTTTTTGCTCACACTGTCTTTATCACTCAGTGAGCTGGCTAAGGATCCTAAGGATAGTGGCTGATCTTTGCAAACCTCCCTTCTCCGTGACATTTCCTCCGGGAGCCTGTGTCCCCTCGCTCCAGTCTCGGGGGCGGCCTGTTAGATGGCCGCACAGCTGTGGTCTTGCTGTCCTCACCTTTTCTCCCTTGGGTGGGACCCGTTGTGTCCTCGATCTTGTTTCTCTCTGTTGCACTCGACTTCCTTTTTGGAGAACACAAGCAATCAAAGGAACGCTCGATAAACTGGACTTCATCAAAATTAAAAACTTTTGTGTGCCAAAGGACAGTATCAAGAAGGTGAAAAACAACTCACAGAAGGGAGAAAATATTTGCAAACCACATATCTGATAAGAGTCTAGTATCTGGAGTACATAGGGCACGCTCACGACTCAACATTAAAAAGACAGACACCACGATTAAAAATGGCAAAGGACCCGACTAGACATGTCTTCAAGGAAGACTTATGAAGGACCAATGAGTACATGAAAAGATACTCAGCATCATTAGTCATTAGGGAAATGAAAATTAGAATGGCAATGAGATGCCAGTTCATGCCCACTGGGATGACTAGAATCAAAACATCAGATGCTGAGTGTTGGAGACGATGGGGAGAAACCGCTGCTGGTGGGAGCGTAAAATGGCACAGTTACTTTAGAAGACAGCCTGGTGGTTCCTCAAAAACTTGAGCATAGAATTACCCTACGACCCAGCAGTTCTATTCTTAGATATATATCTGAAAGGATTCAAAATATATGTCCACACGAAAACTTGTACACAAACGTTCATAGTAGCATTCTCCATAAGAACCAAAAAGTGGAAACAACCCAAATGTCCATCAACAGGTGAATGGACAGACAAAATGTGGGCTGTCCCTGCAAAAATATCGTTCAGCCATAAAGAGAGATGAAGTACTGACACCTGCTACAACATGAATGAACCTCGAAAACGCTATACTAAGTAAAAAAATGACACAAAGGCTACCTATTGTATGACTCCATTCATTTGAAGGGCCCAGAATGGAGAAATCCACAGAACAGAAAGTAGATTAGTGGTGGTCAGGGGCCGGGGGAAGCAGGAATGCAGGGTGACCACTGCTGGGTACCGGGTTTTGATTCTGGATGATGAAGATGTTGTGGAATCAGATAGTAAGGATGTTTGCACAACCTTGTGAATATACTAATAGCCACTGGCTTATATACTTTAAAATAGGATTTTATGGTGTGTAAATTATATCTCAATAATTAAAAAAAAGAACTCTCTTGTCTGATTTCCTTTTCAGAGAGTTCCTGGGAAGACCACTCTGAGACCTCATGTACCTGAAAATGTCTTCACTCTCCACTCACTTTTGTCTGTTGCTTGGCTGACTGATTGATCCATTGCTATCTAGGGCACACCGCCCAGACTAGCTCCCTGGTTAATGTTTTCCTGGTAAATGCCTCTTAGAATTTAATAACAAACTGTTACAACATACATATCTCTCAATACCAAGTTTTTCACCTGATGTTTACGTGTGTAGGAGAAAGTTGCATTGCTATCCCCGAAAATGCAATACGATATTTTACACAAAACTGTGTGCAGC
The DNA here is from genome assembly GCF_041296265.1 of Equus caballus. Lineage (NCBI taxonomy): Eukaryota > Metazoa > Chordata > Mammalia > Perissodactyla > Equidae > Equus > Equus caballus. The sequence continues at coordinate 26,008,217 of NC_091689.1, read as the reverse complement.
AAAATTCTTGAATTACACTCCAAACAACAGGTGGGATGCCACACAGCAGCAAAGGGACGCGGGATGTGGATGTGGCTGGCGCTCAGATGCGTCCCCGTTTACTTGGCAACCGTGCATCACACCCGGGCTGACGGTTTCCCATCGGGACGTGGTGTTTAACATTTTATGTTCAAAGATAATTTGTCACTAATGCAGGGCTTTTTTCATGTTTTATTTCATTTTAGGAAATTGGTGGGGGTTGGGGTTGATATATAATACATTATAATTGTTTCTTTTAAAATAACAGAAAATAGTCTCCCAGGTAGCATTTTCATGCCAAATAGCTGAGTTTCAGGAATGGATTGTTGATGCTCCATGTAAGATGTCTGTAGTTTGGCTGGGTATAGGAGTCCAGGTTCGAATGACTTTCCCTTAGCCCCTGGCAGGTGTTATTCCATCATCTTCTAGAATCCAGGGTTGCTGATGAGAAGTCTCGCGGCAGTCTGATTTTTGTTCTTGTTGAGTGAACTATTCTCTCTGAAAGTCTTTAGAAGTTTCCTTTTCCCCTTGCTTTCATCTTATGAACTAAAAGCAGAAATGTCACATTCTTAAGAGCAACGTCAAAAAATGAAGATGTCAGAATGTGACAGGCTCCCGCTGTCCCGGAATCCCCCCACGACTCAATTCTCTCCTGCAGGTGAACCCACCGCGGCCTCGGGGGAGACTGTCTTCCACGCCAGGTCTCAGGGAAATGCTCTGAAAGTGAGCAGATTTCCACGTGGAAGTCAGTCGCCTTTAGAGGCCTGGACATCTGAATGGTGTATAGAAGTTGCCAGCTCAGGTGTGGCCGTGGGGACGGCTGCTGATGTTGGAGTCAGGAGGCAGGACAGTGGAGGGGCCACTGCAGGACTTCCTGGGGGCCAAGGGGTGGGGCGGGTGAGTCTGTCCAGGGCATGCCGGGTGCCAAGGGGTCCTTGGGGAGGCCGAGTCAGTCGCTGCTCACGTGCACACTCGCCACGTAGAAAGCCTTTCTAACACCAAGAGGTTTCTCTCCTTGCACCTAAGGCAGCCCTGCCACTCAGGCACGGAACAGGCCGTGCTGAGGGCCTCGGAGTCTCCATCAGTCTGGGTGTGGAAAGAATGTGGAAGACCGTGGTGGGGTCTGCATGGAACCTGCAAACTCCGTGAACATGTGCTCAGCTGTGGGCATTCCACGGGTTGGGTTCCCAGTCCTGGCTTCCACTCTGCCCACGTGGACGCTAAGCTATAGCCATGTCACCTGTCCCGTTCCCCGCAGCCCTGGGCACGTGGGCGGGGAGGCTGGGCCAGGGGTAGAGTTCATTCTCGCCTCGAGGACAGAGCGCTCGGCTGTTTTTAAGGCCCCATGACTGTTGCCGTCAGATGTGAGGACACTGCCACAGGGGGCCGTGGAGCCACAGGGGGCGGTCGATTTAGCGGCTTCCCGGAGTGGAAGGGAGCCCGCGCTTGTGATAGTGGGGTTTGAGCTGAGGGAGGCAGGCCCGGACGACAGGCACGGAGACAGGGGAGGGCTCAACTTGCCAGCTGACAGACGTTTTAAGAGCGGCTTAGTCTAGAGATGAAGATGGCATCTATGAACCTAAGAACTTGATCAAGACGCCCCTCTGCTTGGGGGAGACAACCAAAACGAGTCCCTCTGTAACCAGGGATAAGATGCATTGCGCTGAATTTGCGTCACCGTGCCAGGAAGAGCCTCTCCCGAGAGAGGGGCCTTCCTCGGCCCCCTCCCCAATAGAACAACGCCAGGGCGGGCCACACATCCCCATCACAGCCACAGCCCGCAAAGCCTCCTCCCCAGTATCATCTCAGCCATCACTGATGACATCGCAGGACCGGCAACCTCTGTTGCCCCATTTCACACACAGAGTGACTGAGTATTGCAGAGCGAAGATGCCGGGCCGCCCCGCCCAGCACACGGGGTACCCATTAATCAGCAGCCCTTGTGTGATGCTGTGTGCCCCACTGGTAGAATGCATGGACCCTGGGGTGGAAGCAGGAACAGCTCTTCTTCCCTCCCCACTCACTTGCTCTGGTGTGTTGGCAGTTCTTGTCCCCATAGCTCCAGGCTTCGTGGGTCTACCAGTCCTGGTTCCCGGAGGGGTGATGCTTCCACAGGGGACAGTGCAGGAGTCTCACTAAACTTGGTGTGTAGCTGCCACCGGTCACTTCAGGCTTCTCAAGGTAGGAGACCAGCCAGCCAGGGGGAGGGTTGGCTGCTGAGACTGGGTCCCTCCCAGACACTTCCCTTGGCCCAAAGGGAGCTGCCCCACCCAGGGTTATGCCCTTCCCTGGGGAAGCTCACATCCTGTGACTAGTCCATGTGGTGGTCCGGAGGCCTGACCCCCTTGCCTCAGTCTGGAAATCCTCCGAACGGCAATCCCAGTTTCCGAGACCCTGGGGATTGACTGAGGCTGGTTATGATGACGCCGCATTACGGCCTTTCTCTTCACCCATGCTGCCTCCCTAAGTCCCTCACAGATGTGGTCCCTGAGAGCATCCCCACAAAGCCATTGGCACAGCAACATCCATTACAGAGTCTGTTTCCAGAGAGCCCAGCCTGTGATGGGCCATTTTGCACGTCGCTCCATCATCTCCTACTCCGGACATTGTCGGTGAGAATGTAGCTCCATTGGCCACCCTCTCTCTCGCTTTCCCTTCTTTCCAGTGCAATTGTATCAGTCCCTTCACTCTGTTAACCTTTGTAACCATGAATGCTCTTCCCATTGAATAGTTTGCACAATGAATACTCTGCACGTTTCTTTTTATTTCTTTTGCCCTCAGTTGCCAGCAGCAATTGGCCCTCTACTGACGATGGGTTTTCTGCCCTCCGCGATTCTTTCCCCTGACCTCTTCCTCCCTCTCCTAATTTGCTTTGTCCTCTGTAATTTACTTTCGTGTCGCCAAGGCGTAAAACATTTACCTCCTGTTCTGCAACCAAAATCCAGTCCTTTTATTTTACGTATAGATAGAGTATCCTAAATTTGGAAATAAACGAAATGTTTACATTTGGGGAGTTCGGTCAATATTAATCCCACAGAAGACCCGATGAAGGCGCAGCTTTCTGGTCTTTCCTGGAGTTTCAAGTCCACTGTGGTTTTCTTTTGTCCAGTAATGTTTGCTTTGCTTTGTTGCCACAGTTTTTCAAACTCTCCCTGAGCCCAGCGTTTTGCCAGCAACCCTGTCTCAGAGTCACTTCTGGGCTGTGGGTGCTGACGTGCAGCCCTGCGTGGCCGAGCGGCTCGGCCTGGGTCCTTGGCGCCCTCCTGGGGCAGATGCTCCAGGCTTTCTGGGGTCTCACGCCATTTTCTTTCCTGGTTCCCCTTGTTTTTGCTGCAAGTTCTCGTGTAACTTTTTAGGAGGGCGTGTGGGCAGTCTGGAAGGGTCGTTTTTTTTTTATTGCGGTCATATTGGCTTATAACATTGCATAATTTCAGGTGCACATTATTATATTTCAGTTTCTGCAGAGACTGCGTCCTGTTCACCACAATAGTCTAGCTTTTATCCGTCACCATACACATGTGCCTCTTTACCCTTTTCTCCTTCCCCCTCCCCCGTCCCTCTGGTAACCACTAATGTGTTCTCCTTATCTATGTGTTTGTTTCTCTTCCACATCAGTGAAGTCATACGGTGTTTGTCTCTTTCTCTGTCTGGCTCATTTTATTTAACATAATACCCCCAAGGTCCATCCATGATGCTGCAAATGGCACAATTTTGTCTTTTTTATGGCTGAGTAATATTCCATTGTATATATATACACCACGTCTTCTTTATCCATTCATCCATTGATGGGCACTTGGGTTGCTTCCACCTCTTGGCTATTGGGAATAATGCTGTTATGAAAATAGGGGTGTATAAGTCTCTTTGAATTGTTGATTTCATGTTCTTTGGATAAATACCCAGTAGCGGGATAGCTGGGTCATATGGTATTTCTATTTTTAGTTTGTTAAGGAATCTCCATACTGTTTTCCATAGCAGCTGTGCCAGTCTACAGGAAATAAGAAGTGATGGAGAGGATGTGTTGGGAAAGCAAAGTGGAAGGGTCTTCATCTTCCCCATCCTTTCATGGGCTGTGTTGGCAGATGGGTCTCTGGGGGTGCTGGGAGGTGCCCCTGCTCTGTGGCGGGGCCCTCCGTCAGTCCTGTCTCACTCCTGCATCGGAGCTGTCCAGGGCTTCTGCTGGGTGGACAGGCTCTTCTCAGCCGTATTTTATTTTTTTAAGATTTTATTTTTTTCCTTTTTCTCCCCAAAGCCTCCCAGTACATAGTTGCATATTCTTCATTGTGGGTCCTTCTAGTTGTGGCATGTGGGACACTGCCTCAGTGTGGTTTGATGAGCAGTGCCATGTCCACGCCCAGGATTCGAACCAACGAAAACACTGGGCTGCCTGCAGCGGAGTGCACAAACTTAACCACTCGGCCACGGGGCCAGCCCCCTCAGCCATATTTTCTGTGTAGTCGCCAGGCTGGGGCCCTCCTCACATTGTCGTCACTGCCTTCTCTCCATGTCTGTCTTGTTTAAAAATCCCTTCTGCTATTGTTGCAACTGGTCTCTAGATGGAGGGGAGCTGAGGGTCCAGGGCTGTCTCTAACTGGAAGTCCTGATCTCAGTGGGGTTCAGGAAAACCGGCCCACCTCGTACCCATGCAGCTCGCAGGTGTGGAAACTGAAGCCCTGAGAATCTAAAGAGCTCACTTGTAACTATGTATTTAAAAATGAGGCTGTGGTTCGGCCCCCACTGGTGTGTTTTCTGACCGCCACAGCCCTAAGTCAAGGGTTTGCCATATTGTAAGCCCATCTGATTTAAAAAACCAAAACCCCCTAGCTCCTGGGGGGTCCTGGCTCAGGAGGGCTCTCCACACTGCAGTCCGGGTGGTGGCTGAGGGTGGAGGGTGACCACGGGGGCTCTGAGACAGTCTGTCCCACGGGAAGGACTCCCCCGAGTGGAACTTTGTCACATCTCCTCCTACATCCTGGGGCTACACCCCCACGGGACGGGAATGCTGAGTAGGGGCCTGAGGACCAGCCCGCGCCGGGTGATAGACTTAAAATGAGGACCTCGAATGGGGAGCTTGGATGATGAGCTGCTGGGATGGGGGAGGGGACACTCTGCAAAGCTGGGGGCTGACAGTGCTGGGTGGCCACAGCAGGGACGGGATGGCGTGTGTGCAAGAATCCGCGCAGCCCAGAGGAAGCAAAAACTCTTATGGGGAAGTGATGGAGTCTTTGAATCAACACACTTTCTTGAGCCCCAGACAGATACCCTCAATGTCCTCACTGAGGCAAAGGGAGTTTCCATGTGTCAAGATGACTCGGTAGACTGTGGCGTCCACTCTCGAATTCCCTTTTTTGCCTCAATTCCTGCTTGTCTGGCCCCAAGCCCTCTCCCCACAGTATGCTCTGGCCTGCTGTCTCCTTGAGAACCTTCCAGTGACTTCCGCCCACAGAAGCTCCCCTTCCTTCCCTCTGGGGGCCACAAGTGAAAAAGGCCCTGAGTCCATCCCCACGCTCCCCTCACAGAGGTGAGGCCCACCTCCACCTGTCCTGGACACTGGAAGGAGGCAGAGAGAAAAGGCTCACCAGGATGGAGTCTCACCATAGCACAGCCCCGTAGGGGGACGCCACTCCAGGCCACAGGCAGAGAGAGGCCTTCCAGGCGAGGTGCTCTGCTCATCGTGAGCCAGTTTGGGGCATATTCCTCAGGATGCAGGAGAGCGCTCAGCGCGCGTGACGGGGACATGCCCAGAGATGCCTAAAATGAACAGATAGCAGCTTCTTTCTCTCTGTTCCAGGCTGGGCTGCGGCAACTGAGCGTTCCTGAAACCTGGCCACAGCGTCTCGCTGCCCCGTCGCTGGGCCAGCACTAACAGCTGGGCTTCCTTAGCCAGGAGGGCACCGTCCAGTGTCGGGATGCGCTGCCAGAAGCATCATAAAGAGATTTAGATGAGACAGGAGGCTAAGGAGTGGGTCCAGAAGCAGGGTCTCTGTCTTCAGACCCCTTCAGGGCACAGGACGCACTTCAGTCCACTTAAGTCTTTGTTGGACACTTACAACGTGGAAGGTTCCAGGGTGATGGAGACACACTTGTCTGAATCAGCAAACGTTTGTTGAGTGCTTACTACATGTGGCTCTGTGCTAGGTGCCTGGGACGAGGAAATGACCAGGATACAGTTGAGCTCACATCTGGCTGGCAGAGCCAGGTTAAGGATGAGGGTGAGACCAGGGAGGTGCCCAGGGTGCAACTTTAGGAAGGCAGTCACATCAGGGCCCCTCTGCCCTTGCAGGAACCGGAGAGCGAACGCCTCCTTAAACTTCATGCCTGTCTAACCGGCTGGTAAACCCATCGATTTATTCCTTCATTTCAGTTACTGCATACTTCAGTTCTAAATTTCCATTTGATTCTTTTAAAATACATTCCAGTTCTTTGGTGAAATTCTCCAGCCTGTCATCTATTTTCTTGAACGTATTAATCACCGTGATTTTAAATTTTATCAGACAAATCCAATGTCTAGATCACCTGTGGTTCTATTTGTAATGCTTGCATTTTTCTGATGGTTTGCTGTCAGATGATCTTGTCTTCCGAAATGCCTGGTGATTTTTAATTAAATGCTGGACACTGTGTGTTTCAGAATTACTGTTTAATTGAAGCTCTGGAGGGTTTCAGCTTCTTACAGACAGGATTTCCTTTTGCTTAGACAGGCATTGGGTTAACTTTGGGTAGATTATGCTAATCTGGTCTGAATGGTTGGTTAAGGTGGGACGATCCACTCCCTTCTGGGGTACTCATGCCTCCAGAGGGTCGCTACTGAAATCCTGGGTTGCTTCCCACCTCTCTGCCCGTCAGGCCTCTTCACGGGGATGAATAGCCACTGTCTTTTCCTTGAGTCCTATACGCTTGCTGGAGGCCCTGCCTAGATTCTCAGACCCAGCTTTAGTGCCGGGAGGGGAGAGGGGGGACGACAGCTGGGATCATGTTTCTGAACTTCCCGTTATTTTGTCATTCTTTTGTTTTAAAAATGCAAATTCACATCCACATTCCTCTGTTGGCTTTTATGACGAGACAGTTTACAGAGCCTTGTCCCTCTTGCCACTTACCTGTCTCATTGGAAGTGTCTCTCCCCCCAGACCTGGCTGTGTTTGTTAAACCTGTTGCGGTGGGTGTGGGAGGAGAGCACGGGGCCAGTGAGCATCGCGGGAAATGGGCTTCTAGAGGAGGGGCCTGGACCACCAGGGCCAGTGATCAGAAAGCAGAAGAGAAAGCTATTTTAACCCGACCACAGTACTGGGAATTAGGAAGTTGTTGTGAGTGGCCCAGGGAACAGCACTCAGGCCCAGGGAAGGCGGGAGGGGTTGCTGAGCCAGCCAGGACCCCATGGGCCTGAGCAGGCGTGAGTGTAATCCGGAAACCCAAGGGTTATCGCCATATTGGAAAGGAGACTGGTGGGGGCTCTAAAGGGGCCTCCCTGTGCTCCTTCTCCTCTGCCGTGATCTGTGTGACCCCACAATTGCAGAGTGCAGCTATGGAAGGGCTGAGGGTCGCCCCTATATCCTCGGGGGGAACTTCTCCACATTGCTCTGAAGGGCTGAAGCCTCCACCTTCAGGCATAGAGGGCCAACCAATCCAGAACTTTTCCTTCTCCTATGGGAGGGGTTTGAAATCCTGACGATTGAAGTTCCAAAAGCACAAATCTCTCCCTCCCCCTGTGTAGGTGGGAAACGGACCCACGGGGCAGGCAGGGGCCTAACCAGCCAGCATGCCGCTGCTCGACAGGAGGACGTGGTTTCAACCTGGAGCCAGAATAGGGTCTCCAGTTCCTTCCTCCCCACCCCCACCCTCGATGGCCAAAATGGGAGCCCACCGTGGGCAGGACTGGGTCTGGAGAGCAGCTGTTTACCCAGCAGGAGATTCAGAGTCCAAGTCTGCTGTACAAACCCGCTCAGAAGAGAGTTGTCTTAGACCTGGAACCCAGAGCCATGGCTCCCGGCCCTCCCCTGAAAGGCCCTGGGCTGCAGGCACTGACCTCGGAGCGCAGGGATGTGAGAAGAAGAGCTACCTCCTGAAGCCACCTGGGCTGGGGGCTGGCTCCCTTGTCCACAGCCGTCAGCAGAGAAGTCCCCGCTGTGCCCTTGGGGAGCAGGACAGGGGCATGTGGGGCTGGGGAGGGGGCAGGGAGGAGGCTGGCTCCAGCAGAGCCAAGGTTTGCCCGGAAGAGGCTCAGGGTGGTCTGCAGGTCACCCAGAGCTCCCGAGGTCAGCCGGGGGAGGGTGGACTTGGGCTCATCAGGGCTTCGCGTGGCAGGGATGCCGTGACAAAGGCGAGAGACCACCACAGATGCACCAGCCTCTGGGCAGCAAAGGGTGGACCAGCGTGGACTGAGCTGACCACACACTGGACGGCCAGCTTCTAGGAAAGGCCATTCGCTCGTACTCTCCAGAGGCGTCCTGCAAATGAGATTGTCTTCAGAAACCTCCAGAGAGAAGGGTAAAAATTGCTTTGAAATGTGGGGACCCCCGTTCCTTGAGCAGAGAAAGGAGGGGAGAGGTTGGGATTTGTGATGTCATAACCCAAGTTCCCCAGGTACCCGAGACCATTCTGAGATGATCAGGGGGCCGGCAGTAACTGAGGGGATGGTGATAAATAGCAACAGCCTAACAACAAACAAAAATGCCCTGAATAAAAGGTGGAAGGAAAACATCAAAATGGTTGTCTCTGGATAGCAGAATCTGTTTTTTTCTATCCCACTTCCGTATTTTCTAAATTTTCTATAATGATGATGTGCCTCTTGGAAAATGAAAAAAAAATATTTTCCTTTTTAAAGGGTCTTGGTTAATGGGGATGAAGACAGAAACTTACAGGTCACAAGTATCCACAATTATAGGGAAAGACAATGACCTGGCAGCATTCCGAGGTGGGTGGCTTCCTGTCCGTTCCCAGACATGACGGAGCAGCCTGTGGGCAAGAGGCAATTATTTGCTGGCTTGAAAACTGGTGATTCATGGTATTAGATCAGCAGTTCTCAAAAGAGTTCTCAGCTGATCTTTAGACCACGTCCGGACCCTTTTCACATGTGTGGGGTATAGCTACCGTATTTACAGCATTAGAAATTAGAGTAGAGAATCATTTTAAATATTTATTTGTTAATTCACTAAAAATTAACCATAACAAACCCATTACATGTCAGCACCAATAATATATTTTTGATGAAAAATAACTGTACTTTCCAAAACAAAAAAAGAGGAGAAAACTGGCTGTTTTTTTTTTTTTTTTTAACGTTTTTGCAAATCTCCTTAGTGTCTGGCTTAGTAGAAGATAGCTGGGTTTTCCTACCTGCTTCTGCATTTGGTCTGTTGCTCTGTATTATACGGGTTGAGGTATATGAAGAAAAACTCACCTTACACAGATATGAAGTTGGAAAAGAGAGGAGCATTTTAATAGCATTTTCAAATAATTATGGATAGTGTTCTTTGATATCACCTTAACTCGAAGGGTAGTAGTTTCTTGAAGATCAGTTACGGTGTGGATTCTGAAAGCCCTGGGAGCTGTTCCCACCTCTGCTGCATTCTAACAGAGCCAGAGATCAAGGGCGATGGAGCTGGTCCATGGGATGCCGCACTCTAATGGAGCAGGGGCGATGGAGCTGGCCCATGGGGTGCCGCACTCTGATGGAGCAGGGGCGATGGAGCTGGTCCATGGGGTGCCGCACTCTGATGGAGCAGGGGCGATGGGGCTGGTCCATGGGGTGCCGCACTCTGATGGAGCAGGGGCGATGGGGCTGGTCCATGGGGTGCCACACTCTGATGGAGCAGGGGCGATGGGGCTGGTCCATGGGGTGCCGCACTCTGATGGAGCAGGGGCGATGGGGCTGGTCCATGGGGTGCCGCACTCTGATGGAGCAGGGGCGATGGGGCTGGTCCATGGGGTGCCGCACTCTGATGGAGCAGGGGCGATGGGGCTGGTCCATGGGGTGCCGCACTCTGATGGAGCAGGGGCGATGGGGCTGGTCCATGGGATGCCACACTCTGATGGAGCAAGGACAGTGGAAGCAACTGGTCATTCTTGAGAGCCTCAGGCTATTGACTTGAATGCCTAACAGGATAGCAGGACAGCTGAGGGAAGAAAGGGCACAGTGTACCAGGGATTGAGTATTCTTGGCTGCAGGTGGACAATGCCACATGTGAAATTCTTGCTCCCTGCTGGAGAGAATGCTTGAAACCTGGGCCTGGAGACCACGATGGCCGGCAGGACAGGGATCCAGGGGCACTCAGGTGGCCAGGAGCAGCCCCCTGCAAGGCCATCAGCATTGTCCAGAGGAGCAGTGGTCTCTGTGGACTCAAGAGTGACCTGCGGGGTGGGAGCAGGTGAGGAACAAGCCCCTGGGTCCCACGGCATTTGTACATGAGGACCTGGACATCCTTCCCCAGGGACAGAGGAGCGAAGAGGAGCCTGAGTGGCAGTGGGCTTCCTCCCAGGTCTCCCTCCTTTGCCAGCTGGACTCCTGGTCATCTGAGAACAGAGAGTCCTGGGGTCTTGTCCCCAGCCCTGCCCAGGAGCCACATCAGAGTCTGTTGAAAAGATGAATGAACACATGAGTGACTCTTGAACATATTAGGAGTGAAGGTGCTGGGAGGGTTGGTAGGAGAAGGCCAAGCCAGGGTTAGGGACTGCAGGGGTGGGGCCTGTCAATCACGTCTGAAGGCAGCTTCCCCAGAATTGAGCACCATGCACTCACTGGCTTAGCTTGCATTCTTATTTAATAAAGGTAGTGTCTGTACATGGCAGAAAGTAAGAAGGAAGGAAGGGCGGGAGGAAGGGAGGAGGGAGTGAGGAAAGGAGGGAGGGAGGGAGGAAGGGAGGAAGGAATTAAAACTAGGAAACAGGAGAGCAAACCCTCAAAGGCCCCCCTCCTCAGCCCACCTCTTCGGGCCCCCCCCACCCCCCGCCCTCCTTGGGTGGTTGCTATTGCCAGTTCCCGTGTATCTTTCAGAACCCTATGGATTTCGCAGCACGCACGCTCCTGTGTTGATATATTGATGTGTCTAACGTTTAGAGCTTTTCGAAATCTGTCTTGTGGGCTCTTCCCGCGCCTGTTCTGCATCTGGGCAGGTTTTCCACATTAGCACACGCTGGCCACAAGAGCTGCGTGAGACACATCAGCGTTGATGAAACCAAGCCCTTTGGAGAAGGTTTCCAGGGCAGTATTTGCATAACAAAAACACTGCCATAAAGACGTGGGGCTGCATCGATCCCCAGAATCTCCCAGCCTTCTGCCTAAGAGGTTTTGGTGGCTGAGTTTCTGGGTCAAAGGGCTCGAGCACTGTGGATTTGGGCAGTGGCCAGGTTGTTCCAGTGGCTCTCCCTGAGGCTGCTTTTGCTGCCTCCGTCCCAGTGAGGGAGGGGGCTGTGCTCTCTGGGCCCGGGTACCATCCGGCTGGTCCACTTCACCAGGAGCACTGACGGGGCATTGTCACCCCGACTCGAGTCTCTTTAATTCTGTGTGAAGCTGATCATTTTTTCATATTTACTGTCACTGGGCTGAATTTCAATTCTCATTTTTTTCTTGGACTGAGAAAACCTCCCTCAGGGCAGGACGATTTAATTAAGTTAATTAGAGGGCGCAAAGATACAGCTCTCTGGGGTCGAGAGCTGAGGGGCACGTTCCAGGCAGGATCCCCTGAGTGTCCTCGGGACATTTCCTGGGCGAGGGCTCAGCAATTGGTTTATCCTTGGGGTCAAGGGCTGCATCTGGGCCTTCTGCCCTGACCCAGCGGCAGTGTCCTCCCCTTCTCTGGGGAGTAGAGCCCCTCCTTGGGCCCCCCTTCCCTGTGGCCGCCCTGCAGGCTGCCCCCAAGCCTATGGGGCCTGCCTTTCCGGCTCTCCCCTACCAAATTCCCCTGAGGTCTCTCTACCCCTATGATCCTCTGTACGGGCAGCTGACTTAGTGCCAGACCGGGCCAGCTGGACCGCCACTCTCCTGGCAGCTGCTCTCTCTCATTCTACTTGGGTAGAAATGGCCCAACGGAACACACAGTCTTGGGCTTCTTGGGGGCTCCTGGCTGGCTGGGCCTCTCTCTCGGGCTTCACTTTGTCCCAAAGTCAAACAGGAACCCTTTTCCATTCTTCACAGCACCATCTACACCATCCTACTGGGTGCTGTGTGTTGGGGGTGAGGGTCACTGAGGATGGGGGCCACTTACACCCCAGGAGCACACATCTCCGCTACCACAGCAGCTGGGATGGGAATCAGAGGAGCCGGCTGGGGATTGCCAGTGTGGCCGGGGCCTCCCTCTGGCTCTCTCTGCTGCCCTGTCCACCCTGTGCCCCTGTTCACCCGGATGGCCAGCTACATCCGTCTACTCTGGGTCCCTCCACCTTGCCGGATGGGTCCCACCTCTGTCCCTGGCACTTGCTCTTCCCTCTGAGCAGACCCCAGACCTGAACGTGCCTTGCCTTCCTTCTCTCAGTATCCGATGGCCACCCCACCATTGCCCTGTGCCTGCTCGGTCCTTTCAGGAGCTCCTCCTTCCAGATGTGTGCTATTCGTGACTGGCTTGTTCACCTACAGTCTCCCCCAGTAGAACACATGCTCTGCACCAAGGCATGGCTGTCTCTCATCCTCCACAGCATCCCCGGGCAGAGAGAGTGCCAGGCACGTGGTGGGGCTCGGTCCATAATGTTTGCCGAACGATCGATGCCCAACTGTCGGCAGGGGTAGCCAGAGGCGTCTGCCAGGGTGGGAGCCAGGGCTGCAGGGCTTGCAGCTTGAGATGAAATCCTGGTGATGATGAGAACTCACGGTCTTTGACGGCTACGGCCAGGCGCTGGCAAAACCACTAGAAGGAGGCGACATCAGAGGAGGAAACGGAGGCCAGGACAGATGAAGCACCAGGGCTGCAAATGGGGGTTCCAACCTGGAGCCCCCACTCAGCTTGCTGTGCTCTGCACAGATGGTGCCTTCAAGGCTGGGCAGGAAGGGAGCGCTGGGGAACACAATGCTGGGATGTCCCCCACCTGCAGCCCCGGAGTGTCCCCGCAGTTCACACGCTGGATCTGGCAGGAGAGGGGAGCTTTCCCTTTGGGCCGAGGTGCACCCCCTGTGGAATCAGCCAGAGGCAGCTCTTGCAGGCTGGCTTGCCGGACAGGAGGGAGGTGGAGTGTGAGGCTGGAGGGATGCAGTCGGCCCCCTCCTCAGTGTGGAGCGCCTGGGCCCTGTCCTCTGCACTGGGCACCCAGGGATGGTTCTAGAAGGAAAGAACGCACTCTGCATTGGCCCAGGGAGGGAGGGGCTGTCCCAGCAGTAAGACCATGTCAGAGGTCTTGGAGGGGCACGGCCTGTGCAGCAGCCCGCTCAAGCCCACCCAAGCCCTCCCTGCTCCCCGGACAGGGCAGCCCTGAGCAAACCCTTCAAACAGTGGGAAACAGGCCCAACCCTGTGGGAGCCCCAGCCCAGCGGCCCCTTCTCATGAATATGCATCGGCGAGGCCTGCTCCTCCCGCCCTCCCCACCCTCGCCACCCCCTCCCCAGAGACGGCACTTATCTCTGCTGGTGAATAGGGTGCTATTGTGGGCAGGGCTGCAGAATTTTAATGACTTGCAAAATATAGTTAATTATGTAAAAAGACATCTTCTGCACTTTTTCATGTAAATGAGACAAATTAATTGGCGTTCAGTAGTGGCGAGAAGGCGCCAGTCCCAGGAGGAGCGGAGGGAGGGGGTCCTTGACGATGCTGAAGTAGGTGCTTGCCAGAAAGCAAGGTAAAAAGGAGAAACAGAGAAGGGTAATTTCTGATCCATCCAATTAATCCCATCGCTGGGCCGCTGGGGTTGTAACCCGAACCGTGAGAAAGCCCAGCCCGCCGGTTCTCGCCACTGCGGCTGTGGCCCGCACTGAGAAGCCAGGGAAGCTCAGAGCAGTGGGAGGCGCCAGGCCTTTGGGGTGATCTCCCCCTCCCTCACCCCTCTGGTCCTTAGCTAAGTTCCCAAAAGTGGCCTTGAGCGTTGGTGACAGTCTGGCCACTGTGGGGGGCAGTGGCTCCAGGTCCGTCAGAACATTCCAGTCAAAAGGTCTGCCACCTTCAAAGGACAAGAAAAGATGCTCAGCACCCTTCGTCATTAGGGAGATGCTCATCAAAACCACAGCGAGATGCTACCTCACACCCACCAGGACAGCTAGAAATTGAGAAAACAAGCGCCGGGGAGGACGTGCAGAAATTGGAAGCCTCAGACATCGACGCTGGGAAGGTCAAACCATGCGGCCGCTGCAAAAAACAGGTTGGTATTTTCTCAGAAGGTAAAACGTAGAATTGCCAAGTGACCCAGCAATTCTACTTGTGGGTCTATATCCAAAAGAAGCGAAAGCAGGGTCTCTCAGAAGCATTTGCACACCCGTGTTTACAGCAGCATTATTCACAACAGCCAGGTGGAAGCAGCCCGAGTGCCCATCAACACGTGGATGGATAAAGACGATGTGGTCCCTCCATACAGTGGAATATTATTCAGCCGTAACAAGGAGTGAAGTTCTGACACCTGCCACGACATGGGTGAACCTAGAGGACGTTATGCTGAGTGAAATAAGCCAGACATGAAAGGACAAACACTGTCTGACTCCACATGTTTGAGGTCCCCAGAGTCGTCAGATTCAAAGAGACAGAAAGTAGACTGGGGGTTACCAGGAACTGGGCGGGGGTTTGTTGCCTGATGGGGGCACAGTTTCTGCTGGGGATGATGAAAACGTTTGAGGTGGAGACAGTGGTGATGGTTGTGCAATATTGTGGATGTACTTACTGCCACTGAACCGTCCACTATGAATGTGATGCTTATTTTTTTAGAAACTCTGCCCCTTAGTCACGTTTGTTGAGGCCCTGTTGTCTGGGCCTGTGCCCCGCCTTGCAGGTGGGACGCAGGAGGGGAAATGAAGACCCCTTCAGCTGCTTTGTCTGATTCCCCCGCGGGTGGCTTCTGGGCCCATCTCGAGGCCTCTGTCCAGGGCAGCTGGGTGCAGTTCAAGCAGCTGTGAGCAGCATCGGTGCACAGCGGGGCCCTCACCCTCAGCCTCTTCTCCTGGCTCTGCTTCCCAAAGCCACCGAGGGTCACTTTACCACATTCCCAGCCCCGAATCAAACCAGATCTGGCCCCCTCGGCTCATCTTTCTGAAGCCCCCGCGGCTGGCCCAGCCTGAGTGGGGGTGCTGCGGCCCCCAGAGGCCTCTGCTCTCCCTGGGAAACGCCGTGGGAGAGCTGGCCGACAATGGGCTTCTATCTCTGGGGAGAAACCGGACCCGGCTCGGCTCAGCCTCCACCAGCACCACATTCTTATCGGGTCAGGCTGCCCAGCTAGTTCCACTTAGGAGGAAACCTGACCTGCCCTCCTCTGTCGGAGTCTCCCTGGCTTTCAAAACGAGAACGGGCCAATGGCACCAGCCCCCTCAAAGCCTGTGGCTGCCTGGATCTTTCCAGAAAACTGCCTGAAGGCCCTGGGGAGGGTGTTGGCGGGGGTGCTGGGACCCTGGGGATTTGCATGTTGGTACCTCAAGATGCTGCTGCTTCACCATGGCCCACCGCACCCGTTGCAGTCTCGGGTTTCCAGCCAGGGCCTCAGAGACAGTGTCTGTCCCCAAGCAGCAGGCCTCACTGCCACCCAAACCCTCAGACCAGAGCCCTGGACAGAAGCCACAGCTGGCACCACGGCAACCAACGTGGAGGGATGCAAAAAATGATCTCATTTCCCAAAGCTGCTGCCACGTGCACCCGCCCCGAGCGAGGAGTGGTTCCCTAGCCAAGGCCCAGGCTGCTGGACTCAGGCCCCTCCCAGAGGGACGGTTGCTGCTTCCCCAGGACTGTCCTCCATGCCTGGGTCCCAGAACCGACCGCCAGACACTGTGGCCAGGCCTGCTGAGGACACTCTCCAGGTCCAAAGCTTAGGCCATTGGAGGACAGAGCTGACCAGGGCTTCCCTGGGCAGAGCCCCACAGTTCCGGGCCACCTGTGACTCAGTCTGGTCTGCCCCAGCCCCTTCTGTGGGAGCCGCTGCCCCTGGGTGTGGTCCCTGCTTCCCTGGGCAGCTGGGATGCTGAGAAGCAATTGGAGGGGTCACCCTGACTGGCCACAGCTGGCTCTGAGCACCTCAGTCCTGAAAGCCACAGCTGTCCCCAGCACAGCCTGCCAGGGAGAGCCAGAGGGACAGGCTCTGGCAAAGGGGCTCCTCTCCTCTCCCCTGCCTTGCAAAGACCCCAGGTGCACTCCACAGCCCTGCAGGGCCAACCACCTTGAGCCCTACAGGCCAAAGGGCTGCTCCGGCCAGAGTTGCCCCTGAGACCAAGGGTCCCCCAGCGACATGACTGCTTTGCCCTCATGGAGGGGTTTGCCAGTCTAGACACTCATTAGCCGTAATTGCACTAATTTCCTTTTGCGTGACGCTCCCGAGTGTGAAATCATCAGATCCAGAAGTCACAAATGGACCCTAATAAGGGACATTTGCATATATGGAAGATGCTGGAAAGAAGCGCAGTTTCTGTGGCCCCTGGAGTCGTGGAAACTCAATGAAACATTAGCCTGCTTGGTTAGGACGATCCTGGGACCCACAGCGGAGTCACAGAGCCCAATTGCCCCCGGGATGCTCATCTCTGCCCTTAACTGTGGCCACAAATCCAAGGGGGTTTGAATTTTGGCCAACATACAAAATATCCCTCTCTGGTGAAAGTTAGGTTATTCTGGTTAACAACAATTGCCATCGTAACCCACTGCCTTCTGTGTATGAGTTCAGTGATGATTCAAGTGAGCCCTGAAGCTCCTGTCATTCATTCATTCTCCTGCCTCCCGCACCCCCAGCCCCGGGGATGCCCCTGCCCCCACCGGGATGCCCTCCCCTGTAGGCTCCCTCTTGGTCCTCCTCGGAGCACCTTGTCCTGGAGGCTGAGGCGAAGATTTGCTCCTCCTGGACAGACCCTGGTGTGGCCGGCACGGGCCTGGGGGCCCTTGGTGGCCTGGCTAGGTCTGTTCATCTCTGTGTCCTCAGCAGCCCAGCCCCTGGGAGGCACCCAGAAAATGAGAGAGGAAGAGAGAGATGGGGAGAGAGAGAGAGAGAGAGAGAGTGGGCAGGGGAGAGACAGAGGAGGGAGAGTGAGCCGGCTGAGGAGCACACCTGGACAGGTGTTGGGCGCCCCGCCCACCCCCATGAGTGGCGTGGACTCTGGAAAGTCCCTCTCTGCCCAGGCCTGGCTCCTCCTCCGTGAAATGCTCCGTGAATGCTCCCTGGGCTGTGGCAGGAAGGGGTCTGCGGGGGGGCCTGTCCCACCCCTGCGCTCCTGGGACGTAGCTGGCAGGAGGACAAGGGACTAAGAATAGAGTAGTCCTCACAGAGCATGTGTCCACCTGCCTCTGTTTAAATAAGAAAGGTTATGAGTGACCAGTGACCCTGCCAGAGAAGCATTCAGCTGTCTGCTGCAGACAGCAGCTGACCTTCAGGGAAGACCCCTGTTTCGCTCAGAGCTGCCTCCATCCCGGGCTCGAGGTGGGCTGTGAGATGCTTTCCAGTTGATGCCAAGGGCTTGTGTGGGAATGAGTAAAATGCACCGGAAGTTACAGCCTCCAGGACAAGAAGGTGGGGTGGAGGATGCAGAGGAGCATCTGGGAGATTCAGGGAGGGTCCCAGAACAAGGATGCAAGCCCTGAGGGAGAGGCAGTGCTGGAGTCCTCCCTGACAGCAGCCTTTGGCAGGGAGGGGGGATCTGAGCTGCTGGTCCCCTGGGGGCCCGCAGGTGCCCACACATGGGGCAGGCCCTGGCTGGGCAAGACCCCTCGTGACGGGGCGAAATGGGGCCCAGGAGGAGTGCAGGGCTGTCCTGAACCCCATTACAGACCCGCCTTAGAGGCTGCAAAGCGCACAGTCAGAATGCCAGGAAGAGTCTGGAAGCCAGCAGGGGTGAGTGAACTTGGGAAATCTCTGGGTCAAAGCATACACGTGATGAATTTGGGTGGAAATCATCACGTTGCCTCTTCTAGGCTGTAAACTTTGCTCTGACGGCATTCGTGGACACCCGTCCCCGGGCCTCCATCAGCTGTCTACACGCGGGCCGGGAAGAGCTGCTCTGGCCTCATCTGGGTTCTCCCGCTTCCCCTCGAGGCCCCATGTTTCTGGATGCTTCTCTGACTATGATCCTTCTGCTCGAGTTCTTTGCCTCTTTCTTTTGAGCGATTTGTCTTCGTAGTGATTTGAGGGGCGCGTATCTCCTGGATGCTCGTCTTTTGGGTTTGGTCTGTCAGGTGTCTCCTCACCGGCTGCACCGCCTGTCTTTTCTCTTGAAATGTTCCCTGGCTGGTGTTGCTCAGGCCCTGGAAGTCGTTAATATTCACGAGGGAGAAGTCTGTCAATATAGGGCTCATGGCAGTGCGATGCCTCCACCCAAGGTCATGGAGCGTTTCTGAGAGGTCGTCTGTGTGCCATGTGTCCTTGTGGAAGGTTCTGGGCTTGGCAGAGACTTGGCCCTGGGTCATCCCTGGTTCTTCTCTTCTTCTTGGTCAGGGGAGCACCTGGGCCCTCCACATCCTCTCTGCTCCATCCCTGTGCACCCTGACTCACCACCCAGAGTGCTGAGAGGCCTGAGGCTCACATCATTTATTCATTCATTCATTCATTCCTCCTGCCTTCATTCCTGGAGCCACCACATAGTTCCAATCGTACCACCTGGTGATGCTGTGTTCCCAGCCCTGATTCTCGCCTGCCATTTTCATATCGTGGGATGAGGTGTCTTTAATCTCAGCCGAGCATCAGTCACACTGCCTGAGTGAGGAAGACCAAGTCCCCCCGCCAGGGCCAGGCTCTGAGCAGATAATGATGATAAACTGAATTCCTTAAGTCTGTTGTCTGACCTCAGAGGAGCCAGCGATGACCCCAAGCATCTTAGGGGGTGGCGGCCGAGAGGCGCTCACAGAGGAGGTCCCCCCAACAGCTTGATGCCTGCAGGAAGGAAGGGCCCGGAAGAGCTGAGGAAGATCCTGTTGTCGCCCTGGAGCACTGCACTAGGAGCCTGCTTCCCTTCTGGGCCCCTGGCGAGGAAGGTGGGGTGGGTCAGACACTGGCCTCGGCCCACCTGGGAGGGACACCATGCCTTGTGCAGCTCCTCTATGCAGCCACGCTGGAGAGCTTGCTGGATGTGGGACACGGGGCTCAGGATGCTGGCCAGGTTAACCCGAACCCTCCACCTGGACCAAGGCCCCCAGAGGCAGGACCTGAGTGCCCTCAGCTCACAGGGCCAGGCAGGGTGTGTGAGTGCCAGGGAGGGCCCAGGTGCCTGTCCTGGGCCAGTGGGCAGAGGGGCTTGGGCAGGCTGGGCCTGAGGTGGCCCACCCCAGGCCCTCAGTACTCTTGTGGGAGGCACGGCTACTTCAGGCCACACCATGCAGTGTCCGAGGGTCTGCGGGTTCTGCTGTCATGGTCAGAATGGCCAAAGCCATGAGCATCAGAGCTTCAGGCTGTCACAGAGGACAGGAGGTGGCGGGGCTGGCTCGAGCAGGCCTGAGTCTTGGGCTGGCCACATCCCTGGACCTGAGGTCCCAGCAGCTGTGCAGCTGCTCTGCTGCTCCACACGGCATCTCCACCTACCCGTCAGCTCAGGGAGAACAGGGTCCCCTGGCCCCCACAAACCTGAGTCCACTGGGGTCCCTCTGACTCCCCACAGCCTGCCCCACCTCAGGAAAAGGTCTCCTCCAGTCACCAGGCCGGGGGCTGCCTCTTTCCTTCTGAGACCCCAGGACTGCTCATCCCACCCTCTCAGCCACCAGCCTCGGAGCGGCTCCCCCAGGTGTCAGGACGGGAACGCAGGCGTCCCGCCTCCCTGGCAAGGCGCTTGCCACCGAACCACTCACAGAATCAAAATGAACTTTTATGGAAGAATGAAAACACTGGCGCGCCAAAGCCGACGGGACTCAGCACCTAATTAAGGAAATGCTATTCGCGGGCAGAAAGCACGTTAGCCGAATTAGGCACGTTTAATCGTAGCACGTAATTTTCTTATGCGTCCCTGTGGGTCGTGCTGACCAGGTGGTTAGGAGAGATGTCTTTGAAATGACCTTTCATCGGGGGCTTGATGTAAAAATCAACGATGATTCAGTTTAGACATGTGGGCGACCAGAAGACATTCACTGGATTCTTGGACTCAATAACTGGCTGGCCCTTAAAAGACAAGAAGCTCTGCCCAGTGGGGTCAACGAGGTCGCAAGTCACCTGAGGGAGGATGGGTTCCCGCCACTGCCCCGGGCCTGGAGGGGAGCTTCCTCTCCTCTCTAAAAATCCCCGGTCAACTTTTTTCCCCATCTTCATTGAGGGATAGTTGGTTGTTTAAAAAAAGTGTATATATTTAAGGTGTACAAGCTGATGATTTGATGTATGTATAACATATATCCATCATCTCACACTGTTACCATTTTCTTTTTCTCTTCCTTTCTTTTTCTGTGGTGATATCACTTAAGATCTGCTCTCCAGGGTGCCGGCCCCATGGCTGAGTGGTTGAGTTCGCCCGCTCTGCTTCGCTGGCCCGGGGTTTCGCTGGTTTGGATCCTGGGCACGCACATGACATCCGCTCATCAGGCCACGCTGAGGCGGCGTCCCACATAGCACAACCAGAAGGACCCACAACTAGAATATGCAACTGTGTACTGGGGCCTTTGGGGAGAAGAAGAAGAAGAAAGAAGATTGGCAACAGTGGTTAGCTCAGATGCCAATCTTTAAAAACAACAAACAAAAAGCTGTGCTCTCTCAGCAAACTTCAAGTGTCCAATACAACACAATATTGGCGTCTATAGTCACATTGCTGCACATTAGATCCCAAAACTTATTCCTCGTGGATAACTGAAACTCTGTGTCCTTGACGAAACATCTCCCATTGCCTCCTCCCCCCAGCCCCTGGTAACCACCTTTCAACTCTCTGCTTCTATGTGTTGACTATTCCAGATTCCGCGTGTAAGTGAGTTCAGGCAGTGTTGGTCCTTCTGTGTCTGGCTTATTTCGCTTAGCATAATGTCCTCCAGGCTCATCCTGGAGGATTTCCTTCTGTTTAATGGCTGGACAATATTCCATTGTATATACACCTCATCTTCTTTATCCATTCATCCATCTCACGTTCATCGCAGCATTACTCACAAGAGCCGAGATATGGAAACGACCCAAGTGTCCGAGGTCAACTTTGACTCCTTTCCTCCACTTTCAACAAACCCATATCTCCACTTTTTCCACCCCATTTCTGTTCCCCATCCATGGCTCCTTTTCTACTTCCACCATCTCGGTGTGGGCATCCCTGTGGTTTTCAGGCCTCCTCCAGACTCAAGCAGGCTCCTGAGCGTTCTCTCTGCCACCGAGGCCCACCCCACTCCTCAGAACGCACTGCCGGACAATCTTGGGCCGTGTCACCTCGGCTCAGGTCACTTCTGCAGCCCCCATCACCTTGGTCAGGTAGGGGGCCTTCCCCAAACACCTGGCCGGTGGCAGGTTCTAGACATAATGCTGGGCTGTGTTGGCTGGGAGGTGATGCAGGCTGGGTAGGGGCAAAGGGAGATGCTGTGGCTGGACCAGGCCCAGGTCCAGGAGCTCGACGTTGTGGGTGAGTTGCTAGAATTTTCAAATGGATGTCGGGGGAGGTGGGTGTAGTTCCCCTCCATGGCCAACCTGGAGTCCATTTGTTCAGATTAAATTCTTCCCTGCCAAATGGCGTGTCAAACAGGGTTTTCCATCATCGTACTGTAGCACGGCTCAAATCATATTTCACTGAGTTTCTCAGTAATGACACTGTCAGCTTGCCAGCCCGCCCCCATAAACGGGCCAGCAGGAACCCTGCAGAGGGGGCTCCTGCACGGGGGCCTGGAGGGAGAGTGGGTGCAGGGGCTGCCTGCCGGGCACACTCCGACCCCCACCCGTCCGTGCGGCACAGGGTACGTGCCCACATACAAGCTGGACGCCTCATGCCCCGGCTGATGAAAATGGGCCAAGAGCCATCTCTTTTTTAGCGACTGTGAGCATGTCAGATCCTTCAGCAGCTTAATTCAAGCTGTTTCCTTCCCTCGCTCTCCATGTGCACGGTCACTACTGAATAGGTCCCCACCCCGCCCAGACACAGGTGCACCCGCTGGAGCCTCCTGGAGGTGCCGCTCCTGGGTCATCCCCTCCCTGCTGGGTCAGCTCTGCCCATGTGGTGGAATTACACCCAGTACATGGCGTTAGTTCAGGTCCCAGACAAATGCTGCATTCCACAAGCAAAATGGCCGGGTTTGTGGCTGCCGTTGTTTCAAATTCAAGAGGATCAGCCCATTCTTTTTTCAAAGGGGAATTCAGGAGTCTTCCCTGATTTTTGGATAAACTGGTTGTTTTTCAATTGTTGGTATGTCAATTTATTTTTCTGAATAGATCACACATCCAGAAAAGCACACAACGTTGTGTTCGGCTCGTGAATGTTCGCTAAGTGAACGCATCCCTGTAACCAGCACCCAGGTCAGGAGAGAGCACCTTTCCAGCATTCTGGGAGCCTCCTTGCGCCCCTCATTCCAAGAGAGGGCTCTTGCCCATTTGAAAACTTCTCATAAATGCAATAACATAGGGTGTCCTCTTTTGTGTGGGGCTTCAATTGTACAACACAGTGTTTGTGAGACTCATGCCTGTTGTGCTGGCTGTAGTTTGTGATTTTTCTTTGCTATATAATATTCCACTGCATATTATTACTTGTGCGCATTTGAGGTTGACAGTTTGGGGCCGTTATGATTTGTGCTGCTGTGCACATTCTCACACACCTCTCGGTGCCTGTATGTATGCATTTGTATTGGGAATATTTATATAGCACACACATGCAGTCGCTGAGTCATAAAATATGCAAATTTTCATCTTTAAGTAGATGCTGCTAAACTGTTTTCCAAGGCAGCCGTAACGACTTACGTTCCCAGCACCGCTGCGAGAATTCCGATCGCTCCACATCTCCACGTGGGTTTTCTTTGTTTGCTTGCTTAGTTTTGGCCATTCCCATGTGCGTGTGGTTTGAATTTGCTCTTCTCCATGCAAAGATGGTGCTAGCACCTTTTCATACACCCACAAACCCTCTGAACATCCTCCAGTTCTCAGAACCAACTCTTCAAGCCCTCGCCCCACTTTTCCATTTACTGGTCCCTCTTTTTCCAACTGCGAGCTCTTTTTCTGTTCTGGACGCGAGGATTTGTCAGGTATAAGTATCGTAATTATGTTCTTCCAAGCTCTACTTTGCTTTTCACTCTTCGGGGTGTCTTTTGATGAAATGAAACGTAGTGTTTGAAAGTAACTGCAGCAGCTGAATCACGGGGGAATCTCCAGAATTTTGGAAAGTCCGGGGTTTCTGGGTGGCACGGGGGAGGGAGTGAGGGCTGTGCAGCCAGAGGTGGCTTTGAGCCCACAGGGTCTGTTCACAGGGCTCAGGCACCCCCACCCCCACCCTGGGTGATGTGAAGATGAGGTCAGACTGGGCAGGAGCAGCCATCACAGTGCCAGCCTCTGTGCCACTGGCGCTGTGACCTTGGATAAATGACTGCCCTCTCAGGGCCTCAGTTTCCCCACATGTGCAGCCATGGCATTGATGTAGAAGATCTCTGAGCATCTTCTGGACCCCCAGCCCAGACTGTGACCCTCCTCCTCCTAGGACAGCCTGGGCTGCCGGGGACCGACCGCAGCTCCACCCCTCGCTGGCTGTGCAGGCTGGTCCCTTCACTGACCTCTCTGTGCCTTGGTGTTCTGAGCTGTAGCATGTGGGTGACAACAGTGTAGCCAGGGCTGTAAGTGTTCACTCCAGCAGCCAGGGGCCGTGTCACCAAGGTCATTGGTGGCGCCAGGGAGCCACTCTGCTGGGGTTGCATCCAGCTTCCTAACACCTGCTGTGTGTCCTTGGGCAGGTTACTTAGCCTCTCTGGACCCCAGCCCTTCTCCTGTAGAATGCCGGTAATGATGACATCCTGACTAGTGAGTTAACGCACAGAAGGAGCTCAGCACGGACCCCGCATGCCTGGCGCCCGTGGAGGGGTAAGGACCTCGTTCTACAGCAGGCTTCCAGGTAAGGCTGCCAGCTTGGGGTTTACTTTGTAAGTATTTAGTTGTCACATTAATGAAATATTTTAAGAAATAACTGGAAATGTATCTGGTGTTTGTGGATGGCAGCGTTTGAAGGGGGATGGGCCTGTCTGTGGTGGGAAGATGGAGTAGGAGGGAAGAAGGCAGGGAGCACAGCAGTGCAGCCCGGGCACCAGCCAGTGTGTGGGTCGGCCCAGCTCTTGAAGACTGAAAATGCTCACAGGCAAGAGCCCCCTTCCAGTTCAGGGTGGGCCTAGGCTGTGTGGGATGTCCTGGGTGCCGTGACCCACCTGCCCCCACACTGAATGAGGTATTCCACGGCTCGGGCGTCCAGGACCAATGATGTAGGACTGAGGGCGGCTGTCCAATCCGGGACACGTAGCTCTAGGAGATGGGGCAGGATTGAGCCACAGCATGAGGCCTATGGGCACAGCCAGGGGGCACATCCAGGGTGTGTCCAGTGTGGTGGGGTGCGGCCAGGACAAGTGCAGGCAGCTCCTGGCGTGGTGGAGTATGCCCCAGGCAGTGGACGAGGCATGGCAGCATCTCCAGGTGTGGCCAGGGCATGGCCGAGGCATAGCCAGGGCCCCTTGGGGGTGAGCAGCCCCAGGCAGAGCCATCTCTTCTCTGGGGTCACCAGCTCCTGGTGCCTGCCCCTCCTTTCGGCAGCGCTGGGACAGTGTGAGGACACCCTCCATTCCCAGACCCTTCTGAGCAGCTCCTTGGTCTTTGCCAGCATCCTGGTCACTCTGCTTTCCATTCCTACTCTCAGTGGGGCTTTGCTTGGCATGGTCCTCGTGTCCTGCATGAAGCCTGGGACCCTCCCCATGCAGGCCTTGCTCTTCCTGCCCTCTGATGGGGGACTCAACAGTGCTCCTCCATCCTGGGCCCTCAGAAGGCACCTGGGCCTGGGCCCACGGCAGGGCTCTCCATGGTGGGCCTGGGGGGTGGGCCTGAGCTCTGGTCAGAGGTGCCCCGGACTGAGGACCAGGGCTGGGCGGTCCTCAGGGGGTCTGGCAGGATGCTCAGGAGACTGTGTCTCCTGGACTGAGGCGAAAGGAGCCAGGCAGGGAGCAGGTCAGAGCTGGGCAGAGCACCTGGTGGCCCTCGGGCTTCTGCGGCATCTGTGCTGAGGTCCAGCCCAATCCCAGTTGTGCTCAGGGAAGGGCAAAGGGACTATGAATCCAGGTTGAGGCCAGGACACCTGGACCACGGCCAACCTCCCGGGGTCGGGGCCCATTCAGAGGCCGGAGATGCTGGGCAGACGTCTTCTGGACAGGCAAGTCCTGGAATATCTGGAAGGTGTCAGCAGTCGAGAGGATGAGTCCAGCCAGAGGCGGGTCCCACAGCCACAGCTCTCACCTCACCGTTTGTCTGGTGGCTTATGTCGGTGACCACTCTCAAGCCAAGTTCAATAGTAGTGGTGATGAGCAGTGACATCGCTTTATTTCTGCCTTTACAAAACTAAAACTTTATTCCTATCTTTACAGACAGCATCCTCGCTAAGCTTGGGCAGCCGCTGGGTTACCTCCATCCATCAGGTTGGCATCGATGCTCTTTACCAAGGGCTTACAAACCAAGACTGACTGCATCACGTGCTGTCATAGGTCTTTCAAGACACAAAACTGTGAACCCCGTGTTCACCAGGAATAGTCAACATTCACTATTCAATATTCGACAAATGTTTGTTGAATAAAAGATTAAGTTAAGAATGAATTTGATGGCAAGTAACAGAGACATGAGCAGTGGCTTACATAAAAAGGTGGTATATTTGTGAAAATAAGACAAAAATATAAAATAATAGATCGTTAATATAATATTTAAGTATATTTAAATATAAATATGCAAATAAGACAGAAAATAAGATGGAGCGAGGCCACCCGTGTTTGACTCCACAGTGCCTTCAAGGACCCTGGTTCTTTCTGTCTTATTCCTCCACCAGATTTAACGTGTGGCGTTTGTCCCCATTGTTGCAATATGGTTGCTGCACCTCCAGCCAACATCACTGAATTCCAGGAAGGAAGAAGAAGAAAAAGAGTGAAGGACAGAAGGGCAGTGTTGTTCCTTGTTATCAGGTAAATAAACGTTTTCCTTGGAAGCCTCATCCAAAAGGGTTTCTGCTTAGGTCTCTTTTGCGGGAATCTGCCAAATGGCCACCCCTTACTAGAAGGAGGCTGGGAAAGTGAGGGTGAGGCTGGAGCTCGGGGCGGCCAATTCACAGGGCTGCCGCGATCTCTTCGTACAATGATTTATGGTAACAAATATCACACTCCCAGAACTATTATAACTTGTTCAGAGTGTGTGATTATTTCAATAGACTGCCAAATTTCTATTGAGAGTTTTTATGTTCCTTCACAAGGGAAATTTGTCTTTGGTTTTATTTTCCTCTTCTGCCTGGTTTGGTATCACAATTCCATTCGATCTGAAATCATAGATGTATCTGTAACAGGATGGGGAGTCTTTGGGGGGAATGTCTTTATAACTCTCAATATTTTAGGGTTATCCATCTTTATGGGTTTCTTATCTCTTTAGGAGTCATCTTTGGTAATTTACATTTTTCTAGGAAATCATTTAGTTTATGGAGATTGTAAGATTGTTTTCTACAAAATTGTGTACAACCTTCTCTTTGAATTTGCAAATATCTTTTCTGTTTCTGGGCATAAACCTGTTACCTTTCCCAAGAGGATGTATTTACACATTCTGCCTTTTTTCTTTGTTTCCCAGTCTTCGCGTTGGATTAGGTCGTGACTGTCTCTCCCTCACTCTTCCCTTCCACGCCCATGGTCCCTGGCAAGGCTCTTTGCCTCCATGAGACTCTTTTTTTCTGTTCTACCCCGTTCTCCAGGAAGGAGAGGGAAGAGCAACTTGGGCACCTCGTGATAAGTTCTCTGTCCCTTTTCACAAACGACTGTCTCCTGCTCAGGGCCGGAGGGCACAGGCTGGGGCCTGGGGTGAGGGTGATGGTGGTGCACTGGTCAAGGCCACGCTCTCCACCTGGCCAGAATCATGGCCCTCTTCTGTCACTCTGGCTCCCTCCCCATCGAGTGTCCAGGGCCCTTCATCCATGGCGGTGCTCTGCTTCCTACACAGACCTCACGCCTGTTAGAAACATCGCTGCAGCTCAGAACCACATTTGTGGACCAGGTTGACCTTCTTTCTCGAGGTGGTTCCAGCCCCATAAATCAGAGGTCGTGTGTCCTGTGTCATGCCCTGTGAGTGTCTGATCAAGCTCTGCAACTCTCCAAGTGTCCCCGACTCTCCAGGCTCACAGATGACCTCCGGGGCATGAGAGTTAGAAGAAGGAGTAGGAGGAGGTAGAGAAGAGG
This sequence comes from Equus caballus, assembly GCF_041296265.1. Lineage (NCBI taxonomy): Eukaryota > Metazoa > Chordata > Mammalia > Perissodactyla > Equidae > Equus > Equus caballus. Next base: position 25,980,810 of record NC_091689.1, on the reverse strand, counting down.
ATTACCGGGAACCCGCAACCATAAACGGCTCTCTTGAAATGGGTCTTGCTTGCCATGTCCATAAGCCCAGCCAGAACATTATGTTCAACGTACGTGAAAAAAGTTATGAAGTCTGACAACGGTGAAAAAGCTTGTATTGGACTAGTTTTCCTGAGTCAAGAATTATAAACTTTGAAAAAATAAATGAACGCTCAAAACAGCAATATATTTTAAGGCATTGTAGCACAACCTAAAATAGAGAGAAATGGAAGGAGATTCAATGCTGGAGGGCACCCTCCGGTCTGCACAACGCGGGACAGATAGAACCCAAGCAAAGCACGTGGTCTACCTGGCTCAGTGTCAGAATGTGATGTCTGGGCTCCCAGAGCAGTTGGAAATTGAGGAGGGAAGTCCAAGAAAACAGGGAGTCACAGAGGGAGAGCCTCAAATCCGTGTGTAAATTCCCTCCCATCCTTGGTGACACACGTAGGGGAGACTTGAAGGAGTTGGGTGGAAAAATCACAGCTGGAAGAGCTGAGCAGACACTTCAGCTGCTGTCCACCTCCCACAGATGAGCCAGAATTTGGAGCTTAAATGCTGTCAAGTTACAAGGACTTGGTAAAAACTTTGCACTTTCCACTGAAATCCCAGAAGGGTCGCAACTGAGGAGCCGACTGTGTCCCAGGACTAAGGATTTTCCCTAAAACTAAAGGAAGAGTCAAACAGATTCACCCCAAAAGAGTTGAAATGAAGTCTGCACAAGTTCAGGATGATTATCTAGTAAATTAACTGCTCATCAGAATGAAGATAGATAAGCTTCAGAGAAAGAGTCTGAGAAATGAATCGTCAATAAAATTCAATAAACAATAAAAGATTATGAGATCTGTGAAGAAACAAGACAGTGTGAGCCAAATAGACAAAAGAAACCAACCCGTGGAAATACAGCCTGGTTTGCCCTAGACGCTGGAATTAGCAGAGACACCCTTTAATATGGCCAAGGAACTATGGGAAAAACCTGTCATAATCAGTGAATAGATGGAAGAAATCTCAACGGAGAAAGGGAAACTATAAAAACAACCAAATGCGTATGCTAACACTGACATGTAAACTATCTAAAATAAAAAATTCCCTGGACAGACTTAACAAAAGATTGGAGATGGCTAAAGAAAACTCAAGTAAACTTAAAGCCAGATTAAAAAATGATGAAGTTTAAAGAAAGAGGGAGAGAAAAAAGTTAAAATAAGAAAGCCTCAGTGCCCTGTGGGACATTATCAAGTAGTCTAATATACTTGTAGCCAGAGTTATAAGGCAGAAATTCTCCTACATTTCATGAAAACCACAGATTTACAGACTCAAGATGAAGGAGCCTTAAACTGGATAAATGCAAAGAAAATCACCCCTGGGCACACCACAGTCAAAGTGCTGAAACGGAAAGATAAAGAAAAAATCTCAGACGCAGCCAGAGAAAAAGACTCATGACACACCGGGGCAAATGACAGAAATGATGGTTGACTTCTCATCAGAAACAGTGGGGGCCAGAGGACAATGGAATGACATCTTTGAAAGAAAACTGTCAACCTTAAATTCTCTATCCACCAACTTAGATGACAAGCAATACCTTCAAAGACCCACTTTACCAACATTGAAGCTAGAAGACACAGAAAATCTGAATAGCCTGATATATATTACAGAAATTGAATTTGTTATCAAAAACCTTCCCACAAAGAAAATTCTAGGCCCAGATGGTTTCATTGTTAAATTTTATCAAACATTAAAGAAAAACTACGACCAATCTTACACAAACTCTTTCAGAACATCGAGGAGGAGGGAACATATTTAAATTTATTTTATGAGGCCAAGTTGATCCCAATACCAAACCTGACAAGAACATTACAAGAAATAAGACAGTTACGGACCGATGTCCTCATGAACGCAGATGCAAAAATACTTTCTAAAAATTAGAAAATCGAATCCAGGAATACAAAAAAAGAATACTCTATCAGGAACCAGTGAGGTTTATTATTGGAATGCAATTCAGCCCCTTAATAGAAAAAAAGGAAAAAATATGTATGTTCATTTTAATAGATACAGAAAAAGCACCTGACAACACTCAACGTCCGTTTACGATAAAAGCTCTCAGAAACTAGCAATGGGAGGAAACCTCCTCAAGGTGAGAGAGGGCGTCTGTGGACAACTTCCAGGTGGCTCTATACGAATACTGAAATATTGAGTGATTTGCCCCGGACTACCAGCAGTAACGAAGGGCGTGTGTCCTTCTATCTTCCATAAACAGTGTACTGCAAGTCCCAGCCAGTGTCCTGGGGCAAACACACAAAAGTCATAAAGTTTGGAAAGAAAGAAGTAAAAATATCCTTATTCACAAACATCATTGTTGTTTACACGGGAAACAAAGAATCAACAGCAAAAAAACTACTCTCGACATAATAAGTGAATTTTGGAAGTTCGCAGGGTACAAGTCAACGTAAATAATCAGCTGTATCTCTAGATACTAGCAGCAAATATTTGGAAAAATAAAATTTAAAACTCGTACTACAATCATGTCAAAAACATAAAATACTTAGGATTAAATTTAACCAAGTACATTGAAATCTCTCTGCTAATAACCATAAGCGAGGAACTGAAGAAGATGTAAATAAGAACAGCGACGTATGCTCTTCATGGATTGTAAGACAAATGTTAAAATGTTAATTCTCTCCAAATCGACTCATTGCCGATTGATTCATTCCCAAGCAAAGTCCTGCGTCATTTTATAGGAATTGACTCTTCATTCTGAGAAGTGTGTGAAAACACAAAGAATCCCAAATAGCCCAACGATCTTGAAGATTAACAAAGCTGGAGGGTTTACACACCTCGCTTCTGGACTAGCGGTACAGCTGGGTGTGAGGACAGACGCTGAGATCAGAGCAGAGCAGAAAGCCCAGATGTGAGGCGACACGGATATATGTGGTGGTTTTTTTAATTGAGATGAAAGTCACATAACATAAAATTGCCCATTTTCCAGGTGTACCTTCAGTGGCATTTGGTGCATTCACAATGCTGTGGAACCACTGTGGTTAATGGAGTTTTTACCAGGGCGCTGAGGCAGCTGAATCAGGAAAGGAACATCTTTCAACAACTGATGGGAACAAACGGATCAACAGATGGAGAAAAGAAATGAACTTCAAGCCTTACCTCACACTGTGCAAAAAATTGTAGATGGATCATAGACCAAGATATAGAAGCTTAAACTATAAAACTTGTGAAAGAAAACAGGAGATGGTTTTCTTGGAGAGGACACAAAAAGCAGTGCGCCTCAAAGGAAAAATTGATCGATTAGATTTCGTTATGAATTATAAACATCTGCTTGTGCAAAGACGCTGTTAAGAAAATACAATGCAATCTACAGATGAGGAGAAAAGATTCGCAGTCTGTATAGCTAACATGGGACTTTTATCCAGAATATATAAAGAGCCCTACTAATCAATAACAAAAATAAACACTATTAGAAATCATTAGACATCATTAGTCGTCAGGGACATGCAACAAAAACCACAACGATACAGCATTTCTCACCCACTAGGTGGCTGAAGTTAAAAGTCACTGATGACGTCTAATATTGGCCAGGACGTGGAGCAACGGGAACTGTCAGACACGGCTGGTGGGACTGTCAAATTGCACAGCCACTTTGGAAGACGGTTTGGTCATTTCTTATAAAGTTAAATAGACATCCACCCTATGACTCAGAAATTCTATTCCTAGATATTTACCCAAGAGAAATGAAAATACATGTCTGGAAAAAGACTTAAAACAATGTTTATAGTAGTTTTGTTGATAATAGCTAAAAACTGAAAATCAACTTAAATATCCTTCAACAGGGAGTCGGATAGATAGCTTGGTGCTCTATCCACAAGACGGAATACTACACAGCTGCAAAAACGGATATGCAGCAACACAGAAGAGCCTCACAAATGTGTTATGTGGGGGCCCTTCCCAGTGGTGCAGTGGTTAAGTTCACACCTGCTGCCTCGGTGGCCCGGGGTTCATCGGTTTGGATCCCAGGTGCAGACCTACCACTGCTCGTCAAGCCATGCTGTGGCAGGCGTCCCACATATAAAGTAGAGGAAGATGGGCACGGACGTTAGCTCAGAGCCAGTCTTCCTCAGCAAAAAGAGGAGGATTGGCAGCGGATGTTAGCTCAGGGCTAATTTCCCCCCCAAAAAACTGTGCTAAGTGAAAGAAATGAGACGTGAAATGACACCTCCTGTATAATTCTATTTATACGAAGTCCAAGAAGAGGCCAAAAGAATGAACGGTGACAGAAATCAAAACAGAGGCTTCCCATGGGAGTGGGGCCTGACTGGAAGGGAACCTTCCGGAGCCGTGGAAATGTTCCACGTCTTGAGTGTGGTGGTGTCGTGGTGTATCTGTTATTAAGACTCATAAAATTGTGCATTCTGCGCCGTGTAAAAGTCACTCCCAGAAAAGTGATGGAATGAGGTCACCTGTGTATATATAGTGTCCTGGAACCTGACCCCGTCTCCCAGTGATATATTGAGAGCCCTCGGCAGGCCAGATGGGCACGTAAACTTACTCCACGGCATCAGCTTCAGCTGCTGCCCGGAGCCCCAGTGTCTGGGTTTGCCGTGATTCATGTCACCAATTCCCCAAAAGCTTTGGTGACCAGAGCGGGTGCTGCCTCTTTCTAGAAGCTCGCCCCGCCTCTCCATGTTCATGTCTGCGGCGACGAAAACAACTCAGCCCACCTGGCCATCTTTCTGGTTATGGAAATCTCCAGCAGGCGCCCAATGTGAAGTGCCCCCATCCTGCCCGTGGCCCTGACTTCTCAGGCGAAGTTGCAGACCCCTGAGGGTCACAGCTCACTGTGGACCAGAGGAGGAGGGGTCTGGAGATGAGCCCCAGGCCAGGCTTTGATCTGGGGAGCACAGGGAACCCTTGCTGAAGAGCCCGCGTGGGAACACAGCTCCAGGCTGCCCATGTCCACATTGCCCAGACACGGCTGCTGTCATCTGCCGGTGGGATCTGTGACCCCAGTGTGGCCCTCAGTGGGGTGAGCTCAGTGGCACCGTGTGGGCTCGATCCCTGGGACCAGCCTGGGGACGTTCCAGGCAGGGAAGTGGGTGCCAAGAGCCTGCAGATCTGGTCTCTGCAACCTCAGCCAGGGTTCTCAGGATCAACAGGGTCACGGGGGCTGCCGTGTGGCATCCCCAGCCCCGTCCAGCCTGGTGGGAGCCCGCCCACTCCTGGCTGGCCATGGGGAAAGGTGACGATGTCATCCAGGGAGGGCAGTGGGCCATCTTCTCCTGGGGCCCTGTGAGGTCTCCGGCAGGCTTGACCTGTGGCTGCAGAAGGGCGACTGCCCTTTCTAGGAGGACACGGCTGGCCCCGGGTGAGCCATCAGATCTGCCATTGCTATTCCCGCATCCCGCTTGGTCCTTTCAAGTTCTGTGCCTCCTCCAAGTTCTCGCTTCTGTGCTAAAGAAATCTGTGCAAATTCACTTCTGCGCAGGCCTGAGGGGTGGGGACCTGCTTCTCTCCCAGCAGGAGGGGCTGAGCCAGAGCGGCCCTCGGGTTAGGGGTCAGTAAATCCCTGCCTCCATGCCCTCTCCCAGTGCTTCCAGCCACGGGAAGCCGGGGCAGCGACCCCATCCAGCAGGACTGGCCCTGCCTGGGGCTGGGCCGTGCTGGGTGGCCCGGGAGGACCCCTGAATAACAGTGGGTAATGTTGCCCTAAGAAGCGAGGACCCCTCGTGGGCTGGGGAAAACATCTCGGGGACACCCGGGCCTCGGTCAGGAGGTTGGCTGGCAGAAGTCCCGGGGGCTTCCTGGCGGTGTCGACTCAGGCACCTGGGTCACATTGGTGGCCCCGTTGAAGCCCCTCCCTGGCCCACCCTTGTGTCAAGTTGGGTCTGTGGGGGCCGGGGTGGGCGGGGGGCACGGAGCCCAAGGGCACAAAGCCGCCTCTGTGGCTGTGTTCGTGGGCAGCAGAGATTAGTCACAGCGGCTGCCTCTGTTGTGTGTCAGAGAGCAAAAATAGACCCTGTCTCCGCTTCCCAGAAGGGCCCTGGTGTGGGTCTGGGCCAGGCTGCTGCCTGCCCGTGGCCTTGAGAGGGAGATGCTGGCCCTGTGGTCGGAGCTGAGTCGGCCACTCCCTCCTGCGTCTGTGGGCTCAGACACTGGCTCATCCTGGATGCAAAAGGCTGGCCCGGCGAGGAGGTGCTGGACCCGCCCCCAGGTCCTCTCTTGGGGGTCTTGGGTGTGAGGGCTGCAGGGACCCCCACACCTGATATCCACCTGCACGAGGCCTTGAAAACGGGGCTCCCTGCGAGCGCTGGACTGCAGGGCCCTAGGACCCAGAGCCCAGAGCAGGGCGGTCAGTGCTGTGGGCTCGGCCAGCGCTGACCAGTGCTCAGGTCAGGCGCTCAAGGGGACCCTGGGCACAAGCTGGGGGTGGCGGGGAGCACTTGGCTACTGGAAGAAGGCCAAGTCCAGTCACAGGAATGGACTAAAATTGCCCCTGTGCTGGCCTCCACACGGTCACTTTGCTGTCACAGTCTACGGGCAGCTTTCCCACCCTCCTCCACGAGGCTCCACACAAATCCTGCAGGCTCGTGCTGGTCCTGATTAACCCCAGGGCCTCCCCCTGACCTGCATGTCCACCCACTGCTGCCCATGGACGCACCTACAGGTTGGGCGAGGAGAGCAGACAGGCCCGCACGTCAGACGTACCAGCTCCCCTCCCAGGGCTCTGCCTCTGCCCCCCAACCAGGAGGTTCTGGAAGGTCCTCCTGGGCAGCGAGCACAGCCGGGCGTGCTGGAGTCTGGCCCCAGGAGGTGCGGGTGCAGGAGGCCACCCGCTGCGGCTGGTGAAGGCCTGGCTCAGCGCCCAGAGCACCCAGCTCAGAGCACGCTCTGCCCGCCCCAGGCCCCAGGTCACGTTTGGGGGGCACCCCGGGGAGTTCTGGGACCCTCCCAACTGAAGTAAGGGAACAGGAGGGCAGACTGCTGTGCCTGGGGGCAGGGTGCTCACTCTCTGTCTCTGGGGCGCTGGGGCCAGCGTGGTCATGTGGCAGAAGAACCAGTGATGGGAACATCCCTGCCCACTTTGCCCGCACGGCCACTCCCTGTCCTACTGACCTGGGAGGGGGGCTCCCAGAATATCCCAGCCTCCAGTGTGGGAGCTCTCCTCCCCAAGCGCGAGTGGGCACCCTGCTGTGTGCTGGCACTCAGGAGGGAGGGGGACAGCACCTGGCCCCAGAGCTGGAACAGGAGGCGCCCACACCCTGGAGCTGCCCTGGGGGCACGTGGCTGAGATTTGGGGGGCAGTGGGAGACCGGTCTAGGAGGACAAGCTGAGGCAGGTCTGAGGACCTGGAGAGGTCTGCTGGGAGCTGGTAGAAGCTCCCTGATCAGCCAACAGTAGGTGTGCTGCCCGTGAAGAGCCGTGGCTCACACAGCAGTGTGTGGGGCTGTGGCTGGGCTGGGGTGTGGGGTCACACAGTCAGGATCCTAGACCGGGTGATGGGGCTCCAGGCTCAGGCAGAGAGCCGAGGTGGATGCTGTGACCTCAACAGTCACCCCGACTGGCCTGCTTGGCTGGGCTTTAGGCTGAGGCTGGCAGGATCACACAGATGCCGGGCTCCACCCCCTGGCACAGGGGACCGTCACCTCCCCCCAGCCCTGTCCAGTCCCAGGCTGAAGCTGCTGGAGGAGGCTGACATGAAGTCAGGTGACTGGGGCTGGCTTGGGACCCTTGACAGAGCCAAGGGCCTGGACCCCCAGAATGCCACTTCTTTGCCACCAGCACCCAGGGAATGGCGGCTCTTGCGAGCCTGGGGCTTTGACTAATCTGATCCCTGGGGCTGTGAGTTGTCCCGCTGCTCCCGCCCCCTCCCCACCCCAACTTGTTTGTGTCCCACTTGTCTCCTGTAGCACACCTCGGAGGTGGATGTAAAGAAAATTCCGACTTTTTAAAATAGCTTTCACAGGGAGGTGGAGGGAGGGAAGGCACAGATGAGTTCATCTGGCTGTTGCTTTGAAAGTAGGCCAGTGTGAGCCTCGGTGCTTAGGGACGGTCAGCCGGGCAGCCACACCTTCCGCTCCAACCCCCGGGACAGGATTTCTCCGAAGCCCACACACCATCTCTAGGCTTTTTGGCTCAAATCCAAGGGCCGTGTGGTGGAGTAATATTTGTGGTTGGGTGTGTGTGTGTGCTTGCGAGGTAGATGAGCGGGGAAAGAAGTGTGTGATAAAGCCGGACGGACGACAGAACTCAGCTCCATCCCCCGAGTGAGCCTGGGACGTGTGTTTTCACAGGCGGGTGGACAGGGACTGGCTTGTCCTGCAGATGCTCACCCCTGGAATGGGTGTGGCTGGAGATGACCAGGGAGGGTCTGATCAGCATCTGAGAGGGCCTCCGTGCTTGTCAACAGCGGGCCAGACCCGTTCCGGCCAGCGTGGGCTGAGCTGTCCCTTGCACACATAAGGTGCTCCCGTGGCCCCCAGACAACCTCCTGACAAAACCGTCCGGTGAAAGCTGTGAAAGCTTTCCAGCACATACGGACTCCAGTTCCCAGCTACACTGCCTCAGGAGGTCATCCCGGAGCCAGTGATCAGGCCAGGGCTAAGATGGGCAGCTCCCCTAGGAGAGTCAGCTTCAGAAGGTGGGTTTCCTTCCTGGGGGCACTGTACCCATTCTGGTCTCCGAGCCATGACCTGCTCCCTAAGGCCCCAGGACCCCACTGTGGACATTGCAGGGCACGTGCAGCCCTCCCAAGCACGAGGTCCCTGGCAGCTTGGAGGACTAGCTCCTTTCACCATCCTGCTCCATCACTAGGAGGTCAGCTACCCCGCTCCATGTCTAGCCTCTGTGAGAAGCTGTTGCGTTGTGGTCACTGGCATCATTTGTATGCAAATGACAAAAACCTTTCTCAAAACTTGCTCAAAGAAATAGGACAAATGATTGGATTATAGAATTGGAGAATGTAAGGAGTGGATGAGCTTCAGGCATAGCTGGATCTGGGACATTAGATAAGGCTGTTAGAACCACCTTTCTCCCTCTCTCACTCTGCTCTGCTTCCCTCGTGTAGCTTTATTCTCAGTTGGACTATCTCTCCAGGTGAACAAAGATGGCCTAAAAAGCTCTAGGCATAGAGCAATCCTCTTTTCCATAAACTTCTAAATCTCCCACAGGACTCAGATTGGCGGCCTGGGTTGTGTGTCCACTGCCACATTTACAGTCCCTCTCGGACCACTGGACTAGGGGGAGGGTCGTTTTCGGAGGAAATTCAGGGAATGAAGGGTGGGTGTGCAGACACCACACACACTCACTACAAGTGGCCATTCCAGAGGTGGCCTGTGGATGCTCCCACAGAGAAGAAGTATTTATAAAGGAACAAGGCTGACTCAGAGGCCTGGGGGCTTCACCTGCCGACTTCTGCATTTGGAGCAAAATCCTGTGGCTGCTGGGACCTGTGACTCAGACAGTCCCGGTCAGCTTCAAAGGGCCTGTCCACCCGGCCAGCTTTGATCTCAGAAGGGGACTCGCTGAGAAACACATCAAAAGGAATGTGTAGGACTCCAGGTATCCGCAGACACCCTCTCTGGGCAGAAATCCAGGCTCTTTCACCGCGGGCTGCGAGAGTCACCGAGAGAAGAGACTTCACTGTCCTTAAAAGCACTTTCTTGTTCTGTTAGAATAGCAGCGAAAACTGCTCCTGTCTTGTGTCTCTGCAAGTCATGGAGATGAGAAAGTGGAGCGCTGTCACGGAACCAGCCTGAGGTTTGATGACACAAGAACATCTCAGGACGGCGCTGATCCAGGGGAATCAGGATTTTGGGTGCCGAGTCCCAGCCCAGCTAAGCTGCTGTGTGTCTTTGCAAGTCGCTGTCTGTCTCTGGGCCCCAGTTTGAGCTTTAATAATAACCACCAACATTATCCCCTTACTGCACGGTGACATCACACGCCATGGTGTTTTGGGCTGGGCGATCCCTGCAGGTCCTTCCAGCCCAGTATTTCATGGTTCTAAGCTCCAGGCACCAGAAGATCCGTTGAAACTCTTGGATCAAATGGAACACACTTTATAATCATTTCTAAAAGCCAGCCTTCTAAATTCCAGACTCCAGTCCGGGAGCAGAGAAAAGAGAGTGTTTCTTACATGGATACGAAGCAGGCGTGAGCCCCAGAGAGGACGGCAAGGGCGGGTCGCCTGGTCTCAGTGGCCTCAGCAGGGGGTCACCAGGTGGGAGGGAGGAAGGGACTGCAAACACAGATGTTCCTTTAAGGAACTTGACCGTGAGGACTGCGGGAAGGGTGAAGACAGCTAGCAGGACGCAGGTTGAGGGACAGGGCAGAGAAAGGAGACACCTGGGGCAGCAAAATGCCAAGGGCAGAGGAAGCCAGGACACCAGCAGAGCGTGGATGTGGGAGTGAGGCCGTGACCGGGGCAGGGAGGTTGGCACTGGATGGGAGGGCCCACCTCTCTTCTACTGCCTGGGGGAGGCGGTGCAGGCGCAGCTGGGCCTTGATGTCCTCGAGAAGTGGGAGTCAGGGTTGTGGCTAAAGGCGGGGGCGGGGGTAGGATTTCTGAGCACGGCCGAGGGCCCAGCCCCGGAGGGACCGTTGGTCTGTGGTGTCACGTCATCTCTGCAGCCACATTGGGTGCATGCGGATGAACAGGGCCAGGGAGACGGGGTGAGGAAGAACCGGACCTGCCACGCATAGAGCCCGGGTCTGGGAGGGGGCAGGCGTGTCCCTGCGCACACCATGACTGGTCAATAGGATCTGAGGCTGAGGACCAAGGAGGGGACCCTGCAGGGTGGGGGCTCCTCATGGCTCAGGCTGTCTCTCCAGCACCGTGACGTGCTCACCTGTGGGGCTCCCAAAACACATTTCTGATTCCTAAGCCCTCCTCCACGTTGACCTTGACCCTCGCAAGATCACGTGACTCCTTAGCGGCCAAGATCCTGGCCCAAGAACCTCTCAGCCAGCACATTCGAAATTGTGCCGTTCTCCAAAAACGGGGGTGACAGTTCCCCGAGGAAGAGGCTGAGCTGGAGACATTCGGCGTCACACCTCCCAAGATGGGGAACGACGGTCCGCAGGCCCCGTTTCAGAACTTGCCATGAAGTTCTGCGGACTGGAGAGTCTGAGTTCAGGGGAGGGTTTAGCAGAGCATGTGAGAAGACACAGGTGGGAACAAGGGAAGAAATCAGATTTCCTCTGCAGTTTGCAGGCGAAGCACAGGAATCGCCAGGAGACAACAGGAAGAGCTGACCTCATGGAGGAGACCGCGTGGGCAGAGGATCGGATCGGGTATGCTGATGGGGCAGTCAGGAACCAGACCTGTTCTGCTCTTTCGTCTGGGGGAGAAAGCACTCAGGGGCTTCAAATTAAAATCAATTCCTCGGACATCTTTGGCTAATTTGGTTTGCCATCTCTTTCGGCTTGGATGGAGGTGCAGTGAGACAGGGCATCTTGACTTGAGACGCGGAAGGACCCTTGGAAGCGACCTTGTCCCTTGTCCCTCCTGGGCTGACAGAGGCCTGTGCCTTGCCTGGCGATGGACAGATCGCCTCTGCCCGGGACAGCTTTGGGTGCTAACACGCCCCTGTTACCCTGGGCACAGTCTGTTCCCAAGCAGCTGGTCCTGACTCTTAATCCTGATTCTGTCCCCTGAGACCCAGAACCCAGCGACCCCTGGTATCTACATGTCGGGGATGCCCACTGTGGACAGATGCCACGTCGGGTGTGTGGCTCATTTGACCAGTCTAGCATCGCTCTGAGGGAGGCTCATGGACAAGTAAGCAGAAGTTCAGAGAGGGACACTGACTTGCTGCAAGTCACACAGCTTAGGGCTGTGTAGTGGGTTAAAGAGTGTCCCCCTAAAACGACACGTCCCCATCATACTTCCTGGTGCCTATGCATGTGACCTTATTTGGTGTTTGCAGATGTAATTAAATCAAGGATCTCGAGATGCGATCATCCTGGATTAGGGTGGCCCTAAATCCAATGACAGGTGTCCTTATAAAAGAAAGGAGAAGGAGGTTGGAGACACAAGGAGACGCCACGTGAAGACGGAAGCAGAGGCGGGAGTGATGTGGCCAGAAGCTAAGGAAACCAGCAGCCACCGGAAGCTGGGGCATCAAGGAAGGACCTCCCCTAGAGCCTCTGGAGGGAGCGCAGCCTGGCTGACCCCTTGATTCTGACTGTGGCCTTGGGGACCATTGTTTAAACCCCCCAGTCTGTGGTCATTTGTTACGGCTGCCCCAGGACACTAACACAGGCTGTGGCACTACAGATACGTTTCTTTAGCTCCCAAGTCTTGGGGCGAGGTGGGGGCTCTCATGGCTGCCACAGAGACAGCATGTCATAGGGTTCTGTGCATTTTGGACAGGCATTTCCAATAATGGAAACTTCCGGCCCCATGGACGACAGAGGTGGCATCAGACCCAGGCCATAGGGCTGACAGGTCTGCGCTGCTCCCCGGCAGATGCCCCTACTCCTGCAGCTGCGACTCGTGGGTGGGTCCCTGGACCCCACCCCTGACCCCTGCTTGCTGCTCACGCGTTTACAGGGTCCCCTCTTGAGTTTGAGCCCAGAATCTCTTCAACCTGGAGCAGGTCACAGAGCCCTGGACCTGGACACGCACTCCCCTCCCGGACACTCATTGCCAACTCCGGTTGGCTCTGATGGGGTCCCAGGGCAGTTCTGTCGATGACAGGGTGGAGCCCAAGGGGCAGGGGACATTTGGTTGGACAAAGGCCCTCTCCCTGGACATGCTTCGTCAGACTCAGGGATGCTCAGGGGACCACAGCCTGTGTGCCTGGAGTGCACCAGCCCGAGGCCCGCAGCTCGCCCCAGAGCCTGGGGGATCCTCCAGCCCGGTGTTTGGTGCTGAGCGTTATCACTGGCCTCATCTCAGGTGCTGAGCATCAGCTGTGTGCCAGGAACTGGTAGGAGGCCCGGGGACACACGACCAAAGCCCTGTGCTCACAGAGCTGGAGATCCAGTGGGAGGGAGTAAAAAACAGGGATGCTGGGCACCTGGGAATGCTGGAAGGTCGCCCAAGTAGAGAGAGGTGCCCTCGTGTCTCTGCGGGGAGACCAACGCCTGATGCACGATCGCCACGTGCGGACGCCCTGCCGCAGGTGGCAGGTGCCGGGCTTGGCCTCAGTCGCTTATATCTTTCTCAGGGAACCAGGGATCAGAGGCACAGAAAGACCTCACTCCAGGAGGAGGCTGCCTGGTCAAGGACCAGCTTCTCCTTGGGAAGATGCTGAAGAGGACAGAGCTTGCTGCCCAGGGCAGCGGTACTAGGGCCCTTCCATCCAAGAGCGTCCTCAGGGCCCGCTGCCCATAACTCCAGGGTCTCCTGGGATGGAGGTGGGGGCTCCTCTGGCCCCGCCCAGTGGCTCTGGTGCCCCTCTGTCCACTCCATGTCAGCCAGGGCCCGGCAGGCCCATGCCAGCCTCCTTGGGAGTCTCATGGTGCTGAGAACATGCTGCGAGCAGATGCTCGGAGCGCAAAGCCACCTCCCATTCTGTGAGGACCGGACCTGGGACCCTCCCGCTGCGACAGGGAGGTCCTGGCAGCTCAGAGACGGGGAGCCCCTGACGAAGTCGCCTTGCTAGTCGGGTGGCAGAGCCGATGGAGCCCACACCCCATCTGCAGCTGTGGGCTGCTCCTGCAGCTTCTGCTTCTGCACCTTCCAAACCCAGCCACCCTGTGTGACCCTCAGGCCGCCTCCATCCATCGGTGTTAGGCCTCTGGTCCAGGAAACCTCCCCGTTCCTATGCACCGCGGCTCCTCGCCTCCCATCGGCACGGCCCTGGCTGCCACCCCGTGCCAGCTTGGGGTTCATCCAGTCCTGTGGGCTCCCCCTGCCCCTCTCAGTGTGTCCTGTCCAGACCAGCCGGGTCAGGGGCCACATCTCACTCATTTCCATGGATCCTGCACTGGGAACACAGGGCTGCCACAGGGTGCTGTCCCTCGCGTGGATGTGGGTCAGGATTCTCCACACCCTGGGCATCGCCCGGGTGCAGGCCCTTCTGGGCGCATGGCTGAGTGACCACACAGGCGGCATGCTGTGGGGCCGTCACAGCTGTGGACTTTCGGCTCCACATGGTACCTTCTGTGTGGCTCAGGGGGCCAGGTTTGGGAGCTACATTGCCTTCCCTTCCCTTCCCGTCTTCATCTCTGCAGCCCCCCTACCTGCCCCCCCCACCCCCGTCTTCCTGGAATGTTTAATTTCTCAGGCTCTGAGCAGAGAAGTGTGAACTGGCACCCACTCGGGTCATTGACTCATCCAAGTGTCGTTAGCTGCTAATTATAATTAAATCCTTGATGAGCTGTGCTTATCTTCTTAATTGAAAGAATTATGATTAATGGAGTGGACAGCACATAACTCTGCCTCCTAGAAAGTTCTACAGAGCCCAAGGCTGATTCCTGGGTAGGCCTGGGCTGAGCAACAATCAGGGGCCAGCCAACCAAGAATTCTGCCTGGTGGTTCAGCGGTTAAGTGCACACCTTCCACTTCGGTGGCCCAGGGTTGGCTGGTTCAGATCCTGGGTGCGGACATGGCACCATTTGGCAAGCCATGCTGTGGCAGGCATCCCACATACAAAGTAGAGGAAGATGGGCACGGGTGTTAGTTCAGGGCCAGTCTTCCTCAGCAAAAAGAGGAGGATTGGCAGCAGATGTTAGCTCAGGGCTAATCTTCCTCAAGAAAAAAAAAAAGAATTCCTGGTGGTCTGACCCCCCACCGCCAAGGTCCAGCCTAGCACTCTGGGGGATGAGATCCTAGACGAGGGTGGTGGGGGAGGATGGAGGACAGAGTGGCTGCCTCTTTTCCTAGATGTAATTTGTCCCCTCCACAGGAAGCCGCCATCTTTAAACCAGATGGGTGTGTGAGTGGGAGGGAGCTCCGGGCAGGAAGGCACCGGGGACACCCCCTCCCACCTCTTACCCTGCTGAGCCACAGCTTCACAGGGTCCCCATGTCTCCTCCCGGCCCGAGCTGGGCTGAGCGGGCACAACCTCCGTCTTAGGGATGGGCAGCCAGGCCAGGGGGCAAGGGACTTGCTCTCACGGGGCGGTGAGTCAGGGCCAGCAGGAACGTGGCCCTTACCCCGCTGGCCCACCCCCCACTCCACCCTGGACCCAGACGCCCTCCAGAGGGAGGCAGATGGGCGGGCTGTTCTGGGATCCAGGCTAGGAGGAGGACAAGCTGAGCTGCCGAGGGGCTTTGGTTTCCCCTGTGTGAGTTGAGGGACGCTGAGGACGGCCTCTAAGGCGCTCTGTGGGGGCAGGGCCGCCAGCATAGAAAGCAAAGGTCTCCGTGACAGTGTGGCTGACCCCAGCCTGGGACTCAGATCTCCCCATGACCCCAGGGACAGCTGGTGGCATGAGTCGTGGTCTTGGGTGTGCCCACCCTCCGTGGCTGAGGATTAGTTGTTACCAGCCCAGAGGTGCCTGGTCAATGCAGGCTGGCCCCAGGCCCACAGTTCACTGGCCCTCGGGGATGTTTTGGGGAGCAGCCCGGCCTCCTGTCACCTCTTCTCCACAAGCCCCTGGCCTCAAGCGCAAGGAGCTCTCTCCTCCGGCCCTTGTGGCTACATGGAGGGGGTTTGTGTCCACCCTCTCTTCCCAGGGAGGCAGAGGGGCGGGAGGAGGTCTGTGCATGGCCACTGTGGGCCAGTGGGACCCCGGCCAAGGTCAGGGCCAGTGGGGGTGCCGGCTAGAACTTGCTGCCCAACTCCTGGGCCCCTGTGGTCAGCCCTGACCCTGTGCCCACCCCATGGAGGAGGGTGGAGAGGGCCTCGGGTATGGCGCGGTGTGGCCGGGAAGGCTCAGGGACCAGAGTGGGCACCATGGTGCCTTCCTCTTGGGGCCGTGGGTCTCGCCTCTTCCCCAGGCCCACCTCGGTCTGAGGTCCTCCACCCCCTGAAAGCTGAGCTCCATTCGTCTGTGGCTCCTTGTCCTGTGCTCTCTTGAACATCACCTCCCACTCACTAGTCCTGGCCCCTGTGGCCCACCCACACCCCAACAGCCGCTGGAGTCAAGGCCCCTGCTCCATCCTCACCGTCTTGTTACTGTGTGGCCGGGCCCTGCAGCCTAGCCATTACTGTGGGAGCTCTCCTGGCCATTGGCCCCGACTCAGGGCCCTTGCCCCTCCCCAGTCTTCTTCCCATTGGCTTCCTTCCTCCTTCCCAGGAAAGTTCCTTTATGCCCAGACAGACGGGGCCCACGCGGCTGTGGGCCCCTGGTCCTTACGGGTCTCCATGGCAGGGAAGATGGATGGGTCCCCTGCCCAACACCCTCATCAACGTCCAAGGACCAAATTGGGTTCATGTTCCACCCTTGAGGTGGGGGAGGGAAGCAGCAGCATCTGATTGGCCAGCCCGGTGGGAGGTGGGTGGGCAGGGCAGCGTGAGTGACAGGCAGTGTCCCACTGCAGTGGGGGGCGGGTTCCCAAGGCTGTTCCTCCAGGAGCCCGAGCAGAAGTCCCTGGTGCAGCAGCCCTTTACCGTCTAACAAAGACACCCCAACACTGGAGGTCAGACTGCGCGGCAGGGCCGTAGGCCCCGTGCTAGAAACTCTGCCTGGAGTCACTGAAGGCTGGACCTGGACCCGCCCCTGGAGAAGACCCGCTCCAGCCACGGCTCAGGGATGGTGCTGGAGGCCCAGGGAGGGGGACGGGCCAGCTGGTGAGGGGCTGAGTGGAAACAAGAACCCCCTTCTCTCCAGGCCGCCCTGTTTGGCTCTGACTCAGCTCACAGACCAAAGGAGAGACAGTGAAGGCATTCAGTGGGACAAGCGGCCCAGCCCCCACCGGGGGTCAGGGGAGTGAGGCAAGCCGGCTCGGGGTTCCCTGAGAAGGCACACAGGTGAAGCCGCTGGGAGACCCTTGGGTGGGTCAGCTGAGCCTGGGTGGGGGCCCAGGAGCTTCTCACTGGGACGGCCCTGCCTGGGAGTCGGGTGCAGAGGGAGGGGCTTCATCCCTGGGGGGCCCTGTGAACGCACGGGGGGGGGGTGCAGCTGGGGTGGCCTCCATGCAGGGGTGTCCTTTCTGCAGATCTGACTCTGGGCTCCGAGCAGGCCATCGGAGTGAGTGCGGGTCTGCAAAAGGGCATCTGTGCTATGCAGGAGGTGGGATAACTAACACAGTGCCTGTCGTGGTGCAGCAGACAGACCCTGAGGTGGCCCCAGATCCCCCTCCTGGCATCCACCCCCTGTGGACTCCCCTCCCCTTGAGTGGGCGGGACTTGAGACCTGCTTCCAACCAAGAGAACCTGCAAGGGTGACGTCACCTGCAAAGGTGATGGGCGTCACTGCTGTGATTGTGTCACATTACGGAAGACCCCATGCGGGCAGACTGGAGCCCGTGACTTGTGCAGGAAGCAGCCATGCTAGAGAGGCCCCCTGGTAGGGAACTGTGGGCGGCCTCCAGCATCTGAGGGCTCCAGGTGACAGCCGGCAGAAACCCAGGGCCCTCAGTCCTGCAGCCACGAGGAAATGAATTCTGCCAGCCCCCTGTGGGTGCTGGAAGCCAAGGCTCCCCCAACCCAGCCTCCAGGAGGGAGCACAGCCTGGCTGATGATGGACAGCAGCCTGGTGAGACCTGTGGCCTGAGGACCCAGCTAGGCTGTGCCAGACTGTTGACCCACAGACACCATGAGACACTCAGTGTGTGTGACATTAAGCCCTAAGATTGTGGTACTTTGTTACACAGCTTAGATAGCTAATACACATGGGCTTTGGTGTCAGGAAGAGCACGTTAGACACTGGCTCTGCCCTCAATGGCTGGGTGACCTGGGGCAGCTACCCCACTCCACTCCTCCACTGTCACTGAGAATAATGGTGCTGTTCCCCCCCACCCCCCCCGGGCTGGTGTTGAGGATGACGTGGGAAGTGGGTGGGCAGCTCCAGACTGCACTGGGCAGTGGGCAGAGCAGGAGGTCCCGGCTGTCACTAGTATGCTCGTGAGGAAAATGGCTTGTGGGGCCTCTGCAGAGTGAGAGGGGGCCTTTGAGGTGTAAGACGGGTGTCCCATGGCTGGTGGCCCCAGAGCCTGGGGTGCCTTGGGGAAGACACCCCGAGGTGGCAGACGCTGGCTGGCGGGCTCCTGTCCCAGTCTTCTCCAAGTGTCCAGCACAGTAGCCCCTCACGGCTCCAGATGGCCCACTCCCCAGTCCACAGCCCTGGACCCCCGACCTGGGCCAGGAATGGGGAAGACAAACAGCTCTGTGGGGAGAATAGCCAGCCACCCTTTATCCCATGAGCCCAGGGACCGACTCCAGTTGAGACCCAGCCCTGAGCTACACCCCAGCCCCATCTGCTCCTGGGGCGGTGGGGGTCCTTGCTCCATGGAGGTGATTGGCTGTTGGGGGCAGACAAGCTCTGAACCCCCCAGGAGAGTGTCCATCTGCTCCCGGATGGAAGCTGGCCACCGAATGTGAACGCCCTGGAGGTTGCTGCCCTGGGGCCCAGCTGAGTCAGCCACAATGTGACTTCCAACTTCCGAGGTCGGCTCCTAGGCAGCTCTTAAGAAGCAGGAGGGGGTCTGTTGGGGAGAAAAGGAGGACCCCTGGGGACAGGCAGAGCCCGGGCCTGGGGCCCTGCACACAGTGGTTCCTCCTCATTGCTCCTGGCTCCAGCCTGCTGGACAGACCGGGTCCACCCCAGGGGAAGGACCAGGGACGGCGGGTGGTGGGAGGCAGGGTCCCCTGCAGAAGCTCTTGGTCCTTCCTCCCCGCTGTTCCTGAAGCTGCGGCAGCTGTGGCCTGTTTCCAGGCGGCAGCAGACTGGAGCCCCAAGCTAGTCCACGACCCCCACCCCAGCAGCGATGCCGGGGGCTTCTCACTGCCACGGAGGAGCATTTATAGGGGGCTGGGCCTCCCCCGTGGGCACCAAGCCCAGTCTCCCCCTAGGGGCACCGTCTAGCTTCTAAAAGGCCCAGAGGGGCCTGCTGGGGGGGCAGTGTGCCAAAACTTCACCTCTCCATTCTTCTGAAAGGACAGACGGGGGTCTGGAGAGACTGGCCCCAGGCCAGCCCCGGAGCTTCCAGGAGGAGCCGTCCTAGCAGGTCTCGTCTGCCCCCGGCACAGGTGGGGCCACCATGGCCTGCCCCTGGCCGCCAGCTCAGCCTTCTCTGGGCAGAGCTGGGGACACCAAGCTGCCTCTGAGCAGACGGGCAGTGGAGGGCCAGAGCTGGATAGACCCACCGGGGCTCCGGAGCAGCTCTGAGCCCTCCTTTCAACCGTTTGTCTGAGTGTCCAGAGCCCACACCCTCGTTTGCAGCCTCTCCAGCACAGTGGCCGTGCTCCCCAGGTAGGGTCCTCCTTGACAGGCTCCACGGCGGGTTTCCTCTGGAATCTGTAAACACACATGTGCTTTCTGTGCCAACAAGTAAATGAAACCACATGGGACGGTTTGAAGCTTCTAGAAGTTTATACACCATAATAAAAACAGACGAGCTAAGCTCCAGGGGTGCAACAGGCACAGAGCTGGGCCTAATCAACCTCGAGCAGGAAGACACGGGGAGCTGCAATGGGGTCTGGGGGCAGGACGAGGGGCTAGGGCCTGGTGGGGGCCCCCAGAGGGAAGGTCACGGGGAGCCAGAAATGCTCTTTCCTCAACAACCAACTGTTGATATCTTGCCAGTCTGCCAAGCCCAGTTTCCATGCCACCACTTCCAGGCAGCTCTCCAGGGTTTCCTCCCACCTCCTCCTCTGTGGTACTGTTGCCCCTTCAGCCCTCCATCACCTCCAGTCTTGTATGCTTTGGAGACACGGTCATATAGGTGTTCCCAGAGGAGAGGGGCAGGGTCCTGTCTCGCCACTGGCCTTGGTCAGAGTAGGGGGCAGGAAACCCTGGCTGGCTCAGTCTGGGGCCCCTGAAATGAGAGGGACTGCAATTAGGGGTGAAATGGAACCATCCTCAGCTCACAAGGACGTGGGGCTCTGCAAAGGCAGCTGGCCACCTCCCCCGCCGACCAGCCCCAGTCCGTGACTCAATTCCCATGCTCGTGCTGGGCGTGGCGCCTCCCTGAGGGCTGCAGCCCTGGGGGCAGAGCTTGTGTGATGCCCACACAGTGCCAGGTGCTGACACCTTGGGAGTGGGGCTGGCCATCATCCTAAAGACCACCTCTCCCGGAACGGAGCAGCCCCTCAGGTCACCACCTGCACAGGGAGCCACTGCTGGTCTGGCGGCTCACCGCCGTCTGCCCTCTGGCTTAGAGACCTGCTGCATCCGAGGTTGTGAAGTGGACACGTCACCTGGCCCCGGGGAGCCTAAGATGCCCTGCTCCACAGAGACAGGTGGCGGGAAAGGTTTCTCCCAGCCCCAGGCCTGGCCCTCTTCCTGAACCTTCCTGCTGGGGGCCTCGCCCTGTCTCCTTGAGGGAGCCTCCTATTCTGCCACCTGCACAGAGAGGACAGGGGCCGTCCACTCGCGCCCAGGAGCAGTCCTGTGGCACCAAACATGTCAGTCCCCTCCCTCCACCTCCTCCACCCCTCTGCAAAGGAGAGGAGGAGTGACTTACATGACGGGGGCTCCGGGAGACCCCAACAGGCCCTGCAGAGGCCCTGGGTTGTGGTCGGGCTCCTGTGCCCAGAGGAATCACGCCTCATGGTCTCTCTCTCTCCTCCCTCTTGCTCGCTCTCTCTCTCACTCTTTCCTCCTCTCTAGGTGGCCTGATGGCTTGTGCAGTGTGCTGCCCTCCCCACCCTGTCCCCACCTGCTCCTTCCATTCTCGCTCCTCAGACTGGATGGGCAGACGAGTCCGGCCTTGGCGTGATTCTTTCTCCTGGCAGAGGATGGGGTGGGAGAGGAGGGCAGGGACAGCAGCAAGCCGGGCCCCACGCCCTCTTGCTCTCCATCCAGCTGATGAAGGACAGGGCTGACAATCATGCAACGAGCGTTCAATGGCATCGGGACCATTCTGGGTTCTAAGGACGCAGCCATCAGGACCAACGCCCTTGCCCTGGAGGACTGGGCAGAGGCGTCCGCTGCTCTGCTCCCCATCCCTCAGGTTAGGCAGGAGCTTGGGGCTGGTTCCCTGGGGTACGTGAGCAGGAGTGACTCGTGTCTGGAGCGTTTGTGACAGGGCCCTGGCCTCGTGTCTGTCTCTGCAGTGTGTTGGGGTGGTGGGACCTCCACAAACCTGGGACCCAGAGTGGAGCACAGCACCCCCTCACCCCAACGCCCACTAGGATTGTAACTTGTGCAATACATTTTGGTGGGCTCAGCCACTGAGATTTCACGTGTTAATTTGTTGTTGCAGCTTAACCCAAGGGACCCTGATTACACGCAGAGCTGCTATTCAACGGGAGGGGTCGTCAGGATGCCCGTGAGCAGGGAGTCCCACTGCCACATGGGAAGATGGGGTGTGTCAGGGTTAAACAAGCCGATAAACAAGAACTTCCTCAGGGCGGGGGGCCCTGGGAGAATGGGGCTCCTGGTCTTGGCCCCGAAAGGTGAGGCCTCAAGGAGAGATGCGAACGTGATCAGCTTCCGGCCTGCAGGTAGTGTGACTGAAGCCCCTGGTGTCCCGTGTGCACGCGCTTGCCTGGGAGCCTGCTGTCCCCTGGCCTGGAGAGCAGCCAAATGGACAAGCAGGTCCCCAACCCAGATGTGGGGTGAAGGGGTGTTTCAGAGACTGAGGGGGAGTGGAAAAAATGAGTCTCTCCTCCACCTCTTGGCCTGTGTGTGTATGTATGTGATGTGTGGTGTAAGGTGTATGTGTATGTGTTTTTGTGTGTGTGTGCGCACAGTGTGGTGTGTATGTGTGTGTGTGTGATGTGTGGTGTGCATGTGTGGTCTAAGGTGTGTGTATGTGTCTTTGTGTGTGCATGTGTATAGTGTGGTGTATATGTGTGTGTGATGTGTGGGGTGTGTGTGTGGTATAAGGTGTGTGTGTGTGTGTCTTTGTGTGTGTGTATACAGTGTGGTGTATATGTGTGTGTGTGATGTGTGTGTGTGGTCTAAGGTGTTTGTGTGTTTGTGTGTGTGTGTGTACAGTGTGGTGTATGTGTGTGTGTGATGTGTGGTGTGCGTGTGTGGTCTAAGGTGTGTGTGATATGTAGTGTGTGTGTGTGGTATAAGGTGTTTGTGTGTGTTTTTGTGTGTGCATGTGTACAGTGTGGTGTATGCGTGTGTGTGTGATATGTGGTGTGCGTGTGTGGTCTAAGGTGTGTGTTTGTGTCTTTGTGTGTGCGTGTGTACAGTGTGGTGTATATGTGTGTGTGTGATGTGTGGTGTGTGTGTGTGGTATAAGGTGTGTATATGTGTCTGTGCGTGTGTGTGTACAGTGTATATGTGTGTGTGTGTGTTGGTGAAGGTGTTCACAATCATCGGGGTGTCCGGTCCAGTCTGTCTGCAGCACAGCCTGAGGCCAGGCCCCTCTCACCAGGCTGAGCTGGGTGGCTCACTCCTCCCCCGCCACGCTTGTCGGCGACAGCCTGCTGGGGTGGGGAGAGGGGACCGACTCTGGCAGCTCACCGGCAAGCTCGCACATGCCACCTGAGCTGCCAGGGCCGCTGAGCAGTCGGTTCCCAGACAAGGCTGCACGTCTGCGCATCCACGTGGTCACGATGAATTGCAGATCAGTGGCCCAACTGCTCCGGAGAGCCCTTCCCCAGCCAACAGCTGCCCGGCATGTGTGTGTCCCTCGGGAGCCACAACCACGGAGCTAAGCCCCGGGAGGGCCCAAAGACAAGTTTGCGCAATCAGAAGACAGTTTGTTTTCTTCTGAAAACAGTACTTGGAAGGAAGGTTGCCATGGACAACTTAGCGTGACAGAATGGAAGGATCCTTGCACATTTAGTTTAGGAGCTTGTAACTGCTCAGCCCAAGGATGCTCCCCGAGGCGGTTAGAACGGCTCCTGGTTCCAGAAAGAACTTGAATCGACCCCTTCGTTCTGTGGGCCGTGAAGCCACAGCTCGGAGAGTGTAGGGATATTTGGCATTTCTAGTCCATGTAAAAAGCAAACCGGGTCAACTGTATTAACCGATAAACAAGAACTTCCTCAACAGCACAAACATCGTGCGGAGGAGTGAATCACAGATCACAGGGGCGTGGGGAGGACCAGCCGAGGTGGCCGCCTCCGCTTGCTGAGGCCACACGCGTGAAGCAGGAAAGAGGGAAAAAGCGAAACTCTCGCTGGCTAAAGAGAAGGGAACAATATCACTGTTCCAAATGATGTATCTACCCGAGACTCAGTAGAAAGTGTGTTTTAAAAATCCTTCCAATAGAATTCTTCATCAGAGAATATGGCTGTCGAGAAGACCTATATCCGTGTCTGTTTATCCTCTCTATTTTTTCTATATACCAGAAATAACTTGAAAAAAAAAGAGAGAAAATAATTCAATTCAAACTTGCCTAAAAAATGAATCACCTAAGAAAAGCCTTAACCAGAAAATTCTTGGACATTTATGAGGAAAACTATAAAATTCTATCAAGAGCTGTAAAGGGAGGTTTGCATAAGTGGGGGGCGTACCACACGGCTGAATAGGAAGACGGGGTGTTGTAAAGACGCCCGCCCTTCCCAGTTGACACATAGGTTTGATTCCATTCCATTCTCACTGGGATTGGCAGAAGTACGCACTTGATAAAAAATTCTAAATTAAGATGGAAGGATGAATGTGTAGAAATGGCAAAAAAAAAAAATACAACCCATAAAAAACACCTAACAAGGAAGGACGAACCCTACCAGAGATTAAAACACTAAGAAAGCTGAATCTCTGCTAATTAAGAAACAGAATGACCAGGAAGCGTGGGGAGATTGGCCTGTCACCAAAGGATATTTACTATTGGGTTCTGTGCCGTTTGTACATGTTGTCTATCCAAATCGTAAAAATATTTAAAAAGCAGGCACACTAGCAAGCTTTATATGTTTATATTCAGGCCAGTGTAGCACTCGTGCCGGGACAGACAGATGGGTCAAGAGAACAGACTTCACTACACGGAAATCTTTAAAAATACAACAAAGCCGAAAATGGTGAGTCAATGGAGACAAGAAAGATTGTTTGATGAATTATCAAATGAGGCATTTTTGGAGGAGGAAAAACAACAACAAAAGCATCATACAGCAAAGTAAATTGCAGATGGATTAAAGAGTTAAGTGGAATAAAAATCATAACAATCTTGAAGAATACTGATATAAACATTAAATCTTTTGATGGGGAATTTTTTTCTGTTTTAAAAGCAAAAGGAAAAACTAAAAAGGAAAATCGATAGATACAATTCTATACAAATTGAAGATTTCTGTAAGTTCAATAATAGCATAACCAAAAGCAAAAAACAAAAATCAGATTAAGAAAATTATTGTGTGTAAATACCAAACAAATATAATAACTAATCAATAACAACTGATACTACCATGATGGTTTACATAAGAGGAACCATCTTACTAATAGACATACAGAAAGCTAGAATAAGATAGTCATAAAATCAAATTAAAGAAAAATGTTATTTTTAAGAAATAATTTTAAGGCAAAAATTTATCCTGTGTTGTAGTAGGGTGTATTAGTAGAATTATTTTGGACAATACTGTGTCAAGAAAGTTAAATATTTCTTGCTATTTAGCCAGCAATTCCACCCTATTTTAAGAAATGCTTCTTATTTGCAATCCTATGTTAGAAAATAATCCTAAGTACAGAAAAAGACTTTCTGCACACATACATTCAGGAAAGGAAAAAAATGCATCTTGAAGGTAGGTCTATAGAATAGACAAGGAAAACACAACATATTCATGGACTGGAATACTATACAGCCATTATAAGGTTTTCTGTAATGTACAGTATGATCCCAATTCATAAATCAAACCATCACACAAAAACAATTTAGGAAAAGTATGGAAGGAAATATTCTATTTTAATAGTGGTGTCTTTAGATGGGGGAACTGTGGCTGACTTTTCTTCCTTCTAGTATTCTGTAGCTTTTCAGTTTTCTTTTATTAGCATGTATTACTTTCATAATTTAAAAAACTCAACAAATATTACTTATTTTAAATGAGTTTACCATGTCCCCATGGTTTGTTCGTCCCCTCCTTTTATAGGACATGTTTTGTCCATTAATAACAACAATTATATTAAAAAGATATTAGAAACAACCCAGATTTCCGATGATATAGGAGTGAATATATGGCAAATCCAGCCACTAAAATACTAAGGAGCCTTTTAAAATTACCAAAACTAGTATAGCAATATAAGAGATGATCTCATTTTTATGTAAAACCCCCTCTAACTCCAAATGATGCACTCCAAAATATCTCTAGACGGCAGACTTACTGGTAACTTTTATTTTCTTCTTTGTGTTGTTCAAAATATCCAAGTTTTCTATTAAAAAGGTTTATTCCGTTTAGAATCAAAGAAACAAAATCAAAGCCCACTTAAAAAACATGGAGGACATTTGAACAAATGTGCGAGGACAACTGAATATCCGTGTGAAAGAATGAAGCTGGACACTTCCTCACACCTTACACAAAATTTAAGTCAAAACGAACAGTGGACCTTATGTAAGAGCTAAAACCACAAAACTATTAGAAGAAAACAGGAGGAAATCTTTGTGACCTTGAGTAGACAAGAGTTTCTTAGATAAGACACCAAAAGCATAAGTGGCAAGAGGAAGAATAGATAAATTGGACTTCATCAAAATTAAAAACTTTTGTTCTGCATACAATACCATCAAGAAATTGAAAAGACAGCCCAAAGAATGGGAGAAAATATTTTCAAATCATATCTCTGATGAAAAACTTGTATGCATAATATAGAAATAACTTTTACACTTCAACAATAAAAAGATAAATCACCCAATTAAAAACGGGCAAAGGACCCGAACAGACATTTTGCTAAGGAAGATATACAGATGACTAATAACCACGTGAAAAGATGCTCAACATCATTACCCATTGAGGAAATGCAAATTAAAACTAGGATGACTAACTCAGCCTGGGGAGTCAGATCAGGCTCCATCTGTCAATCCATTCACCCACCTATCCACTCGTTCTCTCATCCATCCATCCATCCATCCATCCATCCATCCACCCATATCTATCCATTCATCCATCCATCCATCTATTCACTCATCTGTCAACCCGTTCACTCATCCATCCACCCATCCACCTGTATCCATCCATCCACCCATCTATCCACCCAGCCATATCAATCCAACCATTAATCTGTCTATCCACACACACATCCATCCATCCAAAACTGTTTATAGAGCTCCTTTCACCCTTACTGTTCTTGATGCTAAGGATTCATCACCGAATAAGGCAAATTAAGCCAGTTCTTTCATAGATCTTACCTTCCAGTGTATGTAACATAAAATAAACATATAAAATAATTTTAGATGCAGATAAGCACCAGAGGAATATAAAACAGAGTAATGAATGGAGAAAGTCTGGCAGCCAGAGATGACGTCTCTGGGGATGTGCTGTTTGAGCTGAGGCTCAGGTGAGCAGGAGCCACCCGTGTGAGGATCCACAGGGGTATTGCAGGAGGGGGATTGCAGGCGGAGGAGCCGACCATGCAGAGGCCAAAGGCAGAACCAACTGGGCTTGTTCAAGGAACAGAGCCAAGGTTAGTGTACCTGGAGTTTAGTGGCTTTGGGGGAAGAGAACATTTACGCCAAGTGTCAAAGGACGAGAGTTTGCCAGGTAGAGAAGGGAGTGGCAGCAGTGTCCGTGCAGACCTGGAGACGAAGGGACTTGGTGCTTGTCCAGCAGGACCAGGCACTTTTAGATGTTATTCTTTCCCAGAGAAGAATAAACAAGTAGGAATAGCCCAGAAATCCCTAGAAAAGAAGAGCAGTGGGGGTGATCGACCAGCCGTAATTCATATTATAGAGCCTCTTTGATTAAAACAGTGTGGCATCGGTTCATTTAGAGACAAACAGACCAGTGGAACAGAGCCGAGAATCCAGAGTTAGGCCCAGGAGCATGTGGAACGTGGTTGAGGTGACTTCTCAAGTGGGTGGGGAGAAGAATTTTTTTTTTTGGTGAAGAAGATTAGCCCTGACGTAACATCTGTTGCCAATCTTCCTCTTTCTGTGCTTGAGGAAGATTAGCCCAGAGCTAACATCTGTGCCAGTCTTCCTCTACTTTGTGTGTGGGATGGCTCCACAGGGTGGCTGATGAGTGGAGTAGATCTGCACCCAGGATCCAAACCCATGAACACGGGACTGCGGAAGTGGAGTGTGCAGAACTTTGACCACTGGGCCACGGGGCCAGCCCGGGAGATGAACTTTTTAATCAATGGCTTTGGGACACCCAATAGCCGCATGGACAAAGGTAGCATTGAATCTGCTCCTCTCAAAAGATCAGAGATGAAACCACACTAGTGCTAGGAAAAAACCTGGATGACTTTTTTACAACCTAGGACAGAGAAAAGCTTTTATGACTATGACTCCAAATCCAAAAGCAGTCACCAAAGATGAATACATTTGCCTGGATAAAATTAAAATGTTTGTATGGCAAAATCCACCATCAGTAAGGTCAAAAGACACACCAAATATTTGTAACTAACACCACAGATGCAGGACTAAAATCACTGATACACAGAAGTTCCTCACACCAAAGAAAAATTCCAGTGATCTGTAGGAAAATGGGCAAAAGATATCAATAAACAGTTTGTAAAAGATAAGAAGGAACTCTCTTAAATATACGAAACAGTGCCCAATCCTGCTCACGTAAAAGAAATGTGAATTAAAACCACACTGAGATTCCATTTCTCACTTATCACATTGGCAGAAACCCAAAGATTTAACAACCTATTGTGTTGGTGAGGCTACGGAGAAACAGATAATCTTATTGATCACAGGTGGGAATGCAAAATGGCGCCATTCCTAAGCAGGGGAATGGGGAATATCTCCCCAAGTCACATGTGTATTTGGCCTTCCATCCACTCATCCCTCTCCTATAAACCTATGCCCAGGACACGCTGGGAAACGTACAGTGACATTTGCACAAGGCCATCACCGTGGCTGTTCATTGAGATGCAAGGACCGAAAACTCTCAGATGCCCATCACAGGAGACGGACCGAATTCTGGCCGATTCCCACAGGGAGTGCGGTGCAGCCGTGGGGAGGCGTGAGGGGGTGTCAGGCACCAGCGCACAATGATATCAAACACTTAACGTTACGTGGGCAGAGCAAGGCACAGCCAGTGTTCAGAGAAGGCCATCAAAAGGTTTGTAGGCAGACGTGTGTGCTTCTTGCATTTCCTAAAAGAACCGATGGAAGGATAAACCCCAAACTAATAAAAATGGGTGCCGATGGGGGTGGGGAGAGAAGGGGAGGAGGGGAGAGGGCAGAAGTAAGTCTTCTGTGGGCTGCCCGGGCGTGGCTCAGTCCTCACTCTGGAGCCATGTAAACGCCTTACTAACAGGTCATGCAGAATACGTCAGCCCTACAGCTGGGACACAAACAGGAACAAAGGAACTCAACTGTCGATCAAGTTGGGGGCGGGAAATCTTCATGTAGCTTTGCAAAAGCAGTATTTTGAGTGTAGAATCTTAGTGAGATATATTCTAAGGACAAAGAAATCTTGAAAAATGTTCCTCTAAGACAAAGGAATTGCAGAGGAAAGAAGTAAGCAAATACTCTCCTCTCTGATGGGAGACAGGGAAAGGCATCACAAGACACCCCCCACCCACCGCCCCACATGTATCTGATTTCTCTCCAAGGCAGGGCACAGGGTAGACAGGAAGGGGTTGGTCCCAGGGTCAGCCGGGTAGCTGAGAAGCAGGCGGCAGGTGGTGGGGAGGAGGGTACTGGCCTCTGCTCGCCAGGCATCCAGCTGGAGGTTCCAGGCTGGCTCTGAGGTCCTTCCACCGCAGCTGGCTTCCGGCCTCTGGGTGGAGTGAGTGAGGACAGCAGACACACAGGCTGGTGGAGGAGGGGCAGGAAGGACACCTCCAAGAGCCCAGGCTGAGGCTGGGACACTAACTGGGCTCCCTGCAGGGGAGACCCTCAGGCTGGTCCTCACCGCCTGTCCCAGGATCTGGTCTGGCCTGGTTCTGGTGACAGTGGAGGACCTCTGGGGAAGCAGTGGAAGCAGGGGTACCTGCAAGGGGCTGGGGCTTAGCATCAGCAGAGTGGAAGCAATCCACAGAAAAGGCTGGAAGGAAAGTGGGGGGAGGGGCAGAGGGAGGGAGAAGAGAGGAGAGGCGAGAGCAGGGAAGCAAAGAAAGAGTGAGAGAGGAGGACGGAGAGAGAGAGGGGTGGGGAGGAGGGGAGGGAGTGGGGACAGCGGGAGGCGCACTCAAGTCCTGGCAGACCCTGTGCTGCAACTCTGCGTTGACAGCATCCCTCCCATTTTCCAGATGTGCAAATGGAGGATCAGGGCTGGTGACTTGGCCAAGGCTGCACAGCCAGTGAGCCCCGATGGCGGGCACATGTCAGACCCTGTGCTTCTGGGTACTGAGAGAGTGTAGACTGCGCCCTGTGTTTGCAGGCCCCCCCGCCCCCTGGGCCTGGGAACCACAGGTCCCCCAGCCTTGGGGCCAGGGGCAGGACCAACCTGGCTGGGTGAGACAATGGGAAATGCCATATCCCTGGGAGCCCCTGGCCCTGCTGCAGGTCTCAGCTGGCAGATTCCAGCAGCCCCGTCAGGAGGGGCCTGTCCAGCTCCTTCCAGACATGCAGACACTTCCGTAAGCTCAGCACTGAAGTGCAGAAAGGATGACAGGTGCCATCACCCCCGACCACCTGTCACTGGAAACCAGCCGCCTCCTGTCAGCAGCCCTTCAGGCCCAGGACAGCTTGGCCTGCTTGCTCAGAGCTCCAGTTCCAGCCCAGCCCCCTCCCACAGGCCCCCCTTCCCCGGTGGACGGCAGAGCCCAGCGGCCCTGTGCGCTCACACCATGCTCCTGGCTCCAGCTGGGGCTGGGCTGCTGCTGGCCCCAGGGGTTTGGGATGGACAAGACCCTGCTGGGAGGATGGATGAGGCTCAGGGATGGGGTGAATAACCTTGGGAGGGAGCAGATATTGCTGGTGCTCCCCTACAGAGGCCCAGAGAGGGAAAGTGCTGCCAGTGGGGGGACTTGTGGAGGCTTCACAGAAGAGAGACAGGCTTGGGAAGGGATGGGTCCACGGGAGGAACAGAGGTGTGAACAGGAGGGCGATGGGAGTGTCAGGCCAGCAAGGGCCCAGCTGGAAGGCAGACCCAGAGCAGGGCATTCCCAGAGAACTTCTTGGGGGCCAAAGGGCTTGGACGGGCACCGCCCCTGGTGGAGGGGGTCCCTGAGGGTCCCGGACAGGAGTGGCCCCACTGGAGCTGGTTCAGGGCCTCGGTGAGCCAGAGGAAGAGATGGGACCTGGAGCAGAGGCTTAGGCAGGGTTCTGAGCTGGACGTGTATGGATGGAGATGAGGACAGGCATGAACTCAGTGGGAAAGAGATGATATCTTCCCCTCACCAACTGTAACTGATTTGACGTTCCTCTGTCATGAGCGTGGGCGGAAAGTGACAGTGGGGCCGACGAGGCCATGGTGTCTGCCTGTCACACAGCTGTGGCCGGAGTCACACGGCTGGTCAGGCTCATCACTGCCGAAATGGCTGGGGTAGGTCTTCCTATATGGAGTGTCAATCAATAAAAACCACTTTGAATGTTTGATCATTTCAATGCTGTGTGTTTCTTTTGAGAAACCTGCATTTTATTTTATGCACTTAACAACGTTATGCCGGGATAGGGCCCTCAGTCTCCCTGGCTGCCATGGGGGTGCACGGAGGGTCAAGCCAGGTGAGGCGTTGACCGGTGGGCAGGAATGGGTGGGGAGAGGAAGCTCCTGGGGATAAGAGCTGAGCTTTGGGGGTGGAGCCAGGCCCTTGGCCACACCCAGAGCCGTGACCCCAGCTGACTGGCTGGCATCCAGCAGCAGAGGCTGCTTTTAGCCCTGCTCCAGGCCAGCCGCAGCTCAGGCCGGGCAGGCACGGTGACCTTGTCAGGGGTCACCCCACACTCACAGGGGTCAATTGCAAGGGGAGGGCCCATCCTCAGCTAGGGCTAGGAGGGTGACAGGGGCTGGGGGTAGCCTGCTTGACCTGGGGCTGGCACTCCAGTAGCCCTGCCCCCGCCTGCCTGCCCAGCAGTGGTCCAGGAAGCAGCCTTATGGGGTGCGTGCCAGGGCCTGAGGCTGACAGCTGCACATTTACTGTACCCCACAGGCTGGGGGGCGGGAGGGGCGGGGAGAGGATGCTGCTGGGCATCTGCAGCCTCAGGGCACAAGCCAGACCTTCTTCCCTCTCTGCCTGTGGCATCTGCAGCCCTGTGGCTCCCCCGAATCCTCCTCCGTCCTCTTCAGTCTCTGATGCTCCAAGGCTGGTGGGGACCACAGGTGGGCTCACAGCTCAGAGACTGAAAGCTTCGAAGGCATCCTGGGAAAAACACACTAAACCACAAAACTCCTGGGTGGCTCTAGGGCCACACAGAATTCCCTTGCATGTAGGAAATTCAAAGGCATTTTGTGTTCAGGGTTGGCGTCCAGCGTGAGATTTCTTCTGGCTGGAGGATTTGGAGGCCGTTTCTGCGGGGTGCGGATGGACATGCCAGAGCAATGATCGTGGGCCTGCCCCTTTGGGGGTGCAGGGGGCCCCACCCAAAGGGGCTTGTGTCCTGTGGGAGAGATTGGGCACATTACGCAATGACCCACACCTCCCTTGTTTCCAATAGCTCATAGTTTGCAAAGTATTTGCACTTCCACTCTCTCCATCCTCACTGCACCCCTGAGGGCTCCACGTCTCGGGGTTGTCAATGTGGCTCTACAGAAGAGGGAGCCGGCTGGAACCTGCCAGGTGTCAGCTCTCCTTAGAGGCTGACACCGTCACTGTCTCCCCAGCTGCCTGTGGGCTTCCAGAGCAGCAGGGACGTGCGGAGTCTAGTTACACAGGCCCTGGTGTAGACGGTCCTGGACTCAGTCCCGGCTCTGCCACTTCCGGGCTGTGTAACCGTGGGCAGGTCCTTAAAGCCCTCGGGGCCTCAGCTGCCTCTCCTGTGAACTGAGGCTCAAGCGGTGCAGGAGGTGCATCCTGCATCTTGCTGAGCTGAGAACTAAGCGAGAGCATCTCAGAGATCGCGGGCATGAAGCCCGCACATGGAGAGCGCCCAGTCCTGGGCAGCACCTGTCCGCACTCTGCTCTAACCCAGCCAGGGCTTGGCCGGGAGGGCTGGACGGGCGCCACCCTGGAGTCCCGTGGGCACAGAGTCACCAGGGGCAGGTCCAGACCACGGTCCTCAGCCCTTGGGCTGGCGGGCCGCTGGGGGACGAGAGTGCCCATTGGTCTGGCTTTGGCTCCTGTGGACCCTGTATCTGTTTCATGTTGGAGGAACGCTCCGTTATTTCCCACAACGTGCTGCTTTCACTGGACGCCAAACAAAAGGTTTCCTTTCTCCTTTTCAGGCCCGCTCTGTGACCACAGTGTCCCCATTGTTAAGTAAGGGCGATCGATGCACTGTGGAGGTGGGACTGCCCTTCGCTACAAGGGGTTACAGCTGGAGGGGCCACAGCCCCCAAGGCTCGAAGCCCAGCCAGTGGGGGCTGTGGGCCCCTCCGCATTCCTGCCCCTCCTGTAGGTGCCGCACCTCTGTGATTGCGGCGTCCCACCCCAAGGCGGGATGGAGGGCCTGAGCCTGCACCGATCCCGTCAATGCCAGATCAGTCAGCCATGCAGGCACCAGGGCAAACTCACTCTGCAGGCTTGTGGCCAGCAAGCCGAGGGGCACCGGGGACTGGTCCCACATTTTACTGAAGAAAGACGTTTGTTCCAGAGCGCCCCCATGGGCGCTTTCTTGAGCTTGAGCGCCCCCTTCTGTTGGAGAGTCAGTGGAGGCGAGCTCCAAGGGTCCGGCCTCCCCCAGGCCCCCATGTCCTGGGATTTGGGGGCTTCCACGAGCCCCGCACCTGGGATGCTCATTGAGAACCTGGAGGAAGAGCCAGTGGATCTAGAATCAGAAATGGAGGGAACGCTGGGCCTCTGTCTGGAGAAGATGGCCTCCAGGAGCCTGTGCGAGAGCCGAGCACAGAATCGGGCCCCTGAGCTTCCTCACAACCCAACTCTTTCCTAGGAGCCAGAATTTTGGCTTTGACTCAGAATTGCTCAGCGTGGCATGAAGGCTGAGTTCAGTACAGCGTGGGGTGCGGGGGGAGACTGTCTCCCGAAGTGGGGCCAATGTGATCCCGCTGGGCTGCGGGCCCTGCTGGTGTCAGAAGCTGCCAGTCTTCCTGGCTCCTGACACACTGCTCCACCGAGGCCCAGACGTGTGCAAGATAAACGGGCTGATGGGGAACAAATCGAAGTTACTCAGCAGAGGTGGAGAAACAGCCCTGAGACTCTCCTACAGCGTGTCCTGTGTAGCTCATGACCTCCTGGGTGAGCTCCTAGGACACACTGGCTGTGCAACATGTCACTCAGAAGTCTACAAGCGGGCCTAAGTATGGTCATAGGGAGAAATTAAATTCTGAAGGACCCATCCTAGAACGATGCTCTCATGTCTGAACAGATGAGGGCACCCTCTGAGGCCACAGCTAGCCAGGAACATCTGTTTCCTTTGGGGCCCCTCCAGATAGACACCACCAAGCTCACCAAGGGTGGGCAAACTTGCTCTGGTTTTACGTGCCTGGGGCTCTTGCTTCCACTAAGTGATCAATAAACCAAAGCGGGGCAGGGTGAACTGCTCGGGCCACGCACGGGGCTTTCTCCTCACCTGGTTGCAGCTCAAGGATCCATGTCCACCTTCAAGGGCTGCCCATTCCTGTCATTCTGGCCTTCTCTCTTTAGAGACGTGCAGAAAGCAAAGTTTATCACCCCAAACATTACAGTGTGGCTCGAGGCATAAGCCCTCAGGAGAAGGAAGCTGTGGGTCCATGTGGGAGCCAGGTACCTCCAGCTGGAGGCCCGGCTCACCTGTGGGAAAGGCGCTCTGCTCCCCAGGCTTCACCTTCACGTAGCTGCTGCTGGCACAACCCCCAGGCAGGTGGCCCCTGGAGAGGGGCATCAGGTTTGGCTAGTGATGTACCCTGGGGTCTCTGGCTCTACAGGAGGTGGGCGAGCTCCCCCACTGGGGGCTCTTGGTCTATTTTGTTCAGAGACGTACCCAGTACTGCCTGGCACGCAGAAGGTGCCTCATCAGTATGACTCATATGGGATGAATGGCTGGCTCATGTGTCTACAGAGCCGGGGTCCTCATTCCACTGCCCTTGGGTGGTCACACATTGCTCCATCTGAGCAAGTGGCACAGTTAGTTGTCCTCTTGTCATACGCAGGGAGGAGGGCTGCTCCTGGCCAGTGGGTGGCTGAGGATATCTGGGAGTGGCTTTGAGCGTCTCAACCACACCTACTCTCAAAGGACTTGGGAGTAACAGGGAGAAAAGAGGATGTGCATCTCCCCAAAGGATCAAGGGCCAGGTGTCCTTTCCCTTCCTGAATGCCAAGGCCACCACTCCCTGCTTTGGGGGCCACCTTGCTAGGACTAGAGGCTGATGGACACATGGCGTGTGGGAGCGTGAGGCTCTGCGTGGGGGAAGCACCTGAGGCCGGGCTTGCTGGTACCGTTGAGGGCCTGGCCCACTTGGTCCTTTGCGTAGCATCTCTGCCTCTGGTATAGCACGGAGAATGCTGCGAGTGTTAGTGATGGGAGGGACTAGGCCAGTTCCTGTCCTGTGCACATGGTCCAAGATGCACAGGGATTAATAAAAGCTACCAGCAACCACACTGAGCTTGAAAGACTTATCAGAAAGTGGTGATGTCTTACACTGGATGCAAGGGGCACTACCTTGAAACCCCCATGGAAAGTCTCTCCCTGGACCCGAGAAGGCCCTGGTGTGCAGGGAACCAGGTGAGAAGACAGGAAGGAATTTTCTCCGTGTAGGGTAGGAGGCCATGCTGGGTCCCACCTGGGGATCTGTCTTTTCAGCATGACAGTGGGCTCACGTTGACTCAACTTGCTGGAGTAACCAGAGTACTGGGGATGGAGGCCCACCTAACGGAACAGGCTGTGAATGGCTTTGACACCTGACATTGTTTTAAATTATTGAATTTTTATAATCTATACTTTCTGATATTAAAATCAACATATGTACATTGTGGAGATGGAGAAGTGTGACAACTACAAAGAGTTCAGCCAGGAAGGGTCCCTGATAACCCTACCACCTGGAGGTAGCCACTGACATCTTCCGACACAGCTGATGCCATTGCGTACAGTGAGGCAAGTTGGTTAGTTTCACTTTATTGAAGTGTGTGTACACGCTGAGCTTTGTACTCCGCTTTTTCTTCGAGGATTATGTCATCATCACTTTCCTATCGTTAAATTCTCTTCATAAACTTCATTTTAATGGTTACATAATATTAAGCCATAAAGATGCATTCCATGACCACTCAAATTTTCTTAATTTTTTCCTGTTGTAAATGATGATGTGTTAGGGTACTCATTTTTCAGTGCATCCTCAGAATTATTTCCTTAGGATAGGCTCCCGGGAGTTATGCCTCAATGCAATGCAAGTTTCCCCCAAATGAACACTACATTTTACACTCCCGTGGGATCTTATGAAAATATGTATTTCATCTCATCCTCTCCTGCATCAGGGATTCTGATCTTTATAAATCTTTGATGTTTTCCCAAAAATGGCATATATTTTACAAAACTGGGCATTATGGGGAGGTTGAACTACTTTTTTTCAAACACAGAGTGACCAACTGCGTTTCTTCATTGGTTAATTACCGATTCATAACCTTTTCTTCACTTAGAAGCTCGATCAAATGTTTTCTCCAGTTTGATGTGTCCATGTGTCCTGTTCATTTTGATGTACATGTATGTACTCACACAACATATTTCAATAACTCATTGTTTCCTTTTTTATTTCTTTCACTGATTTTTTACACATAGGAAATCCACCCTCAGCCAAGCCCAGAAAAATACTAGTGACTGTTCTATTTTTTGTCTAATAGTTTATAGTTTAATTCTTCTCTAATATTTTTGCTGTATGCTATGATGTGAGGATGCAAATTAGTCTGTCTTCCAATAGTTAATCAATTGATCTGGCACATTAGAGGTACATCAACCCCACCCTCGCCCCTCCAGCCTATAGTGAGGTGACACTAGCTCTATATTCCATGAAACTTCTACACTCCAGGACCTCTCTGGGCTGTGTATTTTGTTTCATTGGTCCTTCTATTAGCATACCAGTGCTGTGTTGATCTAATTCCTGTGATTTTAGTACATGTTTTAAAATTGAGCTGTTTCACCCTGCATGGTAAGGCATTTTTTAATATTTTTTTCAAATGAATTCTAGAATCATTTAATTCTGAAATATTTCCTCCTGAAGAATTTTTTAAAAATACAGTTTCTTTTTCTTTTCTTTTTTTTTGGTGAGGAAGATTGGACCTGAGCTAACATCTATGCCAATCTTCCTCTATTTTGTGTGTGAGACACTGCCACAGCATGGCTTGACGAGCAGTGTACAGGTCCATGCCCAGAATCTGAACCTGCAAACCCCAGGCTGCCAAAGTGGAGCATGCGCACTTAACCACTATGCCACTCGGCTAGCCCACCTCCGGAAGAATTTTTGGTAATGTGTTAAACATGTAAATTAATTTGCAAAGAATTAACAGCTTTGAAATATTCAGTCTTGCCATCTGGGGACGTGATATTTATCTCCATTTATTCATGTTAAAGTGAAACCCTCTCGGTGGAATTATTTGGGGTTTGGCTCGTTCCCGGGCATTTTGAGATTTTTGGTGCAATTGTGCTTGTTATCATTTTGTTTTGTAATGTGGTCCACTCACCTATTGTAGCCTATGGGAACATCTTTGATTACTGGATTTGTTTTTTTACACCCCACTTCTTTATTGAAACTTCTTATCAATCTGAATTTTCAGCTCATTCTTTTCGGGTTTTAAGTAGTCATCATTTTTCCTTCAAATACTGACAGTTCTGCAGCCTTCTTCCCTCCAGCTGGGCCTCTTCTTCCCCTGGAACGACATCACCGCCCTGACAAACCCTCAGACTGTTCAACAGGATGCAGTTGGCAAACAACCATTTTTAATTTCTGATTTTAAGGACCATTTTTTCTGGGATTCACTGTTGTATTACGTGGGGTGTTTTAAGGGATATTCTTTATCATATTAAAAATATTTCCAGGGCCAGCCCCGTGGCTGAGTGGTTAAGTTCACGCAGTCTGCTTGGACAGCCCAGGGTTTCGCTGGTTCGGATCCTGGGTGCGGACATGGCACCCAGCATCAGGCCATGCTGAGGCAGTGTCCCACATGCCATCACTAGAAGCACCCACAAATAAGATATACAACTATGCACTGGGGGGATTGGGGGAGAAAAAAACCAAACACAAAAAAAGAAGATAGGCAACCGTTGTTAGCTCAGGTGCCAATCTTTAATAAAAATATTTCCTTCTGCTTCTTGATTTTTATTCTTCTAATAAGAAGTAGGTGTCTATTTTCTCTAAAACCCTTCCAGCCTCCGAGCCAGGGACGTTCCACGGCGGCCCAGCCACGCAGAGTGGAGCAGGCTACTTCAGCACAGACCTGAGCCCCCTTCCATCAGGGACTCCCAGGGCTTTCCACTTTGGGACCCGTGCTGGCAGCTGGCAGCCAAGCCCGCTGTGCCAGCGTGTAGGTTCCCACGTCCCCCTTACCCAGTCCTTGGTCCCCGACCAGAGCGTGGCCTGCTCTCAGCTCTCCCCGGCTTCGCTGGGTCCCCCAGGGACGCGGTTTCCATGGAGAGCGCACTACCTTCCCTCTGAGCCATCCTCCACCTCCTGCTGTAAGTGAAACCCCTTTCTCACATCCCACAGAATTCAGAACCGGGAGGGGTCCTCCCTGCTCCTGAGGCTTCTCATCTCTGCTTATCCACAGTTGCAAAAACCCAGCTGTTCCTTCGAAGTTAATGCCATCTGGCTAAGTCACACTGCCCCCTCCAATCCAACAGCTTCCAGCTCCGCTTGTCCCCGATCCTCCCCTGGGCCCTGGGGTACCTACTTTTAGTCTTCCTCTGTGCCCTGACTCCTCCTGTCACGCTGAGTGGCTGCAATTTCCCCGAGAACACTCAGCACACCAGCCTCGTGTGGCCTGATGCCCTGAACTCCAGTGACGCTCACTTCTCTTCCTCTCCGCTCTCCCTCCTGGACCCTGCTGTGACCTAGCAGTGCCAATCGCTGAAACCTCCCTCCCTCTGCCCGGAGCCCCAGGTCCTTGCTGTTCTCTAGCTGTTTCCAGTCCATCAGCTCCATCCTGTCATCGCTTCCTCCCGTCCAGCCCCAGGGGTCATCCCTTGACCACTCCTGCCCATACTTCATCATCCTTGCCCCGCTTTTATTCCCGCAAGTCCATTGGGAACAATCCATTCTTTAGATCATTCCAAATGTTGGCCTGGAAAAATATCCCAAAGAACTGTGGCATTAACACCCCACTGTCATCCTTCCTGCCATTAGCCCTGGTCACCCTTCAGCTGGTGGCCTGAATGGCCATCCCCGAGGAACCAGCCACCCCTCTTCTAATAGGTTGTCGCAAGGCTCCCGTTGCCCTCACCTGCAGCCACCACCCACAGTGCCCACTGGGCCATCCATGAAATGGGAGGGTGCAATCAATGGGGGAATCCAGATCCTGTGCCTGGACCCCAGCTGCCAGGGATTTTAGGGTGAAGGAAGACGAAGGAAGATGTGTTAACATTTGCCATATTAACCACAGATCTTTCTTTAGTAAGGAGTAAGACCCCACAAATCCAACATAAGTGATTACACACACCACTGCAAAAACATCTCAGGACTTGCTCCCTTGTGCCCACGTGTGACAGCCTAGGCCTAGAGGCAAAATTGCTGGATTCATTTCCCCACATCCTCACTGCCGTTTTGTGGGCACTAGGGGTGAGCGTTGGAGAGGGACGTCTGAAGATTAGACTAGAAAATCCCCACCCACCAGCTCAGAGATGCGATGTGCATTCTTATCTCCACCTGGACACCGGGGTGAGAAAAATCTGTCCTGAACAAGGACTCAGGTCTGTGCCTCGAGTATTTTGGGGGATTCAGCTTTATACCACTGGGAATTCTAAGCTAGGAAGTTAACATTTAACGAGTCCCAGGCTAGTCCTGGGGGGCTGGCATAAGGCAGACAAACAGCAAAAGGAGCACCACGCCTGAGGCAGGCTCCCCCCACCCAGGTCCCAGGGCTTCCCGCAGTGTGTGTGCTGGTGCACGTGCACCTTCCAAGTGTGAGCTCAGTGGTCAGCATTTACCAAACTAGGGGGATCAGCACCCCGGAGAACCTCATCTATGAAAACAACCTGAAAGTAAATGTGGGATAAAGGTTTGAACTGAATAAACAAACAATACATTGAAATCCTAAGTAAAGAACAAGATTTGAAAAAGAACCAAAACAAGTTTCTAGAAAGGACTACATAGGTATTTGGAATTTAAACTTAATGGAACAGTTAAAAAGCAAATTAGATTCAGCTGAGCAGAGAATTATTGAACTGGAAGATAGACATTACAGGCTGAGTTGTATTCCCACAAAATTCACATGTTGAAGTCTTAACTTCCGGTACCTCAGAATGTGACTTTATTTTGCTTTTTGGTAACTTTTTTTCTTCTGATGAGGAAGACTGTCCCTGAGCTAACGTCTGTGCCAATGTTCCTCCATTCTGTATGTGGGATGCCGCCACAGCATGGCTTGATGAGCAGTGTGTAGGTCTGCACCGGGGATCCAAACGTGAGCCCCAGGCCACTGAAGCAGAGCATATGGACTTAACCACTATGCCACCCGGCCAGCCCCTCTGACTTTATTTTTATATAGCGTCTTTAAAAAGGCAGTTAAGTGAAAATGAGGTCATTAGGGTCGGACCTAGTCCCAGATGACTGGTGTCCTTATTGGAAGAGGAAACTTGGGCACAGATGTGCACCAAGGGAAGACCATGTGAAGACGCGGGGAGGAGAGAGCCATCTACAAGCAAGGAGGGAAGTCTCAGAAGAGACCAACCCTGCTGACACCTTAGTCTTGACCTTCTAACCTCCAGAATTGTGGAAAAGTTAATTTCTGTTGTTGAAGCCACTTAGACTGTGGCACTTCATGAGGTCAGTCCTAGTAGACGAATACAGCAGATTTAATAAATTACCCAGAATGCAACAGAGAAAGATGAAGAGAGAGAAAAAAGGATAAAGTAAGAGGGAGCCAGCCCTGGTGGCCTAGTTCAGTGCTCTCGCTGCTTTGGTACCTGGGGTTCGTTTCCTGGTCTTGGAACCACACCACCCACCTGTCAGTAGCCATGCCGTGGCAGCAGCTCACATAGTAGAACTAGAAGGACTTACATCTGGGATATACAACCATGCACTGGGATTTTGGGGAGGAAGAGGAAAAAAAAGAGGAAGATTGGCAACAGATGTTAGCTCAGGGCAAATCTTTCCCTGGGGGGGGGGGAGGGGAAGAATCAAGTAAGAGGGAGGGGATAAAGAACCAGAAGGCCCAATATGTCAACAATGGAAGTCCCAGAGGCAGAGACTGATAAGTGGGGGAGAGGAAACATATGTGAAGGAAATGCAGACGAATTTTCCAGAATTGATAGACATGAATCCTCAGATTCAAGAGGCACAGAAGATCCAGAGCAGAATATGTAAAGGTAAATCCCCACTTAGACGCACAGTATGACTCTGCACGTGCCGGGCTCTGGAAGCGAGCTTGCTCAGCATCCATTCCAAGCTCCTCCAGCATCTTACGTCGTCACACCTGGGCACAAAGAAACAAGGACAGAGACGTTTCTGCAGTGGTGTGCATAACAACTTCAATGGGATCTTTGTGTTTTCTTTCTTACTAAAGGGAGATCTGTAGCTAACATGGCAAAACATTAATGCATATTGAATCTGGGTCTATTATATTTTAATCTCTACTTTTTCTGTGTTGACAGATTTTATAACGCGTAAGTCCAACAGGCAGTTTTCAACCTTGACTTATTGCATCGCTCTCTAGTTTTTGAAGACGTTGAGGATGACAGCAGATCCTCCCTCTAATATGGCTTGTCCTTCTCAGGCCCACTGTAGACTTTCTTCCTGGAGACACTCCATTGTGCGTATTCCTTGGGATTCGTATCCTTCCTCCTCTCTTTCTCTTTTTCTCTTCATTTCTTCTCTTTTCACCTTACAAACTTCCTGAGGGGGGGGGGTGGGTGGGTCTTACTCCATCTCATGTCTTCTACTTCCGTCTTTATGCTGAAGCCTCCCCCGTACGCCTTCCCACCTCCAGCCCTCGTCTGGAGACCCAGATCCAGACCATTCTCCGTTCAGCTTTCTGCTCCACGTTTTTGCTCAGATGTTTCACAGGCAGCTAAACTTCGTCTGAGTCTGAGCTGGCCTCTCTTCCCATCGCAGCTGGTACTCCTCAAAAGGTGGGTTCTTCTCCTGTTTGCTCTGCCCCAGTGGACAGAACAGCATTCCCCAGCCGGGCGGCGGGTTGGTACCCAGCTCCTCCCTGGTAACACCCACCTCCCTCACCCACCTGCCACCCCGGCTCCTCTGTGCCCGTGTCACCAGAGGCAACTTTCAAAAGCCTCTGTTTCTTGACCCCCACATGCATAGCTAAAGCAGGGCCTGCGTGGCACCCCATTCATTGAAATGGAGACATCTGGTAGCCGGTGACTTTTCCCTTACAGGCATTGATTTTGGCTAAAAAGTCAGAGTTGGATTCTGGCGGACAATACAGATTACCTTTCACACAACCCTCACACCTGTTGGCCCTGGACATGGGTAACTCTGAGTACCGGCGGGGACCACCACAAACGCTTGAGTCAAGATGGCCCCGGGAGGGAGGGCTGGAAATCCACAGGGTGGCATTTCCTGCGCCCCAGCACAGATGGCTCTGCTGGCGCATGGCTCAGTGTAACTCTTGTTAAGTGATTTTAATGATTTCAGCTTTGCAAAAGGAAAGACATACACTTGACCATGAGGAAAAAAAATCACAAAATGAAAAGCTTATTGTTACTAGGAGGTGGGATTATGGTGGATGGTTACCTTCTTTTCGGAAGTCGTCTGTGTTTTATCTATTTATTTACTAATGAATATATATATGACTTTAATAATGGGAAAACACTATTTTCCCTAAAATACTCTTTTTCGGAAACTAAATTCTGCCCCTGTGACTTCCCAGCTCTGGGGGCAAGACACGGGAAGGGATGTGGGAGCTGCCAGTGTGGCCCGAGGGTGCCTCAGCCCCACCATCCCCTGTAGCTCTGCTCCACGACAAGCCCCCTTGACAGGTGTCCGCTCCTCCCCGGAAAGTCAGCCGTGGCCGGCACCATCTGGTACTGGGGGTGGTGCCCTTGCAGGGGTCTCAGAGGAGCAACAGCCTTGGCTGCCCCACGCCCCACACTGCAGCCCGACCACCTAGCCGGATGCCTTCCTCTACAGAGGGAGAAATCTAGGGGTGGAGGCGAGCCCTTGCCTGGGTCTGCAGCTCCCTCTCGGGCACCTGGGGAGTCCCCAGTCTGGAAGCACAGCTCAGGCAAGGGGTGTGGACCCCACCCACCTCTGGCTGGAGGACACTGCATACTGGCCGGCCCTGAATGACATCCTCATTACACGTGGAAAAACATAGTGGTCTTGCTCGTGACGTCTGCCCTTCCAGCTGGGGGCCTTGGGTCAGTCAGACGAGCCCCTGGAGCCCGTGGCCTCACCCGCCATGTAGCTGTGTGGTGCAGCATCTCACACGGGGTGAGCA
Source organism: Equus caballus (assembly GCF_041296265.1). NCBI lineage: Eukaryota > Metazoa > Chordata > Mammalia > Perissodactyla > Equidae > Equus > Equus caballus. The sequence continues at coordinate 25,938,109 of NC_091689.1, read as the reverse complement.
GCCACCAAGGGAACTCTCAGTGTCATCCTTTACCCAGGAGCGATGTCTGATGCCACCAGACCCCTCAGAATGATCCCTTTTCTCTTCCTCTTGTGCAGGTGGGCATGGCTCAGAGAAGGGTGGGGCTCCAGAGACCGAAAGCCCCCCCCCAGCTGAGACCCCCTTCAAGTCCCCTCCCTCCCGACAGGTCTCAGGGAACATTCCCCCCGCGCTCACTGCTCCTTCCTATGGACCCTTCTCTGTCTCCCACCTTTCCCCGGGTAGGGGACAGCCTGGGCATCACCATCTGCCGTGTGTCTTGTTGGGGTGCAGGCAGTTGAAGCTCACACTGACTTCAGACCTGGGGTCTCTCCCTCACAAAGGGGCTTTGACCTCCTGTGATGAAACTGAGCTTGTAATGAAGCCCCCGTCCCTCCCACCTCAGCGGCCCCAGCCCTGCCCTCAGCCCCATGTGAGCAGGTCCTGCCCCTGCCCTCACCCCCCACCTGCGCCTATCCTGGGATGCAGCCCGCTCTTCTGCCGCTCGCTGCCCTGTTGTGCTCCGGCCGGAGGCTGTGGTCCAGCAGCATCTGTTTGCCTGCAGCTCCCTGCAAGGCGTCAGGGAAGAGGAGGCTGCGAGTCGGGTCTGCTGTGTGTTCTCCCCGCCTCACCAGCAGCCCTGGGGGCTGCCCTTCCAGAGTGAGCGCAGTCATGGCTCCAGCGCCGCCCCCAGCTGTCAGAATCTCAGTGCTGGCCAGGACGTGGGCCCCAAAGTGCCCTCCTGGCCAGATGGCGTGGGCTCGGAGGTGCTGCTTCCACCGTGCTGTCCGCTCCGCGGCCCACCAGGTGCCAGTGTGCACAGCATGCTCTCTGGCTCCTGCAGGCCCCACGCCCATCCAACTGCCTGTGCTGAGGGTCTTGGAACCAAAGTTGGCCACTCAGGATCAAGTCTCCCATCCAGCCACACAGCACCCGGCTCGTGGCCCAGGGAGGGCCTGCTTCTGTCTGCTGACTCCCTCCCTGAGGTGTGTGCAAAACCTCACAGGCCTCTGTCTTCTTACCCCGGACAGCATGCCCGTCCTGCTGTGGCCCAGCCTCACTCCTCCCCGGAAGGGACCACTTCTGTCCTGGGCCATCTCAGAAGCGGAGTGCTCCCCGGAGCCCACCCTTGCCGCCCACCTGCATCGACCTACACCCCCTGGGGCCAGCAGGCTGGCAGGTGCTGTGCAGGAGCTGGAGGCCAGGGGACCCAGAATCCTCCCAGGCTCCTCGGATGAGCTATTGAGGAGGACAGAGAGCCAGCTCCTGCCATTCCAGCCTAGCCCTGGAGGGTCAAGGCAGCCATTGGTTCTCCAGGGCTAGTCTTTGGGTCCGTCTAGGGTGGCCCCTCTACAGACCACTTCCCAAGGCCTCACCCAGCCTGCATTCAAAGCGGAGTCCTTGGCAGCCCTGTGGAGGGGAGCCCACATCCCCCCGGTCAGCTGTGCATGTGCCCCTCACTGCTAAGCAATGACGCAGGAAGGCCCAGGGTGGCTGTTAACTGTTGCTAACCACTACCAGCCACTGCCAGCCGTTGCCAACCCTTGCTAACCATTGTGAACCACTGCCAACCACTGGGATTGCACGATGAAGCCCCTTTTGACATGTGCACCTGGAAAAAATGCTCCCAAAGATCCATAAGGAGTGGCTGAGAGCAGGGTCTGCAGAGGAGGAACACGTCATGCTTTGCCTCACCAACTCTCTGTGGTCTTGGCGAGCCCTCTGCTCTCCAGGAGGGGAGTCCAGGCGATCCTCGATGGGCTTCCTGCTCTCTGTGAACTTGTGGTCTCCATGTCGGGGTGTTGGGGTCACTCCAGTTCCCAAGTCTGGGCTGGGGAGGTGCAGGGGAGACCTGTTGGAAGCCCCTCTGAATGGGTCCTCCGGGCCCTCTGGGGTTCGGGCAGAGGCTGGGGGCTGGTGGGGCAGGCGTCCAGGTTTCTGCAAGGCCTCGCCCCTCCCTCCCCTGGACTAACTCTTCAGGGGCCACCATCCTTGTATCTGGGCTGAAAGCTCTTTGAAAAAATTGGACAAGGCTGGGATTTTAGCTGATTTATTGATCATGTGAGTCATTCAACCAATACATCTGATTTGGAATAAAGCCTTGCGTCTTTGCTCCTTAGAAGCTGCTCTGATCCACACAGACCCAGCTTTGTGACTGACACCTGCTCACCCATCTACCTCCGAGCCGTTTTCCACAAGGGCCTCAGTCCCAGGGCTTGATGTGGGGGCTGGCGTCTGCGTGGCAGAAGGACTCTCGTCCTGGCCCTCTCCGTCCTTCCCGCCCTCCCTCCCGGCTGGCACTCCCTGTTGAGCCTCACCCTGGGCCCTGGGAGGGTTCTGAACCAGGCAGAAGTTTAGTGTAGAAGCTTGAAGGCTGGAGAGATCTCTGATTGTGCAGGAGCAGAGCCTGGTGCTCAGTCCCAGGTGAGCCAGAGCAGGTGCGAGGACGGCTGCGTGGGTCCTGCCTCTGAAGCCTGTTTGCAGGAGGCTCTCTGGGCCCCTCGTGCAGGTGTGGGATGTGCCCGCTCCCCTCTGTGGAGGATCCTCACCTGCCGGTCCCAAACCCCTGGGCATCCTGCCAGGGCCGGCCACGTCTGTGTGGGGCTGTCAGCCCAGGAGAGCTCAGGAGCCTGCCGAGCCTCAGGAGGGCACAGAGGGAAGAGGTCTGCAGCAGACGTTGTCATCTGACGGATAGAGAAAGCAAGGTCCAGGCTGGCCAGGATCGAGAGGATTCCAGGGTCCCCTGCAGGCCCTCTAATTCCAGTCAATGCAGTTCAACAAACGCGCCTTTTCTGAGCGCTGACATGAGGGTGCCAGCGGGACTCAGCGCTTGTCCCGGTCTCTGAGTTTCCCATCCTGAACTCAGCAAGCCCAGCAGGGGTGTGAAATTTTAGCTTTTAAGGTTATCTAGGGAATCTCAACTGGGAAACGCATGACCATGTCTTGGACGGGATTGAACATTGAGTCGTCAGAAAGGCATTTTGTGTTCATGGTTTAATGTTTATTCAGGAGCTTTCTGAACGATGGTAGAGGGTTGGACTGGGGTTCGTAGCAGGTAAATGTCCCTCCTTCCATTCTGGAACCTGAGTTTCCCCTTATTTATTTTTACTTGCGGTGGGCAGGTATTGCTGAGGACAGGAGGAAGAGCTCCAGGTTCTGAAAGGTAATCATCCCTCAGAGTGTAGAGAATTGTAAAATTTTAAAAGCGCTTTTATAGCAAAGTGCCGACCTACGAGTTCCGGATGAGTCCATTTCGATAAAAAGCAGAATCTGTAACTGGAAATGTGTACGGACATTTTTTAGGAACACAGAGAAAGGCGAGCAAAGATAAGCAACAAAAGATAAACTCAGGTTATGCCCGGAGAGAAGGCTGGGAGGCAGGGAGGAGACGACTGAGGACTTTTTCTTCACTCACTTCTGTATCAGTTTGCTTTTCGGAATTTTAAAAAGATACAATAAAATAAAAAAGAAAGAGCAACAAAGCACCCATATTTTCGTCTTCCTCGGAAAGGCACGCGATCACTGCCTCGTGTTACAGGCGGAGGCAGAGCAGGCAGACAGGTCATCTTCGTCTCCTCCTCTTCTTTGAGGTCCTACTGTGTGCGCATCACAAAGTGAGGCACCAGGACAGCCCCGCCCTCCAGCGACAGAGATGCAACGGAAGCCAGCCAGAGCTTCGAGCTGGGCTGGGGTGTCGGTGTGTTCTTGGTGGCGTTTCTGAGCTGCCCTCTATCGTTTCATCCCTTCTCCCACGACAATCCCATGACATCTTGCAGGAACTCGGCGAATGTTTTCTGGGTCCTCATTTAACAGAATCATTTATCATTCACTAATTTATTTATTACTTTAGCAAACACTTATTGAATGCCTACCACGTACCGAGCTATGTCCGCAGGGCTGTGTGGCCAATGCCGTGACGGGCAATAGCCTAGGGTGCTCTGGGACCACTGAGGAGGGGATCTAAATCTGGTCGGGGGTCTTGGAAGTCTTGATAGAAGTGTTGCTCGAGCTGAGTTTTATAGACCAGAAGGGACTGGCCACACAAGGGGGAACGGGCATTGCAGGCAGAGGGAATAGAACGTACGAAGGCTCAGAGGCACGGTGTGACTGAGTGGAGCATCTGTGAAGATCTATGTGGCTGGGCACCAGAGAGGCTGATGAAGGCCACAGCGCGGAGAAAGGTAGGCGCCCAGGGGGAATTTTGCCCTGACCACATGGAAGACACCTGAAGAGATTTGTCTTGAAGGAAATACACTCTAAGAATGGAGACTTCTAAGTAAAAATGGCAAATTGAACACAGGCATTGACTTCCTTTTGCTTCCTTCTGAAATCCTGCTGACATGAGAGTAAAGAGATTTTCAGGGGCCTGCTCAGTGGAGTAGTGGTTAAGTTCACATGCTTTGCTTTGGTGGCCAGGGGTTTGCTGGTTTGGATCCTGGGTACAGACCTACATACTGCTCATCAGGCCATGCTATGGCGGTATCCCACATAGAAGAACTAGAATGACCTACAACTAGGATATACAACTATGTACTGGGGCTTTGAGGAGAAAAGAAAGAGGAAGATTGGCAACAGATGGTAGCTTAGGGCCAATCTTCCTCACCAAGAAAAAAAAAAGCATACCTTAAAAAAAAGTAGCTATTTTTTTTTTTTAAAAAAAACAAGAGAGATTTTCAAAAGGTATAAACCCACAACTAGAAGAATGTGGGAGAAGAGACCACAGCAACATTCTCAAAGTAGGAGAAGAGCTGGATAAGTCATCCCTGAGAAAATGGGGGTCAGGAACTCAGAGAAGTAATTCCAGAAAATTTCCAGAACTGAAGAGCAGAGTTTCCAGATTAAAAGACCTCCAAAAGGCCCTGCACAATATGTGCAAATATATTCGTGTCAAGGCACACGACCCTGAATTTTCAGAACTCGAGGAAAAGCAAAGACCCTAGAAGCTGCAGATTGCATTCTTCTCTGTTCCTTCCCACTAATGGTGTCCCAGCTCTGTCGGCATCTGGTCGTCAGCCAACAGACCATGTCAGGGGAGGCTGAGTCTGTCCCCAGCTGCAGGGCTTCTGACCAGTCCGAGAGTTGTCCCACTCTGCTGCGGGCCACTGCTGTGACCCGGATCCCTACAGCGAAAGTACCAGAAGAAACCAGTTTTCCACCTCACACCCACTGGCATGGCTGGACTCAAAACGCCAGATGATAACAAGTGTGGGTGAAGGTCGCAACCCTCACCGCTGCCGGTGGGGGTGTAAAATGGCGTCAGCACTGCGGAAAACCAGCTGAGAGGTCCCGAAGTGATTAAACTCAGAGTTACCCTAAGACCCAGACATTCCACTTCTAGGCACAGACCCAAGAGAAATGAAAACGTACGTTCCCACGAAAACTTGTTCCTAAACATTCATGGCAGCATGATTATAATAGCCGAAGAGTGGAAACAACCCAAGTGTCCGTCAGCTGATGAAAGGATAAACGGAATGTGGTCCACCCACACAAGGGGGTTATTGGCCATAAGAAAGGAATGAAGCACTAATTCACACTACAGTGTGGATAAACCTTAAAAACATCCTGCCCAGACACAAAAGCGTACCTGTTGCAGGATTCCATTTATGTGAAGTGCTCAGAACAAGGAAATCTACAGACGGAAAGTAGATTGGTAGTTGCCTGGGGCTGGGTGGGGGATGGGGAGTGGGGTGATGGCTAAAGGGTACGGGGGTTCATTTTGAGTCATGACAATATCCCAAAATTGACTGTGGTGATGTTTGCACGTGTCTGTGAATGGACCGAAACCCATTGACCTGGACATGTTAAATGGGTGAATTATATGGTCTTGAATTAGATCTCAATACAGCTGTTATAAAAAAGCAAAACAAAACAGTTTTACCAAAACCAAGGGAAAGGACCAGGATTTCCAGGGCTGACAGGCTGTTTGGTGAGATGACAGGAGGGAACTGTGTCTCCATTTTTTGTATTTCAGGTCTGTGGGCACAGGGCTGGGATGCTGGTTGGAGAAGTGGATGCCTGGCCTGGTCCCCACAATGCTTTGGGGGGGGGTAGGTTCCAGGGCTTGGCCTGGCTGTCCGCAGACATCGGTCCTGCTGCCCATTCTCCCTCTAGAACCAGTGTTGCTGGTTGTTTTAGCCACATACAAAATGACACGTACATATAACTAATTTCAATAATATCACCCTGATATGGTTGTTTTATTAAGAAAAACATGCTGGTAAACACCGCTTATCTTTTCCTTGGATGTTCAACCCAAGTGTGGATTTCATCTGACTCCTGCATTACTTCCTATTTAAGGCGAAAGAAGAGGGGAGGAGTGTCCCGGCAGCCAGGGGTGATGGAGGAAAGCAATCTCAGCCAGAAGGAGCCGGGAATGTCTTAGAGTTCGTGTCCAAGTCCTGCAGTGGGGAGTGGGAAGCTGGGGACCCGGCCATCTGAAAATCCTGAGAATGCCCCACAGCGAGACCAGACTTCCCAGCAGAAGGCAGAAACTTCTAGGGCAAAGACAGGTGGGAGGAGTGAGGTGGGGAGGTGAGGAGGGGGCGTGAAGCTCAGAGTGGTGCACACTTTATCCTTTAACCAGCACAGCAGCTCTAAGAGGGGCTTAACAAATATACTCAGCAAAAGTTCAGTTGTTGAATGAATGAATGAGTCTCTCTTGTTTTGTTGGGGGAGGAAACAGACTGAGAGGGAAGATGCAGAGGTTTTGTGGTTAGTGAGGGGTAGAAACGACCTCTGAACCGGGCCGTCTGGCTCCAAACCACTCCCGACCTCCCCCACTGGAATTGGGAGGCTGGGTTTCTGCCCACTCCCCTGGAGCCAGAACCACCTCTCTGAGGTTTCACTTGCAGCATTGTTTTGCTTTTCTCAGACTAAAAACAAAAATCTAGTGAAAGTCTGCGTCTAATTTTGTGTTTTGTCAGGTAGGAATTTTTCCATGCATTCTCCCCAGCTGGGATGACAAGGATGCTCCCCTTGTGGGTTTCTCCATTCCCGGGGGCGGCTAACGCAGCCTTGTGCAGGAGGGCCAGTGTCACGGCACCCCCAGTTAGGACAGAGAGGAAAAGCTGGGTGCAAACGTTCCAGCCTGGCTGGGGGCCCCAGAGGAGCCTGCACTTCTCCCTACAACTCAATTTTTGTTTCAATAGAGGAGATCGCTGAGGATCCTGACCATCTGGTTTTGATCTGTGGTCCATGGGGCTGAGAAGTCAATGTCTCCTTGAAGAAAAGGGCATATAAACCACAAGCCTTTTTCAAGGTGGTGTCTTTTCAACAGAACAGGGTAGCGGTGAAGCGAGGAGAAGGGCCTGGATGTGCACACCGTATCGCTAACCTCGGAGGGCAGCCCCCGAGACCTTGTGGGGACCTCCCTCCTGGCGCCCTCGCCTTGGGGTGAAAGCGCACAGCATCTGTGAGGGTCCCCCACCTGGCAGTGTGTGGGGCTCCCAGTCCTTTGCCACACTTCAGCTCTGGGGAAAACCACCTGACAGGTGCACCAAGTACTCACAGGGGCAGAGAGAGGTGGGGCAGCGTCTCAGAAGGTGGCTTCAGCTCTCCTGACAGATCACTCCTGGCAGGCACCAGTGCCTCTCCCTGTCCTGGTCCTGTGCCTGTGCCAGGCGTCACTAACCAATCCAGGAGCACTTCTCTGCTGAGTCTGAAGGCAGCCTCAGCCCAGCACACACAGCAGCCCCTACAGGCTGATAGAAGTTGCTGGAAGATCCAGGTCTCTTGCCGTTCTGGCTCTAGAACAAGGCCAAGTTCGGAGTCCTTTCGCTAAGGGACATTTTGTGGGGCCTCAGCCTGTATACCACCATCTGGAATCAAAACCTCACCAGTCCTGGGATTGGGCCCCCCAAGGACTTGGCAGAACCGTGCCACCCTGACTGCTCTGGAGGGCATCACCGGGATGGCTGGGAAGCTGATAGGGAAGCTGATAAGCAAGCTGGGGTTCCAGGTTCCAGGAGAGACCCGGTGCCTCCCCTCCCCCTCCACCCGGGGCCAGCCTGCTCCTGCGCTCCCTCCACAGACCCAGCGATGGCTCTGTGGGCACAGCAGTCTCTGTGTGAAGCCCCCGCTGCAGCCTTGGGACCCATCAGCTGTGGGAAAAAGAGGATGGGTCTTATTTGCTCCTCCCTCATGTCCGGTTCTCCAAGGGCAGCAGGACAAGTGTTCCTGGCCCCTCCTCCCCCGCCTGCAGGGTGCAGCACAGCAGGTGGAGGGGGTGGGTGGGTCTCCTTAAAGCCCTCTTGCCCCTCCCCACTGGGGCTGGGCCTCGTCACAGGGGCTGTTGGCATCCTTCCTCTCAAGTCCCTTTTATCTCAAGGATCTTACATTGTTCCTGCAGTATTTCCTGTGTTCTCAACATCTAGTAGGATCTGCAGACAGCGGTAACACGCCCGTGGGAATTCTGACCTCTTTCCCGAGGTCCTGAGGTGCCAAAGGCTGTCCAAGAATAGACGGCCCCTCGCCGGCACCGAGTCATGCTCAGAAGTGGCTGTGGGCCTGCTCCCCGCCCGCACAGCCCTCATTAGCACAGACTCGTGACAAGAGGAGAGGACCCCCGATGGGCTGAGGCGGCCGTCCAGACGGAGTCAGGCTGCACGGATGTCCCGGCCGTCCTGGCCTGCTGTGCTGGCCCCTCCCTGCCTGTCCTTCAGAACTCGTCACACAGGGCAGCTGCCCGAAGCCCCCTATCTGGGAGGGATTGCTCATGGATGAGAGAGAGGCGGCAGGTCCCGCCCGCAGAGCGGTCCAGCCAGGCTCTGGTGAGGGGCGTGGGTGTGGGCTCAGAGAACCTGGCAACCCTGGGCCGCCATCCCGACCGGCCAGAAGAGACGAGTCCCAGAGATTGACGGTAACATGTGCTGTAGACTGAATCTCTGTGTCCCCCCCAAATTCGTATGTGGAAGCCGCAGCCCCCATGTGGTGGTGTGAGGAGGTGGGGCCTTCGGGAGGCGAATGGGGTTAGATGAGGGCCTGAGGGGCCCATGATGGGATTAATGTCCTTATGGGGAGAGAGACCAGAGCTCTCATCCTGATCTCTGACTTCCAGCCTCCACACTGTGAGGAATAAATGTCTGTTGTCCAAGGCCCCGGTCTGTGCGGTTCTGTGAGGACAGCCCGCGCTGACTAAGACCACCCAGCGGGCGATGGGGAGCCAGCGAGGGCTCTATGAGGGCCTGCAGGGCTCGTGAGACCTCGAAGACCCCAGGAGACCCCCAGAAGAGAGCAGCTTGCTTCCTTTGCTAAGGGTCCCTCCCACTGTGGACTGAAGCCAATGCCGTCCTGGGGCCGGGACCCCTTGATCCGTGGTGTGTGGGCGGTAGGACATCTGTGCCCGGATAAGGCAGCTGCGTGTATCTGGGCACCATAGAGTGAGGCTGTCTGGGTGGACGTGTGTGTGAAGCCGCTTGTGGCCGCTACCCGGGTTTGCAGGGCCTCGGCGGAGTGTGTACACCCCAGCACACCCCATCCCTTCAGACCACCTGTTTGCGGTGCAAAGTGGGCGATGGGGTGGGGATGCCTGACCTCAGCCTCCTTCTGGTCCCCAGCTCCACTCAGGCCCCATCCTCTGTCAGGCTGGGGCTGCCTTTGCCCAGAGCCTCCAGCTCAGCCCAGACACTCTGGCCCAGTATCCTGCCCCGACCATGTCCTTGTCAGACCTCCCTCAAATTCTGACCCCTGCCTGACCCCTGACCTCTGACCTCTGACTCTCTGTTGGCAGGGACTGCTCAAAATCTCCAGGCTGCCAAACCTCCACTTCCCCCTAAGAACACACACGCCTCACCCAGGAGCCCCAGCCCCTCCACCCACACCCCCCTCCAGCCCTGGTCCCTCCCTCCACCCGCCTCCCCACTGCGTCTTCCCGCTGCCTTGACCCCAGGTGCCCGGTGGTTCTCCAGCTCTTCTTAAGGCCACGGTCGTCTGAGCAGGGGAGTATGCAGAGGGGCTGAGAGGGGAGTATGGGGGCTTCTGAGGCCCCCATCCCCATTAGATGTCTTGGGGCATTCCATGAGGAAGTGCCATCTACTTTGCATTCACTGTCCACCTCGGACCAGGTTCCTGCAGTGCTGGTCCTAAATAGATGGACCCACCGATAGGTGTAGGGACCTGGGCTGGCAAGGGCTGCAGGAAGAAGAACAAGGAGGCCCCTGGGATGTGCAGGCCTGACTGAGACATGCCGGACCATCCCACTAGGACCCTCAAAGGCCCTGCCTCAGAGAGGCCAGCTCCAACCTGGCCCAGTCCAGTGGGGAAGCTGGCTTCCCCTGAGACTCGTAGTGTGTGGCAGGCAGGTGACACAGCTCCGGCGATGTGGGGTTTCCCTCTGTCTGCGCAGTCCTCCTACTTTATGTCTCGACTCACAGGCCTTGCTGTGCAGTTTGCCCCAGGAAGGAGCCCAGGCTGACCACCAGCTCTCAGTCTGTGTCCTGAGCCTCCCCAGGTGATCTGGTAAGCTGACCGACTGTCCCCAGGCCGGCCTGAGGGGCTGCCCCAAGCAGAGGGCTCCAGGTCTGGAATTGAGCTCTCCCCTCAAGGGCCAGGGCAGCCGCAGCTGGGCTCCCCGCTCGAGTCTTACCCCCACTATGTTAGTGACCAAGGATGCAACTCACAGTCTTGTCTCTAACGAGCACGTGAGTCCCCACCTGAGAAAGGTTTAGCATCCAGCATCCAGCGCTGAGCCAAAGAGATGTCCCATCCCAAAGACACACCCCTCCTGATGAACTCAGCTAGACATGACTCAGTGCCTGGTGATAACCAAGGGACAGGGATGTCATAGGACCTCCTGGCATGGTATCAGCTCCCCTCACAACATTGGGCTGGCACAATTGTCACCTTACTTTTCTGGTGAGGGGGCTGGAGGTCCAGACCATGATGTGCCCATATCCCACACCACATGTCAGCTCCAGAGGGTGAGCTTCTGACCCCCGCACTGCTCCATCCGGCTGTTGGGTTAAATACTAGTGCTGGGCGCTGGGGTGTACAGTGTAAAGGAAAGGGGGCTGGCACGGGGGATTGGGGCTGGGGCTCTGGGCTGGAGAACGAAGATGGCACCCCAAAATCCCTCCCAGGGCTGCGCTCAGAATCTTGATCTGCCATGGGCTCCATGCCCGTGTCCAAGTGGGGACCAAGCCCAGGGGCCAGCCAGCCTCTCTGCCCAGCATCCCTGCAGAGGAGAGCTGGTGCCGCTGCTGTGCTCCGAGGCTAAGGGCTGGAGTCGGGCAGAGACTGGTGCCAGGGGAGGCCCTGGCTCTCGGCTGAGCTGGGCCGGGCATGACTGGACTGCAGATGAGGAGGAGACGAGCACTGGACATGGCAGACTCTAGTGAAAGACAGATGGCCTCTCTGCGCAGAGGAAGCTTCCAGACCCTCCTTAGGGCATACCTTGGGTCAGCACCGGGTGGTACGTGGACGCTTGTCTGGTAAAAGACTGTGACCCAGTTTGGGGCTAGCCACAGGGCCTGCTCACTCACCTGACGTTCTGAGACACTTTGCAGAAAGGCCCCAGGAGGGAAACGTGCCTGTCTGCACAGCATGTGCTCTGTGCTCGCTCTGACCACGACCCAGGCAGCGTTAGGCACCTTCCTGACTTCTCAGTCATACGTACTCAGGCTGATCAAGGGGAATCAGACCAAGTGCAGGAATCAGGGAGCCCTGGTCACCCCTGAAGCTAGGCACATGTGGTAATGGGTACCAGGGTGCCCTTGGCCCCATGGTGTCGGGGGCTGGGGAGCTCAGTGGTCTTGGGAGGAGGCCCCAAGATCTGGAGGCTCAGAGGGAAAGGGGGCCCAGCTCAAGGGCCACCCTGATGGCCCCTTTGCTGCCCTCTGGACTCCACATCCTCAGCATCCCTGTGTTTGGAAAGATCCAGGTATTGGTTTCTGATTGCTTCTCCCCTGTGAACTGCAGGCTTCTCTCATTAAGTTCCTCTGAAGCCGCGCTGTCTCCCGGCATGGCACGCTGCTCACGGACGCCCACCTCTTGGGACTTCCTCCAGTTTTTCAGAGCAAGGCCTGGAGTTTCGAGGAGGGAAGCTCCTCACCTTAGAGGCCCGAGGCCGATTCCCACAGACCTCAGCCTGCAGTAGGGGGCTCCGACACAGAGCAGGGAGCAGCTTCCTTCTCCCGGCCAGGCAGGACCCCAGGGCAGGACCCCTGGACCAGAGTCCTTGCATCCAGAAGACCTTGGGGGCGGGGGGAGCAAAGTCCCAATGCCCTAGTCACGTGGGGATGGGACCCGTGGTCCTAGTGGACTCCCTCACAGGGGACCAGAGCTAAGGGTTTCATTTTTCTGATTTGGTATCAGAATACTGCGGACCACCCCCCCACTCCCCATATGCAATGTTCTCAAATGCGTTATTTTTATTCATTAGCCAAAATGATGTTAAGTGACTCAGGTAGACAGTGAGTAAAATTGTTGCCTTCCCCACGCCCCCTCCCTTGAGGGTGACCTCGTCCTTGGAGGTCAGCTGTCCCCCTCGAATCCAGCCTCGTCTGTCTAGTGGTGGTGGCAGGCTTCCACAGAGCCCACCAGGGGCTTCGTCCCGGGTGGTACCTCCTCCTAACAATAGAAATGCAGTGCGAGGAGACAGCCCTTCCTCTGAGAGAAGACAGGAAGCTGGAACTTTGGGCGGGGGGGTCCCTGAGAAATGTTGCTCCTCTGGGAGGCCTGGTCCTGGGGGTGGGGGCCGAGATGCTCCATGTTTGCTTGGAGATCCAGGCTCCTCCAGGAGCCACGGGGCAGAGACCCCAGGGTTTCCCAGTCGCTGCCGTGACTAGAACTTCCCAAGTGTGGCTGCAGCCTAGGGGACATCCCGGCCCCAGGAGGAGTCCATGGTGGGAAGAATATGCCTCAGTGAGGAATGAGGGAGGTTCCTGGCTATGGGGATGCGGTTGCTGGCTGACCAGTGGCTCAACATGGGAACAGGAGTGCAGAGCAGAACTTCCTAAGGCAGAGCTGGGCTGGGCTGGGCTGGGCTAGCTGTTGTTCTGGTCTGGGGGAGGCGGGGAGGGAAGGTCATTCATTCAAATGCTGTGACCCAGCGGCCAGGCTCCAGGTGTCCCCCAGACCTGGCACTCCCCTCCATGCCCCCACCCCACCCACATCAGCCCCTCCTGCTCCCCAAGACCCCTGGAGAAGTCTCCATCGATCCTGCAGGGTCCCACAGCCACCGGGATGTTTAGTTTCATTTTGTGGACTATTCTCACATCCTGGCTCGTGCTGGATGCCCACAGCGGGGAGGAAGGCGGGCTCCTTCCTTGCTGAGCTGAGCCCCCATCCATCTTGTCCTTTTCAGCTGGATCACCAGAAATGCCGCGCAAGAGGCAGGAGCGTGGGCACAGCTGTCACTCAGCGAGGCCACGGGTCGGCAGGCGGGCGGGGCAGCTGGGGCATCGCTTGCCAGCCTGTCAGCCTGTCGGGAAACTGTCTGCTGACAAGATGTGAGGACAGGCCCTGGGAGGGGCAAGGGCCTTCCCTGTGAAGCTGCAGAGGGCGGCCTCGCCCAGGGGCCAGGGTCTCCCCCCGCCTCCCGCTCCTGCCCCCTCTTCCTAGTCCCCCTTCTGGGCCCTGAGGACGGGGCCCAGACCCAGACTCCCCAGCCTCCTCCCCCTGCCAGACTCCTGCTAGGAAGGAGCCGTGGGGCAGAGGAACCACCTGTGGGAGCTTTTAGTCCTCAGGACTCGGCTGCCAGCAAAGCTTCCCTTCACGCCTTCATCGCATCCTCAGAGCAGCCACCCTTTATGGGGGACCTGAGCTCTGTGCCCCAACCCTGTCTTTGTTGGAGGACCAGGACGAAGGCACCCACACCGTGCCCTGTAGCCGCTGGCCTGGTACAGTGTCTGTTGTCCCCACCTCCCTTGCTGCTCTGTGTCCCTTTCAGGGAGCTCTTCCCCTGAGCGGAGCCACCCACCAGCCTCGGAGAAGAGCCAGCCTCAGCTCGCCAGGGGTTCTGAAGTCTCCTACGGGTCCCTGGAGGTCCATCCTCCTGGCTGCTCCCCTCGCCCCTGTCCACTCATTGCAAATGCCATGAGGAGAGCTGCTGTGTCCGAGGCTCCCAGCCTTAAGGGGACACAGAAGACAAACAGTGAACCCTTGCTGATCCGTAATGGTACCCCGTGACGGGTGTGAAGGGCAAGGAGAGAGAATGACGGGGAAGCGGTTTAATGTAGAGATGGGGAATATCCTGCCACAGTCAGCACAGGATGTGGGCAGCAACACCAGCTCAGGCTGGACATTCAGGAAGGGAGGATAGTCCACCAAACATGGGTTCCTGTGTGACTCAGGAACAGCGTTCGATGAAGCCAGCGTTTCCAGTGTCCACGCATGAGATGCTGCATGAGATGCCTGCACTGCACACCAGGCATTGGCCATGAGACTGTGTCTCCATCAGCCATCTTCATCTACTCTGCACCACTGCTAAGGCCCCTTTCACTGCCCCTCCCTCCCCTGGACAGCTTCAGCTGTCTGCAGTCCCCGCCCCTCTGCTCTGTGGCATCACCGTGAGGCACTGAGCAGCCCCAGGCAGGGATGTTCCCTCGTGGGCCCTATCACAGGGCCTGGCCACTTGCACGGCTCTCTGTTGCAGCCGCCTTGAGTCCTCAGGAGGTCAGGCTGCCCAGTGGGCAGTGACCAAGAGGGACAATGTCCCCTCACCCATGCGGTACGTGCCAATGTCCCACGTTCCTGCTATAGTGTCCTCACTCCATGAGTGGACAATGCAGGGAGGGGAGGAACCCCATCATGCTGATCTCCGAGAAGATGGGGCCCAGCTGTGACAGGGCTGAGGACAGGGCACCTGAGGAATGGGGAGCCATGGGGGGTGGCTGGATGGGGACACAGGGACCCTCTTGGGGACAGCACGGTTTGGTTAAGCGTGGAGATTGGTTGTCGGGGTTTGTCCAGGGGGTCGCACCGAGCACTGACCAGCAGCGGGGAGTGGGGTCTGCCAAGGCCTCGGCCCGACGGTGGAACCGGACAGACTTTGAGGATGAACAGGTGAGGGAGGGCCGCCCGGAGCACCCTGGTGGGGGCTTACTATGTCACAGCACTGTTGTGCGCAGGCTTCGATTCGCTTCTCATACAGCAGATTTCCACTTACCAAGATTCTTCATCCACATCCGCGAGAGGTATTCAGCGAGCCCTGCCCACGTCACGGCAGCTGTGAGAAGTTCTGGCACCTACGTGAGGACAGTACTACTCCCCTGATGGCCACGGGCAGGCCAGGCGTTGGGGTGTCCTCCGGGTGCTGCCTGGCGTAGACTGGAGACGATTGCACGAGGACATTCTGGCTTCCTTTCTGTGCTTAGTGCCCAGGTCAGACTCGCTGCGGGGACAGGGCTGAGGGCCTGGGCCTGTGGGCCAGCACGGGAGGGCAGCTGGAGTAGAAAACAGCCGAGCTCTGATTTGGGCCCTGGACACCCTCAGAGTCTGTGCCCAGCCGGCATCCCACTGTGGACACTGGAGAGGCCTTTCCCTGGGCTGGAGGTCAGAGCAGCCCCACATGCGCACAGTGGGAGCAACTAAGACACCCTCAAGTGGGGCCACCCCTGGAGGAGGACTGGCTTATCTCCCAGAAGGCCACATAGGTGGGTTCTCTGGGGGGAAGGAACAGCCACCTGGATCCCAGCCTTGGACCAGCACAAATTGGAAGGGCATGAAATAGAAATCGAAATCATTGCAATTAGAATTACAGGAAACAGAAGTCATCATTCACACGTGTTCTGACACGGAATCCTACATCCTGGGTTCATGCAGCACCATCAAGGGAGCTGGCCTGGAGCTGGGAGGGCCCCATGGATGCTGGGCCTGAGCCGTGACTGCCTCCCATGGGTGGGGAGGGACTCGGAATGTCAAACGTCTCTCTTGCTCCCGGAAGCCATTTGTCATCCTGTGCTGTCAGGGAGCAATTCAGATGAAAAACGGCAAAATTCGGAGCGTGATTCCTCTGCCTTCTGGGAGGACAAGGGCCCAGTGATGGATTTCAGGCTTTTGCGTGCATATTCATGATTAAGATCTTAAGTGGCGTTTTACAGCTGGCTGTGTGCAGGGTCAGCTCACCCCGAGGGGACTCCTCCCTGGCCTGGTCAGTTGCCGGCCCTCTGGCCTCACCCCTCAGACCTCCCTCCTTTCTCCCCAGTGCTGCAGCCACAGCTCTCCAGGTGGGGCCAAGTCCTGCTGCCCTTTTAGCCTTCTGTTTAGGGTTGGGGTGGCGAGAGTGGTGGGGTGCATCGGGGGCTCGGGTATCCCCAGGCCAAGGGGGCTGTGGGCCTTCCCACCCCTGCCTGCCGTGGAAATGCCTGGTGGAAACACTTTCAAGCAGCCGTGCCTGGGGGTGCAAGCTGGAGCCAGGCCCAAGAAGGTCCCTCTGAGCTAGATGGCGGAGGGCAGAGCTGGCGGCCTCCACACCTGTGCAGGCAGCAGAGGGGCCGTTGCGGGGGGGGAGGTGGGGTGGGGGGAGGCGGGGCGCAGAGGGCAGAAGAAACAGGTTCTCCAGAGAGACTGCAGAAAGCTCCCTGGCCAGGAATTTAGCAACAAGACATCATACAGCGGCTCGAGGAAACACATGTGGAAGGTGAATACCTAGAATCGAAAGCAGGAGCGATGAGCCTGACCAAAGCTGCATTCAAGGGTCGCCTTCCCAATATACGCCCCTTCCTCACAGAGGCAAAACCTCCCCGGACCCCTGTTGTGTGTCCCTATTTACCGGCCTCTTGTTTCTCTAAATGCCAGACCTGTGGGCCCGCCTGGACCTCCCCTACACACTGTTCTGGAATTCTCTACAACATAGAAGGTCACCAGCAACTTCCACGCTCCCCTGGAGCAGGCCTTGTCTCCCAGGCAGTGATGCCCACTCTCTCCCAGCCAGTGACACCCCAGAAGAGGGCCTGGGCCCTGGGTGGGGCTGCAGGAGGACCTTCCCTGGAAGGTTGTTGATGTCGCCAACAGCTGATCACCCAGAGCAGTGAGGAACTTTAGGGAAGGAAATGAAAAGGGCCATTGAACTGAGGAGGGAGGCGTTTTGATCGTAAGCATCATCGTGTCCTCAGCTATGTGGCTTGGGATGACTTGGGAGCTCCAGGAAGGCAGGAGTCGTGTTGCTTACACATATGCATGCAGGACCAGGTGGAAACAGCATCTGAGGGTCCCCACGAGCATCTTTCGATCAATAGATGAACTTCCTCCTTCTCTAGGCCTTCCCGAGGACTTGGGCCAGCCCTCGAGTGGTCCCAGGGATGGGTGTGAGCTGCCTTGTCCATGGGCGGTGCACCGGAGGAAGCAGCATCCTCAGCATCCTGACTGCAGGGCAGAGAAGGGCCTGGACCATTCTCTGCAGCAGCGCCCAGCTGCCACCTTGTGGGGGCGCCCTGCAAGGCAGCCCTTCAGGCAGATGCAGAGACCACAGGGGTCACCTGCTGGACGAGAACAGAGACCCCCACCAACCTCCTGAGAGAACCATGCCCTGCTCAGAGGCCATCATGTCAGGCCACCAGCAAGAGGGGAGGGACCCTAGGACCTTAATCCTACAGAACTCACCAGGCGGCCCTGGATGGCTCAGAGAAGGAAGGGAGGGCAACTTGTGAGCGAGACATCCTGCATTGGAGCTGGCAAGGCTGGGGGTGGGATCATAAATTGGATATAACAATAAATGTAGCCTTCTTTTGTACTCCCAGGCTATTGAGGCCGGGAACACATCTGGCATAAACACATATATGTATGTATAAATTATGCATGTAAATTACTTCTTGTATTATGTCTTGATTGGTTGTGAATTATCCATACACAATTTATATATAAATTATACATCATATTTATATATAAATACACAAAGTATTTTATCCATACTTACGTTTCATGTATTTATATATTAATATGCTGCTTTTCTGCTTTCTGTTTTCACTTAATAATTTATGTTGCAATTCTTTCCATACAGAGCATATAGATTTATCTAATTCTTTTAGATGGCTACGTAGCGGGCCATTGTAAGGACGGCCTGTGATTTATTCATCCACTCCACCTTTGATGGAGATTTGGTCCATGTCCAGTTTTTCACTGTTGTATGAAGGGCTGCAACAAACACATACTTTTCTCCTTTCACCTTTTAATACGTGGAATTAATAGATTTCTTAGCATTGAACCATCCTTGAATTCTCAGAGTGGGTAAGTCACGGTCTCATGTTTTGCAAGGTACTAATAAATTCTACTTCCTAATATTTTGTTTAAGATGTTTACATCAAAAGTCTATAGCCTTTTTCTTCTGCAATGTGCTTAACAGCTTTCAGTAGCGTGTTAGTCCGGCTGCAAAAAAAAGTGGTTTATCTATTTTATTCATCTTGTCAAAGAATTAGCCCCTAGATTTAGTTATCAATTCTAGCGTATGTTTCTAAGTCATTACTTTCTGATTTATAGTTTCATCTCAATTATTCAGTTTTCCTTAAGTTCATTTTGTTGCTCTTTTTCTAACTTCTTGAGTTAGAAGTTTCCATTCATTTATTGTTATTATTCTTTCTGTTTACAAATATGTATGTAGTGTAACATATATTTGACTCCTGCTACAGTTTAGCTCGATCTTTGCCATTTTCTTAGGTGATTGGTTTATAATTCGTGTTTTCCAACTCTTCTGTAATTCCTTGCTCTTTTTGACACAATATTGGTTTGAGAACATTTAAAAATTTCTAAGCGTTTTTTTTTTTTTTTTTCAGATTTTGGTGTTGTTTTTGTTGATTGGTTGATTGCTTCTAATTTTGTCTGTGATTTCTAATTTACTGTTGTTTTTTCATTGTGGTCAAGGTATGTGGGCTTCATCACTTTCAGCTGGGGGTCCGTTGAGGTTTTTGTCTGTGACGTACACCTACAAGGTGAAGCGTGTACCTCTCGGCAGGTGCACACATCAATCTTTGGGAGGGAGGAAAGATGGACTCTTCTACTTGCATACACTGTTATTGCAGCCTTGCGCAATGTCTGCTTTTGCGTGTGTGTTTTAATGGATACAATTTATATGTTTATATCACACATCATGACTTATAATTACAAATAAATTAATAGGTGCCCATATATTGGGGTGCCTGATCAAAAGGTTTTATCGATGGGAGGCATGAGTGAAAATGTTCAGACGCCACTCGCAGCACATGGTCTATTGCGGTATTTCCTGGGTACTTGAATGAGCGTATGTTCTGATGCAGACTACATGCTGCACACAAGATGTTTATCATAGCTCATTAATTTCATTACACTCATATTCTAAATTCCTGGTCATCTTTTAGTCTACTCGATCTGTGGAAGGCTAAGAGACACCTCCTACTCCTGTTGGATTTTTGTGGGTTTTTCTTTGTATGGCTTGCAGCTGTTTTCATGGCTTCATGCCATTTATTTGTTGTATTCTGTTTACGAGTAATAGCTTTGAAGTGGATTGTACCCTTGGACCTTATGAAGTGACGTCTTATTCCGTTGAATGCTTATTTTTTCTGTCAATGCAAATTAGCCTGAAATTACCATCCTGGCCCTGCCCTTTCTCCCACGGGAGAGGCTGGTTCGTCTTGCCTGCTGTGTTTGGGAACATTGACAGTCCAGCCCCTCCAAGGGGCTTTGTGTTAAACAACCATATCTGTGTGTTCGCTTTTTCTGATGCGGTATGGAGAGTCCTCATTTGGGATGATAAGTTTCTCTCCCTAAAGCGGTGGACATCTTTCTTTTAAGGACTGCCTGCAAAGTTTCTCCGAGGTGGGAACTGTCTTTGTTCAGAAAGTGCCTGGATGTGCCCCTGCCACGGTGGGACAAGAGCTGGCTCCTGGTCGCCCGTGTTATTTCCCCCAGCTATGCCCCACCCATGTGCCCTGGGCTCCCACACAGACTGTGCAGAAGCCCCCATCTCTGACCCTGCCTGTGGTTCTGCCAGGAGCAGACCCTTCGGGAAGGGGCCGGGCAGACATGGGTGGGGCTGCCTGGGATTTTCCCCATTCAGCTACAGTCTAGGGTGTTCCCTTTGGGTTTGCAGACCCAGAGATGCTGACTCACACGGAGGAGGAGCTTGACACTGGCTGAAATATCTCCTACACGCAGGCGTCCAGGGGCTGTGCTATGTTGGTTCTCTCTGTCTCTGTCTCCAAATGATGCAACACAGGAGAAGTGGGCAGCTTGGAGGCAGGGGGTCCCCTGAGGCTGGGGAAGGTGGAGGAAGGGAGCTCTCTTTCTGTGTCTGCAGGAAGGTCATCCCACCTGACGTGCTGAGGCCCAGGTGCCCCAGTTCAGAGGCAGATTTGAGTGCAGATGGAGACGGGAACCTGTCCCCACACAGGTGCCCCACGGGCACAGTTCAGGGGAGCTTGTTGGTGGGGGGGGGGCATGGTGAGGATGGGGGCCCAGCCCAGAGGCCTTGAAGAAGGGGCACTGGAGGGGTGGGTTTCTGATCGACTCCACTGTGGGGCAGAATCCTCAGATGCCCACCCAGACCAGGGGCCTGGAGCCCTGAGTCTCGGGCACGAGACAGCTCTCGCCACACCTGAACCTGGGAGACTGAAGCCCATCAAAAATTCTATGGCTTCTGTGCCAGCTGCCACTTAATTATTCAGGGCAAGTTCCATTAAGGCTAGTCAGATGACCTTCTACGGAGGGAAGAGTTGCCAACTCGTACAGTGGGAGCTTTGGCTTCTAGGCACTCAACTGAAAAGACGAGAGGGGAGGAGAACCACACACTCAGAGGCAGAGAGAGCTTCCAACGGGCCCCTGCCCTGTCTTCCCCCAAAGGCACCAGAAGGCGCTGGAGCAGGGCCACGAGGGGCTGTGCGGGGGCAGGGAGGGCTCTAGGGTCCCCTGATTCTAGGAGACCCAGGTTAGCACTGCACATGGAATGTGGCACCTAACGCCATCAGACCGCTGCCCCCAGACGCCACCAGGAGACAACTTGGCAGCAGCAGAGCAGGAGGTTCTAGTGGCACATGGTGCAGAGAATATTCCAGAAGCCACAGGTACCCCAGAGGGCAAGCCGATTTCCAAGACCCAGGCTGGCCAGGAGGCGGGACCAGCTCCAAATGACAGCAATTTCCGTGTCCTCCAAGGGCCATCCCCGGCATCGCCCCGGCAAAAGGGCAGGCGTCTGTCCCATCTCGTCCACAACCCAGATTTTGTCCTTTGGTGTTCCGGGATTTCCAGATTTGGCTGGACTTTGAGGAGGTAGGTTTCTGACCTCGCTTTTTCAGACAAGTGGGCCTGGGGGCTCTGAGGCTGCTGAGACACAGGCAGAGTCAGTGAGCTGGGACAGAAAGGACAAAGAACAGGAAAATCCTTGTGCCAGTTCAGATCAAGGCAGCTCCTTAGCAGGGAATGGGCGAAGGTGTCAAATGAAAGGTTTCTGCATGAGTTACTGCCAATTTAATTCCGTGTCATTAATAGCAGTGCACAGTGTGATTAATAAGATTCCCCAACACGTTTCTCCCGGCTCTCACCTCCTTCCCAGAGTCCCTCCCTTCAAAATTTCCCTTCTCCTGCCAGTCAACACGCCCTCAAAGACCACCTGTGGTGGCACGCTTTGGTGCAAACCGACAGCTGTCCTGGGCCATTGGCACCTGGCAGAGGGCATGCCAACATCTGTCGGTTGGAGGTACGCCACGCCCCAGCCGCTCTCTGAGCCCAGGGCGGACGTTCTGCACCGGTGGCAGCCCACACAGGTCACCCAAGGTGTTGGGTGCTCAGCCTCCGTCTGCCCTCAGCACACACAGCCCAGTGAGGGTGGGGCGAGTCCTGTACCCCCACCCCTGTCACGGCTCCCGACATTCAGCACCAGCCTTGCATCGGGTGGGGCCCCGACATTCAGTACCAGTCCTGTACAGGGTATGGGCCCCCAAAATTCAGCACCAGCCAGGCACGGGGTGGGGCCCCCTACGTTCAGCACCAGCCCGGCATGGGATCCCCAATGCTCAGCACCAGGCCTGCACGGAATGGGGTCCCTGACATTCAGCACCAGCCCTGCACAGGATGGGACCCCGATATTCAGCACCAGGCCTGCACAGGTGGGGCTCAGTGGGTATCACATACTGATGGCGAGCAGGAGGGCCCTACGCAATTCTCAGGGTGCCTCTGCCCTGATCTGGCCACCTGCCTCACCCTGCCCTTCCTCAGCCACTCTCTCCCCCAGGAAGCCTTCCTGATCCCAGCACAGGCCCCCGCCTGCTCTGAACCCCTGCAGCCCCTGGGTATCCTCTCTGCACCCCAGTGACCAGGCCTGACCCTCAATCTTCCCTGCCTGGTATCCACACCCCCCGGGGCAGCTGTGGGTCCTGCCCTGCACCACACAGGCCCTCGGGAAATGATTATGGAATGGAAGGGCCCAGCTCTTCCTCAGAGGCCCAGTGAAGGCAAATGAGATCACCTGGGGCTGTGGATGGACGTGGGGCCTGTGGACAGACGTGACCTGGTGTGGAGTGGATGCGAAGGAAACGGTCCCTGTGAACATTGGTGGTTTCACCCCTGGCCTTCTGTTCTCAGACGCCTAGGACCATAGCAGCTTCCCCAAAGGACAGACAGACTCAGATCAGCTCTCTCTGGAAGGGCGAAAGGGGGACAGCGTGCTCGACGGCATTTCTCTAGCTGCCAGGACGTGACTTCTCTCTGATGAGAAGAAACCTCCTTGCTTGGTGTCATTGCATCTCTCATTTCCGGTTTACCATTGAGCAGCTCCTTTGAGAAACAGCTGTACTGCTTTTGTTTAAAAAGTAATACTTGTTCATTGCAATTTTTAAAAACCACAAATTCAGACAGTGTGAGAAAAAAAGGGAAAAAGAATCACTAGGAATCTCACCGGCCAGAGAGAAGTGTTCGGTGTATTTCCTTTGAAACTCTGCACGGACTATATGGAGAGAGAATTTTTTCAAGAATGGGATTATATTATTAGCACCCTTCCATCAATTAACATTTGCTCTTGTGCACAGAAACTATCTTGCATAATTTTCCACGTTGATTAACATAGATGCAATTCATATACGTATTTACATAACTCATTTATATATGTTTATATAATATATAAATATATGATGTGTGTCTGCATACACACACCAAACATAATATCTATGCAAACGCACACACGTAGCGTGTATTTCCGTCTATTTCAAGGGCTGTATTAAATTATGGATGTGCAGTGGTTTATTTTTCCGACTTCATTTTGATGGACACTTGGCTTGGTTCTACTTATTTAGAATAAAAAATAATGCCACAATGAGCATCTTTGTATTCTTGCATGAGTGTTGCTGGAGATAAATTTCTGGAAGTGGCGTCGCTGGGTCTAAGGCATGCATAAATTAAAGTTTGATGGGCACTGTCAAGTTGTATTTCCATCAACAGTGCTTAAGCACGTGGGGCCTCCTGACTTGTCAGCATCAGATGACACAGATCTTGTCACACAGGCCAATCTGGGAGGCAGGAAATGCTGGCTCGTTACTTCAATTTGAGTTTTTAAAATTACCGGTGCGGTGAGATGAAAATGTTTTCATATGTTTATTGCCTATATCTTGTGGCTAAAGAAGTAAATAAAATGCTTGCTACCACACAAAAATTAATTTCCAGTGGATGAAAGACTTATGTGTTGAAAAACTCCTAAAAGTAATGTTACGTAACAGAATGGTGAGGAGGGAAAGTCTTTTCTGAGCATAACAAGGCCAGAAAGTTTTTTTTTAAAGACACAAATTTGATTGCAATTTTTAAATTCAGTAAAGTAAAAGACATCATAAAGAAGTTGAGAGAAACAACAAAATGGGAGGACAGTTCTAATATAAAATACAAACTAATATAAAATTACAAGTTTAGAAGGAAAAATATAAGAAGTCCATTAGATAAACGGATGTGGGGCACAAGCATTGAAGTGACGAGAGAGAATAGCCTCCTTTGTCCCTTTCTCTGGAGGCTCTGGGATGACAATCATCACCAAGAGGAGGAAGAAACCAGGAGGGAGACAGCACAGAAAAGGGGCTCCGTGCCTCCTGGACCAACGTGGAGGGAATTCTTGCTCTGGAAGACAGCAGTTCAGCGGGACGGGAGGACGGGAGGATGGCTCCCAGAAAAACAAGACAGAACCAACGCGTCTGCGACGTGTTCCTAAGGAGCGGGGTAAAGGCCTGTCCACCTTGGGGAAGCACTTGTGACAGGTACATAGAAAATGAAGCAGCCAAAACAGAGACCCCTGTCAGAAAAACAACAGAATCTTAATTCAGGCCATGGCGCAGCATGAAGGATGTTCACATCGTCATAATAATGCAGACGGGGAACGTGGAGTTAATTCAAATCGTGATGTAACTCGGGTGGGGGTGGGGGAGGCCAAGTATGGTGTGTGGGAGGGAAGGATGGTGCAAGATGGTCAAGCCTTTAGCTGCTAGAGGGAAAGCGCAGTGGATAACGTCTGACGGTGAAGAGTCGACGGTACCGCCTGGTAGCCACTGCCTGCAATGGCCGTAAGGCTGAGAGGTGGGGGTGGGGGCACGGCGGGGCAGGCTTGTGGAAGAGGGGCAGAGAGATTGGGGCAGGTGCTGCTGGTTTTCATCCTAAGCCTCATGGCTTTATTTCTTCCCTTTTCCCTCAGCACTGACGAGTCTGCGTTTCCCAGCATCTGGTGCCGTCAGGAATGGCCTGTGACTGACTCTTGCTCATGGGGCTTGGCCGTCAGATGATGGTGTGGATCCCACTGCCTCCCTTCTTCCCTCTCCTGGAGCCAGTGAAGACCCACATGACCAGGCAGGGGACGATGAGGATGGAGAGCAGAGAGAGGAGATGAACGTGGGTCCTTTAGGACATAATGCTTATCCGTGACAAAATTGCTTTTAGTCTGGGAATATGAGGAAACATTTCACTATATTAATAACATAAGGAGGAAAAAAGCGATATTTTTAACACATGTTCAAAAGGCATTTGGTGATATTTTGCAGCTGGATTAGCTATCAATGGCTGCAGAACAAACTGCCCTCACACTTAGCAGCTTAGAACAATAGACATTCATTATCTCACAGTTTCTGTGGTCAGGAATCTGAGCACAGCTTAGGGGGTGCCTCTGCCTTGAGGTCTCGCAAGGCTGCCATCAAGGGGTCCGTCAGGGCTGTGTTCTCATCTGAAGGGTCGACTGGGGAGAATCCACTTTCCAGCTCACTCACAGGGTTGCTTACGGGCCCCTCAGTTTGTTGGCCAGAGGCTTCCCTGAGTTCTTCCCCACATGGGCCTTTCCGTGGGGGTCAACATGGCAGCTGGCTTCTCCCAGAACAGGAGATCTGAGAGAGAGGGAGAGAGCACTTGCTCAAGATTGCAGCTACAATCCTTTTACGACCTAATGTGGTCGGGACATCCCACCACTTCTGCTGTGTGCTGCTTGCTGGGTGTTCATCACGGGGCCAGCCCACACGCCAGGGGAGGAGAGCAGCATTAAGAACGTGTGGGCACACTTTTAAAACCACCACGACAGCTTTAGGTGGTAAAACTTCTTGCGAGAGGTGGGAAGTGAAGACATGTTCCTCAATATAACTCGGATCATATATTCTATCAATAAAAACCAGCAACAAGTACCGTACTGAACCGTGAAGCACGCATTGAATTGAGCTGGGAGTTAAGACAAGGTCTCGGGAAATTAACAGAACTTAATTACAATCACAGCTTAAATTATATTAGTGCTCATACATAGACGTGAAAATGAAAGGAGGTAAGAGGGACCTCTTCTCTTTAAGGGAAAAGACTGCCTTCGTCCTGGGGGGTGGCCTGCCCCTTCATGGCAGGTGTCCCTGTTGTTTAGTTCAGAGCCCTCTGGTCCCACAAATGTAAACTCAGTGTCCCCCCATTGCTCTCAGAAACTGTGGGAGTCCCTGTAGGTGACCACACACCTGGCCACTGAGGGTCTGTGCCGGTGACCCAGCTCTCCCCACGTGGGTCCCAAGGTCGAGACATGGGGGTATGGCAGGAGCCCCCAGATTTAAGCCACATCGTTCATCCAGCTTTGCCAGCCACTGAGCTCATGCATGGATCCTTCTTATCAGAATCAGAGTCTAGGGTGAGAGGAAAAACGCAGAAAATCCCACTGTTACAGGAACATTGCACAGCGGCATGTGACCAGGGGACTGGGGGTTGGCAGGGGCAAGAGATGTTGCCTGGTGGTCAGGGCAGCTGTGAACACTGCAGAGCAGCCTTCCCCACCTGGCACCAGTGGCGTTCTGGGCCGGATCGGTCTTTGTTGTGGGGCTGTCCTGTGCACCCCTGGTCCCCATCCACTAGATGCCAGAAACACTCCCCCAAGTTGTGATAACCAGAGACATCTCCAGGCACCACCAAAGTTTGAGGACCACTGCTTTGCAATCAGTCAGTCTGCCTGGCGGAGAAGTGAGCAGGGAACGCTCCACGGCCGATTTGGGCTCATGGCCACGTGTGCTGATCGCCCGAAGGCTGTGGTCAGGAAAGCGTCCACACCCTGGATCAGGGATTCACCAGCAGTGATGTGAGTGGAGCGCTCTGGCCTTTCTTGCTCACAGTGTTGCTAGAGACCTGAGGACGATGAGCTTGGCGGGGGGCCGCTCCACTCCCACCTCTGGGGTCAGCCACAGCCAGTCCTAGGCAGGGCTCCGGTGGAGCTGGCCTGACCTAAGGGCTGAGGGCACAGCAGAGAGATACCCAGGAAGCAGGGACCCAGCCGACCCAGAAAGCAGGCCGAGGCCTGGCCATGGGGACGGCGCAGCCCCCCGGGCTCTCCAGCTGTGCGCCAGTCAACAGCCCGGGCAAGTGGGAGAGTCCCTCTTCCATCAGAAGACACTTTTAAAGCAGAAAATCAGAGGGTATGGGAATAACTTTCAAAATCTGTCAAATTAATAGGCACATGAAATCCTATCCTGCAAAAACATTCATTTCAAATCCCCTAAATTTTAACTGTCACATTCAATGACTTTCCAGGAGGCTAAATGCTGAATACTAATACTATTTCCGGTATGAGCAATCCAATCTTAATTAAATCTGCACCACACTGAATTACTTTAACGATGATTTTCCAGCAGAAAGCCTTGTGAAAAATGTATGCTTTTCCTTCTTATTTTAATCAGATTTTGTAATTTTCGAGTGGATGTGCTGGTGGAAAGGCTCTGTGTGCTCAGACAGAGGCAGAAGGAGATGGGCCCTTCCAAGTCACTCTCCTGATTTCAGTAAATAAAGGGGAGGGTACCTTTAATAAGATCGAGCCCTCCTGCAGGTTAAAAAGTCAATAATAAGCCAAAACAGGGAGAAGATATTTGCAATGCGTGTAACGGCAAAGAGCAGATCAAGAACAAATCAATGGCAAATAGGCAGACAACCCAAGGGAAGACGGGCAAGATTCTTGAACAGATGCTTTGAGTATGGAGACATCATGAGGAAAGCACCGTTTCGCTGGAAACAAGGAATGGTAAACTGCAGCAGCTGCTGTGTGCCCAGCTCACACCCCCATTTCCAACCCCTGGCTATAGCCCACCCTGGCAGATAACTCACAGCTGCCCCCTCCCTGGGGAGCTGCCCGAGGCCAAGCAGAAGCCACTTCATCCCTGAGGGCCGAGTGAGGTCAATGACTACCTGCGTGAGGGCACAACAGGTCAGGCGCTGCCTCGAGACGGAACCAACACTGTAATGCAGTGCACACTCTGGAGCCCCCTGTGGGATCAGGCAAGGGGCTGACTACAGCTGTGGCCACCTCTTGCCCAGACCTCTTCCCTGACTCCCGGTCTCCGAGAATCACGAGAGACCCCAGCCCAGGTTCGGACACCTGCCCCCAGACACTCATTAAAACTTCAACATACCCGTTAGGATAGCCACTGTCGTAAAACCAGAAACAAGTGTTGATGAAGATGTGGAGGAATTGGAACCCTGTGCCCTGTTGGTGGGAATGTAAAATGGTGCGGCCACTGTGAAAAACAGTATGGCGGTTCCTCAAAAAGTTAAACATGGAGTTACCGTAGGATCCAGCAGCCCCATTTCTGGGTATGTGCCCCAAAGAATTGAGCACAGGGTCTTGAAGAGATGTTTGTACACCGTTGTTCATAGCAGCTTTCGTCGCAACAGCCAGAAGGTGGAAGAAACCCAGGTGTCCGTTGACAGGTGAGTGGATGAACAGAACGTGGTCCATCCATATAATGGAATACTATTCAGCCTTTAAAAAAGAAGGAAATTGTGACAGAAAAAGAAGGAAGACAGGAACGGGAGGGAAAGTGTTTTCTGCAAGTTCTGTGTGGTGGGAAACGAGGTGGAGAGAGAGCGCCAAGGTGGCTGCTGTCCCTGAGGGACAGAGAGGATCTGGGCTCGGATGAATGCAGCGAGAATGCAAACCAGTGATGGGCGGGCCACGTGCAGGTGCACGTCCTCCTCTGGGAGCCTCTTCCACCTTCCCTTCCCTCACCTCTCCTTCCTGGTTCCACTCCAGCTCTGAGCTTGGACATCACCACTGTGAATAGCCCTTCCTGGCCCCCTGGACTTGGCGCTCTGATGCCTGTCTTTCTGCTGGAGCTGTGGGGAGAACCTCTACCAGTGGGGCCGCTTCCCTGGGCTCTGTTCCCTCGTCTGACACACCGTCGGTGATCCACAAGTGTTGGCTGGATCGGTGGATGAGTGTCCTGTTGGGTCCTGTTGATGCTATCAACCTGGAACCCCTTGGTGACCCCTAATACTGGAGAAGGGGTGATCCTGAGCCACCCTGACTTGGGGGATGTGAGAAGGGACTTAGGAGGGTAGGGCATGGGGTTGGATCAAAAGTTCTCAAGTCCTATTTCAAAGACTCATTCAATACATCTGGTCTACGTTTATCAGAAAATACTCTTACATCTTGCTGTTTTCACCGGTATCAGAAAGAATATCCAAAACCTAGGGTTTTAAAGGTTTGCAGCTGCCACCGGAGTGAAGTGGATCCGCGTCTCGGTGGCTGGGCAGCAGCTTCCAGGCCGAGCCTCAGCCTCCTGCATTCGGACCTCCCACACAACGCTTGCCCACAGCAGGCCTCTGCCCGGAGCGTGAGACACGAGAGGTGCTCCTCCTGAAGTCGTTTTGGAATAAGAATTCTTTCAAATTGGGAAGAAAAGACTAACTCTTCAGATAGGAATAGGAGAAGTAACGCGACAATGGGAAAAGACTGAGACCAACAAACATGTGAAAAATAGTTTTTAGGACAACAGCTCACCCTTTTCTCTCTATCCTATTGGCAGAGCAGTCTGACGTGTGTGCAGAAATGAGTGCTCATATGCTGCTCACAGGAGTGAAAATCGGTCCACGCTTTCTAGACGACCACTGGGTAATGTGCGAAAAAGGTGGCCTGCCTCAGCCATTTGTCTTTAGAACATCATAGAAAGAAATCAATCAGACAAGTGGTCAAAGATATAGACAACCTTGTTCGCAACAATAAAAGCTTGGAAACAATTTGAATAAGAGATGAAATCAATCAGGTCCATCCACACGAAGGATACCGAATGACCGTAAAAATCATGATGGAAATGTAGTTGCATTGACTTGGGAGGTCGCTCATAAGACATCCTAACAGGGAAGAACAGCTGTTATGAAACAAAAGATGGAGTATGAAATGAGAAAATATGGAGTGTGTAATTTGTAAAAAGAATACAAATAAAAGCCTGGGTAAATACTCACCGAAAATCACCAGTAGTCATCTCTGGGGGATGGGGTTACAGGTGTTTATAGTATTATTTTATTCTTTTCTCTTAGGGGTAATTCTAATTTTTCTACCATGAGCATGTGCTATGCTGTAATTGAAATACAGACATTCCAGTTTTACTAATTCTGCAAGGTCTTCATGATTGGCCCCTTTAGTGGACAAGCTCTGCCGAAACTGAGTCAGCAGAACATCCAAACTCGGACCCGAGAAGGCAAGGAGGAGACTAGCTTCTACGTGGAGGTCTTGGTGATTTTCAGAATATCAGAGTTTATGGGGTCCCTGTACTGACGCCCAGTGTGCATCTTGTTTCTGCCAGACACCTGTCTGTGCTGGAAACACCTGGAGGGGTAGATGCTGCCACCCTCACGAGCTCATGGTCATCTCCAGTATACAGGAAAGCAGGGCAAATCGCCTGGTTCACGTTAGGATGCTGGCCTAACATGATGTGGAAACCAGCCGAAGAACAAGAGGTCAATGGCAGACCAAGACCAAGCTCATGTGTGAATTCATGTGACTGGTTTACATTAAATACAAGGGACCTGAATGGCCACTCAGAATATGAGAGGAGGTCTCAATCTCACCAGTATCCAGAGCACAACCAAAGAAAACACTTCCATTACCGCTGTCCACCTGCCAACATGGCCCCATGAAAGGCCTGGCGCTGGCCCTGGCTGGGGGCTGTGGACGGAGTGCAGGAGCTGGCTGCTCCAGGAGGGTCAGTTGGTGCAACTATTGGGAAACTGAACCAACACGTGCCCTACGACCAAGTCTTCACGCCCGGGAGTCCACGCAACAGCAGAGTGCTCACATGTGGACCGAGGACACGAGAAGCAAATACCAGCTGAGAGAACTGAGCAGCGTCATCAGTGAATAATTCATCTCGATGAACTGGGGATTATTCCTTACACAAGATGCACAAGGCACTTGCCTAACATGAGAAACATAAATATATCAGACCTATAGCTTCAGTTTTTTTCCTTACACATTGATTTGAGCACTTGCTGAAAAAAAGAAGTGTCCCTTTCAGCATCATATTTTCTCTAAACATTGCCCCAGGCCGTCATTTGCAACCAGTAAGTTAGAAATGTATTTGTATTCAACACTGGTCACCCTTTACCTTGTGATTAAGGCAGACATTTGTAGTCCTGCTGAAGGTTTGCCTCCTTCCCTCCCTCCTTCTTTCTCCCCCTACCATGCTTTCCCCTCCCCATCCTCCCAAAGTTGGGCCAGCACTGGGCTAGACGAGGAAGGCAGCTGGGAACAAGGTCTCCATTCTTGCTTCTTCGTTGATTAGATTTACTGTATTTCTTTCTTGTAGTTTTTTTCCCCTACAACACCCTGTGAAGTGAAAAATCTAACTTCAAATTTTCTTCCAAATACTTAGCCAGTTAGCTCAGTATCATTTATTACAGCATCATTTATTGACTAAATCTTTCCTCCTTATTGATCTGGGGTGACTTCCATATCAGAAATTAAGTTTCCCGGTGAAATTAAGCCTCTCTTCCTGAACTCTCTCTTATGTCCCATCACTCTCTCGGTTTACGTTTATGCCAATATTGCACAAGGCTAATTATTGCATGACTGTAATGCTTTATGATCTGCTAAGGCTGGCCATTCCTCAGGACACTTCCATCTCAAAAATGTAATTATTGTTTTATCACAGCCTGCTTGTGCTTTCCAGCATTGTTCTGAAGTCCATCTGAAAGGTCACTGGGATTATAGCAGAATTTTGTTATGCTATAAATTAATTTAGGAAAGCACTGATATTTGTATTCATTTTGTTGTTCCAACCTGGAGCAGAATGTATGTCTAAGACTTCTTCAATATCTCTGTGTTGTCCTGGTCTTTCTCCTGGTGGTGATTCTTGGGAATCGCTTGGTCCTACACACACAAACAGGGATTTGTCCAGGACCCGCGTGTGGCGGGTGGGTGTCGGGGACTAGGGCTTCCCCGGCTACCGCAGTCAGGTGACCACGCTGCAGTGGGAAATGGGTGGCCTTGGGAGGCTGTTAGCAGGGCAGGGACCCCATCCAACTTACATTCTAGGTCACTCTGGGGAGATCAGACTGGATGGCCGACGCAGACGAAAGCCCCTCCCCACTGCCTTGCCCACCCCAAGCAGAGCCCCCCTGCCCATTCCATCCCCTGTGTGGTAAAGCAGGAGGCTGGTGCAGGACCCTCGCCAGCCCCTCCATGCTGCAGACTGATAGGAGAGGAAAAGGCAGTCCTCTACCCCCATCTTCCTTCCAGGCTGCAGCCTGCGAGTGAGGGTCCCCGGAGCCCAAGGGGCCAGGCCATCAGGCCACAGCCTGTGTGTCCACACCCCCTTCCTCTCCTTGTCCTCCACTAACTGCCGTATCTCCCCCAGGCCCACCCCATCCCACTGCCCCCCAACATTTCCACTCTCCCGTCTCTGCCCCGGGCAGCATGCCATGCATGGAGCTCCCACCCATGGTCTCTCTGGGCTTGAGGACGGGCAGGAATGACAAGCTGGGCTGAGGGCACGGTAGGTTTGACTTTAGTTCACTCCCCACGCTGCTGATCGCAGGGCAAAAAAGGGCTCCAGGAGAGAAGGATGCAGGGGGGACAGGGCACACGGCTGCCAGAGTCTCAGCAAAGTTGATGGTGTCCAGCGGGTCATCCGAGCAGAAAGCAGGGCACTGGGTGTCTTCTAGCCTAGGCGCGTCAGCACCTACATGGCAGGTAGGCAGTGCTTCCCAGGCTCAGGAGCCCTGCCATCCAGGTCCAGGCCTTGGAGTCCTTGCTGTGACCCCGTAGGAGACGTCTCCCCAGCCTACAGCTTGTGCCCTGGGGCCAGGCCACAGCCACCGTGCCCACACCTTTATCCAGGTCCCTACTTGCTGGTCACGCTGTAGATGCTCCTGCTGATGTGACCTGCACGTCGGCCTCTTCCGCCTTCCCATCTTCTCCCTCAGCTCCTGTCCTCCCAGAAGCAGACCCCAGGCCCAGACGGGATTCTGAGCAAATGATTGATCACTCTGGGACCCTAGCTGTGAGGGCAGGATGTGGAAGGGCAAGAAGTTAACGGCACCATTTCCCGTGAAATCTCCACCCACGCCTGGTCTCCAGAGTCCATGCCCCAGTTTGTTACACCTAAATCCTGCCCAGGATGGTCCTCCCTAGGGCTGTGGGTGTGGGCTCTGCCCCAAGGGCGTGGGCTCTGCTCTCTGGTTTCCTGGACATGCTGTGTGAGAACTAAGATGCTCTCACAGCCCCAGGGCCATTTGTGAGGCAGAGACACAGCTTCGCCTGTTAGAGGCAGAAGCATCCTGTTAGAGGCAGAAGCATCCGGAAGCTGGGGGAGGGGCATGCAGGCCCAGCAAGGGGGAGGGGCTCCCTGATGCCCTTCCCCATCTTAAGGTCACAGAACCTACTTATCTACTGCAGCATAAATTGTCCTAAACCTTAGCAGCTTAAAACAATAAGCACTTATTGTCTCTGTCTCTGTGGGTCAGGAGTCTGGACTCTGGCTCAAGGTCTCTCTTGAGGCTACAGTCAAGTTGCTAGCTGGGCCTGTGGTCTTGTCTGAAGGCTCGACTGGAAGATGATCCACTTCTGTGCTCACCCACTTTGCGGTTGAACCGCAAAGATTCGCTTCCTTGTGGGCTGTTGACTGGAGTCCTCCTTTTGTTCCCTCTGTCGGGCAGGTGGCTCACAGCATGGCAGGTGGCTTCCCCAGAAGATTGACATCAGAGCCAAAGAGGGTGAGCCAAACAGAAGCTGAGTCTTTTCGACTTGAGCTTGGAAGGGATATCCCTTTGCTTGGGCCGTCCTCTCTCCTTTAGAAGCAATCACAGGTCCTGCACTCATTCAAGGGGAGGAACACGGGTGTGAAGGGTGGGGTCTTCGGGGCCACCTCTAAACTGCCTTCGTAGCCATGAAACTCAGCCTCAGTGGAGTGGATGCTCCCCAGGTGTGGACCGCAGTGTTCCAGGGTGCCTCTGAAGAGTTTCTGCTCAAGGGGACAGGCATACTCAAGTTCCCTCACCTCATCAGCACTGAGACTCCCACGAAGGGTGGCCCCTGATGTCCTTCCCCACCTGCAGGTCTCGGAACCTGCTGCAGGACCCGCCGGGGGAAAGGCAGTTTGATGGGAGGCTCTGGCAAAATTGGAGCTGAAATATTTCCAGGGCTAACATTCCTCATTATGGTGAAGCAGGAGGTGTGAAGATTTTCAATTTTCTTTTTAATCAAGGTGGCATCCGCTGGGGAAAACCTGCCAGGTCATTCTGAAGAGCGCTTGACAAGTCCGAGGTCCTGGGGAGACTTAATTAAACCTGTGAAATCACGGTGGGGACCACACCAGCCACAGGGAGCCGGGCCCAGCAGCTGCCAGTCATCGGAGCAGCTCACTCCTGGATGCAGACGTGATCCAACACGTGTATCCTGAGCCACCGCACGCCACACCTGTCTCTCCTGTTCTTTGGACCCAATTCCCTTTCCTTCTTCTCCACCCTGTTCCCCTCACCCACCCCACTGCCCCAGCTGATTCCAGAAGCTTCCATTTGAGCCCCACCCCACCCTCCCAGGCTGAGCAGTGGCCCCTCTGTTTCCCGTCACATCTTCTTGGTTTGGAAACCATGGCCACTCGGGTCTCCTCTGAAGCCCCCGCGTACAGTGCAGGCTCTTGTTTGCACGCCAAGGCAGAGTTTAGATTTAGAATGTGCCAGAATGCCAGGAGAGGGTGATGCGTCTGGCTTGCCCAGGGCAGAAGCAGCCCATAGCGAGCAGAGTTGAGCAGAGAGGTGGATGGTGGTGAGGGGCAGTGGTGGAGCCCAGGTGCCCGGCTGGCAGGAGACATGTCAGGGAAGCACCTTGGGAAACGTCGCCCTGGCCGGAGGGCACCAGGGGAAGGCAGGAATGGAAGCAGGTGGCCGAGTGATGGAGTCTGGGAGAGCCCGTTGGAGGGAAAGGAGTGACTGTGGACGCACAGATGACATTTCCCCCCGGCCCATTGGACCCACGTGCAGCTACAATGCCTGGACTTCTTTAGTCACCAACAAAGACCTCGCAGTTGCTCTCAGGGGCGTTGTATCCCTAAGAGTGAGAAAGAGAAAGAAAATCACAGTTTCCAGCATTTTCTGAGAACCTTCTGCCCTCCCAGCCTACAGAAGCTGGAGGAGATGCTGTCTCTGTGATTAAGGAGCCTGGGGCTCCCCTGGAGGTGGCGGTGTGGGAACACGTGGGCCGGGCTTGATTACACTCCAGGACTGGAGCCTGGACGCCCAGCCTGTGCTCTCGGTCAGGAGAGGGAGAAGTGCAGCAGAGCCCCCAGGGCCCACCGAGCAGCTGCATTCTTAACCTTCCTCCTTGAGGTCTCGGGCTGGCCACCCAGGGTCACCACAGACCAGAGGTCCCAAGCACATGCTGGAAGTCTAGACCAACTTGTCTACACTGCATGTATGAATCCACTTGAAGTAATACACCATTAAAAGCATGTACTGATTCCAGTGAGACCACACATTGGAATGAAACAAACCATCTCAACTTCATGGGGTACAGCACCTGCAGGCTTAGGGCCACTCGGGAGAGGCTGTCATTGGGACCCACTGGGCTCCAGGCTCTGCCCAGACCTGGCCCTTCTCCCAGGAGACAGCCCATCTGGCCTCCACCAGGCCTGCTCTCCTCCCACCCTGCTCTGCAAGCACATTCTCCAGGAAGGACCTGAGACCCACTCCCACCCCAGCGGGATCTGAGCTCAGAGCTGAGATGGAAGCCCTGCTCACGGTGGGTGTTGGGACATTGCCCAAGCCCCCGAAGTCCCCGGACACTCTGCAGCACAGTGGCAGAAATGCTGACGTGTGTGCGTGTATCTGTGTGTGTGGGGGCGCTTTGCAGGTGACATTGCACTTCACTGTGCGTCTCCTTCAGAGACCCTCCATCAGACGGGTGAGGTGGGCAGCAAGGGGCTTGATTATTTCCACAGGAGCAAAAATAGAAAGGAGGGGAGAACCACCTCACACACGCCCTGCTGTTCACTCCACGCCCCTCGGAAAAGCTTTGGTGGAGGATAAAGATGGCGGAAAGTTCAAGGTGCTGGTCTGAAGTCTTGGACCTCCAAGGAGTGACCGTCCCGCTCATATGGGGATTAATATGATTCTGGAACGTGCGTGAGGCCGACTCTGCTCCCCTCGGTGGACACGGTCATCAGACTCCCACACCCAGCATCCTTACAGAACACAGTGCTCTTGCTTCTCTCTCCTGAGGCTCCTCCTGATGAAAATGGACATCCCCGTGGCCATTTGCTCAAGCCCTGTCTCAGTGGCTAAGAACACTCCCGGGGGGGCTGGCCCCGTGGCCGAGTGGTTAAGTTTGCGCGCTCCGTGGCAGGCGGCCCAGCGTTTCGTCAGTTCGAATCCTGGGGG
Organism: Equus caballus; assembly: GCF_041296265.1. NCBI lineage: Eukaryota > Metazoa > Chordata > Mammalia > Perissodactyla > Equidae > Equus > Equus caballus. The sequence continues at coordinate 25,902,073 of NC_091689.1, read as the reverse complement.
CGGACATGGCACTGCTCATCAAACCACGCTGAGGCAGCGTCCCACATGCCACAACTACAAGGACCCACAACGAAGAATATACAACTGTGTACTGGGGGGCTTTGGGGAGAAAAAGGAGAAAAAATAAAATAAAATCTTTAAAAAAAAAAAAAAGAACACTCCCGGGAACGGCCAACAGTCCCAAGGGAGGGGCCACTTGCAACCGTCAACAGGGATCGGAGGGGTCGATACAAACATGAATGTCCCTTGCCTTTTCTCTGTCAGAAGGGAAGATAGCGGACAGACATGCTTGTGGTACCCAAGCCGTTGATGATTCTGGGGGAACTCTGGAGAGCCACAGTTTCGTGTCTCTACGTGAGCAGTGAGTCAGTTGTGGCAGAAGTGGCCAGGCGATCTCTGCAAGCAGCGGTAGCGTGTGGTTTATGGAGGTGTGACCTTCCAGGGAGAGGGCTGGGGCGGCCCCATCTTCCCCTGGAGCACAGGCCCCTTGGTTGCAGGACCAGGTTTTCTCATCTCCCACATGCAGTGGTGAGTTCCTGGGGTTCCTCCTAACGAGATGTCCAGAGAGTGTCCCACACATGGACAGACACTGGGGAAGCACCTTGAGTACGCTATGCATTGAGGGAGGAGGAGGCTGCGTTGCCAGCACAGGGGGATGTGGGGAAGGAGGGAGGGCAGAGGGAGGGTGAGGGTCAGCGAGGCAGGCAGGACCAAGGGAGGGGAAGGGAAGGCCATCCCAGGAGAACGCCTCTTCTCCTCGAAGGGGCGGGATGAGACGGAGCTTCAGAGACGGCTTGGAGGGGTGCTGTGGGGAGCGCCAGGCCAGGGCATGGGGGAGCCCCTCTCTCCAGGTGAGGCAGTCCCTAAAGATGCCAAGATCAGGGTACTCAGTGAAGTGTGGGCAACTCCAAACAGAGGTGAGGACGTTACAGAGGGGTGGGGACCAAAGAAGAGTTCAGAAGAACAGATTTTTCTCAGAGAAAGTTTAACAGCTACAGAAAACATAAGCCTTCTGGGTGTGACCTCAGAGTCACGAGAGGCTGGGTGCTGGGCATGCGCACACATTGTTGGCAGAAACGTGCAGTGGCACAAGCTTTCTGGAAGACATTCTCCACAACAAGTAGAAAGACTTTTAGATGCACCCGAGTGAAAGAGACAGACACCAGGCCACAGGCAAACGTACGAAGATGTTCAACGTGGCTTATTGATGACACTGAAAAGGTGGGAATGCCTAATGGGCATTTAACACTCCCCTCTCCCAACAACTGAAAAAACAAGTAAACAGAAAACCAGTAAAAGGTGAACACCATGATCCAACGAATTCACTAACGTTCGTAGAATAATCTACCCCAACACAGAAGAATACACGTTCTTTTCAAGGTCACATTTGAACCAAGATATCCTGTAAAATGATCCATTCTGGACCATGCAATGAGGCTCAATAAATTTAAAGAGATTCAAAGAACACAAAGTTATTCCCTAACAAAAATGAAATGAAAATAGAAATCAGTAACAGAAGGATATATGGAAAGTCCACAAATATTTGGGAACTACATAACACACTTCTAAATAACCCTTGTTTCAAAGAAGGAATCAGAAAGAAAATAAGAAAAAAATTGAATTAAATGAGAACGAAAACACAGCATGTCAAGATTTGCAGGATGCCCCTCGAACGGTACTTCCACAGCCCTAAATGTTTACGTTAGAAAAGAATAAAGGTCTCAGATCATTGACCTTAGCTTCCAATTTAAAAAACTAGAAAAGGAAAAGTGAACTAACCCAGTGTAAATAGAATAAGGGGAAGAACCAAGATTAGAGTGAAAATCAATGACACAGAAAACAGGAAAAAAAAAAAATAGAAAAAATCCATGAAAACCCAAAGCTAGTTCTTAGAGTCGATCAATGTAAGTGATAAATCTCTGGTCGGACTGATCAAGAAAAAAAGGGAGAAGACACAAATTACCAATATCAGGAGTGAGGAGGTGACATCATGACAGATTCCACGGATGCTAAGACGATTTTAAAGGGATAATGGGAACAACTTTAGGCTAATAAATCTGACACCTTAGATGAAATGACCAAATTCCTTGAAATTACAAAGGCTCATTCAAGTGAAAACACCTATCGTAATAACTATATATCAATTAAACAAATTGCATTTGTAGTTAAAACTTTCCCTGGGGCCGGCCCAGTGTTGCAGTGGTTAAGTTCACATGCTCTGCTTCGGGGGTCCAGGGTTCGCTGGTTTGGATCCTGGGCACAGACCTACACACCGCTCATCAGGCCATGCTGTGGTAGGAGTCTCACATACAAAATAGAGGAAGATTGGTGCAGATGTCAGCTCAGGGCCAATCTCCCTCACAAAAAAAAAAAAAAAAAAAAAAAGGGAGTCGTCCCACCAACAAAACTCCAGGTTCAGATGGCTCCACTGATGAATTCAACCACATGTGAATGGAAGAAATAATAGCCTTCCACACAAACTCTTCCAGAAAATCGAAGGAAAAAAACACTTCCCTACTCATTGTGTGAAGCGAACCTCCCCTTGCTACCCAAATCAAAGTCATCATAAGAGAGTTACAGGTCGGTGTGCATCGTGATGATAGGTATTACTGTTCTTAACCAAATTTTAGCCAGTTAGATCCAATAATACACAGAAAAGATTACCTATCATAGTTAAGTGTGGTTTATTGCTAGCATGTTCTGTTGGTTTAACATTTGAAAATTAATGTTAAACTAAAAAAGAAAAACATATGATGATCTTGGTAGATGTTAAAAACAAATCTGACAAAATCTAGTATCCATTCCTGATAAAAACTCTGAGCAAATTAGTAATAAAACAGAGTGTCTTTGGGGCTGGCCCGGTGGCTCAGTGGTTAATTTTGCACATTCTGCTTTGGCGGCCCGGCGTTCACCGATTCAGATCTCGGGTGCAGACGTACGTACTGCTTGACAAGCCATACTGTGGTAGGCGTCCTACATATCAAGTAGAGGAAGATGGACACGGATGTTAGCTCAGGACCAGTCTTCCTCAGCAAAAAGAGGAGGATTGGCAGCAGATGTAGCTTAGGGCTAATCTTTCTCAAAAACAAACAAACAAAAAAACAGAGTGTCTTTAACCTGATAAACGGCATCTATGAAAAACCCACTGCTAGCATCATTCGTAATGGTAAAAAACTGAATACTTTCTCTCTACGATCAGAAACAAGGCAAGGATGCTGGCTCACACCTTCTGCTCAACGTGACACCGGAGGATCCAGTCAGTGTAATAAGTCACAAGGAGAAATTAAAGGGATCCAGATTGGAACAGAAGTTAAATTGTCTTTATTTGTAGATGACTTTATCATCTATGTAGAAAAATCCAATGGAGTCTACAAAAAAGTTAGTAAGACTAACAATTGACTCGAGCAAAGTTGCAGGGTACAACATCAACATAGCAAAATAAACTGTATTTCTATATCCTGGAAACGAACAACTGGCAGTTGAAATTCAAAGAAAACCCTTTACAGTAGCATCAAAAATGTGAAATATTTAGGGAAAAATTGGACAGTGTGCAAAACCTGTTCTTTGAAAACCATGAAACATTGCTGGGAGAAACTGAAGAACTGAAAAGGGGAGTAACACCCCGTGTTGATGCGCCAGAAGACGCGATACGGTCACGCTGTCAATTCTCCTCATTTTCATCTATAAAAATCAATGCAATCCCGATCAGAAATCCCAGCAGGATCTTTGGAAGAAAATAACAAGCCGGTTCTAAAATTCATCTGAGACGGAAAGGACCTGGAGCAGCCAAAATGACTTTCAAAAGAAGAACAAAGTGAGAGGACTGAGACCGTCTGGTCTCCAGACGTGCACAGCTACAGTAACCAAGACAGTATACTACCGGTGTAAAGACAGATAGATACATCAATGAAACAGAACAGAGGGTCCAGAGATACACCCACACGAACACAGACAACTGACTTTCCACAATGGCATAAAGATAATTCAGTGGCGAAAGGGAAGTTTTCAGAAAACGATCCTGAACAATTGGATGTTCATTTGAAGAAAACCCCAAATCTCTAAGAGGCAGGGAGGGGCAGGAGGGAAGTGTTCCTAAGGGCACAGGGAAATTTTGGTGTGGTGGATACATCCATATCTTGATGGTGGTGGTGATTTTATGAGTTATACATGTGTCAAAAATTATCAAGTTGTATTCTTTAAATACGTGCAGTTTATTGTGGGTCAAAAATTGCCTTTAAGACCCTATGTGCCCTGTTGTCCATTTACCCTCTGACCTTAACTCTTAGGATTCTGTCCCTTGCTCGGTCCACCCTGACCATGGAGGAGTCTGCTGGGCCATGCCCTCACCTCAGGGCCTTTGCACATGCTGTTTTCTATTCCTGGAATGCTTTTCTCCCCAGGTTTGGCTCACTCTTTCACCACCACAACCTCCTCAGGTCTTGGCTCAAATGTGACCATTCGGGGGCTTTCTCTGACCACCCTATTTAAAATAAACATTCTTCTCCACCCCAAATACACACACACACACACACACACACACACACACACGATCCACTTTATTCTTATGCATGTCCCCCACTAACATTCTGTATGTTATTTGCTGTCACAATTCCCACCCTACACGTTTACATATTAGTTCCACAGGGGCAAGCACTTTTGTCCCTTCTGTTCCTTGCTGCATTCCCAAATCTCGGAACAGGACTTGTCACTTTATAAAGTACATATGTGTGTTCAAATGAACAAAATAACCAGCAAAATGCTCCCCAGTCAGGCTCCCTAAAGATGTATCTTTACAGAGTGAGATGCCACACAGCTGTTAAACAAGGATGAAATGGATTTGTTTATATTGACCTTCCCCTCAGCATGAACGGGGCTCAAGGAAGCCTTTATTTTGACAGCTTCTCCAGACTCTGCTGCGTGGACTCCCCGTGGCTTTATCCAAGGAAGCCTCAGAGTGAAGGCCACGGGGCGTCTGCCCACAGCTCAGCCTCGTCTCCACCTGCAGCGACCCCAATCTGCTGCCGGGGCCCTGGGCTCTGGAGGTACCTCGTCAATGCATGATGCGGAAGCAGACCCCACCCTTCACTCCATGGTCCCTTCCGCCCTCCCAAAACTGTTAGATCAGAAATGGGGGAGATGAGCAGAAAGCGGGAAGGGGCCAATTCATCATTATTTCTGGTTCCACTGATTCTTTTAAAAAAATTTAGGCAGAAAAGTTTAACAAATCAGATAATTCTTCTGGCTTCCTTGTGATGCATCTTGAGCCAAAACAGACTCTCCCTCTGAACTCTGAACAGTGGCAAGTGGAAAAAAATCTAATAAAAAAATTCCTACAATCAGGTTAAAAATCCACTTCTCTAATTTTTATTGCAACTCCAGCCCACCCCAGATGAGCATGCCCTTGCTTCGTCAATGTCTCTGGTGCTTGGCACGCCAGGAAGCTCAGCCCAGGCTCGATCGACTGATGTACCGTTTAAAACAGACTCTCCTACACCAGGGGATATCATAGGAAGGGACAAAATAAATATATGTAAGGTGCAAAAAGTTTGCTGGAGGTTCAACACGGTTTGTGCCCACAATAGGAGAATGGCCCTTATCATCCTCTTGTGAAAGCTTTCCATCTAAAAGAGACCCCACATCTGACTCCATGGCAGTCAGACCCGTGAAAACTCCCTGGGTCTCCGAAGAGTCAAGCTGGGTCAAGCCGCCAAGTGCGCAATCTGGGTAGACCAGACACCCGCCCCAGTTGCCCTTTGCTGAATGAAACAGGACTTACTATCTCATGCACAATTAATAGCATAATTTCTGTAAATAACCCAAATGAGTTAACATGGTAGGATTAAAGGAATTTCTACCAAAACCCAACCCAGCAACCCAAACATAATTTGATCATAGTTGAGTCTTTAATCTTTTAACCAAAACTAAGTGATGAAAACATGTGAAGAACCAGTTCACCTTCTCGTGATTAACTTAGCTATAAAAATGAGCCTCTACGCCACCCCTGAGAATCAAATCTCAATTGGCTCAATAATGTTGATTTAATAAAGCGGGAAAATAAATCTCAATTTAATAAACAGCCCGGTAATCACATTTTTAACCACTTGCCGCTTGAGACTAAAGGAAACTAAGCATTCTGCCTCTTCAGAAAATCTCCGTAATCTCCCAGCATTTCTGCTTGGAGCAGAAAAAAGATCCAGCCCTCCCTAGGGGACACAGCTACAGACAGACACAGAGCTGGGCCAGGAGGCAGCAGGTCCCCGGGGCCGCCCGCCTGGGGCTGACTGGTTCCTCTGAGAAATCAGAGCTGGATTCAGAGGAGGATGGGCTCTCCGATCCTGGAACATGGGAAGAGGGAAGGGGTGCGTATAAGAGGGGAGAGGGCTGTGTTGACCATCCTGGCCTGTCATCACGGGTTCTCACCTGGTCCTCCAGTTTAAATTCCACCTCCCAAGTGTCCGGGGCCTTGGGAACCATATAGTCCACCACCCGACCAGCACACTTTTGGAAGTGAGGTGGGGGATGTTAACAACCATGCCAGGACAACAGACACACACAGGCTGCCCCAGGGAGGCCAGGATGTACGGTCACCCTTCCCAAGCCAGCTGAGAGATCCGCATCCATGTGTCCTCCCTGTGACCACTGGTCACAGTCCTGTGACAAGCCAGCACCTGAAGGGACTGGTCTCAGTGCTGGGCCAGAAAGCATGGAAGGAGACCTCCCCTCGCCAGGCAGAGGGTCCTAGAGCTGGCTCTTTGATGGCAGTTGGAGCTCGGGATTTCCAGGTCACCAAGCCTAACTCCTTTCTTTATAGGTGGAAACCCCAGGCCACAGGCAATGAGTATGCCCAAGGCCCCAGGAGAGCATAGTGACCCGCCTCACAGGCTGGGTGACCTCGTTCCTGTGGCCACAGCCCACTGAAGCTGGGTGGATTCCTGACCTGGGGGGAGCATCGGAGTCTTCCTAGGACATGAAGTGACCTGGGCAGGTCAGCCGTGTTTGAGCCTGCAGCTGGGAGGTCATGTGGAGTTGCTGTCACCAGGGCGGGTCACAGCCGTGTTCAAACCTGTGACCAGAGGGCAGAGACACAGCTTGGGACGGGGGCGGCTGGCATCAGAGAGGAGGCAGAGCAGACACAGAGGGAAGGAGGAGACGGGGTAACTGGGGAGAGGGTGGGGGGAGGGAGGGAGGGATGGAGGGATGGAGGGAGGGAGGGGGCCGCTGATTATAACGGTCCAGTCCCACGAGGTCCTGCTGAGTCCTGCTGCAGACTAGTGGGGGCCATCAGAAACCCTGGGTCCTCCCAGCGTGTGTCCTTGTACCCAAGCCCTTTGAAAGGGTCTCTCCTTCTTGCAACAGCGGGTCCCAGGCAGAGCTCCGATTCCTCTTTGATGATGTTTCTAAGGGGTGCACCGTGCACCAGGCCTCACAACCAGATCCTCCCACCTGGGTGCAGGTGAGGGCAGGCAACCTACTTGAGGTCTCGCCACTGACAAACGGAGGTAGGTGGACTCCGACTTGGGCCGTCCATTTGGCAGGGAGCCTGCACCCTGGTCCACAAGCTGCCCTGCACGAGTCTGCCCTGCCAGCCCGCCCGTGGCCCATCCCATCAGGGTCAGCGCTGGCTGTGTCCCCCGCTGTCACAGACTCCTAGGGTCCCACCAGCCATGCATCCACCCTAGTCCAACAGAGGAGCTTCCCCGACCACACCCGAGAGGCCGTGTGTCATAGCTTCTGCTGGTCGTTCCTGCCAGGCGGTGTAGTTTGGGGGCTCAAAGTCACAAACTGAGAAAAGCAGGAAATCACACTATGCAATCTGGTGGCAATGGTTTTAAAAGTGCAGACTTGAGGCATCATTGATCTCGTGCCGCTCGGCCCCTGAGCCCTGCTGTCTGAAGTGACTGCCACTGTCAACCCTCCTGGGCCGCTAGCAGGGAGCCGCCCCCTCCACAGACGCCCCACATGGATTTACAGGCATCCCCCTCCCCCCAGCCTAGAGCAGTGAGACCCATTTCACCTGACGCCATTTGTCAATGCTCAGGGCCACTGGGGAAGCGGGTTCTCTTAACCTGCTTCTGCTCATTAGCTGCCACCACCGAGCTGGAAGGGGTGAGCTGCTGAACTGGTGCCCAGTGCAGAGGGCATCACAGAGGGCTCCAGAAGGATGGAGCAGGGAGGGGTCAGCCCAGGGTGGCTGAGGCCGCTGGATGGCCGGGCCTGCCTCTGGCCACTCTGTTGGGGCCCAGCAGGCCTGGACCCAGCCTCTCCACCCGAGGTCCAGCCTCCTCTGGTTCAGTGTATCTGTAGCTTTTGAGAAAATGCTGCCTCTCTTCACTAGCCCTTCACACCTCCCGCCTGGTGTCGTGTCTCAGCGTGTTTGCACACCACCATCACGCATCCAGCCTGGGCATCATCGCCCTCCCCGAGGGGCCTGCCCGACACCCAGTGCTCCCATCGGCCCTGCCCGGAGCCCTGCAGGAGACGTGGGCTTGGGGGACGGGGTCATGCACTCGCCGCCCTGCAGGACAATGTGTACAGTCAAGAGGACATCCCCACTGGAGCCTCCCCGGGCAGGGTATTAACATTGGCACGTTGGGGCCCCTGGAACTTCTGGCTATTCAATTTGCTAGTGTCCCCAAAATGTCCCCAGAGCCAAAGGACCCAGTCAAAATCACGTGTTACATTCAGTGATCATATCTCCTTGAGTCTCCTTCTGCCTGGAGCAATGTCTCATCTTCCCTCAGCTTGGATGATCTCGCCACTTTTCGGGGCACAGTCCAGTCATTTTGTAGCCACCCCTCCACGTGGTCTCATCTGATGTTTCCTCCCGTTAGATCCAGGTACCGCATTGGGGCAGGAATCTCCCTGAGGGACCGGTTCTTCCTGCTGCGTCCCGTCCGTCAGCTGGCACGTGGGTTGGTTTGCCCATCACTCATGGTACTCCCTTTGATTGCTTGACTGAGTTGGTGTCCGTGAGGTTCCCAACCTGTAAAGTTGCTCTGTTACTGTATAACTGTAAACTTTCCTGTGTAATTCATACATATTTTGCAGGAGATTCTTTGAAACTCTGTAAATACCCCGTTTCTCATCAGACTTTCTGTGAACTCATTTATTTACGCTGGTGTAGACTTGTGGTTTCTGACTCACTCCATCAGCTCTAATCCCCTGCTGTTTATTTTGAGGCTAAGTGGTTCCAGATTTGGCCGGGGCAACCCGGGGAGGCTTCACAGAGGAGAAAGCGCGAGCTGACTCTGGAAGGAGGAACGGTCTTCAAGGCAGACAGTCCAGTGTGGCGGTGGCATCCTAGAAAGAAGAGCAGCACGGTGTCATCGCAGACCTGGCCGTCCTGGGGACTGCTGTGGTCCTACGCCAAGAATCTAGGAGGCGAGTAGGAAAGGGAGGAGGTGAGGGGAAGAGCCTGCACCGTGAGGATGTCCTAACAGCAGTATCTGAGTGTCAGGGGGGCAGAGGAGGGTCCCGGGGGGACTTGTCACCCTCCCTCAGAGAGGGAGGAGCAGGTGCATCTGGGTGGAACGAGCTGCACCAGCCCAGCCGCCTCCAAGCCCGATTGTTGGAAATGCTCTGTTCCCATCAGGCGTCTCCAAGAAGGTGGCCCATCTCAGGAAAGAATATGGCCACCTTGAGAGTCCCTCCACAGCCATAAAGCTCTCCTGGACACGGGACACATCTGGGGAAGGGATGCACTATTTTCCTGGGGCCGCCCTGACACAGCACCACGGACTGGGGCCCTTAAAACAACAGAAATGTGTTCTCTTGCTGTTCTGAGGCCAGAAGGCTGAAATCAAGGTGTCGGCAGGACCACTTCCTCTCAATGCTCTAGGAGAGGATCCTTCCTGCCCCTTCCAGCTCCTGGTGGCTCCAGATGTCCCTTGGCGGTGGCCGCATCTCTCCAGTCTGCCTCCATCATCATGTGGCCTCTCCCCTGTGTGCCTGAGTCCAAATGTCCCTCTTCTTGGAAAGACACTAGGCATATTGCATTAGGGCCCATCCTTCTCCAGGATGACCTTGTCTTACCTTGACTAATTACATCTTAAGTGACCCTGTTCCCAAATAAAGTCCCATGCTGGGGTACTGGGGACACAATTCAGCCCCTAATAGGGAGGCACTGTCTTCCTGCCCAGGGCTCCAAGGACACGGTTACCTGATAGGGTCAGCGCCACTCTTGCTCTGCATTCCTGTCTCCCACCAGGGTCTGCTTAGCCCCTCGCCTCCTGCCTTACAGATCCCAGGGCTCCTAATTCCAGGCCCTTCCCTCTGCTGCCCCTTCCCATGCCATGCCCAGAAGGTTCTGCCTCTGATGCCTTAAACTCCAATGGCCACGTTCTGAAAACTCCCTCTCGTCCCCTACACTCACCTCCCACTCCCTCCCCGCTCCGCACCTCCTCCGGGCCCAGCCTCGGCCCTCCACAGGCCCCTCTGGTCCTGTCCCTTCAGCCTGGAGTCCGTGGTTGATGGTCTATGACTCACAACAGGACAGCCGCACAGAATCCCTGGGTGGGCCTGGGCACGGGGCGGTGCTGACGGTGGCCGGGCAGGGACCCTCCAGCCATGGACGCCCCCAGCCCCAGGCCCCCTTCTCCACCCCTGCCCGGTCACTGCAGAAGGAAGACCGGGCTCAGACTTAATCCAGAATGAGGCCATCAGATGGTAATTAGTCTTTGGGTGGTGAACGTGATATAATCTACAGAGAAATTGAAATATAACCATGTACACCTGAAATTTATATAATGTTGTAGACCAATGCTACCGAAACAAAAATTAAAAAAAAGAATGAGGCCATCCATCACCATGCCACCAGCCACTCTAGGCAAATTTGCCGAAAATCGATTCCCTGAAAGCCACTTTGCGGATGGCCAAGATCGATGCCTGAGAGCCGTCAAGCCGCCCACGGAAGGGGGGCAGTCAGAGAAAGACGAGAGGCAGTGGATGAAGCAGAGAGAGCCGCCTGCCCCGCGCACATGCGGTAAGATGCTGCGCTCCCTGTGCAGTGGGTGGGCTGGCACCTGCTGGCCTGGTGCTGAGAAAAACGCAGAGCCTCAGGAGAGCTAAACTCGGAAGCCCCGGGCACGCAGCTCCAGGTGAGGAGGCAGCTGGAATCAGCGGGACTGACTTGCAGAAAAGCCCCCAGCTCCCCAGGGAAGGTGCTTTTCTCCCCGAACTGCACCTGCTGTCACCTCTCAGCAGGAGGCAGAGGGGGGTCACCCACCCAGCCTGGACCTCCCCCACCGCCTCCAGCCCAGAGCTCTCATCACAGCCGCCCTCCCCTTGTCGCCCCCAGTGGCCCCAGCCCTGTCAATGCATAGCCACCCCCGACACCGAAACACACACCACTTCCTGCCTGAACCTGTGGACCCCAAACTCTCCTCTCCTGTTGGTCTGTGCATCGTGTCTACCCTCCAGTTCCTGTCCTCCCCTCTGTCCCCACCCCAGGGCTTTCCTGAGAGCTCCCATGCAGGGAAGCCTTTCTCTTCCTCCGGAGCACTCTGCCTGGCTCTCCGTCTTCTCCTCCTGGAAACCTCTTCCAGAACTTCGGGGCTCCCCGCTCACCATGCCCCTTAGGGTGGCCACTCCTGCCCCTCCCCCCAGCTGGACCCCCACTGCTGCCTCCTCAGGGTCCCCTCCTGGGCCTGCTCTTCCCATCCTCCATCCCCTCCCTATAGGCTGATATACCCCTCACCCCAAAATCCAAGATCCAACCCTCCTCTTCCGCAGCACCTTTCCAGCCAAGGCCAGCAGCCCCCCGCAGACTGTCCACACCACCAAAGACCAGGGGGAACCCGGCTTTTCCCTCCACACCCTTCCCAGGAGCAGCTGCATCACCCGAGCAGCATGGCCACCCCAGGATCACCCGCTCAGGACTCAGGAGCATTGGGTCAGCATCTGTCCATCTTTCTGTCCGCCCAAAGCGAGGGCTAGAGGCCAGACCGGGCACACCTGCGGGCAGGTGGGATGAGGTAGCAGCTTGGCAGAGACAGCCCACAATGGCCTCAGTACCCGGATGCTGAGCCACCCCCGGCATAGCATCAACTCCAGGAGGAAGCCGTGGGCCTCACCTATGCAGGAGACAACTTTCTAAGAGAGCTGCCTGAGGATGGAAGGGCTGCCTGGTGGGCTCTGAGCACCTGTGGGAGACATGGAGGACTCCATGATCCTAGAAGAGGCCCTACCTGGAGCTCCAGCCACCAGCCAGGGCCAGGGAGCCAGGGAGGCAGCAACAGGTGAGGAGAGCTGGTCTCCCTAGGGTGGCCCGGCTGTCCCATTCCACCCTCCAGCCTGCCGTCGGAGCCAGTGCCATCTCCTCTGCACCTCGGGCCTCCCCATCTCCCACTCTTGGTGCAGAGAACCCCGAATCTTCAATCATAGGAAGGTCTGTTTCCATATCTAACTCTGAATCCTGCAGCCACCCAGGCAAAGAGCTGGGCCTTTTGATGGGCGTGTCCACGGCCTGATCTCGGAACCTGTGACTATGTAGTTTACGTGGCAAAAGGGACTTTGCAGCTGGGATTAAGTTCCCTTGTGAGAGGGGATGATGACCCTGGGCTGTCTGGGTGGGTCCCATATCCTCACAAGGTCCTTAAATGCGTGTGTGGAGGGCACACGGGAGTCAAGATTCAGGGAAAGAGTTGTGACGACCCAGCTGGTCAGAGAGATGTGCTGTGAGAAGGACTCGACCCCACACCACTGCCTTTGAAGACGGAGGAAGGGCCGGCTGAGGAACTCGGGGTCTGCTAGAAGCTGGAAAGGGCAGTGAAAGGATTGTCCCCTCGGAGCCTCCAGAAGGAGCCAGCCTGCCGACACCTTGATTTTAGCCCAGGGAGACCCGTCAGCCTTCTGACCTCCAAAACTGAAATGATGAATGTACGTTGCTTTAAGCCACCAAGTGGAGGTAATTTGTTACAAATGTCCTGGGAAGTGGACGCAGGCCTTCAGACTCTTTATCTGAGATAAGGAGCCAAGTCAGCCTGGAGGAAGGGACCGTGAATAGGATCTGGGGGAGCAGAAGATGGTGGCCGGGCCTCGGGGGACCAGTGCCACTCCCCAAGGAGGCCTCTGCTGGGGATGGGGGCAGCCAGAGAGAGGGCAGGCAGACCCTCTGCAGGCCGTCCAGCCCCTTCCTCGAGCCGATGTTCCACGTCTGGCTCTGGCAGGGAGCGGGGCCTCCAGACAGGAGCTCTGAGCTGGCCGTCAGGACGCGGGTCCCTGCCCGGGCTCCTCCAGCACCAGGCCCATTCCCACAGCTGTTCCTCAGACCAGGGCCGAGCCCGGGCCCTTCGACCTGGGCCTGCCTCTGTGTCCTGTGACCTGTGGCTGAACAAACGCACCCAGGGGTGGGGGTGGATCTCTGGAAATGGACTGGGTGAAAGTATACAGCTTTTCATTCTTGCTTTAAACTGGAAAATCTTTAGCCCGTGGACCCCTTCTTCCTCTGTCCCAGGGGCCCCAGGTCATTTGTTGTTTCACGGAACCAAAGCTGAGTGAGGCCTACTCTGTGGCCACCCCTGTGCTGGGGATGTGGCCCTACCCCATGGAACACCCGCTCGCAGACAGCCTGTCTGTGTCTGGGTTCCGTTCCGTGTCCACTCGTCACCCACAGGGAGCTCAGCTCCCTTAGAGGTCGGCTCCATGTACCAGCAGCTCTGCTCCCAAGCTGGGGTCTGGGGCAGCGGCCATGCTCACGCTGGGGCTGTACCCGAGACTGTGCCTGGGTCCCGTCAAGTGGGGCAGCGGAGTCTTTGATCTGATCTGTAGATAAAGAGGGCCCGGCATGTCATGGGCCATGGAGAAACATTTCTGAGTTGCCAAATGAATGACAATAGATGCAGGAGAATGTTCAGCTCTTCTGGAGGGAACACACGGCATAGGGGAGTATGTATGTGTGTGTGTGTGTATGTGGGTGCATGTACATGCCTGTATGCAGGTGTGTGTCACATGTGTGCACGCGCGTGTGTGTATGCTGATGTATATGCACGTGCATACATGTATACGTACGTACATAGGCGCGCACATGTGTATGTATGTGTGTGTATGTGTATGTGGGTGCATGTACATGCCTGTATGCAGGCGTGTGTCACATGTGTGCACGCGCGTGTGTGTATGCTGATGTATATGCACGTGCATACATGTATACGTACGTACATAGGCACGCACATGTGTATGTATGTGTGTGTGTATGTGGGTGCATGTACATGCCTGTATGCAGGCGTGTGCCACATGTGTGCACGCGCGTGTGTGTATGCTGATGTATATGCACGTGCATACATGTATACGTACGTACATAGGCGCGCACATGTGTATGTATGTGTGTGTATGTGTATGTGGGTGCATGTACATGCCTGTATGCAGGCGTGTGTCACATGTGTGCACGCGCGCGTGTGTATGCTGATGTATATGCACGTGCATACATGTATATGTACGTACATAGGTGCGCACATGTGTATGTATGTGTGTGTGTGTATGTGGGTGCATGTACATGCCTGTATGCAGGTGTGTGTCACATGTGTGCACGCGCGTGTGTGTATGCTGATGTATATGCACGTGCATACATGTATACGTACGTACATAGGTGCGCACATGTGTATGTATATGTGTGTGTGTGTGTGGGTGCATGTACATGCCTTATGCAGGCGTGTGTCATATGTGTGCACGCGCGTGTATGTATGCTGATGTATATGCACGTGCATACATGTATACGTACGTACATAGGTGCGCACATGTGTGCGTATATGTGTCCCCATGTATGTACATGTGTATATGTGGTGTAGGCATGTATGTGCATGTATCCGTGCCAGACCCCTCCAAGCAGAGAGGGCTGGAGTCAGAGCAGGGGGCGTGTCGTTTGCGGGGGCTCAGTTAGCCGACCCCAGGTCAGGTCCTGTTGGCACTTTCGTTATCAGCTTTGATCGTGTGTCCGCTCTGAGTGCTCTTGTCTACGGTAGCACACCTGGAGGATAACTGCTCCAGTCCCGGGTTATCTCTGTACGTCCCGGCTCCGCACTTGATAGAGACGTGGGATCTGTTCCACGACGGCTTTACTGAAGGCACAGGAGCCTGGTTCTCGTGCAAACTTTGCACTAACAAAGAGGACGTGTCAAAACAGGCCCCTCTTCCCGTCTCTGCCCTCGGTTGCCCAGGGCCTCCCAAGATCGATCCGTTCTCCCTGCATCTACAGACTGAACATGGCCACCCTGTTCCTCAGGCTTTGCTGACAAGATGCTGAGAAGGAGTCGGAGGAGAGAACTCGAAACTTCACCACCTCCTGGACCACGGGCTGGCCCCACTCAGGACAGAGGCCTCCTCCCAGTGCACGGACAGCAGAGAAACAAGACGAAGACATGCATCAAGGCATAGGAAGAGGATAACAGGCCATGGGGCAGGAGGAGGAAAGAGCACGTACTTGTAGGTTGTGGCTTGAAGGGAGGGCCTCCTGGAGGCGGTGTCCCCTGAAAGAGAGTATTTGTTTCCGGTGGCTGCCACAACAACTTATCACAAGTGGGGTGACTTAAAAATAACAAAACCTTATTCTCTCACAGTCCTTGAGGCCAGAAGCGGACATCAGCATCACCGGGTGGAGATCAAGTCATCGGCAGGGCCACGTCCCCTCAGGAGACTCTGGGGGAGCGTCCTCCTTGTCTCCACCAGCCTCCGGTGGTGCATCTTCCGTCTCTGCCTCCTCTGCTTCAAGTCTCCCTCTGCCCCTCTCTTCCATACGAGGTGACGTTCACAGGGTCCAGGGGGCAGGACGTGGGCCTGTGGGGCCATAATTCAGTCCACTCCAAGGGGCAACGAGGTAACGTAACGGGAGCGTCCCAGCCCTCAGAGCCCCGACACCTGTTGCTCCCAAAGTGCACCCTTGTGAGGTGGGGCTGGAAGTTGTTGTGGGTTGAATTGTGTCCCCCCAAAATTTGTGTGTTGAAGTCCTACCCCCCAGGACCTCACAACATGACCTTATTTAGAGACAGGGTCTTTATAGAGGTGATCAAGTTCACGTGAGGTCATTAGGGTGGGTCCTAATCAATACGATTGGTGTCCTTTTCAAAAGAGGACATTTGGGGGCTGGCCAGGTGGCGTAATGGTTAAGTTCATGTGCTCTGCTTCAGCAGCCTTGGGTTCGTGGGTTCAGATCCCGGGCAGGGCCCCAGCACTGCTTGTGAAGCCATGCTGTGGCGGCATCCCACATAAAACAGAGGAAGATGGGCACAGAGGCTAGCTCAGGGCCAATCTTCCTTATAAATAAATAAATGAATAAATAAAATAATAAGTAAAAAGAGGACTTTTGAACACAGAAATGCACACAGAGGGAAGAGAGTGTGTAGACACGTGGAGAGAACCACCATCTGCAAGCCTATATGAGAGGCCTGGCACAGAGTCTCCGTCATGGCCTCAGAAGCACCAGCCCTGCTGACGCCTTGCTCTCGAGCTTCCAGCCTCCAGAACTGAGAGACAGTACATTTCTGTCGTTGAAGCTGCCCCATCTGTGGGGTGTTTGATAGGGGGTGTGAAGAGAAAGGGAGGTGCTCGCAGGCGTGCAGATAAGAGGGCCGGGCTCTACGCAGGGGTGAGGCAGGAGGGAGCAGAGCGGATGGAATTGGGGACATTCTGGAGGCTGGACTCGGCTTCAGCGCCTCTCTCTAAGACGCGTTCGAGGGCTTTCCCACACCAGGTCACGCAATGTGCAGCCCGACTGGCAACCCCACCACATCCCTCTACGACTTTGCGTCCTCTCTTGTCTGGAACCGCCAGACTCAGGACCAGATGCGTCAGGTACGCCAAGATGCGATGCCACAGGTGGGGGTGCATACCGCGTAACTTCACACCTGGATAGTGCTGCCTTTGGAGTCCCACCACAGTTAGTTATGAGTGCCTGCCCTACAAACACAGGGATTTTGAAATTCTATTGTGGACATTTCTCACAAAAGATAACAGTGTACAGTGAGTTTGTAAATGTGCACCCGGTCTACTGGTCAGCTGTCTGCAGGCTGGACAAGCAGGAAAGCTGGTGATCATTCATTCTAAGTCTGAAGCCTGAGAGTCAGGAGGGCTGATGCCCAAGGGCAGGGGAAGATGGATGTCCCAGCTCAAGGAGAGAGTGAATTCGCCCTGTTCTATTCGGGCCTCAGTGGACGGCAGGCTGCCCACCTGCATCGATGAATTCTTTACTCAGTCTACTGATTTAAGTGCGATCCCTTCTGAGAAACCCTCAAAGACACACCCAGAGATACTGTTTACCAGTTCTCTGGGCATCCCTCAGCCCAGTCAAGTTGACACATAAAACCAACCTCGACACCCTGCCTGTGGCAGGAGAGGACTTGCATTTTGCCGATGCATTGATGAGAACTGCATCCTACGCCTCAAGGTTTTCCCGAGTAGCTTCTGGCTCTACGCATGTCAAGCCCTGCCTCTCCTTCACCCACATAACTCTGGGACCAGGCACTGTAGGATGCCTTCAGAATGTGTGGTGACCTCTGGCTCTGCCCCTTTCTGTCACTATCCCAGGTGAACCAGCTGGGCGGTGGCAGGACTATTCCTTCAAGCTCATCCCCATCCCAGGACAGCTAATGATGACTTATCTCTGCCTGGAAGTGACTGTAGACCTCATAACACGTCCCAGGAGACCCATGCTGAAGACCCCCTACATTGTCCCCAAGGTCAGCCCACCACCCCAGACAAGGGCAGCAGAGCAAAGACAACGGGCTTAACTGATTGTCAGTAAGATATCAGCATTTTATTGTTTGTTTGTTTTTTGCAAAACACACAAAATCATGTGACGGTCTGAACACGCTGCGGGCTCTCCAGAGCTTCCGATCAGTTTCCCACAAGTTCTGACGCTTTAGCTGCATGAATTCGAGTAAGTTTGCCGTCTCGGGGAATCCCATTGAGGAATAAATCCTATAAAGTAAAACCACGAAGATAAGATACAGTCCAAAATGTTTACTGCATCGTTGCTTAGGGTGACAGGGTCCTGGAAATAACCTGGGTGCTCACCAACAGGAAACTGCTGGATAAACATGACTTCGCGCATTCGATAGAGCAAGGGTCTCAACTCCCATGGGTACGCGCTCAGGGACATGTGACAGTGTCTGGAGACGTTTTGAGTTGTCTTGACTGGGGGTGGTGGCCAGGGATGCTGCTAAACATCCCCAAACGCACAGGACAGCCCCCCAAAGAGAATGATCCCACCCCAGTGTCTGTAGTGCCCAGGCTGAGCAGCTCTGGGCTGGAATCGTATTGACTGCTGGAAAGAATGGGTGAACCAAATCCATAGAGACCTGGCAGACGTCCAAAATGCATCATTCAATGAGAAAGCGCCGCTGTGGGCGAATGTGTGTGGTCTGGGCCTGTAGACGCAGCACGACACACTTCGACCCCGCCTTGGTGCATGCAGCGCTGGGCTGGGCACAGCAGGAATGGGGAGACGGTCTGTCCCCCGTTAACACGGAGGATTCGCTCAGAGAGGGTAACGGAAGGGAGGGGAGGGGGTATCACCTTTTTACTTTTTTTCGCTTTAAAAATAATTCTCCATTTGCAATGTTACCCATTATTTTGCTCGCTTACGGGGCGAGTGGCTGACACCTCCCTGGGAGCAAAGCAGGAGGTGAGGTTCTGCTTTCAAGGCCCGCGGGCTGCCTCCCCACCATCCAAGGAGACAGATTTAGCACGGGTTTCAAAAGGCATTTGCAGCCCTTTAATTCTGAGATGCCGTTCTCGGCCCAGCTGGGCCCCTGCCCGGCGGGCGCGGGCCTCCCCGCTCCCCACGTCGCGGGCTCACAATACCTGCCTCTTGGATGAATCAACAAATCTAGGACAGCCAGCTAGAAGCGAAACAGGCGACCTGCTCTTTCATCAACCTGTCTCCACCATCATCAGGGAAGGAGAGCCAGAGTCTGAGGGAGGAGGCCAGGTGGGCAGCCCGCCAGGGCAGCAGGATGGCTGGGGCCCAGCTCCCAGCAGAGAACCCCAAAGGCAAGAGGGCCCAGGGAGCCCCCGATGGCAGAGGGATGGGCCAGGCTGCCCGGACGCCCAGCCAGGCTGAGAAACACGCTGAGCCCCGGTTCCCATAAATCCGGCTTTTATGTGGCAATGAATAGGGGTAAACAATGGATCTATTTCAGGCCGCAGCGAAGCTGGCCCAGCCTGGGTCTCCCTCCTGCAATTAGGAGCCTCAACATGGCGGGTCCTGGAATCCCCAGCCGGCCTGTGAGCCTCACAAAGACAGAGGGCTGCCTGGCTTTGGGGGAGGAGATTCCACCATCCCCTGGGGTCTGTTGCTGGCAGGGCCCCCTCCGCAAGCACAGGAGGCATCACTGTTGGCAGTCTGGGTCGCCTGCAGGGCCCAACTGGTAGTTACTGCCCCATCATCCCATCTCGGAGAGCACAGAGTTGGCCCTGGACTTTGGGTGGCGTCTCCCAACTTCCCCTAGAACGGGAAGCCCCTCCACTGCCCTCTTGCACACGGTGGGCAGCCTCTGCTCAAACTGTCCGCTCCTGCTGAAGCAAGCCCACCCTTGCAGACATCTGGGAAGCAGCATCAGCTCCCATCAGCCACCATCACCGCCTCTCTCTGTCTGCGGATATTCAGACGTGCTCTGGGGTAGATGCTGTGCGCGTGCTGGGTGCAGACAGGCAGAGTGAGTTGGCCACTTCTACATGACAGCCCTCCCAGCGTCCAGGGTGGCATGGGACCTCCCATCCCCTGAGCCTTCCCTCCCCCAGGCAGGTGTCTCTGTAAAGTGCATGTTCTCTGGACTCTCATCCTTCTGCCCGCAGCCGTCCCCCAGCTGAGGACTTAGAGGGGACAGGTATTGCAAAGGGACCTTAGCACCACTGCTCTCACTTAGTTTGAGGCCTGACTGGCTGCCCACCCACAAGGCCACACTCCCTACCCATGGAGAGAAGTGCTGCCAGCCTATTCCTCCCCAACTCCTAGCCTCACCTCCTGGAATCACCCACATTCGCCTCTATGAGCTGTGCTTCTGGTGTTTACCCACACACTTCCAGAGAATTGGTTTACCTTGTGATGGTTAATTCCACGTGTCACCTTGACCAGGCCATGGTACCCAGTGGTTTGCTCAAACACCAGTCTAGACGTCACTGTGAAGGTATTTTTTAAAATGAAAGCAGATGACCCTCCATAATATGGGTGGGCCTCATTTAATCAGTTGAATGCTTTCAGAGAAAGGACTGAGGTCTCCCTAAGAGAAGGAATTCTGCCTCCGGACTGTCTTCGGACCCAAGATTGCAACATCAGCTCTTCCTGGTTCTCCAGTCTGCCAGTGTGCTCTGCAGATTTTGGACCCCACCCCTGTACACATCCTGTTGGTTCTGTTTCTCTGCAGAACCTTGCTTAATACACACCCTTGTGGTGGGCAGCCTCGGAAATGGTCCCCAACGATCCCTGATTCCTGGTGTTCATGCCTTCATATAACTCCCTCCCCTTGAGGTGCCTGGGACCTAGTGATGGATTCTAATGTAGGGTGTGTGGCAAATGTGCTGGGACGCCACTTCTAAGAATAGGTTACAAAAAGACTTCCCTCTCTTGTGCTCTTTCTGGAGTCGGAACCTTCGCTCTGAAGGAACCGAGCGGCCCCAGTGTGAACTACCCAGTGGAGAGGCCCGTGTGGCAAGGAACGAGAGGCCTCCAGCCAACAGCCACAAGGGAATTGGGTCCTGGCAACAGTCACGTGAGTGGAGTGGATCCTTCCCCATCTGGGCCTCAGCTGATTCCTCATGAGAGACCCCCTGAGTCAGAAGACCCTGCCATCCAGTGCCTGGATTCCTGACCCACTCAGACTGTGGCATAATAAACGTCTGTTTAGTTGGGGTGTGTTGTTTTGGGCCATTATGCTTTGGGGTGATTTGTCACACTGGGATAGGTAACTAACACATCCGTCTTTCTTTATCGTCTTAGATCTTATCTGTTGAATGCCTGCTGTCTCCCACTGATCTTCCTTGACCTTCCTCCCGACACAGCCGCATCAAAGTTTGGCTTACATCAATATTCAGGCCTCATGGGATTATGAGCATGTAAGGAAATTTACCCCCAGAGTTAAGTACCGCATTGGGATGACATTTCCTTCTTTGTTTATTTTCCCCCAGAGTTAGTTATTGCCTTGCTTTCATTAAAAAAAAAAAGCTTAGTTCACGTACCTATTTATAATCCAAAAGCTTGAACAGAATTTTCAAATGCCGTCAATACTTTTCCAAATGCTCCAATGCATCAGATAATCTACTGTTTTCATTTTCCTTTTCCCCTGACTGTCCCCCTCCTGGGACTCTGGCCCTGGCCTCTGGAGTCCTGGTTCCCCTTTGGCACGCCTGTCATTCTAGGGACTTCCCTTCACTTCTCTCCGGAGCTGTGCAACCTATTTTCCGTATCCCGTCGTTTCTCAGTACACCACGTTACCAAAACACAGGTCTGGTAGCTTCCCAAGAAAGGGAGCATGGAAAGGAAATGTTGAGTCCTTGCAGGTGAAAATCCCCATATCCCCTCCCAATAGCTGGCTGATCAAGTTTTCAGGCACAGTGTCCTGCTTCTCCTTCAAATGCTGGGGCATCTTGCTGTGTCCCCTGCTTCCAGTGTGGCCATCAGGAGACCCCATGCCACTGGAATCCCTTTTTTATTTTTTTGGTGAGGAAGATTGGCCCTGAGTTAACATCTGTGCCACTCTTCCTCTATTTTTTGTGTGTGGGATGCAGCCACAGCATGGCTTGATGAGTGGTGTGTAGATCCACACCTGGGATCCAAACCCATGAACCCCAGGCCACTGAAGCAGAGTGCATGAACTTAACCACTACACCTCTGCGCCGGCCCCTGGAATGCTCATTCTTGTTATATGATTTGCCCTTGCAATTTGGAATCTTGTAGGCTTTCCTTTTTGTCCCCAGTGTCCTGAAATTTCCAAAGCTGTGCCTTCTTGGGGTCTTTTCCCTGCACTGGACAGGTTGGAGGGTGAGCCCGTCATTCTGGACGCTCACATCCTTCCCATCAGGAATTTTCTTGTATGATCATTGCTGTTTGTAGCAGATCCCTGAACTTCTCCTCCAACGTTGCTGTCTTTCCTCTGCTATTTTCTATTTTTGTCTCTTCTATTTTATGACAGATTTTCTTTACTCTATCCTCCTACCTTTCTGTTGATTTTTTAAAATTTAGATTATTCTATTTTGAGTTGCCAATAACATTCCTTCTTCTCAGAATGCTACTTTTGTTGTGACATCCCATTTTGTTTCATGGACGCAATACCTTCTCCAACCCTGATAATATTTCCGTTCTAGGCCTTTCTTTTTCCTACTCCCTTAAACGCAGGCTCACACCTTTAACCCTGTGGATATCAATACTGGCCAGCACCAAATGCAGGAACTTCTTGGATGTCACCCATCATTTTGCCCATTTTTCAGATGAGGAAACTGAGGCATAGAGAGGGTGTGGGCTCTGCCCCGTCTCATATCTGTCAGAGGTTGGGCCAGACTCACAATGGGATCCCTTCTGAGCCTGGGCTCTGACCACTGAGCAGTCGTGCCCCAGGCCAGGGCCAGCCAGAGAGACTGAGCCCCTCACTCCCGCACCTCTGGCTGGCAGGGTGGATGAACCATCATGGTTCTCTCTGCAAGGTTCTGTCTGAGCTCGGCGCTCCCTGAGGATCCACCCCGAGGGCTGCAGGGAACCTCTGCCATCAGCCCTGCTCACTGTGAGGCGGCAGAGAGCCTGGGAGAGGAGAGCTCCGGGAGCTGGGCAAGGGCACCCGAGCCAGGCTAGAGGGGGTTTCCTCTCCAAGGAGGCCCTCGCTGTCTCCTCTTCCTCCTTCTCCTCCTCCTCCTCCGTGAGGCAGGCGACCTAGCCTGCGGCCTCCTAGCTGTAGAAACGTAAGCTGGAGTGACTCTGCAGTCGGCTGCTGTCCTCCTGCTGCAGTCAGTCTCTACGCACCTTGGTCGTCTTCCAACAGCCACGAGTTAAAAAGCCCTCTGGGCTTCCTCGTGGACAGACACCTGGCCAGGGTGGCTCCCAAGCCACTGCAGCGAGTCCACCATAGCATCTCAGAGCATGTGTCTCCCAGGACGGGCCAGATGGTCCTGTCTGGACAGCCCTCTGGACAATCGGCTCCTCAGAACCCGTGGCCTTCGGATCCACGGCATCGCGATGCCTGGGAGCGTGTTAGGAACGCCGAAGCTCGGGCCCTGGGAGGCCTTCTGAATGAGACTCTGCAGAGGGGCTGGGCGTGCATCCCAGGTCAGGGTGTGTGATGGAACAGGGAGGCAGGTGGTCGGACGCTCCGTGCAGCAGCCATTCCTGGGCCTGGGCTGGCATTCCTGCTCCAACTTTTGCTGTCAGCTCCGGTGGGTCTCCCACTCGGAAAGCCTCAGTTTTCCTGCCTATAGAATGGGGACAATAGGAACACCTTCGACAGTACCTGGAGTCCAGGATGGCCCATGGAGGGGCCTGGAACAGAGCACATGCTTGGAGAACGCTAGCTGTGACATTGTCAGGCCCTTAGCAGGTGGAGCGGGTTCCATGGGGGGAGAACACCCCAGGGCTGGGACCACTGAGTCAGCCTCTCGTGTTCTATCACACAATGAGGTGACTAAATGCTCTGGTCACCGTGCCTTGTGGCACATATTGCTCTGTGGTCCATCTTCAGCAGGAGTGTAGATCTGGGTTCGGCTCCCAGACCAGCCTTGGAGCTCTGGACTCTGTGCCCTCAAGTGACACATGTGCCTGGAGGACCGAGAAATACACGGGTCTCAGGGCAGCTCTGAGTCCACCTCACTCCTCCCACGCCCTGCCTCAGCCTCAGCTGCGGCCGTGAGCTCCACCCAGGCCTCACCTGCTCAGCAGTGCCATCTCCTGCAGCGCCCACCCCAGTCCCACTCCTCTGAGATCCCAGCGCCAAGGCCCAGGCGCCCAGTGGGCACGCGGAGTGGGGGGAGGTAACTCCCATGGGGCAACTCCCAACCGATGAAGACAGAAGACAATGCATAAACGCTTCTCCTCCTGGTCTGAGGTCTCAGAAGACCCTGGTGGGCACCAGCTGCTCACAGCAGTGCCAGGCGACAGCACGCCCGTGTTCCAGCTTCCCGCTGCTTCTGATCACAGCCCCACCCCGTCTCCCACCCCTGCTCCCTGGGGTTGCTTCCCAGATAAAGTGTGCACGCACATGTGTGCACACACGCACACTAAGACAACACAGAGTCAGTCTTGCCGTGTCGGGGTGTGACTTACAGAAACTCTCGGTACCGGGAAGGAGGAGGGTGAACAGGGAACTCCCATGTTCTCCTCTCCTGTTGCTCTCCCAGGCGGGGACGGTGGACCTCTTCCTCCAGGTCCCTTTCCTCTCATTCAGCCAGGGCCGCACCTACGGCCTTGGACATGATTCCTGCACCACCCCGGTGCTGAGGCCCTGGGCTGGGGGCACGGTGGGCGTGTCGTGAGCTCCAGGAACTCGTCACAGCTCTCACCCAAAACCAATGCTTCTCTCTCCCAAGTCATGGGCCTTTGAGGGCACTGCCCCGCACCCCGTGTCCCCATCCCTGGCCCCAAGGTCCCCAGGCCCCAAGCCTGAGACAAGAGGGGCTCTGCCATCAGTGGCCCACCCCACCTCTCGGCCCCATTAGGTTCTCTCTGTGACGAGCCCGGCTGGACCAGCTCTAGATGGCTATGGAAACCTGGGGTGTGCTGGGCCAGGAAGCTTGCTGACTGGGGGAGCTCAGGGCTGCAGGGCACCTGCCTGTCCCGTGTAATGACCGTGACCCTCCAGCCCCAGGAGGAAGCATCTTCCTCCAGGAAGATGGAAGATGCAGGGCTGGAGCCCCTTCTCACTGCCAGTCTGTGCCCAAAGCCTTGGGTCCTGGCCAGAGCCCATGCATGGAGCCCAGGACTGGGGTGCCCCATGCTGTGCTGCCTAAGATTGCCAGATTCAGCAAATAAAAATGCAGGTCACCCAGTTAGACTAGGATTTCAACAATCAAGGCATATTTTTTCCATATTGGGGCATGCTCTACTTATCTGTCCACCCCAGGGTGCTGCCGGGACCCCGCTGCCTGATCTCATTCCACCCCAGGCCAGGGTCTCCTCTGCTCAGCAGGAGCTTTCTCACAGAGCAAACTGGGGGCCCGTCAGAAATTCTCACAAATCGGCTAAAGGGAAGGAGGATTTTTAGGAAGAATCATATAGGACTTGGACATCTTAGCTTTCATATCTATTCTGTACCTTCGCTGGCCAGTCTTTCACTATCTGTTCTCCTGGCATAATCCGCCTTATGGGGCCCAGCCTCGCGATTCCAGTGAGGATGGCGCCCCCTGGAGCCCACTCCTGGATGTGCTGTCTTTGATTTTGGGTTTGGGTTTCCTCAGAACGCAGGCATCTGAAGTCAGGTCTGTCCAGATTCTCAGGACTTTGGTTCCAGTCTTTCCGAGCTGTCAAACCCACGTCTAACTTGACAGTAAGTCCCAGCACGTTCGCGCCGGGGTGACCTTTCCAAGGCAACTTAGTTTTCAAGCACGAAACTGTTCACATTCACTAGATTCCGTGATGTTTCATTAAATCCTTGTCTTTTTTTTTTTTTTTTTTAAGATGGGCACCTGAGCCAACAACTGTTGCCAATATATATATTTTTCTTTCTGCTTTTTCTCCCCAAATCCCCCCGGTACATAGGTGTATATTTTTAGTTGTGGGTCCTTCTGGTTGTGGCACGTGGGACGCCGCCTCAGTGTGGCCTGACGAGTGGTGCCATTTCCCTGCCCAGGAGCCGAACCAGGGAAACCCCGGGCTGCCGCAGCAGAGCACACAAACTTAACCACTTGGCCACGGGGCCGGCCCCTAAATCCTTTTCTTAAGTGACGAGTAGTGTTGGAAATGGTGGGTTTGGGAACAAAGTAGGTGAGGGGCATCCCATCACCTTGTGGGAGCAGAGGGGCAGGTGCTTCTCGGGGGGACCTGGGTGGTCAGCAGGTTTTGTGGACGGAGTGGAGGACAGCACAGCCAGGCGCTGGTGCAGACGCCCAGGGACAGCCAGGTGAGCGGCCTGCAGGACTCGGCTCTCACATCAACTAGATGAACCTGGCCCAGCACTGACCTGACCCGCGTGTCCAGTCCGTCCGTGCTCTCACCCAGCCCCACCCACCCGGCACCAGGAGCTGTTCCAGGCCTGGGACACTCAGAGGCTCTCAAGGAGCCACGGGCTCGGAAAGGAAGTGGCCAGAACGCATAACCAACCAGGACGGCAGTGTCACCTGCTGGGACTGAGGACATGGGACACAGTGACCGTGGGCTGGGAGACGGCAAGGGCTCCAGGGGAAGCGAAGTTCCTGGGCTTGGGGAGGGGCAGCGAGTGAGGCCCCCGGCGCTTAAGCAGCTGGCACATTCCAGGGGCCCAAAGGCGGGCTGGCAGAGGGGACCCAGGGAGCCAGCCAGCAGCCAGGGCTGAGGTTCCCAGGCAGGACTGTGTGAGCAGGCTGGATGCTTCCGGAAGCAGGTCAAAGTCATGGGTGGGGCCGAGCTGATGGTGGCGACGGGAGGGGTTAAGGAAGGAGGAACGTCCAGGAGGCACGATGCGGGGAAGGCTGTGTGCAGGAGGACCTGCGGCTTTACAGCTCAATAAGGAACAAGGGTCTGGTTGTGCTGGGACAGCTGAAAGGACTGTGGCCCAAGGTGCCCTGCCCGCCCTTCCAGGAGATCCGAGACGGGCCACACTTGGTGTTCCCAAGATGGGCAGCAGGGGGCGCCCCGAGACCTCCTAATCAGAGCCTCTGGAGGGCCGGTCTGGGAAGACACGCCCAGGCCTCACCTGGTCCAGGTGAAGCAGCTGAGGGGAGGCACCAACCTTCAGAGGGAAGGCTCCCTAGGCCGGCCGCCCCGGCTCACTCCCTTCCTGCACTGCTGGAGGAGCCCCACGTCCTGCCCCTTCTCCCCGCCCAGTTAGCATGGGAGGCAGACAGGGTGGCCTTTGTCCATTTGGCCCCAGGCAGGCGGGGCATTCAAAGGCCTCCAACATGTCAGCAGGAAGGCCCTGTGCAGGGTCAGGGGAGTGGTTGGGAAGCAGGGAGCTGACCCTTCCACTCCCCCCGAAGGGGTAGTCAACCAGGCTTGGGGGCGGGTTGGGGGACCAGGGGCAGAGGGAGGGGTGTTCCCTGAACTTGATCCCTCAGCCCCACCCCAGACCCATCATGTTAGAATCCTGTGTTGGGGGGGCTGGGGGCTGAAATCCCAACGATGTAAAAGCTCTGCAGGTGGTCCCCAAGGGCAGCCAGGGTTAAAACCTCTGCTTTAGACAATGGCTCTCAAAGCCGGGCCGGGTCCTGCTCAGCACCACTGGTAACGTGAGAGAAATGCAGAGTCCCAGGCCCATCCCAGAGCTCTTGAATCAGAGCTCTGAGAGGTGGGGCCCAGGGATCTGCGTTCTAACACGTCCTGCAGGTGGTTCTGACACCAGGTCCTCCCAGTGGTTCTGACACCAGGTGCTCCAGGTGGTTCTGACACCAGATGCTCCAGGTGGTTCTGACACCAGGTCCCGCAGGTGGTTCTGACACCAGGTGCTCCAGGTGGTTCTGGCACCAGGTGCTCCAGGTGGTTCCGACACCACGTCCTCCAGGTGGTTCCGACACCACGTCCTCCCGGTGGTTCTGACACCAGGTGCTCCGGGTGGTTCTGACACCAGGTGCTCCAGGTGGTTCTGACACCGTGTCCTGCAGGTGGTTCCGACACCAGGTCCTCCCGGTGGTTCTGACACCAGGTGCTCCAGGTGGTTCTGACACTGTGTCTTGCAGGTGGTTCCGACACCAGGTCCTCCCGGTGGTTCTGACACCAGGTGCTCCGGGTGGTTCTGACACCAGGTCCTGCAGGTGGTTCTGACACCAGGTGCTCCAGGTGGTTCCGACACCAGGTCCTGCAGATGGTTCTGACACCAGGTCCTCCCGGTGGTTCTGACACCACGTCCTCCAGGTGGTTCCGACACCAGGTCCTGCAGGTGGTTCTGACACCAGGTGCTCCAGGTGGTTCTGACACTGTGTCCTGCAGGTGGTTCCGACACCAGGTCCTCCCGGTAGTTCTGACACCAGGTGCTCCAGGTGGTTCTGACACCAGGTCCTCCTGGTGGTTCCGACACCAGGTGCTCCAGGTGGTTCCGACACCAGGTCCTCCAGGTGGTTCTGACACGAGGTCCTCCAGGTGGTTCTGACGCCGCCCAGGTAGAGAACCTGCCCAGGCCTCACAACCCTACATGTGCTCTGAGGGCCAGCAGCATGGGCCTCTCCTGGGAGCTTGTCAGGAATGCAGAGTCCCAGGCTCTCCCCCCCCACCGAGCCTGCTGAACCAGAACGTGCATTTTAACAGGACCCCTGGGCGATCTGTATATAGCGTGAGAACCACTGCTCTGGGATCCCACTGAACAAGCACAACACAAAGCTGGGTGTCCCAGGTGTCATCAGAGCAGCTGACCCAGAGATCCTTGGAGTCACTGATCGTGTCCTGGGGCTGGAATAGCTGCCTTCCCCACCACAGACTTCATCACTACGCGTAAGCAGGAAGGTGCTCGTCTGGAGACGAGAAGTCAGGCTGGACATGCACACTTCCTGCCCACGACTCTGCTCAAGCGTGTCCTGTCCGCAGGGGCCACTGCTCCAGGGCCGCTAGTGGCTCCCAGAGGGTCTGGTCCTGCCTGTCCCCGAGGGCAGCTCTGTGATCACCTGCTCCCGTAGAGGGCGATCTCAGCCCCAGTATCAGACTTGGAACATCTTTCTCTCCTGTGGCGAGGAAATTGGGTTTATTTCCAGTACCAATGTTGAATTCAGTCCTAAAAATCTTACAAGTGGCCTGTGAATAGAGGTTTCTCTCTGAGTTTGAACTTTGGATCAGATTCTCCGAAGTGGACTCGTGTGATCCAGCTGCCAGCAAGGTCACAGGAGCCCTCAGTCCTGTGGTCGCGGATGAAATATTCAGTTTGACGGTTCAGTAGGTGCCGTCTCCCTCCTCATCCCGTCCCGGGCCTTTATAAGGAGGAGCCTGTGCCCTGGCAGCAGATGCCCAGCGGCAGCAAGGCTGGGGCTGAGCGGACAGCAAGGTAAGCTGGGGAGGGAGACTGCGCCCTGGGGCAGACAGGGGGTGGGTGGGACGGCTTCTTCAATGGTTAAAATTAAATCAGGCCATCTGAACCATGCGGTCAATCTCCGTGTAATGATGTGAAGACACTGAAACTGAAATTGCTGTGAAAACACTGAGAACTTGTCTTCATACCATCTCTTTCTTCCCAGGCGTTGCGCATTGGGGGGTGGGGGAAGAGCGGGGGCCCTGGGCGGGGGGTGGTCTCACCCTTCTGAGTTCCTCCTGCTGCAGGGGCACTGGAGCATCATCGTCGGTCCAGGACGTGCCTGGGGAAGATGAAGCCCTGCCTGGTGCCCGTAGTGGCCCTCTGCCTCCTGCTGGGGCCTCTGGCGGGTGAGGGGCTGCTCTGCTCTGTCCCCCTGTGCTCTCGCCTCTGCTCTCCCATTGCCCCCCATCCCTGACACAGCTTTGGCAGCTGGTGTGCTGCGGGGTCCTGCCCTGGGGAGCCCTCCTGGGTGATTGCTCTCCTCTTCCGTTGCAGGGGCCAAGCCTGTGCAGGAGGAGAGAGGTACTGTATTTCCTCCCATTTCTTTTCTCCCATGTCTCCAGGTTAGGGGTCCGGGGAGAGGAGGTTGCTGGGTGGGAGCTGGCCTCTTATCCCAGCAGATGAAGGGGAGCCCTGGGTCAGCTCGAGGCCGAGAACAGGCAGAGGGACTGGAGCCTCTTCCTCAGGCCCTGTCCTCAAGCCACCTAGGGGCACACCGGCCAAGACCCTCTAAGCTCCTGAGGACCCCGACATTCCCACCCATAGAATGACCTCACTCCTGCAGCCCTCCCACCCCTGACTCCTACCTGGGTGCAGAAATCTCCAGACTCTCGGGCTGGGGGCTGTGGTCTCCGCTGAAGTCCCCCCAGGACACCCCACATCTCCCTCCCTGTCCTCTTCCTCCTCTGTCCCACAGAACAGGAGTCCCCCACTGTTCCTAGGATGACCAGGCTCTGGGTACTTCCACGGAGGACCTGGGATGGCCCAGGTGCTGCTCCCAGCCGGGAGGGTCCCTTCACTGGGATGGTTCTGCTGGGCACCTCTATCTGCCCGAGGCATCTGTAGAGGGGTGGCTGCCTGGCAGGACACGTGGGGACAGCCCCTGAGGCAGGCTGCCGTGTGTCTTTCAGACCCCTATGCGGAGCCCCCGGCCATGCCCTACTGGCCTTTCTCCACCTCTGACTTCTGGAACTACGTGCAGGAATTCCAGGCCCTGGGGGCCTACCCACAGCTGGAGGACATGGCCCGCACCTTCTTTGCTCACTTCCCCCTGGGGACCACCCTGGGCTTCCACGTCCCCTACCAGGAGGAGTGAGGATGGAGCCTGGTGCCCCGGGGCAGGCAGGACACCCAGGGGCACTTGGGTCTGGCCTCCTCCTCAATAAACTTGTGACTTAAGATGCACAACATAACGCTTGTGGTTCTTTTTTCAAGAAACAGCTCCACTCAAGACCCATTTACTTCTTATTTGACAAATCAAACCTTTGACTATTCGTGAACACTTCTTTAATAAGCACACGCACAATTTCTGTCCACACAGCATCAACAACCGCTCTGGCTCAGGACTCCTTGCTTCAAAAAGGTGACACATATGTCACCCTCTCATTAACCCTCACAGTGACCCTATGAGGGGTGCTGCAGGTCCCCCAGAGTGTGGATGGTGAAACTGAGGCAAACAGCCACCAGGTGGCCACCTGACTTGATGATGGGACCCAGATCCTGTCCAGGCAGCCACGCCCCAGAGTCCCCACCCTTGGCCACTAAGCTGGGTAGCAGCCAGACACCCAGGCCCCCCCCCCCCCACCCTGCCCCGGGCTGCAGGCCCTGCCTGGATGGCCACCCCTCACACCTGGCACATGCCTGAGTGCGGTTCACACCAGGACAGCAGGAGTCCCATCTGTGAGGAAGGCCAGGGGCCTGGGCACACTGCTGCCAGCTCAGGGACTGTGGGAAGAGACAGGGCTGCCTGACCTGGACGCTCTTGACGGAGAGGATGGACAGACAGGCAGCATGGATGGTTGCTCAGGGACCATCCTCTCGCACCGAGGCGGCCTCTCTGTACAGGGTGAGCCCACAGGCAGGGTGTGCGCCCTGAAGACCCAGCAGGCCACACCCCATCAGAAGGGGAAGAAACTGCTGATGGGCTGCAGCCAGCTTCCCTTCTAAAATAAGAGAGCAGAAAATACTATTTAACTATAGATACTCGTGTTTACACTAGCATCTAACTATAGAAACTATTACACGTAGTGAGGAGCCCGTAGGGTTTTGCGAAACGTGTGTCACACGTTATCCTTGGGTGGAAACACGTGGTGGGAAGTGGATTTGTCCTGCGTGTAGTCCGAAAGGTCTGGCAGGTTGTCCTTCAGGGTGAGCGAGGGGATTTCTGCTGCTCAGAGGGGAACTCACTCAAGTCATCTCAAGTAGGGCAGGCTGCTAGGAGTTCCCAAAGTGACCAAGGAGGGGAGTGTCTTGGAACCAGCCGGGCTGCGAGGGACCTGGAAAAGGGGCAGTGGCCGCAGAGCCCAAGGCAGCCCCACTTGCTCCAGCCCTCCAGCGAGGCTTCCTGTCCTCTTACCGCCACCTTCTGTCCCCAGCCACAGAGTTCTCTCCCCAGGCCCCAGGTTAAATTCTCAATAAGAATCTGCTGGTTGGCCCAAAGCCAATAAATTCTTAGTCTCTTTCTTTCCCTCCTTGAGCTAGTTCAAATTTGGTTTCTGTAAATTAACTGCAATAAAAGAAAAAGAAGTCCTGATTCATACAGTAGCTACGCTGAGGATTGGTCTTACGTTCCCGTTGGGGACAACTGGGCCTCGACCAAACACAGCAGATGAAACCCACCATTTACAGTGGGATTTCCATCACACCAGGATACCCACCTTTACGGCAGGATTTCCACTTCCATGTCTATTTGTGTGTGTGTGAACATTTACACCACACTCAGATTTCCAGGCTCCTAGTTGGGCAAGCATTGAAGAACGATGCCCCAGCTTCCTCCCTGTGGGCTGCTCAGAAGGACTGAAATCTAGGGTGCCTTTCTGGGAAGCCCCCATGGGGTCCTGACTGGGACTGTGTCCCCTCTCGAGTGTCAGCAGCACCCCACAACTGCCCCGGACGCAAGGGTGCATTTATGTGTCTTCAAAGGCCCAGCTGTCCTCCCTCTTTTCTCAGAGGAAGAAACCCCCACCCCAAGCCACCCTCAGCAGACCCCTACCTGCCTACCTCGCAGCCCCCTGGGCCCCTCAGTCCCATATTTAAGACTCAGACTTGGCTGTGCCCCTCCCTGTGCACCCCAGCACACAACAGGCTCCGTTCTCTTCTATGAACCCCCTCTTGGTTTCCCCTTGCAGGCAGACCTTGTGGGGGACCCCCTCACTTCCTGCCCTACGACCTCAGTCCCCTTCACCTCTCAATACTCCACTTCTGACCTCCTCGCCAGGAGCAAGGGCACTGTCTTCTCATCCCTGCTGGAGTCGCTGATGCTGGGGAACCAGACACCCTCTGTACGCGGCAGTTGACAGTCAATGCCTGTGTCCTGGGGCAGTCAGGAGTAGAGTCCGGTTCACTCTCAAAAGGATGTGGGCTGGATGTGGTCACCCACAGACGAGCCAAATCCACTGAGTGCTCTCAGGGCTCCTCTTAACCGACACTGTCCTTCCACCTCTGTGACGACACACATCCCTGCTCCTCCTCCCCATGAACGTCAGTGTCACCTGGGGTGGGCCCTGGACCCCTCTCTCCTGGCAGATATCACCCCTCCATGGAAATGGGGGCCCACCTGTTTCGAAACCACTGAGAAGAGGAGCCTCTTGGTGGCCACCGAGTCACTGTTTCATTGGTCCGACTTTCACTGGGGTGCTTGGGGGTGATCCGTGTCGCCGTGACATCTGAGGCTCACCCACACGTCCAGTCACTTCTCACTTCTCCCTGGGCCCTGCACTGTCCACTCAGGCCTGGCCCAGGCCACAGTCCCCCAGTCTCGGCTCAATTTCTCTCTCCCTGGAGCCACCCTCTCCCTCCCCGTCTCCCCGTCTTCTCCAGCAGCCCAGAGCCTACCTGCTTCTCAAAGTCGAGCTCAAGGCTCAAGCGTCTCCCCGTCTCCCTCCTCACCTTCCCTTCCCCTACCTTCTCCTCTCCCTCCTGCCCTCCCTTCTCTTCCATTCACATCCTTTTTAAAAAATTGTGATAAAATACATACAACATAAAATTTACCATCTTAACGATTTTAAAGTGGCATTAAGTGCACTCACATTGCTGTGGAGCCATCACCGCCATCCATCTCCACTCTTTCATCTTCCCCAACTGAAACTGTCTCCATTAAACACTAACTCCTCATTCTCCCCTCCATCTAGCCCTTGGCACCCATCATTATACTTTCTGCCTTTATTGATTTGACTACTCTAGATACATCATACAGGTGGAATCATACAGTATTTGTCCTTTGGGGACTGGCTTATTTCACTTAGCATAATATCCTCCAGGTTAGTCTATGTTGTACCTTTTCCTTCCTTTTTAAGACTGAATAGTATTTCATTGTATGCATATATCACATTTTGCTCATTCATTCAAATGTTGATGAATACCCCAGTTGCTTCCTTGTTTCAGCTATTGGTAATAATGTGGCTATGTACATGGGTGTGCAAATGATCTCTTGGAAACTCTGCTTTCCTTTCTTTTGCATGTAGGCCCAGAAGTGGGATTGCTGGATCATATGGTAATTCTACTTAATTTTTGAGGAACCACTATAGTGTTTTTCACAGTGGCTGCACCATTTTACATTCCCACCATCAATGCACAAGAATTCCAATTTCCCCACACCCTCACCAACACTTGTTATTTTCTGGGGGTTTTATAGCAGCCATTCTAATGGGTATGAGCATCTTTTCACGTGCATTTGTATATCTTCTTTGGAGAAATGTCTATTCAAGCCCTTTGCCCAGTTTTGAATCAAGTTGTTTTTTGTTGCTGAGTTTCCTGAGTTCTCTATATAGTCTAGATATTAGCCCCTTACACACATATAATTTGCAAATATTTTCTCCCATTCCATGGGTTTTCTTTTAACTCTGTTGACCATTCACATTCCTTAATAGGCATTTCTCCGGCACTTCTCTGTGCCAGGTCTGTGGCCGCGGGACACCAAGAAGTCACTGCCCAATTTCCCTTACGCGCTGACAGGCACACAAGAGAGCCGGTCCACCCTAACCGGACCAGGGCCGGTTCTTCGGGTCCAGACCAATGAGAGAAGGGAACCATAGAGTCGGCGGTCCTCCGGCGTCTAGAACTGCCGGACGGAGGCAGGGGAAACCACAGAGTCGGCGGCCCTCCGGCGTCTAGACCTGTCGCAGCGGGGCGCGCACCGGAAGGGGTGGCTGGCGTGCCGGAAGTGGGCCGGGACGCCTGCAGCGGCGCGGGGCTGGAGATGAAGCCGGCGGTGGACGAGATGTTCCCCGAGGGCGCCGGGCCCTACGTGGACCTGGACGAGGTGGGGAGGCCCCTGCGGGCCGCGCGGGAGTGGAGGCCGGGGCCAGCTGTCGGGCGCGCCGGGCCTGGGGCGAGAGAAGGCGGCGGCCTGCGCAGGCCCCGCTCCCGCGTTGCACTCCCGGCGAGTCCGGCCTTAGACGCTCCGGGGGACGGCGCTCCCGGGACCGCTGGCGTGGGAATGACCCAGGACGGGGCTCGAGCCGCGGCGGGTGACGTGGGCGGGAGTTTGCTCTGGTTGCGTGCTGTCAGGAGGTGGGGGCATCCCTGGGTGGGCGTCCTAGAGTGACTCCTGTCTGGGACGGGGGAAGACGAGCAAGGCGGCCCCCGACCTGGGAGCTGGGAGCGGGGTGCTTGGCGTTTCTGTGGTTGCGCGGTGACCCGGTTTTCCTTTGCTGTTATACACCATGACGCTCCCGGAGGTCAGGGTCTCATTTTCTCTTTCTCAAAGCTTGAAGGGGACAGTCCCAGTCCCTGTGTCCCCGGAGGGCACGGTATGACAGAGGCTGATTGCAGATCCTGGGCGTGGTAGAAGGTTGGAGGTGGCTTGATGGAGGCACACGCGGGCCTTTGGGGTGGCCCAGCACAGGCTTACAGGAGGAGCTGACAGCACCCAGATGCTGAAGGATATGCTGGGGTTTGCCGAGTACACGGGGGTGGAGGAAGACGACCCGGCAGGAGTGGAGTCCTGCAGGGGCCTAAGGGAAGGGGCTGTCGTGTAGTTTAACGTGGCGGGTCTTAAGGCGCTGGAGAGAGGGGAAGCAGTGAAGCTGGAGAAGGTGGCACGGGCAGATTGTGAAGCGGCCTGTAGCTGTGCTGGGATGGGTGGGCTCCCTCCACCCGACTCCTGAAGCACTTCCACTGACCCTGGCTTCTCAGTCCCGTTCTAAAGGCATGCCATAGGCAGCTTGGAACCACTGGAGGGCTTTACATTGGGGAGCGAGAGGCTCCGATTTGCTTTGTAGCAGGGGCACCCTGGTGAGTTTGGGGGGTGAGGGCATGGAATGATGCAAACAGGAAGACGGAGCCTTGAAGAGGGTCTGAACGAAGGTGATGCCTGTAGCTGGAAGTAGCAACAAATTCACACAGTGTGTACATGGTAGAGTCCGCTTGGCTTACACTGGTGTTGGGAAGGGAGGGGTGGCTCAGAAGAGAAGGGAGGGGGCTGAGGGTTCTGGGCTTGTCTCTTGGGTTCTTCAGATCAGCCGCAAAAGGGAGCACGGGAGATGCTCAGCCCCTTGAGAACCTACGCAAGGTGGAGCAGATGGCCTTGGGAATGTTGGAGTCAGGGCAGCAGCAGGGACCTGTGGGCTAGCGGGCGAGGGTGCTGCCATCAGAGGACTCTGCTCCGAACGTCACGGTGTGACTCTAAACAAGATTCAAAATCCCAAGCTCATCAGCTTGCCCAGCTTTCGTTGTGCCACGGTTAACTGCCGGCATAGAGTTGTGGCCGTAGGAGGTCCTGTGATGGCAGCCCCTCCAGAACCCAGGTCAGCAGGTCAGTTTCCTAAGGGACATGGTGTAATTCTCAGAAGCAGCAGGCAGCCATCCAGAGCAGAGAAGTCATCAGGCTCAGTTCCGCACGTGTTTCCGGCCTCTGTGGCAACGCCTAGTAGGGAATTGGAACCGTTTACGGAGAAGTGGTAGTGTGTAGGGCA
Organism: Equus caballus; assembly: GCF_041296265.1. Classification (NCBI taxonomy): domain Eukaryota; kingdom Metazoa; phylum Chordata; class Mammalia; order Perissodactyla; family Equidae; genus Equus; species Equus caballus. Next base: position 25,865,850 of record NC_091689.1, on the reverse strand, counting down.
ATGGCAGGATTCTATGTAAGAGGCGAGGAGGAGTCTAGGAATGTAAGACCCGAGGAGACCTTCAAAATAATTCCTTGGAATGCTGCCCCTCCCCCCAACTTGCTTCCTCTGGAACTAAATTTTAACTCAGCCCTGGGCACTCTTCTGTCCCCCACCTTCCTCCGCCTTGGAGTGGCATGAGCCCTGTAAGGCACTCACCAACTGTTCTCAGAAAACCCTGCTAACACAGCCTTATGTTTCCCTTCCCCAGGCGGGAGGCAGCACCGGGCTCCTGATGGACTTGGCCGCCAATGAAAAGGCAGTTCATGCCGACTTCTTTAATGGTAAGGATGCCGGGCAGGGGAATGCCAGTTTTAATCGGAATGTTTCTTCTGCAGGTTATGCACTGGCGCAACTTGTGACGTGAACGATTAGGATCAGAGTAAAGCCCAGGTCCGGTGCCATTCTCGGAACGCAGTACAGTCCATCTTAAGTGACAACACGGGCTGTTAGCACTGCCAGTCAGCCCTATTTTTAGGAGAGAAGAATGGCATAAACTTGCTCCCAGTCTTATATTCCAGTAGTTGCATTTGAGCTCCAGGCCTGCTTTTGGACGCCTGAACCTGCATTGGGGTCTTGTCCATTGCTTGTGACACTGGACACAGGCGGAGGAACCCATCTGGCTTTCTCATCTCCACTCTCTGCTAGTGGCTGGTTTTCTTTCCTTCCCCTTTGTGCCCACTGGATTCTTGCCCCCTCGCTTCCTTTGCAGAATAACAGCCGCACTCCAGCTTCCCCCTTCCCTTTTCTCTGAACTAGGACCCGTTTGTACTGAAGAGCTCTAATGCTGGTTACCAAGAGCGTGGGAGGAGTTTTACCAAACAGGTGGTGAGAAGCTACCTAAATGACATCTTCATGTTGGGGGCTCTTTCTCTTGCTCTCTTGGATTTTTCAAGGCCTTGTTCCCACAGATCATAGGAATCCGTCCTAAGGGTTCAGATGGTAAGCAGAAACACAGTGGTTTTCTTAGGCGAGTCAAGTGGTGTTTTCTCCCTTTGTCATCCTTCTTTCATCCAAGGTCCCTGCCTTTGCGAAGTTCTGTCCCTGGGTCACGGCTGCGAGGATGTTATCTTGCCATGTTGGTTTTTAATGTACCAAAGACCCTCTGAGGCCTGAGTCCACGGTTTTGTCTGGCTTCTTTTCAGCTAGTTTTTGTCCAAAAGGAGAGGCCAGGCTACCTAATTAGGTACCGTCTTCACAGAGAGCCCAGCTGCTCCCCTGAGGCAACGTCCTGGCTGCCACCAACGCGTGTCAGAACTGAGGGAAGCCACATTTGAGTCAGACCTGTGGGACTGAATTGCATTTCTCTGAACTCTCTAGACAGGCAGGTGTGGGGACAAATTGTGCAGAGGTACCTGCCCTCCAGGGCCGTCGCTGGGAAAGCACAGCTCACACAGGCCACTCTGGAGGCTTCTCACCCCTGCAGGTTGTGTTCTCCCTGACGCCAGCCCGGTCCTCTCACATGTTTCGAGGATCTCCCTCAGCCCCACTTGTTCTCTGCCAGCCCTGGGTTAGAGACAGCAGCTCTGTTCTAGAGTTCAAGTTCACTTGGCTTCCAGAAACAGCGCGTGCCTTCTGCCGAGAAGGGGTCTGTGAGGGGGCCCCAGGCCGACCTGCCGAGTGAGCATCAGGCCGCATGAGTGATTTAGTGCCCTTTCTCCCTCTGTCTGCGCTGGGAAGGGAGGACCAGAGCAGCCTTGCGCCCGTGTTGGCCTGCCTACCAGCAGAGTTCACGAGGTGCATGCTGCCCCGTCGGGTGGTGACGGCTCAGGTGCTCAGGGAGCTGTTTACTGTGAGACGGCGTGGGCTTTGCGAGGGCTTCTGAGCCCTTGTTACTCGTCGAGCAGGGGCTTCGATGGCCTGTGAGCCCCAGCGCAGCACGGTTGTGACCGTGGATGAAGCTTGCCCTCCTCACTCACTGTGCTTTACCAGTCGTGGAGCGCTAGACGAGGCGGCAGGCAGCGACAGCTCTGTGACGAGAGCCCTGTCAGGGCTCGGCAGCAGTGTTTCTAGCAGCATATCCGAGGGCAGTTTCACAGGACATGACACCTGAGCAGAGTCTGAAGCGTGTGAGGAGTTAGCTGGGGACAGGGACTGGGAAGAAAGTGCTCAGGGCTGTAGGACCACAGGCCAGGCCAGGCAGTGAGGGAAGGCAGGGGCGTTGGTGGGACTGAGTGCGTCTTTGTGGCTGGGGAGCTGGACCCTCTCCATGGCCGGAGATGCATGGGGACCCCATGAAGACAAAGTGTGGAGATGCAGGCGGGGCTGCTGCTACCTCGTGTTCCAGCCCAGGCTCTTTCTGTGTTGTCATTCACGGTGCACGTTTTCAGTGCACGCTACACACGGTACGTGGGTTTAGCTCTTCTCCCATTGTGAAAGGAACGCCTGCCAGGGGTAGGGAATAAGCAAACAAGTAGACAGAAGGACAAAATGACTGTGACTTTGACCTCCCCTTGTGGTAAGTAGTGTGCTGTGAGGCTGTGGCCTTTCTTCCTGTAGGAAGGGGCTCGGACTGTGTCGGTCAGACTCCCTTAAAGGGAGTCGTTCACGTGGCTCGTCCTTCCGCTGCCTTCCCCTGCCCACCCTCTGTGCTTTCACTAACAAAATGAGGGGCATGGTGGCTTGTGCCCGACAGCATGTGCCCTTCAGCTGCCTCAGCTCACCTCCACGTCAGCCTCACTTCCATGTCAGCCTCTCCTCCGCGTCAGCCTCTCCTCTGCGTCAGCCTCTCCTCCGCGTCAGCCTCACCTTCACGTCACCCTCACCTCCGTGTCAGCTGGAGCAGAGCCTTGGCTACCGTACACTCAGAGGTGCAGGCACTGGTGCTGCCATATCACATGGTGCTCACTCATGGCTGCGAGGTGGTCACCCACGTGGTCCAGGACAGGCCTGCATGAGTTTTCTTAAGATTGTCATCTAATCAGAAACACGATTAAAGATGCATTCTAGACTCCTCTGTCCCCTCGGACTCCATCTGTGAGCTTTGGTTGGATAAATTAAGAGTCTGTCATGGGAACAGTCCGTTATTTAATTAGATTGTTTACTGTTTTCTCTCTATTTTGAATGACTGTGTAATTGATTTTGAAGTTATTTCCTCAGTTGTTTACTTTGTGCACCCCGTTAATATGTGGGTTTGTTCGTTTGGGTAGATTTTGAAGATCTCTTTGATGACGACGATATCCAGTGAGATCCTGCCCGGCGGTGCGTGCTCGAGCCTTTGTCTCGTAGTGGTGTGGTGGATCTCCTCAACGGACAATTTCAGATGGTTCTAAAGAACTTGTGGAAATCACTTGAAATTAGGAGATGGTTAACTGGGAAAGAGAAGGGTGGTTTTAACCATCTGGATGAGGCCTATTGATGTCTGAGTGTGACCAGCTTTTGTTCTGACTTCAATTAAAAAAAGCGATGTCATCACATGCAGGGTCATTTTCATTCTTGCATTTTTGAGTGAATGTTGCAATCCCTGAAAGTCTCTTTGTGTGTGTACACCCGTGTGTTGACACAGAGAAACGTTTGTCAGCGTGGAAATACACAGAGCACTTTTTTTCAGTGCGCAGTATTGAGTCGTTCTCATGGCTCCTGGGTTGTGAGGTGGTGTTTGTGTTACACGGAGCACGCTGCACTGGTGGCCTCCTGGCAGCCTTCTGCAGCCCGTCCCCTGGACCCCATCATTCCCCTGTGCCACATGCACTGTGCATTTCCCCAGCACGGTGGGGCCTCACGTTCTCCCGCCGTAACATGAGAGCATCTGCTGTCCCAGAACTGAGGCTCGAAGAAGCAGGACAACCAGATCGTGACCCTGAGACAGATGCCTTGTCCCTGGAAATGGCTGCTGGAGGATGTAGCAGCTAAAGGGAAAAGGCTTTTCCAAGTTTCCTACGGGTCCAGCTCAGCACTGATAGTGGCTGCCAAGGTTAGGATTGCTATTTCAAGTCAGTCTCGAAGAATGTTTCTTCGACCAGGAAATGCCCAGGCCGCACGCCTTCTGCCGTCCCTGTGTCTCAGAGTTCAGCAGAGCACCTAGTGGAGGAACCAGGACGTGCCGACCTCCACGTGAGAGCTCACTGCACGACCTCGCCATGATGGTGTGTCTATGAAAGAGACCTTTAGCTGAAGACCAGGTGAGACTTTGAACAGAACGAAGGTTACCTCTGCCTGTTTTCTTGTGAGTACTGAGTGTGTTTCCAGTCCATCACCTTGATGGCGCTCTTATCGTTTGGTAAAACACTCCACGGCTGAAGCCCCCAGGAGAGCCTGCTGTGCAGCGTCGTTCATTGGGTTGTAACAAGGGCAGCGTCAGAGCCCGCACCCCTGGAAAGACAGAGCTGGGATCATGGCGGGCTGCTGTCTGAGAGCCCTTCCTTGGAGTTCCGTCTGGGGCTGGAAAGCGAGCTTGCTGCTCCATGTTGGAGACTCAGCGTGGGTCTGCGGGCCAGAGTGACCGGATTGCCAGTAGGCGAGGTGCATACAGCCTGTGGTTTTCGAGAGCCGTGTTTCTCAGAGCTGTATTTTACAGTTTGCTAAATGGGTTCCTCGCAATGGATCTAGAAGGTTCTGTAGGATAGAGCTAGGTGTTTGGGTGAATTCTTTAGTGGTCGGGTCGTTACCCCAGTCATCCATCAGTTGAGGTTGACAGCACACAGAGCCCTACGGGGCTTGCCCTGCACAGTGCTAAGGGCTGTGGCCACAGCTCAGACCAGCCGATGGCTGCGCATTGGTCCCTGTGTACAGCATGTCACCAAGGAGCTGTGGGGTCCTGCCGAGTCAACTCCCTTCTTTGGGCCTCCGTTTCCTCATTGGTAAATGAGGCTCTTGGTCCCTGAGGTGCTTCTAGTTCTTGGATCTCTGATCTTCAATGGGAAGGAATGATCCAGGTGAAGAAAGGAGAGCTGATGCACAGTAACGTGGTGGCATGGTGAGCCCACAGGAAGGGCTGGCGTGGCCCTTCCAGACCAAGGCCGTCTGACCCCAGGAGGCTCCCTGTTGGCCTTGAATTGCAGGCTTGTCTAGCGTCAGCAGCTGTATGGCTGGTAATCCCTGTGTGTGTGTGTCTCCCCTATTTAGATCTGTGTAAGCTGTAGGCCTCCCTTTCCCGTCACAGAGTCCTTCCAGCGTCCTCAGCACCGTGAGGCCAAGAGACAGAATTTCCACCTCTCCTCTTCCTCATCTCCCTGTGACTTGGCCATCACTGTTAGGGAATGGACAACACCCTAGTTTTAGCTGACTTTCCTATCTGTGCTGACTAATTTGGGAAAACTCTGGCCATTGTCAGTAATATATTTTCACTTACACTGACAAAAACACACATTTTCTCTCTTTTTGTACCTAATTGCCTTGATCATGGAGACCTGTAGGCCAGTCTCTGCCCCGTCTAGGAAGTCCACTGCAGAAGGATCTGTCGCTGTTGACACAGGCTCAGCTGCCGGCCAGGTCGTGGCACATCCGGAAGGCGAAGGATGGCAGGTGGGATCACCTGCTGGCTACTCAGAGAAGCAGCGGCTGAGGGGAGGGAGACGTCTGGGAGCCTGGAGAGACTAGGGTGAGAAAAGAGGAAGCATGCATTGGAGTCCTTGCAAGTGGAAGAACAGGAGTTTGTTGGAAGGACGGGTGAGCAGAGGACAGCTGGCCCCTGGCTCAAGGGCCCCGGGACTTAGGCTGCCTCCTGTCTTAACTCTGCCCGTCAGCTTCTTTGGCCCAGCTGATCTTTCTGTGCAGCGGGAAACGTGGTTCCGACAGTGTCCGTGTGGTAGCCCTCCCAGTGTCACCCTCCAGGGCTGTGTGTCCCACGGCAGACACTCTTGGGAAGGCCTCCGATGGCCCACCCTCTGCCATGCCCACCCCTGGCCAGTCAGCCGTGGCCACGCTTCTGGCTAGGGGAGGAGACGCAGCACCCGTTCAAACCTCGTAGACTCAGAGAAGGACCTTGTCTCCAGGGGGGTGGGCGTACAGCGGACGGCCAGCACACCATGGCTGAGGGGTTATTTGGAGCACATGTCCTGCTAGCGTCATGTTCTTAGATCCCTGTGAAGTGACTGCTTCTTAGGAATGAGAGTGCTGATGGGAGGCAGCCCTTTCTATACCACGTGATCAACCACAGGGTCCTGTGGGCCTGTGGTCTCGACTCCGGGCTTGGGGAGGTAACTGGAATAGCCATGTTTTAGTGTTTCAGGCTATGTTTGAGGACTAAGTCAAGGGCTTTGAAGGAGGCACGGACTTTCCTGCCCTCAGATTTCTCCCACCTGAGGAGGGGAGGCATGTTATCTTTTGTTCAGCCTGTGCACTGGCCGTTTCTTTGACCAGGGAGACGCTTTCTGCATTTAGCAGGATTCAGGAAGCCGCTGTGGTGGGGAGAGATGCCTCTGAATTTGGGACAGACACCGAGCAGCTGGGCTAGAGGCACTTCCCAAACAAGTCACATTTTAACGAAAGCAGTGTTATTGAGTGTAGAAGTGTTACTGCTGTGAATTCTGCCTGGAGCCAAGATGAGAAAGTGCTGAGAAAGGACGCTAAATTAAAAGCCCCTTTGTCCCTCAAGAGGCCAGGGACGGGTGCTCGGGGGCTGGGCCTTTCCTCTGACCATGGGGACCAGAGGAGTCTCCTGGAATCCAGGCCTCAGCAAGGGGTGAAGGCGGCCGAGTCCCCTGCACGGCTCGGCCTGCGCCCCCTCCGCGCGGAGCAGGCTCTCGGGGAGGAGCGGCTGCTCTGCAAGCGTCCTGAGCCTTGCCTGTGTGCATCTGCCCGCATCCAGCCCACCCGGGTCGGTGCTGAGTGGTCATAGCCGTGCTGGGAGGTCCCAGGTGCCCATGTTGGGTGTGAGTAATTGTTCCCATCCACGAGTCTCAAAATAAACTAGTCCTAAGTATGGTCTTAATGGCCTCTATCACCGTTGTGGGATTTTTGAGGAGGAGGGCAATTCCGTGGAAATAGCGAGTGCTCTGCAGTCGGAGGTGGTTCTGTCTTGGAGAGGGGCAGCAGCAAGGGCCAGGATAGTCACCTGGCTTGCAGGGCGACTGTGCACAAAAGGGACAGCTGGCCCATTTGTCCCCATAATCAAGCAGAGGACACACGCTTGATGTTCAAAAACATCCGTTAAATGTATGTAAATGACAGTGTATCTGATGTGCAATGGACTTGGAAAATAACCAAGACCTAGGTCCTGCTGGAGAGAGGAGAAGACCAGCCAAGAGGTGCTGAGTGCTGGCCCAGATTCCAGGCCACAGGGCCTTGGCTTCCAGCGCACCTCAGGTCACTGGCACCACTGACACACACCAGCAGGCTGGCAGGGCTGGAGAGGGGCCAGGACCTCAGGAATCATCCAGGGCAAGGCTAGGACGTGGTGCTGCAAAGCCTGGATGTCGTTCGTTCTCCTCAAGTCCTGGCTGGAGGTGCTGCCCTGAGAGACTCCTGATTCAAACGCTGTGGAGTGGGGACAGGCCAGACCTCACCTAGGCCAAACAGGTGCAGCCAACACCCCCAGAAATGTCCCGACCACACTGACCCTGCCTGGGGGTGGGGGAGGCAGTGAGGGGCCTGAGCAAGGCTCTGGTCCTGTATCCCCTTGAGCCTGGGTGCATGCTTGCACTTTCCAGAGAATTCTCCATTCCTGCTCAGGGGGCCACGGGCCATGTGGCAGCCCTCCACACTGCCCATCCCCACCCCAACCCCACATCCTGGCCCAGAGGCTGCACCAGGGGGAGAGACAGACCCCATTGTCACCCAGGGCCCAGAGCTGAGCTGGAAGGTCCTATGGACTCAGGTCTGTGGGGCTACTGGCAAAGTGTAAGATGAGTGATGAAGGAAACCAGGCCTTGTGCAAGAGAAACGGGTAACTGAGCAGCTGTTTAGACAGGGGCAGCAACGAGTCTTCTGTGCCTGAGGATTTCTAGCCCCACAGACCTAGGCCCTTCATTTCCTGTCCAAGACTTCAAGAGGTGGGAGTCCCATGTCAGTCACTCTGACCTCCTGGGCTCTTCCTTGGAATCGGAGCATCGTGCAAACACACCCCGATGTTGGGGCTGCCTGCCCCACCCCCACAGGGGACAGGGAGCCTGAGCATGTCCTCGATGTGTTGCTTGCTCAGGAGAGTGAGACAAGGTGTGTGTGTGTGTGCGCGTGTGCACAAGGCTGTGATTGACAGGGTCCTTGGACCTCGACTGCCCCTGGGTGGTCTTGGGACAGCTGACATCTTTCTGTGCCTGAGCCTGTAAAGTGGGGGTGACATTCACATCTTCCCCGAGGGTGTACTGAGAGGACTCAGTTAACATGAGTTGAACCCAGAGCAGCGCCTGCACGTGGCAATCCCACTGCTATGTGAACATCAGCCATTAGTGTTGCGAGGCCATCCGTGGGTGCAGGAACCCTGTGTCCCCTGCACCTGGCTTTCCCTCTCTCTCAAGTCCTGCACTCGTGGCAACACTCGTCTTCTCGTTGGACAAGTGGTTTGCACCAGGTCACTCAGCATTCGGGGGCCAAAGAGGTGCCAGACCCCGGTCCTGGTCCAGGGCTGCATTCTCCCTCCCGAGGGGTCATAACAAAGCCAGGAGACACGGGGCAGATATGAAGGAAGACAGGAACCTGGATCACAGACAGAAGGCTGAGTGAATAGTCCTCAGATGTCGAACGCCCTTACAAAGTGGCCTGAACAAAGTGACACGTTTCATGGAGACTGAGAGGACGATTCACGGAAACCCGTCCAGTGGCCCATGAATCTTTAAAGTGCTCAGCAGCAGAAGGAGTTGGTAAAATATCAAGGCAGCAGAATCCCTTTGCTCCCCGGAGGGGCAAACATTTTCAGAAACACCACCCGTTGCTGGTGGGAGCAGGGCTTCCATATGCCAGGGAACGCAAGACATCACAGCTCTTTTGAAGCGACTTGGCAGCAGTGACGAAAACGGGAGGTGCCTGTGCCTTTGACCTGGCAGTGCCTGGCAATGTTGCCGCATTTCTTCCTCTTGGCAAAAAACCATGGAAAAGAAACGAATGTCCCTCAGTCAAGGAGGTGATGGTGGTGCACACTCTGGGTCCCGCCCCCTGCCCGGGCACAGTGAGGTGCAGCTTGACGTTGCCGTGGAGGGGATTCCACGAGGCCCATGACGGGAAAGGGGAGGCGCAGAGCTCCGTGCTGTCGTCTGAGGCTGGTGCCTGTTCATCTGATAGATTTGACCCCTTGTTATGTGTGTGTATAGAGATGTCTATTTGGGGTGAGTATATGCGAGCATGCAGGTGCACATACAATTGCACACACTTTCTGTACACTCGCCTTAGCCCAGGCGTTGTAATGATACACGTGCATATGATGGACTGTGTGTGAATGTTTCACAGAAGCTAGAGCTCAGCCCCGGGGAGAAGGACAGTAAATGAAGAGCTGTGAAAACACAGTGTAAAAAGTGTGAGGGCAGGCACTGGTGGTGGTTGAGGGGGGCGAGCAGCTGGCGGGCCCCCCACTGGAGGAAGCCCTTGAGGGGGGCCTCCCGAGGGCAGCAGGGGAGGAGGCGGCAGGACAGGGAGAGGAGGGCAGCCCAGGTGTGTGCAGGGCCCCGAAGTGGGAGGGCAGGCGGCCAGCAGGGTGGTCATGGGTGGGCCAGGGACCCCCAGCAGCTGCGGGGGGCACTCGGGAGTGGAGGGCAGTGCTCCTCCTGTCTCCTGAGTCCATCCTAGCTGGGTCTCACTCCATTTTCTTTGGTTCCCTGTTTGTGGCTGAAGCAGAGAAGGAAGGCCTGGCCTTCAAGGTCAAGGTTAACTCACAGGAACTCTAAAGGAGGGGCTGAGTTCATGGCCGAATCCTCTGAGTTGAAGTCGCCATCAGCGTCAGGGCCTGGCCGAGACCCACGGACAGGGTGGGAGTTTGCCTGAAGAAGAAGGTGCACCACACTGGCTCAGAGATGGTGCCCATCTTTCTGGCTGGAACTTGGTCTGCACAGCAGCGTTTCCTGCCTGGCTGAGAACTCGCCCACGGCATGGTGACGCAGACATGAACTTGGACACTTTCAGTCCCTTGTGGGTCAGGAGATGGAGCCTCCTCTAGGAAGGGACCTGTGTGGGGACCAGGATGAGTTGTTCCAGCTGGCAGCCCTTGGATGGTGTCGTTGGTTTTGTTTGTTTTTTCTGTTTTTCCTTTTGACTCTTTCAACTTTGAAATTTATTTTGCTGAGACTTAATTTATCCTGTCCCCAACTGTGCCCAGTGAAGTTAAGTAAATGTTGATAGAACATGCTGGAACTTTTGCTGAGACTGGAAAACCACCAAACCTGCCATGAAAATAACATTTGGGACAGTTCCCTGCATCTTTTCTTAACTTAGCATCTTGCTGGTGATCGTAATAATCCCAAAAGATGCCATTCATTGAAAGCCTACTTTGATTGCTTTTATATTCTATCATTAAGCCCTTGGAACATTCCAGAGGGGTAGGTAGTGTGCTCGGTTTGCAGATGAATAAACTGAAGCTCACAATGTGACACAACTTGCCCAGGCTGGCCCTGTGAGGACGGGCAGAGCAGTGCAGCAGAATGTCCCTGCCTGGGACACTCAGGCCCAGGTCACAGTGCTACACCCTAAGGTGTGTGATCTGGAGGAAGCTGGTTACTTTCCCTTCCCCTGTTTCGCATCTACACAGATGAGGGTTATAAAGATACCTAACTCAAGAAAAAATTAAAAATTTCTCCTCAGCAGAAGATGCCATTAAGGAGTAGTCAAGATGCAGACTGAGGAATCTTTACAGAGAGCTGACACAGGACTCATATCCAAAATATATAAAGAACTCCTACAAATCAACAATAAAAACATGGACAATCTAATGAAAAAGTGGGCAAAAGACAAAAACGGAAAATTTATAAATGGAGATATGCGCATGGCCAATGGGCACCTGAAAACATGCTCATCATCAGTCAGGGAAATGACAATGAGATGTCATTTCACACTTGAATGGCCAAAGTCTAAAATAAAAAATAGACATCAAATATCGTCAAGGACGTGGAATGTCTTCCGGAACTCCCACTGCTGGTGGGATTGTAAGGTCTGACCACTTTGGGAAATGGTCTGGCAGTGTCTTAAAAAGTTAAACCTGCGTCTCTCCACAAATTCCCCATTTTGGTATTTGCCTAAGAGAAGCGAATACATGTGTGCACCAAAAAAAGAAAAAAGAAAAAAGAAAAAAAAAGGCTTGTACAAGAGTGTTCAGCAGCCTTATTCATAATGGCCCCAAACTGGACCCTGACCCAGGTGCCCTCAGGGAGAGAATGAACGAAAGTGGAGTGGTGCTCCGCAAAGACAGGACGGACACAGAGGTACACAGCAGTGTGGGTGCAGCTCGAAAACGCGTTGCTGAGAGACAGTAGCCAGACACGAGTCTGTAGTTATGATTCCGTTTAGATGAAGTCCTAGTCCAGACGAAGCTAATGCAGGGGATGCGAGTCAGAAAGTGGAAGTGGGTAGGGGGTGGAATTGACTGGAAATGAGCAGACTTTCTGGGGTAATAGAATTTTCTGTCTTGTCTGAGGGTGAGAGTTACGTGGTTGCATTTAATTGTTAATACTCATTAAACTCAACACTTAAGATCAGTGTATTTGATTATATGTAAATTTTTTCTCATTAAAATTTTTTTTAAAGAAAAGTGTGTTGGTCTGCTCAGACTGATGATAAAGTACCATACACTGAGTGGCTTAAACGAAGGAAATTTATTTTCTCACACCTCTGGAGGCTGGAAGTCCAAGATCAAGATGTCTCCACAGTTGGTTTCTGCTGAGTCTTCTCTCCTTGGCAATGCAGAGGGCCGTCTTCTCTCTGTCCTCACTGGCCTTTCCTCTGTGCCTGTTCTGCTGGTGTCTCCTCCTCTTCTTGTAAGATCACCAGTCCTACTGGATGAGGGACCCACTCTTACACCTCAATTAACCTTAATCATTTCCTTAAAGGCCCTGTCTCCACATGCAGTCACATTGGGGGTTAGGGGTTCAACACAGGAACTTGAGGGGGACACAGTTCAGTCCGTAATAAAAAGTTTTAAAAGAGAAAATATAATAATACCTTGTAGAGTGGTTGTAAGGATGAAATGATCAATGAGGGAAAGAGGGGAGCGTGGAGCCCCACCTACACTAAGTCGGAGGTACACATTATTATCAATTTGCTTTCTGTCAGCCAGGAATACGTGTGGGTCACGCATGGACTCAGCCTGACAGCAGGGAGTGCTTCATCAGTTACTGATTCAGCCTCTGCCTGTCCTTCTGCTCCAAACACGAGTTGCTAAGCCAGGACATTGCCCTCGATTACAGATCAGAGGAAAGAAGATGATTCGGACCCAAATAATCCAACCAGATGTGGGTCTAGCAATGTTTGCCCATCACCCCTGGAAGCAAAATGCAAGAGACCTGGTAAAACCTGGGACTGTGTGTTGTCCGTGGAATTTCTTCTGTGGAGAAGGTTGGGAATTTAAGGAAAAATACAGAAAACAAGTAGGTTTATAGTTTTGCCCTGCTCCAGATGTCTGTATTCAGAACCTAAATAAGAAAAGAAGCTACTCTTGCTCTATTCACAAGGCAGAAAACAAGAATTTTCAAGAGGTATTTTTTTTAACCAACTTTATTGAGATATAGTTTACATGCAGTAAAATGCACCCATTTTAAGTGTACAGGCAATGTTTTGGCAAATGTTATTATCCTTGTAATTTTTGTCATTTACAAGATATAGGACATTTTTATTACCCCCAAACCCAAAACATTCCCTCCTACTTCTTTGTAATGAAAACTTGTCTGCATGCAACCTCTGACCTGCTTTCCGTGACTTATAGCATAGTTTTGCTATTCTAGAATTTCATAGAAGTAGAATCGTACTCTTTTGCATCCAGCGTATTTTGCTGAGATAATGTTTTACAGATTCATCCATGTTGATATGGGGATCAGTAGCTCATTCTTTTCATTGCTGAGTACTATGCCATTGTATGGGTAGGCCATACCTTTTTATACACTCATCTGTGATGGACATTTGAATTGTTTTCAGGTTTTTGATACTATGAATAAAGTTGGTATGGACATATGTATGAGTCTTTTTGTGGATATGTTTCCATTTCTCTTGGTTAAATACTTAGGAGTAGAGTTGGTGGACCGTATTGGAAATGTAAGTTTGATATTATGAGAAGCTGGTAAATGCTTTTCGAAGGTGGTTGTATAAGTGTACATCTCCAGTGGTGATGTACGAGTTCCAGTGCCTCTGCATATTCTCCAACATTTAATGTTGTCAGAATTTTTAAGTAGAGCCACTCAAGTGGATGTGTAATAGTAGGTATCACATTGCAGGGTTAACTTGTGTTTCCTTGATCACTTACAATGTTTATCATCCATTTGTATATCTTCTTTGGTGCAGTGTCTATTAAAATGTTTGCCCCCTGTTTTGGGGAGACGAATGTTTGTTGTCTTCTTGTTAGTGAGTTTTGAGAATTCTTCATGTAGTTTGCATACAAGTCCTATGTCAGATACGTGTGATGAGAACGTCTTCTCCCAGTCTGCGGCATGCCTTTCCATTTTCTTCACAGTGTCTTTGGAGGAGCAGAAGTTTTAAATTTTGGTGGAGTCTATTTTTTTTAATTTTATTTTTTGGTTAGTATTTTTGGGTCTTACAGTCTTTACCTACTGCAAGGTTTTGAAGATTTCCTCCGGAAGTTGTATAGTTTGACATCTATGAGCCATTTCAAATGAATATTTATGCACAGCCAGGGCAAAGGTTGAAGATCATTTTACATTTCCACGTGGATATCCAGTATGTCCAGCACCATTTGTTGAAAAGAATCTCCTTTCCATATTGAAATTCCTTAGCACCTTTGTCAAAAATCATCTCACCAAGCATGAAAAGGTTTATTTCTGGACTTTCTATTCTGTATCACTGATCTATATGTTTATTCTTTTTTTAAAAAAAGATTTTCCTTTTCCTTTTTCTCCTCAAAACCCCCCAGTATATAGTTGTGTATTTTTTTTTAGCTGTGGGTCCTCCTAGTTGTGGCATGTGGGATGCAGCCTCAGTGTGGCCTGATGAGTGGTGCCATGTCTGCGCCCAGGATTCGAACTGGTGAAGCCCTGGGCCACCGAAGTGGAGCGTGGGAACTTAACCACTCTGCCACGGGGCCAGCCCCTGTTTATTCTTATGCAAATGCTACATTGTCTTGATATAGTATAACTCTATTTTTTTTTCAAAATTGTTTTGGCTATTAGCAAATCAAATCTAACAATGTATAAAAAGCATTATACACCACTACCAAAGGAGATTTATCCCAGGTATGCGAGGCTAGTTAAACATTCAAAAATCAATTAATGTAATCTATGACATAAATCAGCTAAAAATGAAAAATCACATGATCATGTTAATAGATGCAGAAAAAGCATGTGAAGAAATCTAGCGCTCAGTCGTGATAAAAATCAGCAGTAAATTAGGAGTGGAGGGGAACTTCTTCAAATTTATAGAGAATATCTACAGAAAACTTAACCATTAACATCATACTTAATGGTGAGAAACTTGAAGCTTTCCCACTAAGATCACGAACAAGGCAAGGATGTCCCCTCTCACTGCTTCTTTTCAACATTGTACTGGAAGTTCTAGCTAATGCAATAAGACCAAACAAACAAACAACAACAACAAAAACAGGAAGAAAGAACGGAAGAAAAGAAAAGGTATACAGGTTGAGAAGGAAGAAATAAAACTGTTTTTTTTTTCAAAGATGACAAGATTGCCTTTGCGGAAAACTCAAAAGAATTAACAAAAAAACCTCTTAGAACTAGTAAACAGTTACAGCAAGTAGCAGGAACAAGGTTAATATACAAAGAAAATTGCTTTCCTATATCCTAGCAATGAACAAGTGGAATTTCAGATTAAAAACACAATACCATTTACATTGTCACCTTCCAAAATGAAGTACTTAGGTGTAAATCTAACAAAATATGTGCCAAATCTATATGAGGACAGCTACAAGATTCTGACTTTAAGACTTACTAGAGAGAGGTACAGTGGTCAAGACACTGTGATACCAACAAAAGAATAGACAAATAGACCAATGGAACATAATAGCCCAGAAATAGACCCACATAAGCATAGGCAACTGATCCTCAACAAAGGAGCAAAGGTGATACAATGGAGAAAAGGGAGTCTTTTCAGCAAATGATGCTAGAACAATTGGACATGTACATGCAAAAACAGTGAATCTAGACACAGACCTTACACCCTTCACGAAATTAAATTAAAAATGAATCATAGACTTAAAGGTAAAATGCAAAACTATAAAACTCCTAGACGATAACATAGGAGAAGACTAGATGGTCTTGTGTGTGGTGATGACTTTTTAGATACAACACCAAAGGCACCAGCCATGAAAGAAAGAATTGATGAGCTGGACTTCGTAAAAGTTTTTAAAAATTTAGCTCTGTGAAAGACAATGTCAAGATAATGAGAATGTAAGTCACAGACTGGGAGAAAATATTTGCAAAAGACATCTGAAAAAGGACTGTTATCCAAAATATATGAAGAACCCTTAAAACTTAATAATAAGAAAACAACTTGATTAAAAATGGGCCAAAGACTTTAACAGATACCTCACCAAAGAAGACAGACAGATGGCAGATAAGCATATGAAAAGATGTTGCACGTCACATGTTATCCGGGAAATGCAAATTAGAACAATCACGAGATACCGTTACATGCCTAGTAGATTGGCCAAAATCTAGAACACTGACAGCACCAAATGCTGGTAAGGATGTGGAGCAACAGGAACTCTCATTCATTGCTGGTGGGAATAGAAAATTGTACAGCCACTAGGAAAACAGCTTGGTAATTTCTTACAAAACTAGACATACTCCCAGCAATTGCACTCCTTGGTATTTACCCAAAGGAGTTGAAAGTTTGTGTCCATGCAAAAACCTGCACATGGATATTTATAGCAGCTTTTTTCACAATTTCCCAAACTTGGAAGCAATCAAGATGTCCCTCAGCAGGTGAAGGGATAAATAAACTGTGGCACATCCAGACAACGGGATATTATTCAGCACTAAAAAGAAATGAACTATCAAGCCGTAAAGAAACGTGGAGGAAACTTAAATGCATACTACTAAGTGAAAGAAGTCAATCTGAAAACGCTGCCTGCTGTAAAATTCCAACTGTATGATGTTCTGGAAAAGGGAAAACTATGGAGACAGTAAAAAGATCAGTGGTTGTCAGGGGCTGGAGGTGGGGAGGAATGAAAGGTGGAGCAAAGAAGATTTTTAGGGCAGTGAAAATACTCTATGTGATACTGTAGTGATGGATAGATGTTATTATACATTTGTCCAAATCCATAGAATATACAAAACCAAGAGTGAATCATAATGTAAACTATGGACTTTGGGTGATAATTATGTGTCCATGTTGATTAATCAGTGGTAACAAATGTACCACTCTGGTGGGGGATGTGTTATGCATGTGTCAGGGCAAGAGTACATGAGAAACCTCTGTCACTTCTGCTCAGTTTTGATATGAACCAAAAACTGCTCTAAAATAAAATTTATTTTAAAGAGGGCCATGAAGAAACTTTAGAATCAGTTTGTCAATGTCCACAGGATAACTTGCTATGATTTTGGTTGGAGTTGCATTGAATCTATAGATGAAATTGGGAAGAACTGACATCTTGACGTTATTGAGTCTTCCTGCCCGTGATCATGGAATGTCTCTCCATTTATTTCATTTGACTTCTTTCATCAGAGTTTTGTAGTTTTTTTCATATAGATCTTGTACATACTGTGTTACTTTGTAACTAAGTATTTCGTTTTTGGGGGGGTGCAAATGTGTAAGTCGTATTATGTCTCAAATTTCGATTTCTACTTGTTCATTGCTAATATATAGGAAAGCAGTTTTCTTTTGTGTGTTAATCTTATATCCTGCAACCTTGCTTATTGGTTCCAAGAATTGTCTTTTTTGTCGATTCTTTTGGATTTTCTGCATAGTGATCTGTGAATAAAGACAGTTTTATTTCTTCCTTCACAATCAGGATGCCATTTGTTTCCTTTTTTTGAGTGTTACTGAAGTAGCTGGGACTTCCAGTTATGATGTTAAAAAGGAGTGGTGACAGGGGACATCCTTGCCTTGTTCCTGATCTTAGTGGGAAAGCTTCAGGTTTCACATCATTAATTACGATGTTAGCTATAAGTTCCTTGTTAATATTCTCTATCAAGTTGAAGAAGTTCCCCTCTATTCCCAGTTTGCTGATACTTTTTATCATGAATGGATATTGGATTTTGTCAAACATTTTTTCTACATCTATTGATATGATTATATGATTTTTCTTCTTTAGCCTATTGATGTGATGGATTATATTAATTGACTTTAGAATGTTTAACCAGCCTTGAATACGTGGGATAGATCCATCTTGGTCAGGTGTGTAATTCTTTTTATACATTGTAGGATTCAACTTGGTAATATTTTGTTGAAAATTTTTGTATCTTTGTTCATGAGAGATATTGGTCTGTAGTTTTCTTTTCTTCTAATGTCTTCGTCTGGTTTTGGTATTAGGGTAATGCTGGCCTCATAGAATGAGTTGGGATGTATTCTCTTTGCTTCTATCATCTGAAAGAGCTATAGTGAATTGGTACAATTTCTTTCTTAAATGTTTGGTGGAATTCACCAGTGAACCCATCTTGGGTTGGTACTTTCAATCTGGAAGGTTATTAATTATTGTTTTCAATTTCTTTAAAAGATATAGGCATATCCTGATTGTCAGTTTCTTCTTGCGTGAGTTTTGGCAGACTGTCTCTTTCAAGGAGTGGGTCCGTTTCATCTAGGTTATCAAATTATTTGGCATAGAGTTGTTTTAGTATTCTTGTATTATTATTTCATGTCCATGAGCTCTGTAGTTGTGTCCCCTTTCTCATTTCTGATATCAGTAATTTTTGTCTTGTCTCTCTGTTTTTCTTAGCCTGGCTAGAGGCTTATCAATTTTATTGATCTTTTCAAAGTGCCAACTTTTGATTTCATTGATTTCCTCTGTTGTTTTTCTATCTTTAACTTCATTTATTTCAGCTCTAATTTTTATTATTTCTTTCCTCCTGCTTACTTTAGATTTGACTTTCTTTCCAGATTTCTTCTTTGACCCATATGTTGTTTAGAAGTGTGTGGTTTAATATCCACATCTTTGGAATTTTCCAGCTATCTTTCTGTTATTGATTACTAGTTTATTCCTTTGTGGGCTGAGGGCAGAACTTGTGTGATTTCTATTGTTTTAAATTTGTTGAAGTGTGTTTTATAGCCCAGAATTGATTTATCTTGGTGAATGTTCCAGACAGGTTTGAGACACTGTGAGATGAAAAAATGTTTTTAGTCTCTAAGCTTTGGGGTGATTTATTAATCAGCAAATAGGTAACTAATAGATTTATTCTAGTTCCTTTGCTTTTCCATGTAAATTTTAGTATAAGCTCATGAATATTTTTTAAAAGTCTGTTAGGATTTTTACTGGGTTTGCACTAACTATAGATCAAATTTGGGTGAATTGATATCTTAATGGTATAGAATATTCCAATTCATGAACACAATTTCTCTCTCCATTTATTTAGTCTTTCTTTAGCTTTTCAAATCAGTGTTTATAATTTTACACAAATATATCTTGTACTTAATTTGTTAGATTTAAAATGAAGTATTTCATTTCTTTGGTGCTATTTGGTACTTTGAAAATTTCAAATTCTAATTGTTTATTGCTCGTATATAGAAATATTATTGATTTTGTATGCTGACTTTGTATCCTGAGACTTAGCTAAATTTATTTATTGTTCTTAGAGATATTTTGTAGATTCTTTGAAATTTTTCTGTATAAATAATCATGAAGTCTTCTTAACTGGCATTATCTATCTAAAGGTAAACATATACCCCAGTGACCCAGCAATTTTAATTTACTGGGCATGTCTGCAGTGTAAATCAATGCTTATGAGGATCAAAAGAAATGCAAAATATTTCTCTAGCAGTTTGAGTTATGATAGCCCCCAAAGTGCAACAACTCAGTGACCGTCAATAGCAGAGAGAATAAATAAGTTGTGGTGTATTTATGTAATAGAATGTGAGGCAGCAGTGGGAAAGAATGGACCGCTGCTGCATACAACAGCATGGATGACTTTCATAGGCACTATGTTGAGCTAAATAAGCCAGAAGTAAAAGTACACATTATATAACTCCATTTTTATGATGTTCAAAAGCAGACAAAACTAATTTATGTTATTAGAAATCAGAATAGTTGTCACCCTAAGAGCAGAGTATTAATTGGGAAAGGGGCACAAGTGGGCCTTCTTTGATTCTGAAAATGTTTTCAGTCTTGAGATGGGTGGTAAGTTCATACAGATTTTTATATGTGACAATCAGTGTGCTGCACACTTAGCATTTGTGCATTATGGATGGTATTGGAGGATCTCATGGTGAGAGTGACCTTGGAAGTCACTGAGGGGAGCAAATAGACTGTGGTGAGGTGAGGGACAGGGACAGCCTCCTAGGGGCACCAGCATTTAAATAGCATGAAAGAGAGGGCCCAACAGGAGTGTCTGCGCAGGAAGGATTGGAAAGAACAGGCATTGCCAAATGTCCCAGACGTTAAAGGAGGAGGAACTGTCAAAGAAGAAAGGCTAACAGTATCCAAACCCACTCAGAGGTCATCACTGATAGAGTGGAATGTGTCCATTAGACTTGGTGTCACTAGTGTGCGGAGTTAGCTGCAGTGATGGGTGCAGACACCTGATTGCAAAGGGATGAAGTATAGCTCAAGTAGAGACAGTGAGTGTATAGAATGATTCTAACGAACTTTCACGAGGAACGAGAGAGAGATGTAAGCAGGCTACAGAGATGTCTGAACTAAAGGAAAGGATGAGAGATATTGGAATATGTTTGAAGGCTAAAGAGAATGAATCAGGAAAGAGAAAAGTCAAAATTAAATGAGACTGAGGATGCTTGATGGCAGAGGGTCCTGGAGGAGCCTGGAGGAATGGATATGGTAGAATTCCAAACCCGGTGTAGTGTTCAGCCCTGAGCAGGATGGAGACAATTCATCTTGTGAAGCTAGGAGGAAGTAGGTAAAGATGGGAGTGCCGTGGAGACAGCAGGTGAAAATGTTCCTGCCTGACGGCCCCTTAGTGAAGCTCATGATGAGCTAGTCTGCTGATGGTGAGGCACTTTGGGTGACTCAGTTCAGTTCAACATATATTCAGCAGCCACTAGGTGCTGTGAGCTGGGGCTAGAGAGACAACTGAAGTGTGATCTCTGTCCTTGAGGCACACAGACACATACACAGAGTTGCCATCATTATAGCATGGGAAACGCATTGGTAGAAGTATCTACAGTGGAGGAAAGGCATTCAAAAAGAGTACATAGGTCTGTCCTGGAGTTGACACTGGGACTGTGCTGGAGGAGGGCAGAGGGGGACGTGATAGAGGTGTGGCCAGAAAGCTAGGAAGGAGGTTCACTCTGGGCACAATTGTAGACTTTTTATACGTGGAACACTGGCTTTATGGGACAAGGGAGGGGTTTCCCAGAGAGAGTGCCAGCATGGCCAGACTTCTTCTGGTTTCGTCTCATAAGCCTCACCATAAGGGTACATTCCTTCTCTTTGCTCTAATTTTTCACATTGCTTTGTGTATTCTTATTCTTTGGTTTCTACATACAAATCTTAGAATCATTTTTCCAGTACTATAAAAATTCATCTTAGGAGCAAGATAGCATGGAGTGTATTGGCTATGTTACATAATAAGGATATTGATAATGTTAAAGCTTCCCATCCATGAACGTGGTATATCTCTCCACTATTAAGTTCTTTTTTTATGTCTTTCAATAACATTTAAAATTTTATTTCTATCCAATGTTACTGCAATTAAATAAAAATAAAATAAAATAAAATTTTATTTCTAAAGATATAGTACATTATTTTTTGTATTTGTTCATATATACTGAAGAGTTTTTGTTATGATATTTTACTTTTAAACATTCAAGAATACATTAAAAAATAACACAAGAATAGACAAACAGCCCAATGGGACAGAATAAGACTCTAGAAACAGACCCATAAATACAAGGACACTTGGTTTATGACAAAGGTGACCCTACATAGCAGATTGGGGAAGAAGACATTTAAAAAAATGGTCAGTAGGATAACCATGAAAATGAAATATGGATAACCATGAAAAATGAAATAATTCCTATATAACAAAAACCACAAAAAATTAATTCCATGTGAATTAGAGATACTAATATAAAAGATGAAGCAAAGAAATTTCTATAAGATAACATAGAAGAATATCTTTTCGGATCTAACATAGACAGTGGTTCTTTAAGCCACAGAATGAAGTAACCATGGAGGAAATGACTGATAAACTAATCTTATTGAATAAGTTTAAGAACTTCTGTTAATTGAAAAATTTCAAAAAAAAATCAATACAAGTGTAAATATGGAAGTCACAGAGTGGGAGAATATATGTGCAAATCATATAACCAACAAGGGGCTCATATCCAGAATATATTAAGAATTTCTACGATCAATATGAAAAAGAAAAACAACACAGTAGAAAAAAATGGACAAAATATATATACTTCCCCAAAAAGGACATCCAAATTGCTGCTAAATATATGAAAAAATGGTCGAGCTCATTAGCCAGTAGAGAAATGAAAAAGGAAAGCCACAATGATTATGTCTGCATACTCACCAGAATGGCTAAAAGTTATAAAACAGACAATATGGCTTGTTCATGATGATGCGCAGCAACAGGAACTCTCATGCACTGTTTGTGGGGACAAAAATTTTTATAACATTTTTGTAGAACTGTTTGGAATTAACCAAAAAGATGAACAATTCAACTTCCAAGAATGCCCCACAGAAATTGATTCATGGCAAAAGACATGTAAAAAATTTCATAGCAGGATTATTTTAAAAGCCAATAAGTGGAAACAACCCAAATGTCCATCAATAGTAGGATGAATAAATTATGGTATCTTCATACAATAGAATCTTAAATAGTAATGAAAATTTTGAAAACTACTTATACACAATCACATGGATTAATCTCACAAAGATAATGTTAGCAAAGAAAGTCAGTCACAAAAAAAGACAAACTGTATGTTTCCATTCATAGGAAATTCACAGTGGGAAAAATTAATCTGTGTGTCAGAGGTAGGATAGGGGTTAACCTTGGAGGGCAAAGGCCAGAAGGAGGCAAGAGGATATTGTGGGAAATGGTTAAATTTCTCTTTCTTGACCTGGGTGGCAGTGAACTCCCTGAAAGGATATTATTTGATTATTTTTTCTGTGGAAACATAAAAATTATATCTATATGTTTATACTACGTCTTCCATCCTGTAACTAGGAAGGTGGATGCCATGGCTGGAGCTCTGGGCCATCCTTTCTCATGCAATGTCATCCATGCCTTTGGTGTGATGAACAGGAGCCCAAAGGAGGTGCTGCCCCTGGACCAACGCATTCATCCCAGACCATGAGAGAGGCGCTGTATCTGGACCACTTCAGCCAAAACTATTCCTACTGACATCAAACTCATTATGGAGAATGCTTTGACTGTGTATTTAATTTATTATTTTAAACAGATCTCTTTGGTGATGGTGTTGAAGATGGGTTGGAAAGAGGCAAAGTAGAGGTAGGGAACCCTGCCAGTCAATGTTCATGTGTGATAACAGAGGATAACAAAGCCCTGCATCTGGATACACCAGGAGGGGTGGAGGTAAATTGCATGTAAACATTTTTTCTTTGAAGTTTGATAAAGTTGCACAAATATCTGACTTCTCTCCTACTAAAACCCGTGGAATGACTCAGAGAACCATGATAAGTAAGAGGCAGAAGACCACCCCTGCGTCGATGCCCAGTTGATTGCTCTGCTCAATCAGTCTTCATGTGATTTGAGTCATTGTTCCTTCTTTGAACATTTAAGGTTCTGGGTGCAGAACATGCCTTATTCATCTGTGTATCTCACACTTAGTAAATGTCTGGTCCATAAAAAGATTTCAAGCAACGTTGACTCAATAAGTGAATAAGTTCCTCAACACATCCAATTCCATCTGGGAGTAGAAGAGATTTGAGGGTTCCTCATTGTCCAGTGTCTCTCCCTGAGTCCTCCATCCAGCCCTCAGGACACTTTGTCTTCCTCCAGCCACATCTTTCACAGGGCTGTGTATTTCTGGCTCAGCTTGAATGGATGAATGACAAATGAATTCCTCAATCCACGCCCAGTATTTCCCTCTGAGCAATTTTGTCCCACCTGCAGGAGCCTCTGCCTCTCTGGCCATCCTTCACGTGGCTGTGTGTTTCTGGCTCAGCTTCCACAGGGCCTCCTTCACGTCCTTGTTCCGCAGACTGTAGATGAGGGGGTTGAGCATCGGGATGACCAGGGTGTAGAAGACAGAGACCACCTTGCCCTGTTCCATGGACTGGACAGCTCCCGGCTGGGCGTACATGACAAAGCCAGTCCCATAAAAGAGGGACACGGCCATCATGTGGGAGCCACAGGTGGAGAAGACCTTGTGTCTCCCAGCTCCTGATTGCATCCTCAGGATGGTCACTGTGATATAGCCATAGGAGACAAGGACCAAGAGTGTGGTCCCCACGACGATGAGCCCACAAAGGCCAAACAAGAGAAGTTCGTTGATGGCTGTGCTGGCGCAGGCAAGCCGGAGCAGGGGGGGCACATCGCAGAAGAAGTGGTCAATGTGGTTGGAGCTGCAGAACGGGAGGCTGAATGTGGAGGCAGTCTGCACAATGGAGTTGAGGCAGCCTGCACAGAAGGTGCCCAGCACCAGGCGGGTGCAAGCTGAGGGGCACATGGTGATGGGGTAGCGCAGGGGGCTGCAGATGGCCATGAAGCGGTCATAGGCCATCACAGTCAGGAGGAAAGCCTCAGTGGTGCCCAGCAGGGAGAAGAAGAAGAGCTGGGTGGCACAGCCCTGAAAGGTGATGACCTTGGACGAGGAGAAGAAGTTGGCCAGGGCGTTGGGGGCGATGACCGATGAGTAGCACAGGTCCAGGAAGGAGAGGTTCTTGAGGAAGAAGTACATTGGGGAGTGCAGACGCGCATCCTGGGTGATGACCACGATCATGGTGAGGTTCCCCAGGACGGTCCCCAGGTACAGGGCCAGGAACACAGCAAAGAGTAGGGCCTGGGTCTCCAGGCCACCCTCAAACCCCTCCAGCACAAACTCCTGCAAAGACGCTACCGAGAGGCTTCCATTTCTGCGGGGCGGCATGGCCCTGAGCTGGATTACACAGGGCAGAAAGGAGGCCAGAAATAGCAAGGGGGAGCAGGTCAAGGTCACAAGGTCACACCTCCCGTGGAGCACAGGGACTCTAGTTCCTGGCTGCCCCCTGACCAAGAGGCCACAAGCTGTCCAGTTCTTCTTCCAGATGAGCCCAGACTGACCTGAAAGGGCAACACTTCCTCTGATTCACTAATTCATAGATGTGCCTGGAGCACGCACTCTCTCCCTCTGTAGGACTCTCAGCTGTTGCCAGGAGGATGCAGAGCTGAGAGTCTGCAGTGTAAGAACGGCCTTGCAGCCCCCTGTTGGTCCTTCATTAGGAAATGCTCTCCCTCCCCACCAGGATGCTCCTGAGATGTGCCATTTCCAGAACTTGATCAAGTATCTAATCCTGCACTTTCTGTGCCTTATTTTACCAGTTCTTTCATTTCAAAAATGTTTACTGAGCACCTCCTATCCACTAGAACTTGAGCTGGGTGGTGTTTCCATCTCCAGGCCAGGTTGGTGGACAGCAGGGACTAGTCCTCACCATGCTAATGTGGGTGCTGTCTGTATGTCTCCTCTGCAGACCCTGAGCCCCATGTCAGCATCACTGTCTAGAGTCCAGAACACAGTGGCAGTCCATTAGCAGAGCTCCCTGCCACCTTGAGGACCTCCAGGGGTTCTCTTCCAATGTTCAGATGTTGGATAAATCATGGGAGGGGACAGCCCAGCTCCACCGTCTAAGAAGTAGCAGGACAGGGGCTGTGACATGTTCAGAAGATGGACTGTCCTATCCCTCGTTGTCACTGCCGGCCCACATCCCGTGCCCCACTGATCCCCTGAGGGGTGGGTGCTTTAGGCAGCAGAGTCCTTTTCCATTTGCAGCCAGAGAGATCTGGCCTTCTGTGTTGTCCCATCTGGGATTCCCTCAACTCTTTCTGCTCCCTGTCTTTGTCTGAGCACAGGCCCTTCAGAGGGCTGGGAGCAGGGCTGTGCACTGGGTAATAAGTTGGTAACCAAGAGTGATTCATGAAGCTGCTGTGCTGACAACACCGTGGGTGGGGGCGCGGCAGAAGGGGTCTGCTCTGCATCCTACTGGCAGTGCTCAGGGGACCCCCTGTATTCCTCCCCAGGGCTGACTCACACACAGTGGGGTCTCTGGTGGCTAGAGTGGCCCCCCTGTCCACCACCATACACTTGAGTAGCAGATTTTCCTACTGTGAACTCAAAGGTTGTAAGTTTAAGGGTTTTGTGCTCAATTTTTCTGGACAATTTCTCTTGACAAACCCTGAGCATGATAACAGAGTGACTACATAGGTTGTCCTTGTGGGAGGCTCACAATAAATTGGAATTTCCACCCCAATGACAACTTCTTTGATTTCTCAACAACGAAGAAGCAGGGATCTCCAGCTTGCTGAGATGAGCCAGGGCTGTCCATGGGCATCAGTGAAATGAACCAGCCTTTAATCTGAGCCTCAGGAATGTGCTCAAGGTGATGAGGGGAGCTGGGTGACTCTGTGCCCCTTGAAATGGAAACACACCTGTCCTGACATTCAGTCCTAATCCTCTGTATAGAAAATGTGGTCCAGGGACCACGACCATCACCATCATCTGGAGCTGGTTAGAAATCACAGTCTCCAACCCCACCCGC
The DNA here is from genome assembly GCF_041296265.1 of Equus caballus. Taxonomy (NCBI): domain Eukaryota; kingdom Metazoa; phylum Chordata; class Mammalia; order Perissodactyla; family Equidae; genus Equus; species Equus caballus. The sequence goes on along the minus strand of NC_091689.1, from coordinate 25,839,956 downwards.
ATGCTCAATCAGAACCCGATTGTAAACCAGATGCTCAGAGGAGCAGTTTACAAGATAAGTTCAAAGACCTTGAAACTGAGGCTTGGGATGGCCAGGTAGGAGAGTGGACATCACTTCAGCTGCTGAGAGCAAGGTCTGAGTGCTTACTCTATACAACAAGCCTGCTGCCTCCATTACGCACATGGTCTCCTTCAAATCCTGGCAGCGCTGACCCCTGGCTGCCTTGAACTTACCTTTTCCAGGTGAGGATTGTGGCTCTCTGGAGGCCACAGAGCCAGGACCTTCTTTTCGAGGGTCCCCCCAGCTCCTGACCCAAGTCTGTGCTGATGGTAATGAGGGGTCACCAAGGACCCCCAGCCACTTTCCATTCAGCTCTGTCTTCCTGTGGAGTGAAGTGAGAGTAGGGAGGGGGCAGAGGAGGGAACCCAGTTTCCCAATGAGAGACTTGGTGGGCGCTCCAGATCCTGGCTTCTGGAAGCTCCTGGGTCTTGGTAGAAGCAGAGAAGGTGATCTGCTCACTTACCTGTCCAACCACGTCGTGTCCCGTCTGCCAGGCAGCATGTCAAGGTGCCTGCACCATGGGGTCTCTCTGCTGGGGACGACCTCTCCACCTGGCACAGCTGGGACTGGAGGCCTCAAATGGCCAATTAGGTGAGACCTGGGCTTCTGCAGTGCTCTGGGACTCCCATCTCCCTGGGTCCCAGGAAGCTGCAGTCCTGTGGCCAATCTTCCTTTGATCCTCCACCCCAAGACAGGGCAGGCAGGAAGCCGGAAGTCCCTCGGGGAGCAGCGGGGGAGACCGCAGGAGAGAAGCGCAGACAACTAGAGGGACCCAGTGGCCCTCCTCTAACGGTGTCCCCAGGGCAGCAGCTGTAACCTCCTGGCCCACACCCCTTCCTCCTCCTGCTCCATCCTGCCCCATCATTGCTTGTTGCTAGAGGAAGAGGAACATGGTGGGCAGTCAGTGCGTGCATAGCAGAGGAGCTTTTTCTAAGCATCTATTACGGTTATGAGTCAAATCATGCTGAAATCCTCTCAGTTTGGCCATTTGGATCCTCTTCAAGGTGGCCGTACACTCAGTGCAGATTGAGTGATCACAAGTGTTAAGTCAAAATATTGTCGCCCTGGATATAAACCCAGATCCAATGTATAAAGGTGATATATTTTTAATATGAAAATACTGAAAATACAAAATACAGTGGTGGAGAAATTGTGTATCATGAACATTCCAAGACACGGAAAGATAGTGTGGCTCCATAATTATCAGACAAAACAGAGTTCAGGAGAGAGAGGATATTGCTCAAGGGAAATTTCATAATGAAAATGTCGATCGAACTGGATGATGTGAAAATTTTATATTTGTATGCATCTCATATGGAATTAAAATATATAAAGCTGAAACTGGGAGAATTAAAAAGAAATGCATGCACGAAAATCGTGGTTGCTATTTTACCACACGTCTGTCAGTAACTGAGAAAATAAGCAGACAGATTCACAGAATCACAGGCATAAGTTATGATTGATTCAAAACATGAACCAAATGGACCTACTCAGCATAAATAGGACAGTTCACTCAGCACCTGCAGAATATAGATTCCCTTGAGGCCCACGGAACCTCACAGTAGCAGGGTGGTTAGTGTGTCCCCTCAAAATGTCTACCTGGAAACTCAGAATGTGACCTTATTTGGAAATAGGGTCTTGCCAATTGAATTCATTAGGGTGAGGTCCTACTAGATTAGATGGGCCCTAAATCCAATGACCAGTGTCCTTATAAGAAGAGGAAAAGACACAGAAACACAAGAAGAAGGGTATGGAAACACTGGGGCAGAGATGGGAGTGAGGCACCTACAGGGAGAGCAATGCCAAGGATGCCAGGAGCCACCAGAAGTTATGAAGAGGTAAGGAAGAATTTTTCCCTGAGCTTTCAAGGGATCAAGCCCTGCTAACAACTTGATTTTGGATATCTATCCTCCAGATCCATGAGAGAATAAATTCCTGTTGTCACCAACTCTGTGTTAATTTGTCATGGTCGCCCTAGTAACTAACACAGGAGGCTGGTGAAGCAGTTGGCTTTCAGCTGGCAAGGCCAGGAATACCCCTTCAGTGTCCTGTCTCAGGGCTGTGTCAGCTCTCCGGCCCTAAGTCAAAACTGAGTCTGCGAGGGTCTTGATCACCTGCCCCTAGTCCTTGCATATTCTAGTTCATTTATTTTCTTTCTTTTAAACGTCGCACAAATATACCCCAATTTACTTGTGGAATCGTCATTTGAGAGACTGATTCTCTTGTTCAGGTTCTTCTTTCAGTAATGAACTCTGTGCAATGAACATTTTTCTCTCTAAACTGTATATCTAGAAATGCATTTCTGAGTAGAAAGACACAGTTTTCCTCATGTTTACAATTAATTTTATTAATTTTCATGTTAATTATGAGTCACGGAGGTTCTTTTATTGCATCTTTCTTCCTTTTTGTCAATTACACTACTCAACTCTAAGCTAAAGCCCTCCCTGTTAGCATGTCCTGATTACATGGCACAGAGGCCGTCGACAAGCTGCCCCAGTGACCACGGTACTGACTGATGTGCTGACCATCGTCTATGCTGTTCCAGTTTCTTCACTAAGTCTCCGTGGGTCTGGGCTGTCACATTTGTAAGTTCCATGAGAACAGGAGGTGAATTTCTCTTACTATATATCATTCTGGCTTTTGACTCTTCTTGGAGAACATCTGCATCATATTCAAAGCTTCCTTCTTTATGCACTTTTTGGGCCAATTTTCTCTCAATGTCGTTGTACCAATGAAATACAGCCAGTGGCGTAGGAGTCGCTGTTTTCCCCACCCTTCCTCGTTTTGATGGATGTGTTACATCTGTGCCATTTATCTTAATTTGCATTTTCCAGCTGCTAATGGGTTCCAGTAACTTTTTAATTTCAAGCCACTCGAGTTTCCTTTCTTATTTTTCTGTTAGATACTTGGTAAGTTTCAATTGCCATAGTGTTAAAAGGGTCCAGATTTTTGCAGGATATGTTCTTCCTGCTGCTTCTCTTTTGGAAGTCCTTTGGATACTCTTGGACCTGGTGCATCGTATTTTAGAATCATTTCCTTCGGTTCTATGTAAGTCCTGTCGAGAATGAACAGCACTGAATTTTTAGAGTTAGGACAATGGTTAACTTTAGAGGGTGAGGAATGGAAGGGGCACAAGGAGATGGCAAGATTTGAGTAAATTTCTTTCTCTTGATCCAAGTGATGGTGAATTCCAGGAGGGAATATGATTTGAGTATTTTTTCTCTAGATACATAAAAATATAATATTAATATAAATATAAATACTTCATGTCTTCCATCCTGTGACTATAAGGTGGACACTTTGACTGGAGCTCTGGGTCATCCATGCCCTTGGTGGGATGGAGCAGGAGCCCAAGGGAAGTTTTACCCCTGAATGGAACCACTGCATTTGCTCCAGACCACTGACCCCCTCCTCCACGAGAGACACATTGTTTGTCAGATCTGAGCCGCTCAGGGCAAACCTATTCCTGCTGACACCATCTCACTACAGGCCACGCCCTGGCCATGTACTTAAATTATTATTTTAAACAGATCTCTTTGATGATGGTGTTGAAGATGGGCTGGAAAGAGGCAAAGTTGAGGCAGGGAGGCCAGTCAGTCAATGTTCATGAGTGGCCAACAGGAGATGGCAAGGCCCTGCTTCTGGTAGGCCAGGAGGGGTGGAGGTAAATTGTATCTGAAAGTTAACAGGAATTTTTTATTGTGTGAAATTTGGGTCAAGTTGTTACATCAAGCCAATTATCTTCTTTCCTACAGAGAAACTCTTTAAATGACAAGAAATGTTTTGTATTTACAAAATTTGTATATATGTGAGAGAGATGAGAGTATTACTGATAGTATGTAAGTAAATACTGTTAAAAGATTGTATTGTTTCTGAAAATTAATCAGTGTAATACATTACATTAAGACGATGGGAAAAAAACCCATGATCTTCTCAATGAATGCAAAAAAACATTGGAAAAACTCAATACCTTTTCATATAAAAATTCTCTGGAATGGCCCAGTGGCCAAGTGGTTAGGTTCATGTGCTCTGCTTTGGCAGCGCAGGGTTTTGCCAGATTGGATCGTGGGTGTGGACTTAGCACCACTCATTATGCCATGCTGAGGTTGCGTCCCACATGCCACAACTAGAAGGACCCACAACTAAAATATACAACTGTGTATTGGGGGCAATTGGGGAGAAGAAGGAAAAATTAGAAAATCTTACAAAAAAAACAATTCTCAAAAGCAGGAATAGAAAGAAACTACTTCAACATAATAAAGGCCATATATGAACAGCCCACAGCCACCATCATGTTCAATGGATAAACACTGACAGCTTTTCCTCTAGGATCAGGAACAGACAAGAATGCTCGCTCTCATCACCTCTATTCAACGTAGTGCTGGAAGTCCTAGCCAGAGCAATCAGGCAAGAAAAAGAAACAAAAGGCATCCAAATTGGAAAAGAAGAAGTACAATTATTTCTATTTGCAGATGACATGATTTTACATCGAGAGAACTCTACAGATTCCATGAAAAACTTGGTAGAACTAACAAATTTATCAAAATGTCAGAATACAAAATAAACACATTCAAAGTGGTTGCACTTCTGAAAACTAACAATGAGCAACACAAAAGGAAATTAAGAAAGTTATTCCTTTTACAATAGAATCAAAAAGTAGAAAATATTTAGGACCTAAATTAACCAATGAGATGAAAGACTTGTACACTGAAAATTACAAAACATTGCTGAATATTGTTAAAGATAATCTATATAAAGGGAAAGACATCCCATGTTCACAGGCTGGAAGATGTCAATACTACCCAAAGTGATGTAAGACTGAATGCAATCCGTATCGAAATCCCAATGTTATTATTTGCAGAAATAGAAGCGTGCATCCTAAAATTCACATGGAATCTACAGGTCCCCAAACAGCAAAAACAACCTTGAGAAAGAAGAACAAATTGGGAGGTCTCACATTTCTGATTTCAAAACATATTACAAAGCTACAGTAATCAAAACAGTATGGTAATGGCATAAAAACAGACTAATAGACCCATGGAATACAATTGAGAGGCCAGAAATGAAGGCTTATGGATATGGTGAAATGATCTTTGACAAATGTTCCAAGACGACTCACTGGAGGAGAGACAGGCCCTTTAACAAATGGTACTGGGAAACCTGGCTGTTCACGTGCAAAAGAATGAAGTTGGACCCTTATCTTGCATCATGTACAAAAATTAACTCAAAATAGATTACAAACCTCAATGCAAGGCCTTAATCTTTTAAACTCTTAGAAGAAAACATAGGAGAAAAGCTTCATGACGTTGGATTTGGCAATGATTCGTTGGCTATGACACCAAAAGCACAGGAAACAAAGTAAAAATGGACAAATGGGGCTATGTTGAAATAAAGAATCTGTACATTAAAGGTCTTAATCAGCAGGGTGGAAAAGCGACCTATGAGATGGGAGAAAATGACTGACAATTTTCTATCTGATAAGAGGGTACCATCCAGAATTTGTAAAGAATTCCTACAATTAAAAAACCAATAACCCAATGAAAAAATAGGCATACTGCTTGAATAGATATTTCTCTAAAGATGATCTACAAACAAAGGAGAAGATGCTCAACATCGCTAATCATTGGGGAAATGCCAATCAAAACCACAATGAGATAATACCCTACAACCACCAGAATTGCTCATGCAAAAGAAATGAATAAATAGCAAATATTAACTAACGTGGGGAAATCGGAACACTTTGCACTGTTGGTGGGAATGTAAATGGTAGGCCATTATGGAAAATACTATGGAAGTTCCTTCCAAAATTGAGAGGTGATTACCATATGATCCAGTAACTCCACTAGATATCCAAAAATATTGAAAGCATGGTCTCAGAGAGATGTTCGCTCACCCATGTTCATAGCAGCATTCTTTGCGGGAGCAAAAGATGGAAGCAACCCAAGTGTTCATCGATGGATGAGTGAATAAAGAAAACATGTTATATACATATGATGGGATATTATTCAGCCTTAAAAAGATGGAAATCTTGTCGCATACTCCAACATGGATATATTTGAGAACAGCGTGCTAAGTAAAAGAAGCCAGCCACAAAAGACAAATAGTGTCTGATTTTACTTCTCTGAGGTGTCTAAAGTCGTCAAACGCATAGAGACAGAAAGTAGAATGGTGGTCGCCAGTGGCTGGAGGGCAGGGGGAAACAGAGCTGTGGTTTGAGGAGCAGGGAGCTCCAGTTTTGCAAGACGGAAAAGTTGTAAGATCTGTTACACAGCAACGTGAAGATACTAAGCATTCCTGAACTGTACACTTAAAATTAGTTACAACGGAAAATGCTATTTGTTTTACTACATTGAAAATTTTTTAAAGTTCTTAAAAAGTTAGTAGAGAATCAGAATCGAAAGTAGAGGAGTCCCCCCTTATCTGCAGGAGATATGTTCCGAGACCCCCAGTGGATGTCTGAAATCGCGGATAGTACGGAACCCTATATATGCCATGTTTTTTGCATATACATACATATATGAGATAAAATTTAACTTATAAATTAGGCACAGTAAGATATGAACAACTGTAACTAATAAAAACATGAAACAATTATAACAATATACTGTAGTAAAAGTTACCATAGATCTTAGCAACGTCAGTATAGGATTTCTTTTCTTTCCTTATTAAGCTGAGAACTTTCACCTTCTCACTTAAGGGAAGCACTTTCCAGCTTCTCTTTGGCGCATGCGAATTGCCAGCATGGCTAATCTTGTGCTTTGGGGCCATTGCTAAGTAAAATAAGGGTGACTTGAACACAAGCACTGTGATACCGCGACAGTCGATCTGATACGGAGACCACTACTAAGTGACTGACAGGCGGGTGGTGTATGCAGCGTGGATCCGCTGGACAAGACAATGAGGCACATCCCAGGGGAGGGGCACAGAGCAGGACCACGAGAGAGCTCATCGCACGACTCAAACAGCACACAATTTAAAACTTGTGAATTGTTTATTTCTTGTATTTTCCATTTAATATTTTCAGGCCATGGTTGACCACCGGCAACTGAAACCTTTGAAAGTGAAACTACAGATAAGGGGGACTATACAAGAGGGTCTTAGATTTTAAAGCGTTTATTATGCACTTAACCGTACAACCTAACTAGAGCTCTGCCAGGCATGTTTCAGAGTTCTGTAACTAGTTAACACTAAACTCGAATAATAACCAGCCAGTGGATATGTGCTGTGTACTTACTAGGTGGCAGCAGCACGCAAAGCATCGCGTAGGATGAATAAGCAGAATAATCTACTTCTGACATTGTACAGTGACATTGACCACAGTCTGAAATGTAGGTAACGTAGATGTAAAAATAATCTGTAGGGTTTTAACAATCTTTTTCCTCCAGACTATTCTGTTGTATCTAACGTCAGACCAGCTTTCCTGATTTTTTCCAAAGTCAGAGTTAATGCTCTTCTGCTAAGAACTACAAACCGACTCCTTACTATTTATACCATTAAATTGTACATAATGATGGTAGATCTACACTTGTGTAGGAACAAAAACATTACGATTTTTTTCCTTTCCAAATTTGGATCAACGTGGTAGACACCCATGAATATGTTTCTGAAAACCCATGGAATGACAGAAAAAAAATGCTAGAGAGAGAGAGAAGGTGGAAGAAGAGGAGGAGAAGAAGAAGAAGGTGAGAGGGCAGGTGGGAGGTGGAGCAATATGATAGCATGAGAAGGTAAGAGGGCATGATGTTAATGGAGCAAAAATTGGGGGAACTCTTCAAAGAAAACAGGTGTTTCTATCAGAGGAATACAGAAATCTATGACAGAGACCATGGAGTATTTTTTGAATGGAATAATTGTGAGCAGCATTCAGACGGCTTAGCCCTTAGCCCCTCCCTGCAGTTCTCCTGAGCAGGAATAGCAGGGAGATGGAGAGTTCTGATCAGAGAGGCAGGGCATGTCCCTACTGCCCCCTACAGAGAGGGCGGACCACCCCATGTCCAGAGGACCACTTCCTTGTACTGCTCAAGGGAGTGGAAGACTAGTAAAGGGAGACATATTAAGGAGGCAAACAAGCTCTGAGTCCAGGCTGTGGGTTGGGTCCACTGAGCATGAGGATGGAGCTGTGAGTGGGCAACTCAAGCCTGAGGGTCCGGGCTCTCAGGGAGTGTGGGACAGAGGGCCCGGGAGCTGTGCTCTCCCCCAGGAGACTACACGTCTTCCCATCCCCCTGCTGTCTGCTGTAGCCACCAGAAACTTCATCGTTATTCAGAGATGTCTGTGCCGACAAGGCACCATTTGCTCTGGTCACAAGGAGTCAGGACGTTGTCACCGGACAGACTGAGTGGTAAAGGGTCAGATGAACTTTGGATATCAGGCATTCTTGTTGTTTTATCTGGGGCTCCCAGCTGGTGGCTAAGGGGAGAACCCTGGGACAGGAGCATCGGAAGCAGGAGAGCAGGTGCCCTGTGCTGCATGCAGAGGTGGTGAGCATCAGTGAATGGAGGAAGAGGAGGAGGAACAGCAACGCTGTGGATTACCCAAACTTCAAGATTAGGGTCTTGCTCCATCTGGACCATTAGGTGTCGGGTGGCAAAGAACATGCCTTCTTCATCTTTGCATCTCACACTTGCAATGCTGAGTCCCTGATATGCTTCCAAAAAGGGTTGAATGAAAGGATGGATGAAAGAGTGAATGGAAGAGTGAGATATGATTTCCTCAATCCCCACCCAGTTCCTTCCTTGGAGCCCTCTTGTCCTGCCCCCCAGGACCCTGTGTCTCTCTGACCATCCTTCTTCACTTGGCTGTGTGTTTCGGCCTCAGCCTCCCCAGGGCCTCCTTCACATCCTTGTTTCTCAGACTGTAGATGAGGGGGTTGAGCATCGGGATGACCAGGGTGTAGAAGACAGAGACCACTTTGCCCTGTTTCATGGACTCGACAGCTCCCGGCTGGGCGTACATGACAAAGACAGTCCCATAGAAGAGGGACACGGCCATCATGTGGGAGCCACAGGTGGAGAAGACCTTGTGTCTCCCAGCTCTTGATTGCATCCTCATGATGGTCACTGTGATGTAGCTGTAGGAGACAAGGACCACTAGTGTGGTACCCACAATAATGAGCCCACAGATGCCAAACATGACCAGCTTGTTGAGGGCTGTGTTGGTGCAGGCCAGCCGGAGTAGGGGGGGCACGTCACAGAAGAAGTGGTCGATGTGGTTGGAGCTGCAGAACGGGAGGCTGAAGGTGAAGCCGGTCTGCACGATGGAGTTGAGGCAGCCTGCACAGTACGTGCCCAGCACCAGGCGGGTGCAAGCCGAGGGGCACATGGTGATGGGGTAGCGCAGGGGGCTGCAGATGGCCATGAAGCGGTCATAGGCCATCACGGCCAGGAGGAAAGCCTCGGTGGTGCCCAGCAGGGAGAAGAAGAAGAGCTGGGTGGCACAGCCCTGAAAGGTGATGACCTTGGACGAGGAGAAGAAGTTGGCCAGGGCGTTAGGGGCGATGACCGATGAGTAGCACAGGTCCAGGAAGGAGAGGTTCTTGAGGAAGAAGTACATTGGGGAGTGCAGACGCGCATCCTGGGTGATGACCACGACCATGGTGAGGTTCCCCAGGACGGTCCCCAGGTACAGGGCCAGGAACACAGCAAAGAGCAGGGCCTGGGTCTCCAGGCCACCCTCAAACCCCTCCAGCACAAACTCCTGCAAAGGCACCGCTGAGACGTTTCCATCTCTGTGGGGTGGCATCCTGAGCCAGATGACACAGGGCAGAGAGGGGGCCGGAGACAGGGGGAGCAGGGTCACAGGGTCACACCTCCCATGGAGCAGAGGGACTCTGGTTTCTTGCTGTCCCCTGAGCAAGAGGCCAGCAGCTGGCCAGTTGTTCTTCCAGATGAGCCCAGACTGACCTGAAAGGGACACACTTCCTCTGATTCACTAATTCATAGATGTGCCTGGAGCACGCACTCTCTCCCTCTGTAGGACTCTCAGCTGTTGCCAGGAGGATGCAGAGCTGAGAGTCTGCAGTGTAAGAACGGCCTTGCAGCCCCCTGTTGGTCCTTCATTAGGAAATGCTCTCCCTCCCCACCAGGATGCTCCTGAGATGTGCCATTTCCAGAACTTGATCAAGTATCTAATCCTGCACTTTCTGTGACTGACTTTACTAATTCTTTAATTCCACAAATGTTATAAAGTGCCTCCCTCCCACCAGGACTCAACTGGTGATGGTTCCATCTCCAGAACAGGCTGGAGGAGGGCAGGGATCAGCCCTTGCCATGCTAATGTGGGTGCTGCCTGTGTGTCCCCTGCAGACCCTGAGCTCCATCCCAGCATCACTGTCTAGAGTCTAGAGCACAGTGGCCGTCCATTAGCGGATCTTCTGTGACCTTGAGGACCTCAGGTGGCTCCTGCCAATGTCAGTTGTTAGATAAATCACGGGCAGCCCAGCTCCAGGGTCTGTGAAGCAGCAGGACAGGGATGTGACACATTGACGATATGGGCATGTCCCCTCCCTCGTTGTTACTGCTGCCCCACACCCCATGCTCCACAAATCCCCTCAGGGGCCAGTGCTGTAGGCCACAGAATCCTTTTCCATTTGCAGCCAGGGAGAGCTGGGCTTCTGTCTTGTCCCATCTGGGATTCCCTCAACTCTTTCTGCTCCCTGTCTTTGTGTGAGCACAGACCCTTCAGAGGGCTGGGAGCAGGGCTGTGCACTGGGTAATAAGTTGGTAACCAAGAGTGATTCATGAAGCTGCTGTGCTGACAACACCGTGGGTGGGGAGGGCGGCAGAAGGGGTCTGCTCTGCATCCTGCTGGCGGTTCTCAGGGGACCCCCTCTGTCCCTCCCCAGGGCTGACTCACATATAATGGGGGCATTGCTGGCTAGAGTGGCCCACCTGTCCATCACCATACACTAAGTAGCAGATTTTCCTACTGTGAACTCAAAGGTTTTGAGTTTAATGGTTTTGCAGTCAATTTTTCTGGACAATTTCTCTTGACAAACCCTCAGCCTGATAACAGTGACTACACAGCTTGTGTCAGTGGGAAGCTGAAAGAAATAGGAATTTCCACCCCCAGTGACAAGTTCCCTGTTTCATTTCTCAAAAATGAACAGGCAGGGATCTCCAGCTTGCTGAGATGAGCCAGGGCTGTCCACGGGCATCAGTGAAATGAACCAGCCTTTAATCGGAGCCTGAGGAATGTGCTGAAGGTGACGGAGGAGAGCTGGGTGACCCTGTGACCCTTGAAATGGCAACACAGCCTGTCCTGACCTTCAGTCCTAATCCTCTGTATTGAAAGGGTGTTCCGGGGACCAGGGCCATCATCAACACCTGGGAGCTGGTTAGCAATGCAGGTGCTCAACCCCAGCCACCTGCTCCGTCAGAACCTGTTTACAGATTAAGTTCAGTGACCTTGAAGCTGAGGATCAGGGTGGCTGGGTGGGAGAGTGGACATCACTTCAGCTGCTGAGAGCAAGCCCTGAGTGCTTACTGTATACCACAAGCCTGCTGCCTCCCTTATGCATATGGTCTCTTCAACTCCTGGTAGCCCTGCCAGGTGGCTGCCTTGGACTTAGCTATTCCAGGGGAGAGTCGAGATTCCCCCAAGGCCACACAGCCAGGACCTGCTCTCCCAGGGTCACCCAGGCTCCTGGCCCATGATGATAAGAGGTGGCTCTGAGGACCTACCCCTTCTCTGTTCTGCTGTGGGTTTCTGTGCAGCAAAGTGAGTGTAGGGAGGGAGCAGAGGAAGGTACCTGGGGCCCCTGTGAGAGTCCGCCGGCTGCTGCAGGACCTGGCTGCAGGAAGCTCCTGGGTCTTGGTGGCAGCAGAGGAGGGGATAAGCTTGCTCATCTGCCCTTCTAGGTCATGTCCTATCAGTGAGGTGGCACGTCAAGGTGCCTGCACCATGGGGTCACTCTGCTGGGGACGACCTCTCCACCTGGCACAGCTGGGACTGGAGGCCTCAAATGGCCAATTAGGTGAGACCTGACTTCTGCAGTGCTCTGGGACTCCCATCTCCCTGGGTCCCAGGAAGCTGCAGTCCTGTGGCCAATCTTCCTCTGATCCTCCACCCCAAGACGGGGAGGCAGGAAGCCTGAAGGCCCTCGGGGAGCAGCGGGGGAGACCGCAGGAGAGAAGCGCGGACAACTGAGAGGGATCCAGTGCCCCTCCTCTAACGGTGTCCCCAGGGCAGCAGCTGTGACCTCCTGGCCCACAGCCCTTCCTCCTCCTCCTACTCCGTCCTGCCCCGTGTCCTCGCATGTTGCTAGAGGAAGAGGGACGTGGTGGGAAGTCAGTGCTTGGGCAGCAGAGCAGCTCTTTCTAAGCATCTGTTACGGTTATGACTCAGTCGTGCTGAAATCCTCTCAGTTTGGCCATTTGGATCCTCTTCATTTTGGCCCTACACTCAGTGCAGATCAAGTAAATACATCTATTAAAACAAAATACTGTAACACTGTATATAACCCAGATCCAATGTATAAAGGTGATATATGTTTAATATGAAAACAGAAAGTATGAATGTACAGAGCTGGAGAAACTTGCATCATGAATATTCTAAGATAAAGAAGGCTGATATGGCTCAATAATTATTAGACACAGTAGATTTCAGGAGAGAGAGGATATTTGTAAAGTGACATTTCATAGTGAAAATGTTCAGTCCTACTGGACGATGTGAAAAATTTCAATTTGTATGCAACTCATTAAGATTTAAAATATATAAAGTAAAAACTGACAGAATTCAAAAGAAATGCGTACACCCAAATCCTGGTTGCTATTTTACCAGGTCTCTCAGTAACTGAGAAAACAAGCAGAGAGAATTACAGGCATACACTACAATTGATTCAAAACATGAACCAAATGGACCTACTCAACATAAATAGGACAGTTCACTCAGCACCTGCAGAATATAGATTCCCTTGAGGCCTGCGGAACCTCACTGTACCAGGGTGGTTAGTGTGTCCCCTCAAAATGTCTGCCTGGAAACTCAGAATGTGGCCTTATTTGGAAATAGGACCTTTCCTATTGAATTCTTTAGGATGAGGTCCTCCTGGATTAGATGGGCCCTAAATCCAATGACCAGTGTCCTTATAAGAAGAGGAAAAGACACAGAAACACAAGGAGGAAGGGCATGGAAGGACTGGGGCAGAGATGGGAGTGAGGCAGCTACAGGGAGAGCAATGCCAAGGATGCCGGGAGCCACCAGAAGCTACGAAGAGAAAAGGAAGAATGTTTTCTAGAGCTTCCAAGGGAGCAGGCCCTGCTAACAGCTTGATTTTTGAGATCTATCCTCCAGATCTATGAGAGAATAAATTCCTGTGGTTATAAGTTACCAACTCTGTGTTAATTTGTCATGGTCGCCCTAGTAACTAACACAGGAGGCTGGTGAAGCAGTTGGCTTTCAGCTGGCAAGGCCAGGAATACCCCTTCAGTGTCCTGTCTCAGGGCTCTGTCAGCTCTCCAGCCCTCAGTCAAAACTGAGTCTGCGAGGGTCTCGATCACCTGACCCCAGTCCTTGCGTATTCTAGTTCATTTACTTTATTTCTTTTAAACGTCGCACAAATATGCCCCAATTTACTTGTGGAATCGTCATTTGAGAGACTGATTCTCTTGTTCAGGTTCTTCTTTCAGTAATGAACTCTGTGCAATGAACATTTTTCTCTCTAAACTGTATATCTAGAAATGCATTTCTGAGTAGAAAGACACAGTTTTCCTCATTTAAAAATTAATTTTATTAATTTTCATATTAACCTTGCTTCATGGAGGGTCCTTTCATTGTATCTTTCTGCCTCTTTGCCAAATACTACTCAACTGTAAGCTAAAGCCCTCCCTGTTAGCGTGTCCTGGTTACATGGCACAGAGGCCGTCGACAAGCTGCTGCAGTGACCATGGTACTGACTGCCATGCTGACCCTTGTCTCTGCTCTTCCAGTTTCTTCACTAAGTCTCCGTGGATCTGGGCTGTCACATTTGTAACTTCCACGAGCACGGGAGGTGAATTGCTCTTACTATATATCATTCTGGCTTTTGACTGTTCTTGGTGAACATCTGCATCATTTCAATTCTTCCTTCTTCATCCACCCATCTGGCCACTTTTCTCCCAGTGTCATTGTAACAATAAAACACAACCAGCCGTGTAGGAGTCCCTGTTTTCCTCATCCTTCCTCGTTTTTGATGGGTGCGTTAAATCTATGCCATTTATCTTAATTTGCATTTCCCAGCTGCTAATGAGTTCCAGTCACTTTTTAATAGATTTGAAGCCATTCGAGTTTCCTTTCTTATTTTTCTTTTGGATACTTGGAAATACAACTGGTCAATTACTAGGTGTAAAAGGATCTAGATTTTTTTTTGGAGGAAGATTAGCGATGAGCTAACATCTGCCACCAATCCTCCTCTGTTTTTGCTGAGGTAGACCGGCCCTGAGCTAACACCCATGCCCATCTTCCTCTACTTTATATGTGGGACACCTGCCACAGCATGGCTTGGCAAGCAGTGCCGGGTCTGCACCCAGGATCCGAACCGGCAAACCCTTGGCCACCAAAGCATATTGTAGGAACTTAACCACTGTGCCACAAGGACGGCCCCAAAAGGATGTAGATTTTTGCAGGACATGTTCCTCCTGCTGCTGCTTCTTTCTCGGAAGTCCTTTAGATATTCTTTGACATGATTCCTCCTGTTCTAGAATCAATTTGTTCAGTTCTATATTTATGTTGTCAGGAAAGAACAGCATTGAACTTATAGGTTCACAATAATGGCTAACTTTGGAGGGCCAGGAATGGAAGGCAGCACAAGGAGATTGAAAGATTTGAGTAAATTTCTTTCTCCTGATCCAAGTGGTGGTGAATTCCAAGATGGAGATGATTTGGCTATTTTTTCTGAAGTACATAAAATTTGCATCTATATGTTTATAATTCACGTCTTCCATCCTCTGACTATAAGGCGGATGCTATGTCTGGAGCTCTGGGTCATCCTTTCTCATGACAATGTCGTCCATGCCCTTGGTGTGATGAAGCAGGAGCCCAAAAGCTTCTGCCCATGACTGGAACCAACACATATACCTCAGACCACTGACTTGTTTCCTCCATGAGAGAGGCACTGTTTCTCTGATCTGGGCCACTCAATCCATACACAGTGGAGTCTCACTGACACCCAAATCACTATGCGGAAAACCTTGGCGATGTATTTAAGTTATTATTTTACGCAGATCTCTTTGGCAATGGTGTTGAAGAAGGGCTGAAAAGAGGCAAAGTGGAGGCAGGGGACCCTTTCAGTTGATGCTTATGAGTTGCCAACAGGAGATGGACAAGGCCCTGACTGTGGGTGTAGTCAAGAGGGATGGAAGTGTGTTGATTTAAAGTTATTATGGATGTTTTCTGTCTTAAATTTGGGTCAAATGATACAACACACTGAATACTCTCTTTCCTACAGGATAACCCTTTGAATGACAGCAAATTACATTATGTATATATATTAGTTTATATATAAAGAGAGAGAGAAAGAGAGAGGAAGGAGAGCATTATAGAACTAGTATGTGAAGACTATCAAACGATTTTCAAAAGTCAATCCATGTAATATATCCCAGTAAGACAATGAAGGGAGAAAACCCACATTATCATCTCGATTGATGCAAAAAAGCATTTTACAAGATTCAACACCCTTACATGTAAGAACACACAACAAAGCAGGAATAGAAGGAAGTACTTCAACATAATAAAGACCAGGTATGAAAGGCCACAGCCACAATCATACTCAATGGTAAAGGCTGAAAGCTTTTCCTCTAAGATCAGGTACACGACAAAGATGCCCACTCTCGCCTCTTGCATTCAACGTAGTACTGGAAGTCCTAGACAGAGCAATAAAGTAAGAACAAGAGGTAAAAGATAGCCAAATTGGAAAAGACGAAGTAAAATTATTTCTGTTTGCAGATGACATGATCTCATATGTAGAAATTCTGAAAGATTCCATGAAACATCTGCTATAACTAACAAACAAATTTAACAAAGTTGCAGGATATGGAACTAACACACAAAAGTCAGTTGCATTTCTGTAGATTAACAAAGAGCAATACAAAAAGAAAGCTATTCTAATTTTAATAGTATCAAAAAGAAGAAAATATTTAGGACTAAACTTAACTGGGGACATGAAAGACTTGTCCACTGAAAACTACAGAACATTGCTGAACGAAATTAAAGATAATCTACATAAAGGGAAGTATATCCTGTGTTCATGGATTGGAAGACTTCCTAGTCCTAAGACATCAATACTACCCAAAACAATCAATAGGTTCAGTGCAATTCCTATCAAAATCCCAAAGTTATTTTTGAAGAAATAGAAAAGTGCATCCTAAAATTCATATGGCATCTCAAGGGACCCCAGATAGCCAAAACAACCTTGAGACAGAAGAAGAAAGTTGGAGGTCTCACACTTCTGACTTCATCAGGAAGCACCTTACAAAGCTATATTAACCAAAAAGTGTGGGACTGGCTGAAAAACAGACAGACAGCCCAATGGAATAGAACTGACAGCCCGGAAATAAACCCTTAAAAATGGATATGGTGAAAACGTTTTTGAGAAAGGTGCCAAGTCCACTCATGGGCGAAAAGACAGTCTCTTCAAGAAATGGAGTGGAGAAAACTGGATATCCCCATACAAGGAATGAAGTTGGATCCTTACTTTGCATCCTACACAAAGGTAACTTATAATGGATTAAAGATTTAATGTAAGATTGAAAACTATAAAACTCCTAGAAGAAAACACAGAGGAAAAGCTTCATGACAGTGGATTTGGCAATGATTTCTTGGTTATGACACCAAAAGCACAGGAAACTAAAGTAAAAATAGACAGATGGGACTACATCGACCTTAAAAATCTGTGCCTTAAGGGACTTAAACAATGGTGTGAAAAGGCAACCTATGGGATGGGAGAAAATGGTTACAAATGTTATATGTAATGATTTGTAATGAGGGGTTAATATCCAGAATATAGAGAGAATTCAGAAAACGAAAAACAAAACAAAGAGCCCTGTTGGAAAATGAGCAAAGGAGTTGAATGCTTATTTCTCCAAAGATGATGTAGAAATGGCTAACAAACATATGGCAAGATGTTCAACATCACTGATCATTATGGAGATACAAATCAAAACCACAAGGAGATGCCACTGACACCCATTAGAATGGCTAATATCAAAAAAAAAAAAAAAACCACTACCACCAAAGCCAAAAATAACCAATGTTGGACAGGACGTGGATAAATTGGAACCCTTATGCACTATTGGTGGATAGCAAAATGATGTAGCCATTACGGAAGACAGTATGGCGTTTCCTCAAAAAATTAAAAAAGAATTACCATATGAACGAGTAATCACACTCCTGAGTATATATCCTAAAGAACTGAAAGCAGTGTATCTAAGAGATATTTGCACCCCCCTGTTCATAGCAGCGTTCTTCACAATAGCCAGAAGGTAGAAGCAAACCAAGTGTCCATCGGTGGGGGACTGGATAAACAAAATGTGGTATAGACACAGGATGAGATCTTCTTCAGCCTTAGAAAGGATGGAAATGCTATCACACGCTACGTCGTAGATGGACTCTGAAGACATTGCGGTCAGCGAAAAAGGCCGATCACGAATACCTCATACTGCATGATTCTACTAACACGAGGTACCCAAAGTAATCAACTTCATAGAGACAGAAAGTAGAATGGAGGCTGCCAGTGGCTGGAGTTAACAGAAACATGGACTCGCTGTTTAAGGGGTATGGGGCTCTAGGTTTGGAAGATGAAGTTCTGGAGATCTGTCACACAGCAATGAGAATACACTCAGCACTACTGAGCTGTCCTCTTCTAATTACTGACAGTAGTAAAATTTACATTATTTTTTACCACAATTAAAATCTTTTTAAGTTTTTAAAAAGTTAATATAGAATCAGAATCAAAATGACCACAGGGTCCTTGAATATTACGGAGTTTATGCTCCACTTAACCGCGTTAACCTGACCAGAGCTATGCCAGGTGTATTTTGGAGTTCAGTGACTAGTCAACGCTGAACTCAAAGTACAAACAGCCAGCAGCTCTGTACTGAGAGCCTACTGTGTGAGCAGCATGCAGAGCACTGGATGGGGTGAATGAAGTGGAATAAACTACTCCTAGCCATTGTAGAGTGAAGTTCACTAGAATCCAAAATGCAGGTAGCATAGGGGTAAAAATCACCCATAGTTTTTATGTCTTTTACCTTTTCCTCTAGACTATTGGAGCATTTCTATTCCGCCTAAGGTCAGACCAGCTCTTTCAATTTATTTCTGTCTAGTGGAATGCTCTTCTACTATGAACCCCTAGCTGATTGCTTACTATTTGTACCTTTACAGTCTACAAAATTAAGATAAATCTACACTCGTGTAAGTAAAAAAAAAACAAAAAAAACAAAAAACTTCTTCCCTGTAAAATTTGGATGAAGAAAGTAGAAGACCCAAGATTATACCTCTGATAACACATATAATGAAAGGAAAAAAATACAAAAGTGAGAGAAAGAGGACAGCAAAAAAGAGAGAGAACAATGTCATAGCACTAAAAGATGACAAGGCATGTCGTTCATGGAGCAGAAACTTTGGGGAAATCCTCAAAGAAAGGAAGACATTGATATCAGGTGAATACAGAAATTGACGTCAAGGACAGAAGCAATTCTAGAGAGCTCAAAGATGACACTGAATGCACAAGAAGCGTGCTGAAACCATGGGGTACTTTTCTGATGGTTTATTTGGGAAGCAGCATCCACAGAAGAGCCATTAGCCCCTCCCTGCAGTTCGCTGAGCAGGAAGATGGAGTGCTGTGCGCAGAAAGGCAGGGATGTGCCCACCACGCCTAACAGAGACACAGACCACCCCCATGTCCAGAGGACCACTTCCTCATACTGCCCATGGGAGTGGAAGACTCCAGTGAGGGAGACACACTAAGGAGGCCAACAAGCTCTGAGTGTAGGCTATGGGTTGGGTCCATGAGGATGAGGATGGAGCTGTGAATGGGCAGGTCAATCCTGAGGGTCCTGGTTCTCAGGGAGTGTGGGACAGAGGGCGAGGAAGCTGTGTTCTCCTCCAGGAAAGTACACCTTCTCTTCCCATCCCCTTGCCCTCTGCTGCAGCCACCAGGAACTTCATCCTTATACGAAGATGTCAGTGCTGAGAAGGCACCACTTGCTATGGTCACAAGGAGTCAGGACATTCTCACCTGTCAGCTGGGTGGTAAAGGGTCAGATGATCTTTGGATATCAGGCATCCATGTTGTTTTATCTGGGGCTCCTAGCTGGTGGCTAAGATCGGGTACCTAAGATCGGGTACACCAGGAGCATCAGAAGCAGGAGAGCAGGTGCCCGCTGCTGCCTTGCAGAGATGGTCAGCACCAGAGGACAGAGAAAGAGGATGAGGAACCATGACACTATGGAATTGAGGGAGAACCCAGTCTTCCTTCACTCCACCTTATCAGCTATGGTGATACAAGTCTATCACGAGGGAAGGGGCAAGGGTGAGCATCCCAAAGCTCCCCTTCTAAGTGCTCCAGGGGAGAGTGCTGAGCAGCATTTACACTAGATGAGGTGATTCAGTGAAAGGGAAAGACCACGGAGTCTGTCTATTCCACGCACCTTCAGTGGTAGATGTTGGACTTGGGACCCACTCCCAGCTTCCAAGACTCTCTGCTCATCGCCCCGCTTACTGTATTACCCAAACTTCAAGATTAGGGTCCTGCTTCATCTGGACCATTAGTTGTATTGTGGCAAAGAAGATGCCTCACTCATCATTGCTTGTCACACTTGCAATGCCGAGGCCAGAATGTATTTCCAAGAAGGGTTGAATGAAAGGATTGATGAAAGAATGAATGGATGAATGAGGAATGAGTCCCTCACATCACACGCAGTGCCTTCTCAGAGCCCTCTTGTCCTGCCCCCCAGAACCCTCTGTCTCTCTGGCCATCCTTCACGTGGCTGTGTGTTTCGGCCTCAGCCTCCCCAGGGCCTCCTTCACATCCTTGTTCCGCAGACTGTAGATGAGGGGGTTGAGCATCGGGATGACCAGGGTGTAGAAGACAGAGACCACCTTGCCCTGTTCCATGGACTCGACAGCTCCCGGCTGGGCGTACATGACAAAGCCAGTCCCATAAAAGAGGGACACCGCCATCATGTGGGAGCCACAGGTGGAGAAGACCTTGTGTCTCCCAGCTCCTGATTGCATCCTCAGGATGGTCACTGTTATATAGCCATAGGAGACAAGGTCCAAGAGTGTGGTCCCCACGATGATGAGTCCACAGAGGCCAAACAAGAGAAGTTCGTTGATGGCTGTGCTGGCGCAGGCAAGCCGGAGCAGGGGGGTCACGTCGCAGAAGAAGTGGTCAATGTGGTTGGAGCTGCAGAACGGGAGGCTGAATGTGGAGGCAGTCTGCACAATGGAGTTGAGGCAGCCTCCACAGTAGCTGCCCAACACCAGGCAGAAGCAAGCCGAGGGGCACATGGTGATGGGGTAGCGCAGGGGGCTGCAGATGGCCATGAAGCGGTCATAGGCCATCACAGCCAGGAGGAAAGCCTCAGTGGTGCCCAGCAGGGAGAAGAAGAAGAGCTGGGTGGCACAGCCCTCAAAAGTGATGACCTTGGACGAGGAGAAGAAGTTGGCCAGGGCGTTAGGGGCGATGACCGATGAGTAGCACAGGTCCAGGAAGGAGAGGTTCTTGAGGAAGAAGTACATTGGGGAGTGCAGACGCGCATCCTGGGTGATGACCACGACCATGGTGAGGTTCCCCAGGACGGTCCCCAGGTACAGGGCCAGGAACACAGCAAAGAGTAGGGCCTGGGTCCCCAGGCAACCCTCAAATCCCTCCAGCACAAACTCCTGCAAAGGCACCGCTGAGACGTTTCCATCTCTGTGGGGCGCCATCCTGAGCCGGATGACACAGGGCAGAGAGGGGGCTCGAGGTAGAGAGGGGGAGCAGGTCAAGGTCACAAGGTCACACCTTCCATGCAGCACAGGGACCCTTTGGTCCCTCGCTACCCACTGACCATGAGGCCACCAGCGGTCCAGTTCTCTTTTCAGATGACCTTGGACTGGCCTGAAAAGGAGACATTTCCTCTGATTCACTAATTCGTAAATTTGCGTGGTGCAGTCACTCTGTAATAGACTCTGAGCTGTTGCTATGGCGTGGGCTGGGGGGAAGGGTGTGCAAGGAGGTGGCAGAGCTGAATGCCCACTGTGTAAGAGTGGCCTTGCAGCCCCGTGTCCCTCCTTCTGAGGGAAACGCTCTCCCTCCCCACCAGGATGCTCCTGAGATGTGCCATTTCCACACCTTGCTCAAGTATCTAATTCTGCCCTTTCTGTGCCTTATATTACTAGATCTTTCATTTCAGAAATGTTTATAGACTCGCTCCTGTCTACCAGACTGGAAGTAGTGATGGTTCCATGTCCAGGCCAGGCTGGGAAGAGAGCGGGGACCAACCCTCACCAGGTTAATGTGGGTGCTGTGTGTCTGTCTCTCCTGTGGACACAGAGCCCCTTGTCAGCAAACTCTCTGAGTCTCGACCGTGGTGGCAGTCCATTAACAGAGCTCTCTGCAACCTTGAGGACCTCAGGGGGCTCTACCAATGTCTAGATGTTGGATAAATCCTAGGAGGGGACAGCCCAGCTTCAGGGTCTAAGAAGCAGCAGGACAGGGGACGTGACATGTTCAGTAGAAGGACTATCCTCTCCCTCATTGTCACTGCTGGCCCACATCCAGTGCTCCACAAATCCCCTGAAGGGTGGGTGCTTTAGGCAGCAGAGTCCTTTTCCATTTGCAGCCAGGGAGAGCTGGGCTTCTGTCTTGTCCCATCTGGGATTCCCTCAACTCTTTCTGCTCCCTGTCTTTGTCTGAGCACAGGCCCTTCAGAAGGCTGGGAGCAGGGCTGTGCACTGGGTAATAAGTTGGTAACCAAGAGTGATTCATGAAGCTGCTGTGCTGACAACACCGTGGGTGGGGGCGCGGCAGAAGGGGTCTGCTCTGCATCCTACTGGCAGTGCTCAGGGGACCCCCTGTATTCCTCCCCAGGGCTGACTCACACACAGTGGGGTCTCTGGTGGCTAGAGTGGCCCACCTGTCCACCACCATACACTAAGTAACAGATTTTCCTACTGTGAACTCAAAGGTTGCAAGTTTAATGGTTTTGTGCTCAATTTTTCTGGACAATTTCTCTTGACAAACCCTGAGCATGATAACAGAGTGACTACATAGGTTGTCCTTGTGGGAGGCTCACAATAAATTGGAATTTCCACCCCAATGACAACTTCTTTGATTTCTCAACAACGAAGAAGCAGGGATCTCCAGCTTGCTGAGATGAGCCAGGGCTGTCCATGGGCACCGGTGTAATGAACCAGCCTTTAATCTGAGCCTCAGGAATGTGCTCAAGGTGATGAGGGGAGCTGGGTGACTGTGTGACCCTTGAAATGGAAACACACCTGTCCTGATCTTCAGTCCTAATCCTCCGTATAGAAAATGTGGTCCAGGGACCACGACCATTACCATCATCTGGAGCTGGTTAGAAATCACAGTCTCCAACCCCACCCGCATGCTCAATCAGAACCCGATTGTAAACCAGATGCTCAGAGGAGCAGTTTACAAGATAAGTTCAAAGACCTTGAAACTGAGGCTTGGGATGGCCAGGTAGGAGAGTGGACATCACTTCAGCTGCTGAGAGCAAGGTCTGAGTGCTTACTGTATACAACAAGCCTGCTGCCTCCCTTATGCACATGGTCTCCTTCAAATCCTGGCAGCGCTGACCCCTGGCTGCCTTGAACTTACCTTTTCCAGGTGAGGATTGTTTCTCTCTGGAGGCCACAGAGCCAGGACCTGCTCTCCCAGGGTCCCCCCAGCTCCTGACCCATGTCTGTGCTGATGGTAATGAGGGGTCACCAAGGACCCCCGGCCACTTTCCATTCAGCTCTGTCTTCCTGTGGAGTGAAGTGAGAGTGGGGAGGGGGCAGAGGAGGGAACCCAGTTTCCCAATGAGAGACTTGGTGGGCGCTCCAGATCCTGGCTTCTGGAAGCTCCTGGGTCTTGGTAGAAGCAGAGAAGGTGATCTGCTCACTTACCTGTCCAACTACGTCGTGTCCCGACAGCCAGGCACCATGTCAAGGTGCCTGCACGATGGGGTCACTCTGCTGTCGACGACCTCCCCACCTGGCACAGCTGGGACTGGAGGCCTCAAATGGCCAATTAGGTGAGACCTGGGCTTCTGCAGTGCTCTGGGACTCCCAACACCCTGGGTTCCAGGAAGCTGCAGTCCTGTGGCCAATCTTCCTCTGATCCTCCACCCCAAGACAGGGCAGGCAGGAAGCCGGAAGTCCCTCGGGGAGCAGCGGGGAAGACCACAGGAGAGAAGCGCAGACAACTAGAGGGACCCAGTGGCCCTCCTCTAATGGTGTCCCCAGGGCAGCAGCTGTAACCTCCTGGCCCACAGCCCTTTCTCTTCCTCCTCCTGTGTCCTGCCCCATCATTGCTTGTTGCTAGAGGAAGAGGGCAATGGTGGGAAGTCAGTGCCTGCGTAGCAGAGGAGCTTTTTCTAAGCATCTATTACGGTTATGAGTCAAATCATGCTGAAATCCTCTCAGTTTGGCCATTTGGATCCTCTTCAAGGTGGCCCTACACTCAGTGCAGATTGAGTGATCACAAGTGTTAAGTCAAAATATTGTTGCCCTGGATATAAACCCAGATCCAATGTATAAAGGTGATATATTTTTAATATGAAAATACTGAAAATACAAAATACAGTGGTGGAGAAACTATGTATCGTGAGCATTCCAAGACATGGAAAGATAGTGTGGCTCCATAATTATCAGACAAAACAGAGTTCAGGAGAGAGAGGATATTGCTCAAGGGAAATTTCATAATGAAAATGTCGATTGAACTGGATGATGTGAACATTTTATATTTGTATGCATCTCATATGGAATTAAAATATATAAAGCTAAAACTGGCAGAATTAAAAAGAAATGCATGCATGAAAATCGTGGTTGCTATTTTACCACACGTCTCTCAGTAACTGAGAAAACAAGCAGACAGATTCACAGAATTACAGGCATAAGTTATGATTGATTCAAAACATGAACCAAATGGACCTACTCAACATAAATAGGACACCACCCCACCCGCCTCAGCACCTGCAGAACATAGATTCCCTTGAGGCCCACGGAACCTCGCTGTAGCAGGGTGATTGGGGTAGCCCCTCAAAATGTCTGCCTGGAAACTCAGAATGTAACCTTATTTGGAAATAGGGTCTTGCCAATTGAATTCATTAGGGTGAGGTCCTCCTGGATTAGATGGGCCCTAAATCCAATGACCAGTGTCCTTATAAGAAGAGGAAAAGACACAGAGACACAAGAAGAAGGGCATGGAAAGACTGGGGCAGAGATGGGAGTGAGGCAGCTAAAGGGAGAGCAATGCCAAGGATGCCGGGAGCCACCAGAAGTTGTGAAGAGGCAAGGAAGAACTTTTCCCTGAGCTTTCAAGGGATCAAGCCCTGCCAACAACTTGATTTTGGATATCTAACCCCAGATCCATGAGAGAATAAATTCCTCTTGTCACCAAGTCTGTGTTAATTTGTCACGGTCGCCCTAGTAACTAACACAGGAGGCTGGTGAAGCAGTTGGCTTTCAGCTGGCAAGGCCAGGAATACCCCTTCAGTGTCCTGTCTCAGGGCTGTGTCAGCTCTCCGGCCCTAAGTCAAAATTGAGTCTGCGAGGGTCTCGATCACCTGCCCCCAGTCCTTGCATATTCTAGTTCATTTACTTTATTTCTTTTAAACGTCACACAAATATACCCCAATTTACTTGTGGAATCGTCATTTGAGAGACTGATTCTCTTGTTCAGGTTCTTCTTTCAGTAATGAACTCTGTGCAATGAACATTTTTCTCTCTAAACTGTATATCTAGAAGTGCATTTCTGAGTAGAAAGACACAGTTTTCCTCATTTAAAAAATTAATTTTATTAATTTTCATATTAACCTTGCTTCATGGAGGGTCCTTTCATTGTATCTTTCTGCCTCTTTGCCAAATACTACTCAACTCTAAGCTAAAGCCCTCCCTGTTAGCATGTGCTGGTTACATGGCACAGAGGCCGTCGACAAGCTGCTGCAGTGACCATGGTACTGACTGCCGTGCTGACCCTTGTCTCTGCTCTTCCAGTTTCTTCACTAAGTCTCCGTGGATCTGGGCTGTCACATTTGTAACTTCCACGAGCACGGGAGGTGAATTGCTCTTACTGTATAGCATTCTGGCTTTTGACTGTTCTCGGTGAACATCTGCATCATTTCAATTCTTCCTTCTTCATCCACCCATCTGGCCAATTTTCTCTCAATGTCATTGTAACAATAAAACACAACCAGCCGTGTAGGAGTCCCTGTTTTCCCCATCCTTCCTCGTTTTTGATGGGTGCGTTAAATCTATGCCATTTATCCTAATTTGCATTTCCCAGCTGCTAATGAATTCCAGTCACTTTTTAATAGATTCGAAGCCATTCGAGTTTCCTTTCTTATTTTTCTTTTGGATACTTGGAAATACAACTGTTCAATTACTAGGTGTAAAAGGATCTAGATTTTCTTTTTGAGGAAGATTAGCGATGAGCTAACATCTGCCACCAATCCTCCTCTGTTTTTGCTGAGGAAGACCGGCCCTGAGCTAACACCCATGCCCATCTTCCTCTACTTTATATGTGGGACACCTGCCACAGCATGGCTTGGCAAGCAGTGCCGGGTCTGCACCCAGGATCCGAACCGGCAAACCCTTGGCCACCAAAGCATATTGTAGGAACTTAACCACTGTGCCACAAGGACGGCCCCAAAAGGATGTAGATTTTTGCAGGACATGTTCCTCCTGCTCCTGCTGCTTCTTTCTCGGAAGTCCTTTAGATATTCTTTGACATGATTCCTCCTGTTCTAGAATCAATTTGTTCAGTTCTATATTTATGTTGTCAGGAAAGAATAGCATTGAACTTACAGGTTCATGATAATGGCTAACTTTGGAGGGCCAGGAATGGAAGGCGGCACAAGGAGATTGAAAGATTTGAGTAAATTTCTTTCTTCTGATCCAAGTGGTGGTGAATTCCAAGATGGAGATGATTTGGCTATTTTTTCTGAAGTCCATAAAAATTTGTATCTATATGTTTATAATTCACGTCTTCCATCCTCTGACTATAAGGCGGATGCTATGTCTGGAGCTCTGGGTCATCCTTTCTCATGGCAATGTCGTCCATGCCCTTGGTGTGATGAAGCAGGAGCCCAAAAGCTTCTGCCCCTGAGTGGAACAAGACCACTGACTTGTTTCCTCCGTGAGAGAGGCCCTGTTTCTCTGATGTGGGCCACTCAATCCAAACCCAGTGGAGTCCCACTGACACCCAACTCACTATGCGGAAAACCTTGGCCATGTATTTAAGTTATTATTTTACACAGATCTCTTTGGCAATGGTGTTGAAGAAGGGCTGAAAAGAGGCAAAGTGGAGGCAGGGGACCCTTTCAGTTGATGCTTATGAGTTGCCAACAGGGGATGGACAAGGCCCTGACTGTGGGTGTCGTCAAGAGGGATGGAAGTGTGTTGATTTAAAGTTATTATGGATGTTTCTGTCTTAAATTTGGGTCAAATGATACAACACACTGAATACTCTCTTTCCTACAGGATAACCCTTTGAATGACAGCAAATTACATTATGTATGTACATTAGTTTATATAGAGAGAGAGAAAGAGAGAGAGAAAGAGAGAGGAAGGCAGAGAAGAGGGGCAGGATAGGAGAGCATTATAGGAATAGTATGTGAAGACTATCAAAAGATTTTCAAAAGTCAATCCATGTAATATATCCCATTAAGACAATGAAGGGAGAAAACCCACATTATCATCTCAGTTGATGCAGAAAAGCATTTTACAAAATTCAACACCCTTACATGATAAGAACACACAACAAAGCAGGAATAGAAGGAAGTACTTCAACATAATAAAGACCAGATATGAAAGGCCGCAGCCACAATCATACTCAATGGTAAAGGCTGAAAGCTTTTCCTCTAAGATCAGGTACAGGACAAAGATGCCCACTCTCGCCTCTTCCATTCAACGTGGTACTGTAAGTCCTAGCCAGAGCAATAAAGTAAGAAAAAGAGGTAAAAGATAGCCAAATTGGAAAAGAAGAAGTAAAATTATTTCTGTTTGCAGATGACATGATCTCATATGTAGAAATTCCAAAAGATTCCATGAAAAATTTGCTATAACTAATAAACAAATTTAGCAAAGTTGCAGGATATGGAACTAACACACAAAAGTCAGTTGCATTTCTGTACATTAACAAAGAGCAATACAAAAGGAAATTAAGAAAGCTATTCTATTTTTAATAGTATCAAAAAGAAGAAAATATTTAGGACTAAACTTAACTGGGGACATGAAAGACTTGTCCACTGAAAACTACAGAACGTTGCTGAACGAGATTAAAGATAATCTACATAAAGGGAAGTATATCCTGTGTTGATGGATTGGAAGACTTCATAGTCCTAAGACATCAATACTACCCAAAACAATCAATAGGTTCAGTGCAATTCCTATCAAAATCCCAGAGTTATTTTTGAAGAAATAGAAAAGTGCATCCTAAAATTCATATGGCATCTCAAGGGCCAAAACAACCTTGAGACAGAAGAAGAAAGTTGGAGGTCTCACACTTCTGACTTCATCAGGAAGCACCTTACAAAGCTATATTAACCAAAAAGTGTGGGACTGGCTGAAAAACAGACAGACAGCCCAATGGAATAGAATCGACAGCCTGGAAATAAACCCTTAAAAATGGGTATGGTGAAACCGTTTTTGAGAAAGGTGCCAAGTCCACTCATGGGCGAAAAGACAGTCTTCAAGAAATGGAGTGGAGAAAACTGGATATCCCCATACAAGGAATGAAGTTGGATCCTTACTTTGCATCCTACACAAAGGTAACTTAAAATGGATTAAAGATTTAATGTAAGATTGAAAACTATAAAACTCCTAGAAGAAATCATAGAGGAAAAACTTCATGACAGTGGATTTGGCAATGATTTCTTGGTTATGACACCAAAAGCACAGGAAACTAAAGTAAAAATAGACAGATGGGACTACACTGACCTTAAAAATTTGTGCCTTAAGGGACTTAAACAATGGTGTGAAAAGGCAACCTATGGGATGGGAGAAAATGGTTACAAATGTTATATGTAATGATTTGTAATGAGGGGTTAATATCCAGAATATAGAGAGAATTCATACAACTTAAAAACGAAAAACAAAATAAAGAGCCCTGTTGAAAAATGAGCAAAGGACTTGAATAGTTATTTCTCCAAAGATGATGTAGAAATGGCTAACAAACATATGGCAAGATGTTCAACATCACTGATCATTATGGAGATACAAATCAAAACCACAAGGAGATGCTACTGACACCCGTTAGAATGGCTAATATAAAAAAAAAAAAAAACCAACTATGACCAAAGCCAAAAATAACCAATGTTGGACAGGACGTGGATAAATTGGAACCCTTATGCACTATTGGTGGATAGCAAAATGATGTAGCCATTACGGAAGACAGTATGGCGTTTCCTCAAAAAATTAAAAAAGAATTACCATATGAACGAGTAATCACACTCCTGAGTATATATCCTAAAGAACTGAAAGCAGTGTATCTAAGAGATATTTGCACCCCCCTGTTCATAGCAGCGTTCTTCACAATAGCCAGAAGGTAGAAGCAAACCAAGTGTCCATCGGTGGGGGATCGGATAAACAAAATGTGGTATAGACACAGGATGAGATCTTCTTCAGCCTTAGAAAGGATGGAAATGCTATCACACGCTACGTCGTAGATGGACTCTGAAGACATTGCGGTCAGCGAAAAAAGCCGGTCACGAATACCTCATACTGCATGATTCTACTAACACGAGGTACCCAAAGTAGTCAACTTCATAGAGACAGAAAGTAGAATGGAGGCTGCAAGTGGCCGGAGTTAACAGAAACATGGACTCACTGTTTAAGGGGTATGGGGCTCTAGGTTTGGAAGATGAAGTTCTGGAGGTCTGTCACACAGCAATGAGAATATACTCAGCACTGCTGAACTATTCTCTTCTGATTACTTACAGTAGTAAAATTTACATTATTTTTTTACCACAATTAAAGTCTTTTTAAGTTTTTAAAAAGTTAATATAGAATCGGAATCAAAATGACCACAGGGTCCTTGAATATTATGGAGTTTATGCACCACTTAACCGCGTTAACCTGACCAGAGCTATGCCAGGTGTATTTTGGAGTTCAGTGACTAGTCAACGCTGAACTCAAAGTACAAACAGCCAGCAGCTCTGTACTGAGAGCCTACTGTGTGAGCAGCATGCAGAGCACTGCAGCCAGTAGATCTGTACTGAGAGCCTACTGTGTGAGCAGCATGCAGAGCACTGGATGGGGTGAATGAAGTGGAATAAACTACTCCTAGCCATTGTAGAGTGAAGTTCACTAGAATCCAAAATGCAGGTAGCGTAGGGGTAAAAATCATCCATAGTTTTTATGCCTTTTACCTTTTCCTCTAGACTATTGGAGCATTTCTCTTCCACCTAAGGTCAGACCAGCTCTTTCAATTTATTTCTGTCTAGTGGAATGCTCTTCTACTATGAACCCCTAGCTGATTGCTTACTATTTGTACCTTTACAGTCTACAAAATTAAGATAAATCTACACTCGTGTAAGTAAAAAAAAAACAAAAAAAACAAAAAACTTCTTCCCTGTAAAATTTGGATGAAGAAAGTAGAAGACCCAAGATTATACCTCTGATAACACATATAATGAAAGGAAAAAAATACAAAAGTGAGAGAAAGAGGACAGCAAAAATGAGAGAGAACAATGTCATAGCACTAAAAGATGACAAGGCATGTCGTTCATGGAGCAGAAACTTTGGGGAAATCCTCAAAGAAAGGAAGACATTGATATCAGGTGAATACAGAAATTGACGTCAAGGACAGAAGCAATTCTAGAGAGCTCAAAGATGACACTGAATGCACAAGAAGCGTGCTGAAACCATGGGGTACTTTTCTGATGGTTTATTTGGGAAGCAGCATCCACAGAAGAGCCATTAGCCCCTCCCTGCAGTTCGCTGAGCAGGAAGATGGAGTGCTGTGCGCAGAAAGGCAGGGATGTGCCCACCACGCCTAACAGAGACACAGACCACCCCCATGTCCAGAGGACCACTTCCTCATACTACCCATGGGAGTGGAAGACTCCAGTAAGGGAGACACACTAAGGAGGCCAACAAGCTCTGAGTGTAGGCTATGGGTTGGGTCCATGAGGATGAGGATGGAGCTGTGAATGGGCAGGTCAATCCTGAGGGTCTGGGCTCTCAGGGAGTGTGGGACAGAGGGCGAGGAAGCTGTGTTCTCCTCCAGGAAAGTACACCTTCTCTTCCCATCCCCTTGCCCTCTGCTGCAGCCACCAGGAACTTCATCCTTATACGGAGATGTCAGTGCTGAGAAGGCACCACTTGCTATGGTCACAAGGAGTCAGGACATTGTTGCCTGCCAGCTGGGTGGTAAAGGGTCAGATGAACTCTGGATATCAGGCATCCATGTTGTTTTATCTGGGGCTCCTAGCTGGTGGCTAAGATCGGGTACCTAAGATCGGGTACACCAGGAGCATCGGAAGCAGGAGAGCAGGTGCCCGCTGCTGCCTTGCAGAGATGGTCAGCACCAGAGGACAGAGAAAGAGGATGAGGAACCATGACACTATGGAATTGAGGGAGAACCCAGTCTTCCTTCACTCCACCTTATCAGCTATGGTGATAGAAGTCTATCACGAGGGAAGGGGCAAGGGTGAGCATCCCAAAGCTCCCCTTCTAAGTGCTCCAGGGGAGAGTGCTGAGCAACATTTACACTAGATGAGGTGATGCAGTGAAAGGGAAAGACCACGGAGTCTGTCTGTTCCACGCACCTTCAGTGGTAGATGTTGGACTTGGGACCCATTCCCAGCTTCCAAGACTCTCTGCTCATTGCCCTGCTTACTGTATTACCCAAACTTCAAGATTAGGGTCCTGCTCCATCTGGAGCATTAGTTGTATTGTGGCAAAGAAGATGCCTTACTCATCATTGCTTGTCACACTTGCAATGCCGAGGCCAGAATGTATTTCCAAGAAGGGTTGAATGAAAGGATTGATGAAAGAATGAATGGATGAATGAGGAATGAGTCCCTCACATCACACGCAGTGCTTTCTCAGAGCCCTCTGGTCTAGCCCTAAGACCCTGTGTCTCTCTGGCCATCCTTCACGTGGCTGTGTGTTTCGGCCTCAGCCTCCCCAGGGCCTCCTTCACATCCTTGTTCCGCAGACTGTAGATGAGGGGGTTGAGCATCGGGATGACCAGGGTGTAGAAGACAGAGACCACCTTGCCCTTTTCCATGGACTCGACAGCTCCCGGCTGGGCGTACATGACAAAGCCAGTCCCATAAAAGAGGGACACCGCCATCATGTGGGAGCCACAGGTGGAGAAGACCTTGTGTCTCCCAGCTCCTGATTGCATCCTCAGGATGGTCACTGTGATATAGCCATAGGAGACAAGGACCAAGAGTGTGGTCCCCACGACGGTGAGCCCACAAAGGCCAAACAAGAGAAGTTCGTTGATGGCTGTGCTGGCGCAGGCAAGCCGGAGCAGGGGGGTCACGTCGCAGAAGAAGTGGTCAATGTGGTTGGAGCTGCAGAACGGGAGGCTGAATGTGGAGGCAGTCTGCACAATGGAGTTGAGGCAGCCTCCACAGTAGCTGCCCAACACCAGGCGGAAGCAAGCCGAAGGGCACATGGTGATGGGGTAGCGCAGGGGGCTGCAGATGGCCATGAAGCGATCATAGGCCATCACAGCCAGGAGGAAAGCCTCAGTGGTGCCCAGCAGGGAGAAGAAGAAGAGCTGGGTGGCACAGCCCTCAAAGGTGATGACCTTGGACGAGGAGAAGAAGTTGGCCAGGGCGTTAGGGGCGATGACCGATGAGTAGCACAGGTCCAGGAAGGAGAGGTTCTTGAGGAAGAAGTACATTGGGGAGTGCAGACGCGCATCCTGGGTGATGACCACGACCATGGTGAGGTTCCCCAGGACGGTCCCCAGGTACAGGGCCAGGAACACAGCAAAAAGCAGGGCCTGGGTCCCCAGGCAACCCTCAAATCCCTCCAGCACAAACTCCTGCAAAGGCACCGCTGAGACGTTTCCATCTCTGTGGGGCACCATCCTGAGCCGGATGACACAGGGCAGAGAGGGGGCTCGAGGTAGTGAGGGTGAGCAGGTCAAGGTCACAAGGTCACACCTCTCATGCAGCACAGGGACCCTTTGGTCCCTCGCTACCCACTGACCATGAGGCCACCAGCGGTCCAGTTCTCTTTTCAGATGACCTTGGACTGGCCTGAAAAGGAGACATTTCCTCTGATTCACTAATTCGTAAATTTGCGTGGAGCACTCACTCTGTAATAGACTCTGAGCTGTTGCTATGGCGTGGGGTGGGGGCAAGGGTGTGCAAGGAGGCGGCGGAGCTGAATGCCCACTGTGTAAGAGTGGCCTTGCAGCCCCGTGCCCCTCCTTCTGAGGGAAACGCTCTCCCTCCCCACCAGGATGCTCCTGAGATGTGCCATTTCCACACCTTGCTCAAGTATCTAATTCTGCCCTTTCTGTGCCTTATATTACTAGATCTTTCATTTCAGAAATGTTTATAGACTCGCTCCTGTCTACCAGACTGGAAGTAGTGATGGTTCCATGTCCAGGCCAGGCTGGGAAGAGAGCGGGGACCAACCCTCACCAGGTTAATGTGGGTGCTGTGTGTCTTTCTCTCCTGTGGACACAGAGCCCCTTGTCAGCAAACTCTCTGAGTCTCGACCGTGGTGGCAGTCCATTAACAGAGCTCTCTGCAACCTTGAGGACCTCAGGGGGCTCTACCAATGTCTAGATGTTGGATAAATCCTAGGAGGGGACAGCCCAGCTTCAGGGTCTAAGAAGCAGCAGGATAGGGGACGTGACATGTTCAGTAGAAGGACTGTCCTCTCCCTCATTGTCACTGCTGGCCCACATCCCGTGCTCCACAGATCCCCTGAGGGGTGGGTGCTTTAGGCAGCAGAGTCCTTTTCCATTTGCAGCCAGGGAGAGCTGGGCTTCTGTCTTGTCCCATCTGGGATTCCCTCAACTCTTTCTGCTCCCTGTCTTTGTCTGAGCACAGGCCCTTCAGAGGGCTGGGAGCAGGGCTGTGCACTGGGTAATAAGTTGGTAACCAAGAGTGATTCATGAAGCTGCTGTGCTGACAACACCGTGGGTGGGGAGGGTGTGAGAAGGGGTCTGCTCTGCATCCTGCTGGCGGTTCTCAGGGGACCCCCTCTGTCCCTCCCCAGGGCTGACTCACACACAGTGGGGACTCTGGTGGGTAGAGTGGCCCACCTGTCCACCACCATACACTAAGTAGCAGATTTTCCTACTGTGAACTCAAAGGTTGTAAGTTTAAGGGTTTTGTGCTCAATTTTTCTGGACAATTTCTCTTGACAAACCCTGAGCATGATAACAGTGACTACATAGGTTGTCCTTGTGGGAGGCTCACAATAAATTGGAATTTCAGCCCCAATGACAAGTTCTTTGATTTCTCAACAACGAAGAAGCAGGGATCTCCAGCTTCCTGAGATGAGCCAGGGCTGTCCACGGGCATCAGTGAAATGAACCAGCCTTTCATCTGAGCCTCAGG
Organism: Equus caballus; assembly: GCF_041296265.1. Lineage (NCBI taxonomy): Eukaryota > Metazoa > Chordata > Mammalia > Perissodactyla > Equidae > Equus > Equus caballus. Next base: position 25,806,174 of record NC_091689.1, on the reverse strand, counting down.
AATGTGCTCAAGGTGATGAGGGGTGCTGGGTGACTCTGTGCCCCTTGAAATGGAAACACACCTGTCCTGACATTCAGTCCTAATCCTCTGTATATAAAGTGTGGTCCAGGGACCACGACCATCACCATCATCTGGAGCTGGTTAGAAATCACAGTCTCCAACCCCACCCGCATGCTCAATCAGAACCCGATTGTAAACCAGATGCTCAGAGGATCAGTTTACAGGTTAAGTTCAAAGACCTTGAAGCTGAGGCTTGGGATGGCCAGGTAGGAGAGTGGACATCACTTCAGCTGCTGAGAGCAGGGTCTGAGTGCTTACTGTATACCACGGGCCTGCTGCCTCCATTACGCACATAGTCTCCTTCAAATCCTGGCAGCGCTGACCCCTGGCTGCCTTGAACTTACCTTTTCCAGGTGAGGATTGTTTCTCTCTGGAGGCCACAGAGCCAGGACCTGCTCTCCCAGGGTCCCCCCAGCTCCTGACCCATGTCTGTGCTGATGGTATGAGGGGTCACCAAGGACCCCCAGCCACTTTCCATTCAGCTCTGTCTTCCTGTGGAGTGAAGTGAGAGTGGGGAGGGGGCAGAGGAGGGAACCCAGTTTCCCAATGAGAGACTTGGTGGGCGCTCCAGATCCTGGCTTCTGGAAGCTCCTGGGTCTTGGTAGAAGCAGAGAAGGTGATCTGCTCACTTACCTGTCCAACTACGTCGTGTCCCGACAGCCAGGCAGCATGTCAAGGTGCCTGCACCATGGGGTCTCTCTGCTGGGGACGACCTCTCCACCTGGCACAGCTGGGACTGGAGGCCTCAAATGGCCAATTAAGTGAGACTTGGGCTTCTGCAGTGCTCTGGGACTCCCAACACCCTGGGTCCCAGGAAGCTGCAGTCCTGTGGCCAATCTTCCTCTGATCCTCCACCCCAAGACAGGGCAGGCAGGAAGCCGGAAGTCCTCGGGGAGCAGCGGGGGAGACCGCAGGAGAGAAGCGCGGACAACTGAGAGGGACCCAGTGCCCCTCCTCCAGCGGTGTCCCCAGGGCAGCAGCTATAACCTCCTGGCCCACAGCCCTTTCTCCTCCTCCTGCTCCATCCTGCCCCATCATTGCTTGTTGCTAGAGGAAGAGGGCCATGGTGGGAAGTCAGTGCGTGCATAGCAGAGCAGCTCTTTCTAAGCATCTATTACAGTTATGACTCAAATCATGCTGAAATCCTCTCAGTTTGGCCATTTGGATCCTCTTCAAGGTGGCCCTACACTCAGTGCAGATTGAGTAATCACAAGTGTTAAGTCAAAATATTTTAGCCCTGTATATAAACCCAGATCCAATGTATAGAGGTGATATAAGTTTAATATGAAAATACAAAATAAAGTGCTGGAGAAACTATGTACCATGAACATTCCAAGACAAGGAAAGATAGTGTGGCTTCATAATTATCAAACAAAACAGAGTTCAGGAGAGAGAGGATATTGGTCAAGGGAAATTTCATAATGAAAATGTTGACCGAACTGGATGATGTGAAAATTTTATATTTGTATGCATCTCATATGGAATTAAAATATATAAAGCTAAAACTGGAAGAATTAAAAAGAAATGTATACACGAAAATCGTGGTTGCTATTTTACCACACGTCTCTCAGTAACTGAGAAAACAGCAGACAGATTCACAGAATTACAGGCATAAGTTATGATTGATTCAAAACATGAACCAAATGGACCTACTCAGCATAAATAGGACAGTTCACTCAGCACCTGCAGAATATAGATTCCCTTGAGGCCCACAGAACCTCACAGTAGTAGGGTGATTGGTGTAGCCCCTCAAAATGTCTACCTGGAAACTCAGAATGTGACCTTATTTGGAATAGGGTCTTTCCAATGGAATTCATTAGGGTGAGGTCCTACTGGATTAGATGGGCCCTAAATCCACTGACTAATGTGCTCATAAGAAGAGGAAAGGACACAGAGACACAAGGAAGAAGGGCATGGAAAGACTGGGGCAGAGATGGGAGTGAGGCAGCTAAAGGGAGGGGAATGCCAAGTATGCCGGGAGCCACCAGAAACTATGAAGAGAAAAGGGAGAATTTTTCCCTGAGCTTTCAAGGCAGCAGGCCCTGCTAACAGCTTGATTTTGGACATCTATCCTCCACATCCATCAAAGAATAAATTCCTCTTGTTATAAGTCGCCTACTTTGCGTTAATTTGTCATGGTCGCCCTAGTAACTAACACAGGAGGCTGGTGAAGCAGTTTGCTTTCAGCTGGCAAGGCCAGGAATACCCCTTCACTGTCCTGTCTCAGGGCTGTGTCAGCTCTGCAGCCCTCAGTCAAAACTGAGTCTGCAGGGGTCTTGATCGCCTTCTGCCAGTCCTTGCATATTCTAGTTCATTTATTTTATTTCTGTTAAATATCACCAAAATATACTCCAATTTACTGGTGGAATCTTCTTTAGAGAGATATTTAGGTTATTTCCTTTTTCAGGTTCTTTTTTCAGTAATGAACTCTATGCAATGAACATTTTTCCCTCTAAAGTATATCTCTAGAAATGCATTTCTGAGTGGAAAGACTCATGTTTTTCCTCATGTTTAAAATTAATTTTATTAATCTTTGTTTTAACCTTGCATCATGGAGGCTCCTTTTATTGCGTCTTTCTGCCTTTTTGCCAATGATACTACTCAACTCTAAGCTAAAGCCCCCCCGTTAGTGTGTCCTGGTTACGTGGGACTGAAGCCAGCTATAAGCCACTCCAGTGACCGCAGTATTGACTCACGTGCTGACCCTTGTCTCTTCTGTTCTAGTTTCTTCAGCAAGTCTCTGTGGGTCTGGACTGTCTACATTCATAACTTCCATGAGAACAGGAGGGCTAATTACTCTTACTATATAGCATTCTGGCTCTTGACTGTTCTCTGTGAACAACTGCATCCTATTCAATTCTTCCTTTTTCATCCACCCATCTGGCCAATTTTCTCTCAATGTCATTGTACCCATGAAACACAATCAGTGATATAGGAGTCCCTTCCTACACCCTTTCTCCACCCTTCCTCGTTTTGATGGATGTGTTACATCTATGCCATTTATGTTAATTTGCATTTCCCAGCAGCTAATGGGTTCCAGTAACTTTTCAATAGCTTTCCAGCCATTTCCATTTCCTTTCTTATTTTTCTATTAGATACTTGGTAATATTACAGTTTCACTGTTAAACTGGTGTTAAAAGGTGTTAAAGGTGTTAAAAGGATCTAGATTTTTGCAGGACATGTTCCTCCTGCTGCTGCTTCTTTTTCGGAAGTCCTTTGGATATTCTTGGACATGGTGCATCCTATTTTAGAATCATTTCCTTCGGTTCTATATAAGTCCTGTCGAGAACGAACAGCATTGAACCTTTAGAGTTAGGACAATGGTTAACTTTAGAGGGTGAGGAATGGAAGGGGCGCAAGGAGATGGCAAGATTTGAGTAAATTTCTTTCTCTTGATCCAAGTGTTGGTGAATTCCAGGAGTGGATATGACTTGAGTATTTTTTCTGTAGATACATAAAAATATAATTTTAATAAAAATATAAATACTTCATGTCTTCCGTCCTGTGACTATAAGGTGGACACTTTGACTGGAGCTCTGGGTCATCCTTTCCCATGACAATGTCATCCATGCCCTTGGTGGGATGGAGCAGGAGCCCAAGGGAGGTTCTGCCCGTGAATGGAACCGCCGCATTTGCTTCAGACCACTGACCCCCTCCTCCACGAGAGACGCATTGTTTGTCAGATCTGAGCCACTCGGGGCAAACCTATTCCTGCTGACACCATCTCACTACAGGCAACGCCCTGGCCACGTACTTAAATTATTATTTTAAACAGATCTGTTTGGTGATGGTGTTGAAGATGGGCTGGAAGGAGGCAAAGTGGAGGCAGGGAGGCCAGTCAGTCAATGTTCATGAGTGGCCAGCAGAAGATGGCAAGGCCCTGCATCTGGGCACGCTGGGAGGGGTGGAGGTAAATTGTGTCTGAAAGTTTACAGGAATTTTGGGTCAAGTTATTACATCAAGCCAATTATCTTCTTTCCTACAGAGAAACTCTTTAAATGACAAGAAATGTTTTATATTTACAATATTTGTATATATGTGAGAGAGAGAGACGGGAGTATTACTGACTAGTATGTAAGTAAATACTGTTAAAAGATTGTATTGTTTCTGAATATTGATCAATACAATACATTACATTAAGATGATAGGAAAAACCCATAGTCATCTCAATGAATGCAGAAAAAACATTGGGAAAACTCAATGCCTCTTCATGTAAAAATCTCGGGGCTGGCCTGGTGGCTGAGTGGTTAAGTTCGTGCACTATGCTTTGGCGGCCCAGGGTTTTGCCGATTTGGATCATGGGTGCAGAGCTAGCACTGTTCATCAGGCCATGGTGAGGTGGCATCCCACATGCCAAGCACTAGGAGGACCCACAACTAAACAATATACAACCATGTATTGGGGGCAATTTGGGAGAAGAAGGAAAAATTTAAAAATCTTAAAAAAATAACTCGTAAAAGCAGGAATAGAAGGAAACTACTTCAACATAATAAAGGCCACATAGGAAAAGCCCACAGCCACCATCTCGTTCAATGGATAAACACTGACAGCTTTTCCTCTAGGATCAGGAACAGATAAGAATGCTCGCTGTCATCACCTCTGTTCAACGTAGTGCTGGAAGTCGTAGCCAGAGCAATCAGGCAAGAAAAAGAAACAAAAGGCATCGAAATTGGAAAAGAAGAAGTAAAATTATTTCTGTTTGCAGATGACAGGATTTTACATCGAGAGAACTCTACAGATTCCGTGAAAAACTTGGTAGAACTAACAAACAAATTTATCAAAATGTCAGAATACAAAATAAACACATTCAAAGTGGTTGCACTTCTGAAAACTAACAATGAGCAATACAAAATGAAATTAAGAAAGTTATTCATTTTACAATAGAGTCAAAAAGAAGAAAATATTTAGGAGCTAAATTAACCAATGAGATGAAAGACTTGTACACTGAAAACTACAAAACATTGCTGAAAAAAGTTAAAGATAATCTACATAAAGGGAAAGACATCCCATGTTCACAGGCTGGAAGATGTCAGTACTACCCAAAGTGATGTAAGACTGAATGCAATCCGTATCGAAATCCCAATGTTATTATTTGCAGAAATAGAAGCATGCATCCTAAAATTCGCATGGAATCTACAGGTCCCCAAACAGCAAAAACAACCTTGAGAAAGAAGAACAAATTGGGAGGTCTCACATTTCTGATTTCAAAACATATTACAAAGCTATAGTAATCAAAACAGTATGGTAATGGCATAAAAACAGACTAATAGACCCATGGAATACAATTGAGAGGCCAGAAATGAAGCCTTATGGATATGGTGAAATGATCTTTGACAAATGTTCCAAGATGACTCACTGGAGAAGAGACAGGCCCTTTAACAAATGGTACTGGGAAACCTGGCTGTTCACATGCAAAAGAATGAAGTTGGACCCTTATCTTGCATCATGTACAAAAATTAACTCAAAATAGATTACAAACCTCAATGCAAGGCCTTAATCTTTTAAGCTCTTAGAACAAAACATAGGGGAAAACCTTCATGACGTTGGATTTGGCAATGATTCGTTGGCTATGACACCAAAAGCACAGGAAACAAAGTAAAAATAGACAAACGGGGCTATGTTGAAATAAAGAATCTGTACATTAAAGGTCTTAATTAGCAGAGTGGAAAAGCGACCTATGAGATGGGAGAAAGTGATTGACAATTTTCTATCTGATAAGAGGGTACCATCCAGAATTTGTAAAGAATTCCTACAATTAAAAAACCAATAACCCAATGAAAAAAAAGGCAAACTGCTTGAATAGATATTTCTCTAAAGATGATCTACAAACAAAGAAGATGCTCAACATCGCTAATCATTGGGGAAATGCCAATCAAAACCACATGAGATAAGACCTCACAACCACCAGAATGGCTCATGCAAAAGAAATTAATAAATAACAAATATTAACTAACATGCGGGAAATCGGAACATTTTGGCACTGTTGGTGGGAATGTAAACCGGTAGGTGACTATGGAAAATATTATGGAAGTTCCTTCCAAAATTGAGAGGTGATTACCATATGATCCAGTAACTCCACTAGATATCCAAAAATATTGAAAGCAGGGTCTCAGAGAGATGTTCGCTCACCCATGTTCATAGCAGCATTTTTTGGGCGAGCAAAAGATGGAAGCAACCCAAGTGTTCATCGATGGATGAGTGAATAAAGAAAACATGTTATATACATATGATGGGATATTATTCAGCCTTAAAAAGATGGAAATCTTGTCGCATACTCCAACATGGATATATTTGAGAACATTGTGCTAAGTAAAGTAAGCCAGCCACAAAAGACAAATAGTGTCTGATTTTACTTCTCTGAGGTGTCTAAAGTCATCAAACGCATAGAGACAGAAAGTAGAATGGTGGTCGCCAGTGGCTGGAGGGCAGGGGAAAACAGAGCTGTGGTTTGAGGAGCAGGGAGCTCCAGTTTTGCAAGACGGAAAAGTTGTAGAGATGTGTTACACAGCAACGTGAAGATACTTAGCATTCCTGAACTATATGTTTAAAATTAGTTACAACAGAAAATGCTATTTTTTACCACATTTAAAAATTTTTAAAGTTCTTAAAAAGATAGTAGAGAATCAGAATCGAAACTGGAGGAGTCCCTTGGGGCCAGCCGGGTGGCGCAGGGGTTAAGTGCGCACGTTCCCCTTTGGCAGGCTGGGGTTCCCCGGTCGGATCCCAGGTGTGGACATGGCACTGCTTGGCCAGCCGTGCTGTGGTAGGCGTCCCACATATAAAGCAGAGGAAGATGGGCACGGAGGTTAGCTCAGGGCCAGTCTTCCTCAGCAAAAAGAGGAGGATTGGCAGTAGTTAGCTCAGGGCTAATCTTCCTCAAAAAAAACCAACAACAACAAAAAGAAACAAACAAAACTAGAGGAGTCCCCCCTTATGTGTAGGGGATGTGTTCCAAGGCCCCCAGTGGATGTCTGAAATCGTGGCTAGTACGGAATCATATCTGCCATGATTTTCGTGTACATACATATATAAGATAAAATTTAATTTATAAATTAGGCATTGTAAGAGATGAACAACAGTAACTAACAATAAAACAATTATAACAATATACCGTACTAAAAGTTACCATAGAGCTTAGCAACGTCAGTATAGGATTTCTTTTCTTTCCTTATTAAGCTGAGAACTTTCACCTTCTCACTTAAGGGAAGCACTTTCCAGCTTCTCTTTGGCGCATGCGAATTGCCAGCATGCCTACTCTCATGCTGTAGGCTCATTACTAAGTAAAATAAGGGTGACTTGAACACAGGCACTGCGATACCTCGACGGTCTTGATACGGAGACCATTAGTAAGTGACTGACAGGCGGGTGGTGTATGCAGCGTGGATCCACTGGACAAGATGAGGAGGCACATCCCAGGGGAGGGGGACAGAGCAGGACCACGAGAGAGCTCATCACACGACTCAAACAGCACGCAATTTAAAACTTGTGAATTGTTTATTTCTGGAATTTGCCATTTAATATTTTCAGGCCATGGTTGACCACCCGCAACTGAAACCTTTGAAAGTGAAACTACAGATCAAGGGGGACTACTGAACAACAGGGTCTTGAATTTTAAAGTGTTTATTATGCGCTAGTAAAGGGAGACATATTAAGGAGGCCAACAAGCTCTGAGTCCAGGCTGTGGGCTGGGTCCACTGAGCATGAGGATGGAGCTGTGAGTGGGCAGCTCAAGCCTGAGGGTCCGGGCTCTCAGGGAGTGTGGGACAGAGGGCCCGGGAGCTGTGCTCTCCCCCAGGAGATTACACCTTCTCTTCCCATCCCCCTGCTGTCTGCTGCAGCCACCAGGAACTTCATCCTTATTCAGAGATGTCTGTGCCGACAAGGCACCATTTGCTCTGGTCACAAGGAGTCAGGACATTGTCACCTGACAGACTGAGTGGTAAAGGGTCAGATGAACTTTGGATATCAGGCATTCTTGTTGTTTTATCTGGGGCTCCCAGCTGGTGGCTAAGGGGAGAACCCTGGGACAGGAGCATCGGAAGCAGGAGAGCAGGTGCCCTGTGCTGCATGCAGAGGTGGTGAGCACCAGAGAACAGAAGAAATAAGTAGATGAACAGCTTGGCTGTTGACTTGAGGGGGAAGCACTGTCGTGCTAACTCACCCTAATCAGCTATGATGACACAAGGCTGTCACCAGGAAAGGGGCAAGGCTGAGCACCCTAAATCTCCACTTCTAAGTGCTCCAGGAGAGAGTGCTGAGCACACATTTACATTAGATGAGGTGATACAGTGAAAGGGGAAGGCCACAGAGTCTGTCTCGTCCATGTACCTTCATTGGCAGATGTTGGACTTGCGTCCCATTTCCTGTTCCAAACACTCTGCTCATCGCTCTGCCCATTGTATTACCTAAACTTCAAGATTAGGGTCTTGCTCCATCTGGACCATTAGTTGTCCGGTGGTAAAGAACATGCCTTATTTACTTTTGCATCTCACACTTGCAATGCTGAGTCCCTGATATGCTTCAAGAAGGGTTGAATGAAAGGATGGATGAAAGAATGAATGGAAGAGTGAGATATGATTTCCTAAATCCACACCCAGTGTCTTCTTCTGAGCCCTCTTGTCCTGCCCCCCAGAACCCTCTGTCTCTCTGGCCTTCCTCCTTCACATGGCTGTGTGTTTCTGCCTCAGCCTCCCCAGGGCCTCCTTCACGTCCTTGTTTTGCAGACTGTAGATGAGGGGGTTGAGCATCGGGATGACCAGGGTGTAGAAGACAGAGACCACCTTGCCCTGCTCCATGGACTCAACAGCTCCCGGCTGGGCATATGTGACAAAAAGGGTTCCATAAAAGAGGGACACAGCCATCATGTGGGAGCCACAGGTGGAGAAGACCTTGTGTCTCCCAGCTCCTGATTGCATCCTCAGGATGGTCACTGTGATGTAGCCGTAGGAGACAAGAACCATGAGTGTGGTGCCCACGACGATGAGCCCACAGATGCCAAACATGACCAGCTTATTGAGGGCTGTGTTGGTGCAGGCCAGCCGGAGCAGAGGGAGCATGTCGCAGAAGAAGTGGTCGATGTGGTTGGAGCTGCAGAACGGGAGGCTGAAGGTGAAGCCGGTCTGCACGATGGAGTTGAGGCAGCCTCCACAGTACGTGCCCAGCACCAGGCGGGTGCAAGCCGAGGGGCACATGGTGATGGGGTAGCGCAGGGGGCTGCAGATGGCCATGAAGCGGTCATAGGCCATCACGGCCAGGAGGAAAGCCTCGGTGGTGCCCAGCAGGGAGAAGAAGAAGAGCTGGGTGGCACAGCCCTGAAAGGTGATGACCTTGGACGAGGAGAAGAAGTTGGCCAGGGCGTTAGGGGCGATGACCGATGAGTAGCACAGGTCCAGGAAGGAGAGGTTCTTGAGGAAGAAGTACATTGGGGAGTGCAGACGCGCATCCTGGGTGATGACCACGACCATGGTGAGGTTCCCCAGGACGGTCCCCAGGTACAGGGCCAGGAACACAGCAAAGAGCAGGGCCTGGGTCCCCAGGCCACCCTCAAACCCCTCCAGCACAAACTCCTGCAAAGGCACCGCTGAGACGTTTCCATCTCTGTGGGGTGGCATTCTGAGCCGGATGACACAGGGCAGAGAGGGGGCCGGAGACAGGGGGAGCAGCTCAAGGTCACAGCGTCACACCTCCCATGCAGCACAGGGACCCTTTGGTCACTCGCTGCCCACTGACCAAGAGGCCACCAGCGGTCCTGAGCTTGGACTGGCCTGAAAAGGAGACATTTCCTCTGATTCTCTAATTCGTAAATATGCGTGGAGCACTCACTCTGTAATAGACTCTGAGCTGTTGCTATGGCGTGGGGTGGGGGGAAGGGGTGTGCAAGGAGGCTGGCAGAGCTGAATGCCCACTGTGTAAGAGTGGCCTTGCAGCCCCCTGTCCCTCCTTCTGAAAGAAATGCTCTCCCTCCCCACAGGATTCTCCTGAGATGTGCCATTTCCACACCTTGCTCAAGTCCCTAATCCTGCACTTTCTATGCCTTAATTTACGAATTCTTTAATTTCATAAATCTTTATTGAGCATCTCCCGTCCACCAGAGCTTGAGCTGGGTGGTCTTTCCATCTCCAGGCCAGGCTGGAGGAGCGCAGGGACCAGCACTCACCAGGATAATGTGGCTGCTGTCTGTCTGTCTCCCCTGCAGACCCTGAGCCCCACCTCAGCATCAATGTCTAAGTCTGGAGCACGGTGGCAGTCTGTTAGCAGAGGTCTCTGCCACCTTGAGGACCTCTTCAGGCTTCCTGCCAATGTGAGATGTTGGACAAATCATCAGAAGGGACAGCCCAGCTGCATGGTCTGAGAAGCAGCAGGACAGAGGCTGTGACATTCAGGAGATGGACATGCCTTTGTTCTTGCTCCCGGCCCCTGCCCCTGCCCCTGCCCCTTTGAGGTTGATTGTTTTGAGTAGTGAGAGCTCTCAGCATGGTCACATCTGCTTCAGTCTCTGGGTCTTCCTGGTTGGGTGCTGCCACCTGTGCCTGTCATGGTCCAGACCTCACTTCCTGCCATCAGCAGGGCTGAGCACCATGCTCAGGAGGGACATTGGTAACCAGTGGTGTGTGAAGGCCAGTGGAATGGTGGGGGGCCACCCTACAGAGGGAGGAGTCGGGAAGGAAGGTGGGCACAGGGCCACTGGTGCATCCAGGGAAGGGAGGAGGATTAGTGAGGAAGTGGAACCCGGTCTCAGAGCAGACTCCACACTTTCTAGAGGTCAGATCTGTGGCATCATGGAGCCAGCTGCCTTTGGAGGGAGTGAGCTCACTAGCAGTGGAGGTGTGCAAGCAGAGGCTGGTCGATCAGTGGTGCACATAGAGAAGGAATCACCCCCACATTCCCTCTCAGCCTGGAGTTGTCTTGGAAAGTGGTCTGTGACAGCCCAGACATTCCAGCAAAAGAGGATGTGGCTGAACGGGAGAGCTGTCCAGCTTTACTGTCCTGGGACACTAGACTCCAACCCTTGCATGACAGCAGAGCAGGACAGTTGGAGCTGCGATGCCCAGGCGGGGGCCCCTCGAAATCAGGGTTGGAGTTGGGTGCTGAGAGCGAAGTGGGGTGTGCCCTGTAGACTTTCAACAGTAGCCCCAGTGACACCCTGGCTAAGCTGCTGCTCCTGCCACCCACCCCTGCACATAAATGCCCTGCCCTGTCCTGCACATACACACATTCATGCGTGCATACACACATCTGTGATGGTCACGCCACCCTCCTCGCCGCTCACCCTCATGCTGTGCTCACACACACTGGGGGCCACTCTGAGCAGAGTGACCATCTTCTACTCACCACTCGTAAGTCAGTTGACTTTGCGCCTGTGCCCCATGGGGTTCCCATCTTCATGTTTCTGTGGCTGTTTCCCAGGACAATCTGTTCCCCTCAGGGGTCTTGGGTCATCACAAGGATGCCTGGGCAAGCACCTAAGGAGAAATTGGCATTTTCATCTGTGAGGCCAAACTCACCATTTGGTTTTCAAAAAACAAACTCGCACATGCCTCTGGCTTGCTGGGAGGACCTGGGGGGGGTGCTACGGCGGCTGATCAGGAAACCTGCCTTTGACTTAAGCCTGAGGAATATCTTCCCAGGTGAAGCAGAAGACCCAGGGTTGTCCGCAACCCTCCATCTGTAGCGACTATGTTCTGCATCCCTTCAACCTAAACTCTCGTTGCTCAAGTGTGGTCCAGGGCCCGCAGCATCAGCATCAGCAGGAGCTTGTCAGAAACGCAGAAGCTCAGGCCCACTGAATGAACACCCGCATTTGTACAAGACCCTCGATTGTCTCTGCTCATGTGGAAGTTTCTGAGGCACTGTCCTGACTGACCCAGGCCAGGGCAGTGGGGAGGTGGGGATGGCGTTGCTCAGGACCCCGAGACTCACAGCGCGATGCTTATTGACCTAGGCCCTGCTGAGCGCATGGCTGCACTGCTCCTGTGGCATCACAAGGGGCACGACTCACCCAAGCCCCTGCCCTCCCAGGGTTGCCCCAGCTCCTGCCCCAGGTCTGCCCTCCCCATTCCCCTCCGGCTTCCTGGGCAGTGAGTGACAGTGGGGAGGGCACAGAGGGGCACCTGGGGTCCCAGTGAGGGTCTGGCCTGGTGTTCCAGGTCCTGACTGCAGGATGCCCTGGGATCTTGGTCCAAGCAGGGGAGGGGACCACCTGCTGCTCCACATCTTGTCCCGTCAGCCAGGCGGCATGTCAAGGTGTCTGCGTTTTGGGGTCACAGCTGGGGAAGATCTCTTCACCTGGCACAGCTGGGACTCGGGCCTCGAACGGCCAATTAGGTGAGGTTGTTTGTGTTTGTGTCTCAGCCTCTGCAGTGTGCTGGGAATCTCAGTTCTCCTGGATCCCCTGTCGCCACTGTTTTCTCTGATCCCCTGTCACCTGCGGGGCCAGGGACGAAAGCCCAGAATCCCTCAGGGCCCCGGAAGAGACAAGCACGGAATCTAAGAGCAGAGCCCACGGGCCTCAGTGGACTGTCCCTCAGGGGCAGCAGGTGCGAACTCCTGGGTCCTAACCACCCCCTAGGCCACCCTCTCCCACCACATCCCCGCCGTTTGGTTGAGGAAAATTGATCTAGTGGGAAATTCCCGCCTTGGGGAACTGGGTCCCTCTCTTCTACTCTGGGTTCTGCCTCCCAGAGGTCCCTGACCTTGGGGAAGTCACTCTCCTTGTAATGTATCAGCCAGTTAACCAAGATCATCTCTGAACTCCTTTTTACGTTGTATTTATTGCCAATGAATGTATTTAGAATTTTCTGTTTTTAAAAAAATGAACAAATGAACATCTGCTTGGAGAGACCCAAGCACTAAAGAAGTGACAAAGTGAAAAGAGAAACTTATTCCTTTTAACCCTCGGAAAGCTTAGCCCTCGTCCCAATGAGGCTGACTCCCCGCGGACGTGGGCGCATGCCCGTGGGTTTTGTCTTATTGGTTTTACCTTTTCCAAAAATTGCATGACAACATTCATTCTGCAATTTGATCTTTTCTCTTAACTCCGTACCATGAACATCTAAGTCAGCTTTTCTGCCTTATGGGTATATTATTATTTATTTACCCATCATATTAATGAGCCTTGACGTTATTTTTTTCCTATCATAAGCAGTATTGCAAAGAACGCTCATTATGTCTTCATGGTGATATTCCTATGGGCTAGCAATGGATTTCTATGCCAATTCCCTGTTTCACTCCCAATAATTGGTGTAATTTCTTCCTCTGCCGTTGGCACATATATCTCCCCTCACCGGTACTTAGCATCATCAATCTTCTTAATATTTATGCATCTAACGTGGTGTGATGGTTAATTTTATGTCAACTTGACTGGCCGTGGGGTGTCCAGATATTTGGTCAAACATTATTCTGAGTGTTTCTGTGTTTTTGGATGAGTTTAACATTTAAATTAACAGACTGAGTGAACCAGATTGCTCTCCCTAATGTGGGTGGGCCTCATCCAATCAGTTGAAGGTTTGAATGTTGACTCTCCCCCAAATAAGAGGGAATTCCCCCTGCCTGGCTGCCTTCCAGCTGGCAGTCAGCTTTTTCCTGCCTTTGGACTCTTCCTGAGTCTTGAGCCTGCCAGTCTGTGGACTAAAACTTACATCATCCGCTCTTCTGGGTCTCCAGCTTGCCAACTGCAGATCTGGGGACCTGTTGGCCTCCATAATCACGTGAGGCAGTTCCTTATAACGAAACTCTTTCTGTATATGTATATGCACATTCTGTTGGTTCTGTTTCTCTGAGAACCCTTACCGATACACTAATACTAGCATTTGCATTTTAGTGAGCCTAAATTTATTTGTTAGTGTGGCTGAATATACTTTTGCATATTTGTTGGCCATTTGTGTTTCTAATTCTGTAATTTGCTTCTTTACAAGCACACAGGCTTTCCAACAGTGATGCAATCCTGCCTGGGCACTGTGACCCCAATTAGACAGGCAGGGGAGGCTGAACCCTGACCCCATAAGGTGCCCCCTTCCCTGCAGACCACAGCCTCAGGCCTAGGAGCACCGGCCTGATAGCACCCTGTCAATGGGGTCAGTAACCTTGCACACTTGCTTTCCCAATGTGGGGCAGAGCTGATCACATTCATTTTATTTTTTGGCTTTAAAAGTCCTACCCAGACTCATCCTGGACTGGATTCTAGAGCCAATGCTGGGCCTGCTTCCCTGCTGGGCAAGAAAACTTTCCACACAGCACTTAATCTTTGCTCTCTCAGTCTCTACTTTCTCTTTTATGATAATGTCTAATTTTTCTATTGCATTGCTGAGCATTTTTCTCATTGACTTTTGTGAGCTCTTTACATATTGCAGACCCTGTGTATCTTGTGTATGTTGCACACAGCTTTTCCAATTTGCTGCTGGGCTTTGACTTTGTCTCCAGGGCTGTCATATAACTTTCTCCAGGCACACCCCTGATGTCCCCCTGGCCTCTCCTTGGAGACAGAAGGGTTTCTTCAGGGCTGACTACCCTCTTGACCACACATCAAATTAACAGAACCCAAACCCTTCCCACATGGCTTTTCTCATACTCTTGGAGTTTTTACTCTTTTTTTTTTTAACAATCAGATTGTTACTACATCCAGAATTTATATTTGTTTGTGTTGTCAAGTTGGTGTTAATTTTTTTCCCAAGCATAAAGTCAAAGTTTATTGAATATTTTGACCTCTCCATAATTTCTTTTACTTCTAATTATAACTTCTGGGGCCAGCTCAGTGGCACAGCAGTTAAGTTCACCTGCTGTGCTTCAGTGGCCCAGGGATTGCTGGTTTGGATCCCAGGCGCGGACCTATGTGCTGCTCATCAAGCCATGCTGTGGCAGGCATCTCACATACAAAACAGAGGAAGGTGAGCACAGATGTTAGCTCAGGGCCAATCTCCCTCAGCAAAAAGAGGAGGATTGGTGGTGGATATTAGCTCAGGGCTAGTCTTCCTCAAAAAAAAATCTAATTATAGTTTCTTAATACAGAAAATTATAATGATGAGAAAGGTAATAACTCAGAATATCATCTATTAATTTTAAAATAATAAAATAACAAATGAATAAAGCCACAAATTTCAATAGTACTAAAAGCATAAAGTGAAAAGCAAAGGTCTTGTACACCACCTTCCAGGGTTGAAATATCAGGCCCACAAGTTCTGTGTGACTGTGGGCAAGTTGCACATCCTCTCTGGCTCACTTTATTATTGCTATTAATTATTACTAGTGTTGGTATTTTTGTCATCATACCTCCTCTCTAACTCTCCTCCCACCAACCCCCATATGATATCCCCAAAAGAAGTCACTGCTTGGGGTTTCCGGTGCACCCTCTCAGAAAATGAAAGGAAAAGTTATTTCTAAATCAGCGTGTTTTGAGGTGTGAATATGTGAATGCAGAACCGTTTTCATTGAAGCAAGAGGTCACACTCTGCTTTCTTCTGTGCTTCCTCCTTTCCTTGGAATGCACTTCATTTTCTCTCTTAGTACTTTTCCCCACGTGAGAGAGCCCCATTCTGTGTGTCTGTTGGTTTATTCTCTGTCCCCTCCACCAACATGCACCTCCTGTGAGGGCAGGTTTTATTCTGTGTTTTCACACTGCTCTCTCCCCATGAGAGTGGTACCTGGCACCAAGTCCATCTCGACAAATATTTGTTGAATTGAATAAACAAATTACACTGTCTCACCAGCATGTCATCTCCACATCAAGGTGAGTTTAAAAAAAATTAATATACTTTACTGTTTAGAGCAACAGTCAGGTTTATTGTTAGGTTTGTAGGAAAATTGAGCATAAAATAGTTTCCACATGCCCCTCCCACTCCTACACAGTTTTCTCTGTTATTAACATCTTGCACTGGCATGGCGCATTTGTTACAGTTGATGTGCCAATACTGACACATTATTGACTAAAGTCCGTGGTTTACATTAGGTTCACTCTTGGGTTTACATTACAACCTTACATTAGGTTGTACTTTCTTGGGTTTTGACAAAGGCATAACACCAAGTACCCACTGTTACAGTATTGTACAGAGTCCAGAGTTGTTTCACTGCTGTGATGCATCATGTTTGTGACGTGAAGTATTCACTTGGAAGGATACACCCAAGTTCAAACTGTTGGACCTGATTGAAGGGCACTTATGTTGGTTTGTTATTATATTATTATTATTATAATATTCACCACAACACTGTGGTGAATATAGTGGAGTCTACATTTTTGGTGTGATTTGATGAATATATCAATCAAGTAAATGCTTAAGATGCATTTATTATTCAGAATGTAAGAACTTTTAATGTTTTCACAAATACTGCCAAAATCTCATCAATAATTTTTTACCCCCCAATTAACCCCTTTTTCAAAAGTATATTAAACCGCCTCTATCTTCCACACTCTCACTGACAACGGATGTAACAAAACTTAGGATTTTTCAATCTGGTGGATGAAAAGTCGTGTCTTATTTTGATTTGCATTTTAAAATTCTGAGTGGGGCCATCCCCATTGGCTGAGTGGTTAAGTTCAGTGCGCTCCACTTTGGTGGCCCAGGTTCAGTTCCTGGGCACAGACCTACAGCATTCGTCTGTCAGTGGCCATGCTATGGCAGCAGCTCACATACAAAAAGAGGAAGATTGGCAGTGGACATTAGCTCAGGGCAAATCTTCCTCAGCAAAAGAAAAAAAATTTTGAGTGAGGCTAAATAGATACCATCATATGTGTTAGTCCTCTCTGTTTCTTATTAATGGAACTTTGTGGGAAAATTTTGAATTGTATTTTTTGGGAGCCTCATTATTTTATTCATATTAATAATAAAACTTTGTTAAGATTTTATTTCTGTCTTTTGTTCATTAAGTCTTTCATCACGCAGCTTTTCATATGGTTCTACCACAGTCTGTGACATAATGGCTTCTAAGCTCTTTTCTTTCCTCGTAGATAGTCTTTCTTTGCAGAGTAAACATGTCAGAATAGTTTTCACTTCCACGAATAGAAGTATGGGGGGGGGTCTCATTTTTCTTGTAACATGGGTTAAACAAACATGACACTTTCAGTGAAACGCTTCAGAGCAACTGTGATAAGTGCCAGTTGACACAGGGCTTCTGAGTTGGAAGGGCACTAGGGAGGTGGGGCTGGCTGAGGTCATATAAGGTCTGTAACCACCGCTCACTCCAGCCCACCACTGCTGGTGGGAACACAGGCCCTGTGTTGCTAGATCTTCTGATTTTCCAAACAAAATGGAAGTCTAGATTTTATATGAACTCTCCCATTATTTTTTTAATGTTGGAAACCAACTGAAGATTGTTTTTAACACTGTGTGGACCAAGGAAGATAAACCTTCAGCTCAGGTTCAATCTGCAGGCTCCTGGTTTGCTGTTTCCATCAGAGGATGGAATGTGTGTATGTATCAGCTCACACGTGAGGTCTAGATAAGCTGCCTGTGACATCAATGAGCAAAATGAAAAGGAATTTTAAAAGACAGCGGCTGGTCATCTATACCAGCAGAATGAATACCATGTAAAATACAGATAAATTCACTAAACATGTAGAGCTGCAGAAACACAAAAGTAGACCATTAGTTTTCCTAAGACAGGAGCTGAAATCACTGATAAGACAAGAGGATGAAATGTAAAGGAAATTCATAGAACTAAGAATTTTACAGCCAAAATAAGTATTAGAGAATTACTTTTAAAAAATGAAGACATCATGGGGCAGAAAGGATATTACTGAAAAAAGAAATTCCTGGTGCAGAGGAAAGTCTTGAGGCCATTAGGATGAGTACAGAGAAAAAGAAAAAGGAATTTATTAAAGAGACATTAGTAGGTATGGAGGACAGATAGGTAAAATTCAGCATAAAATTAACAAACTGAAATAGAAAAGCCAACAATGAAGAGAAAATGTTTTCAGAAGTAGAAAAGAAGAGAGTTTTACTACATTGAAGAAGGATTCACATCGGCAATTGTGTTTTTGGGGGAAAATGCAGAACAACCAAGTCTGAGACATCTCCTGATTGAGCACGACGATGATGATGATGATGATGGAAAATTTAAACATATACAAAGGTAAAGCACATAGTATAATAAACCCCAAGCACCCTTCACTCAGCTTTAATGGCAGCCAACTCTTGGCCAACCTTGTATCTTCAATTCAGTCCCTCCTCCCATAGCTCCCGTATTTTTTTGAAGTAAATATTAGACAGATAGGATTTCATTTATAAATATTCCAGCATTCATCTCTAAAAGAAAAGAACGATGTTTCCCTCAAAAAATACCCACAATCCCTAAAGAAATATAGTTCTTTAATATCATCAAATATCAATCAGTGCTCAAATTTCCAATTATCTCATAAATGTAATAAATGTTTTAAAATAGTTTGTTTTAATCGGTATCAAAAAAAGATTCACACTGTGAGTGATTAATATGCCTCTTACGCTCTTTTTAATATGGGCTGACTCTCCTCTCTCTCTGTCTCTCTCTCCATCCTTCTGTCTCTCCTTCTTTCTCTGTCTGTGTCTCTGTCTCTGTATTTCTCTCTCTCTCCTTCCATCTCTCTCTCTGTCTCTGTCAATCTCTGTCTCTTCTCTCTTTCTGTCTCTGTATCTCTCTGTTCCTCTCCCTTCCTTTCTCTGTCTCTTTCTCTTTTTATGTCTGTCTCTCTCTCCTCTGTGCGAGTGTGTGTGTGTGTGTCTTGGTGCAATGTCTGTCTTAAGGAAACTGGATCTTTGTCCCATAGAATTTCCCACAGTTCAAGTTTGCTGATCGCATCTCAGTGGTGCCATTCACCATTTTCCTCTGTCAGATGTGTTTCCTGTAAGTTGGTAGTTGGATCTAGAATCTTGATTAGATTTACAGTGATGTTGCTATTATTATTGCCAATGCATGACTACCTCACGGGCGGCCTTTAGTTCTCTCTTGGTGTGATGTTATCGGTAGCTGCGATCATTGACTATTTGCGTTGTCACTATGGGCTGTAGACGGACAGATGCTGATTCTATAATTCCTCCTTCAGCTGGAGTACGTCCTCCTCAGCTGCAGCGCCTCCATGAGGATGAACTTCCTCCTCTACTATCTGCTTCCTCGGGGATAAAGGGACCAGCGCTTCTCCTGTGTGTCTAGGAGAAGCAGCTTGCTTGGTCCTTCCTCTTTAGGTAGCATTTTGAAAACAGTGAATTGATTCGTTAGCATCCTCCGATGATGACTAAGTTTTTTGCATTATTGTGATCATAGATTCAACTCACTTGATGTTTTCTGTCTATTGCAATTATTATTCTTAATCCTGTCCATTCATCCCGTTTTTAGCCAGTGGGCATCTCTTCAAGTTGGTCCAAATCCTTTTGACATGACCTACTAGTTTTTGATAATATTTTGCTTCTGGTGTGGCATGCTGTTCCAACATGTACGTTTCTCTAAGGATCCAAGTAGCTTTTAGTGGGATTTGAGCCCTTCAAGACCACATTCCTGTGGCTGATTGAGCTGTTTAACTTAAGTCATTGGCTGCTCCCTCTCAGATTCCTGTTTGGTTCCTCCTCTTTCTGACTTCTAATTGTGGCAGTGCCAGGACTCAGTCATCTGGTTTTTCCTCTCTGCTGTCACTATCTGAGTGATATCATCTAACCTCATAACCTTATCAACTTAGTCAGCACTCCCACTACTGAAATTTATCAACTTAGTCAGCACTCCCACTACTGAAATTTATCAACTTAGTCAGCACTCCCACTACTGAAATTTATCAACTTAGTCAGCACTCCCACTACTGAAATTTATCAACTTAGTCAGCACTCCCACTACTGAAATTTATCAACTTAGTCAGCACTCCCACTACTGAAATTTATCAACTTAGTCAGCACTCCCACTACTGAAATTTATCAACTTAGTCAGCACTCCCACTACTGAAATTTATGCCTTCAGAGTGGACCTCTGCCCTCATCCCCAGACTCGTATGCTCCCGACTGGCTATTCAGTGTCCTCTTGGATGTACAAAATTAGCATGTCCAAACTGAACTCATAATTTTCCCTACTAGCGCCAATAACTTCCCCCAAACCTTACTCTTCCCATCCCATTTAACAATAATCCTATCCTTCTGGATGTTCCGGCCAATATCCTTGGGGTCACCTTTGACTCCTCTCTTTTGTCCATACCCCACATCTGTTCTGTCAACAAAACCTTATCTTAAAACTATCCTCAGACTTTATCTCCTTTTGCTATCACTCAGTTCAAGCATTATTTTTTTTAACAGTGTATTGCTTTATTGGAGGTGGGGGTTGGGAGGGGAGACACCATGATGAGGAATGAAATCAATTAAAGGCATACAAGTGCAGGAAGCAATAATGTTAAAACAGTCATACGCAAAATGGAGAACTACAATCATTTTCTTAAGAGCACTTGACTCGTGGAAGAAAAACTTTAATTGCTGTTGCAAAAAACATCTGTATGAAATAGAAATTGGTTTCAATAACATTAGTAGAGAATAGATTCCCGAAAGTGGAGGAGACTGGATGTAAAATCCTGGCAGCCATCTAATGGAACAATCCTGCATGGTTAGGCTGAGGCCAACACCTGATGAGGATGGAAGCCTTGTCTGTGGGGAATTTTGGATGATACCTGGAGAAATATTACACTGTGCGTAAACCAAACTGAATTGCTTTCACAAGTGTTGTAAACTTTGATATAGTAAAAGGTCTTTTCCACATGCACTTCAATTTCACAGCAAGAGTGGCATAGGATACCTAAACACGGGAGACAGCATTCATGCAAGATATCTAACTCCTTGATATAACGATAAATGCAATTCAAAATGATTGTGCTGTCATTACATGTAGCACTTTCTGCAACAACAAGGTGGTGGTTATGGAAAGCGTGGCCCCGGCATCAGTACCTAAAAAGTAGCCACCACTTTCCTCTATGTATGTTCTCTTTTTGCGTTTTTTCTTCATTTTTCTTCAACTCTGCTGTTGTTGCTGCTTAGCAAAAGTGGTAAAAACAAAATAGTAATTATTGAATATAGCACTCTGGCAATCAAGACGTTTAAAACCTTCAATCTTCTGGGGTGAAGAAAGCACCATGGGACATTTAGAACTCTGATTTACAAACAGGGTGGTCACAAATTTTCCTGGCTTGAAGACTTCTACAGCTTTCCTGATCAGGTCATCGTAGGAAGTCTGACTTAAGTTTGTTTCAAAGCTAACATAAGAAAATTCTGGTTCTGTAGTGATGCAAATAGTCCAATAAGTTTCATCTGATTTCATTCCATTCATTGAATACCCACAAGGATTGGACATTGTGGCATCAATGACAGAACCTGGTATCCCGTCACAAATTCCACTCTCACGAGTGACATCCTTTGCAGTAACGCCATCTTTCACGTAGAACTGGTCCAGAGCTGCTGGGTCAAGCTCGCTCATCAGGATTTTCAGGGTTCGAGCTGGCTGACTGATCACCCGACTCTCTGGGAAATCCAAAGTATACAAGTACCGACAGGCAGAATTCATACGTCCCATACAATATGCTGCTCCATTTGGGAAAATTGCATTAAGAAACTCTACTTCTTCCTGAAAATTCCGGTGTGGGCACGCTTGGTGAGAAGGCTCCATGAAATTCTTACGAGAATAAAAGGAGCTTTGAATGGAGTCAACCCCACTGTAATCCCTGCAAGTTTCAACAGAGGACCAGTGCTTCCAGCACGAGGGTGGTACCACGTGTCTTCAAAATGAAACGTCTCTTGGAGACACACATCCTGCTGACACTGAGCACATAAGCTTCCTGCTTGTTCGTTTTTGTCACACTTATGATTGAACATTGCACGCCCTTCAAAAGTATGTCCCACTCGGATCTCGGGATGGTGCGGAGATCCCCAGATCCTTGGTTTGTGTCGGGTTGGTGCCTGGAGAACCACACCTCCAGCAGCTTCTCAGTCCCTTTGAAAAAACGTGCAGCTTCCATCACCTTGAGACCAGCGAACAACCAACAACCACAGAAAATCATCTAAATTAAATCTCTTCTCCCGCCGCTGCAGATTCTTCACCGCTGCAGATGGTTCCAGCTGTGTTGCTAAAGTTCTGGTTCCTTTTATTTGAACGTGAGTCTGTTGGAAAAAGAGGCAGATACAGTTGAGTCTCTTGTAGTCCGCGGTTTCCCCGTTAGAGAAAGTAGCGCGAGCGTTAGCTAATGTCGCCGGCCATACCGTGGAAGCCCCGTTCAAGCATTATCTTTTGGTCAGACTCCTGCAATAGCACCCCAACTGGTGTCAGTAATACACAGGATAAACCTGTTCACCTGAAGGCAAGCAATGTCCTTTCCCTGCTCAACACCATCGTAAGGCTTAACATCTCACTCCGTTTTGGGGAGCACAGCTCTCACCATGCCTTGGAGACCACGCTCAGCCCCAACCTGCCGACTCTATTCTCCACGGCTTCCCCTTGCTCGCTCCGCCATGGGCACACTGCCCTCTTTAGGGTTGCTCAGACTCCCCGGCCACACTGCCTTCAGGGTCTTCACACCTGCTATTCTGTCTTCCTGGCATAGCTGCTTGGCTGCTCATTTGACATTTCTTGAATTTCCTTTGATTATGTCTTCTTACAAGGATGTGTTTTAATTTCTGAATATTTGGGATTTTTCAGATATTTTTCTATTATTGGCTTCTAGTGTAACACTGTTTGTATCTGAGATCCTCCTTTGTATGATTTCAATCTTTTTAATTTTATTGAAACATTTTCATGGCCCAGAAGATAGCCTATCTTGGTGAATGTTTCAGGTGTACTTTAAAAAGAATTTGTAGGGCCAGCCCCAGGGGCCTAGTGGTTAAGTTCAGTGTGCTCTGCTTCATCAGCTGGGGTTCGGTTCCCCGGTGTAGACCTACACCACTCGTCTATCAATGGCTATGCTTTGGCAGCGACCCACGTACAAAAAGAGGAAGATTGGCAGCGGATGTTAGCTCAGGGCAAATCTTCCTCAGCAAAAAAATTAAAAAACAAACAAACAAATAAATAAATAGACTTTTTATTCTACTGTTGTGAGTGGAGTGTTCTGTAAATGTCAAGTTGGTCTATTGTGTTGCTAAGTTTTCTATTCTTTGCTGATTTACAGTGTGTTTGTTCTACTGAATTCTGAGATGGTTCATGGCTATCTCCAACGATAATGGTCGATTTGCTTATTCTTCCTTCCAGTTCCATCTGTATTCATATATTATGACATTCTTTTATTAGGCGAATGCATATTTCAGGTTTTTATGTCCTCTTGAGGAATTATCACGTCTCTCTTTATCTTTGGAAATATTCTTCGTTCTACAATTTGGTACTTTTATAGCCTCTCCAAGTTTGTTTTGACTATTTTTTGAACAGCATACTTGTTCCATCCTTTTACTTTTAACCTACCTGTGTCTTTATATTTAAAGTAGATTTTTTTTTGATGAGGAAGGTTGTTGCTGAACGAACATCTGTGCCAGTCCTCCTCTATTTTGTACGTGGGACGCCACCATAGCACGGCTGGTGAGCGGTGTGTAGGTCTGCACCTGGGATCCGAAACCATGAACCCCGGGCCACTGAAGTGGAGCACGCGAACTTAACCACTATGCCACCAGGCCAGCCCCTAAAGTAGATTTTTAATGGCATAGAATTAGATATTGCTTTGTTTATCCAATCTGACAAGCTCTGCCTTTTAACTACAGTGTTTACATTTATGCACTTCTTGTAATTGTCAATATGATTATGTTTAAATCCACCATCTTGCTATTGGTTTACTGCTATTTGTTCCATCTGATTTTTTCCCCCTTTCTTGTCTTTTTTGTTGTTGTTAATTGACAATTTCTAAAAAATATCTTTTATGTCCCTTACTGGATCATTTAACTATATTGCTTTGTTTTAGCTTTTGGTGATTGTACTAGAGTTTACAACATATATCTTTAATGCATCACGGATGACTGTCAAATTATATTATACTACTTCACATATAGTGTAAGAAACTTAAGACAATAGACTTCTATGTACCCCTTCCATACTTTGGGCTATTATCATCATATATTTACTTCATATATCATAAACAACACAATACATTTTATTATTTTTTCTCCATTAGGTAGATAGTTCTCAGAGGACAAGAACATTGTCATATGCATCTTTCTCAAGCACTAGGCAACTGCCTGGTATATAGTGTGTTTTAAGTAAGTGTTGATTGAGTGAAGGAAGGAAGAAATAAATTTGTTGACTTCTACCTACAACCAAAAGGCTCTTCCTTTGCTTAGTCTTTAGGACACTGTCTCTCTGGCCTTCCTTCTTCACGTGGCTGTGTGTTTCTGGCTCAGTCTCCCCAGGGCCTCCTTCACGTCCTTGTTCTGCAGACTATAGATGAGGGGGTTGAGCATTGGGATGACCAGGGTGTAGAAGACAGAGACCACCTTGCCCTGCTCCATGGAGTCAACAGCTCCTGGCTGGGCATACATGACAAAGACAGTCCCAACAAAGAGAGTCACTGCAGTCATGTGAGAGCCGCAGGTGGAGAAGACCTTGTGTTTCCCACCTGCTGATTGCATCCTCAGGATGGTCACTGTGATGTAGCCATAGGACACAAGGACCACCAATGTCACACTCACAATGATGAGCCCACAGATGCCAAACATGATCAGCTTGTTGAGGGCTGTGTTGGCACAGGCCAGTTGGAGCAGGGGGGGCACGTCACAGAAGAAGTGGTCGATGTGGTTGGAGCTGCAGAACGGGAGGCTGAAGGTGAAGCTGGTCTGGACAATGGAGTTGAGGCAGCCTCCACAGTACGTGCCCAGCACCAGGCGGAAGCAAGCCGAGGGGCACATGGTGATGGGGTAGCGCAGGGGGCTGCAGATGGCCATGAAGCGGTCATAAGCCATGACACCCAGGAGGAAACCTTCAGTGGTTACCAGCAGGGAGAAGAAGAAGAGCTGGGCGGCACAGCCCTGAAAGGTGATGACCTTGGACGAGGAGAAGAAGTTGGCCAGGGCGTTAGGGGCGATGACCGATGAGTAGCACAGGTCCAGGAAGGAGAGGTTCTTGAGGAAGAAGTACATTGGGGAGTGCAGACGCGCATCCTGGGTGATGACCACGACCATGGTGAGGTTCCCCAGGACGGTCCCCAGGTACAGGGCCAGGAACACAGCAAAGAGCAGGGCCTGGGTCTCCAGGCTACCCTCAAACCCCTCCAGCACAAACTCCTGAAAAGGCGCCGCTGAGACGTTTCCATCTCCGTGGCGTGGCATGGCCCTTGGACCTCAGACCAGGAGAAGAAATTCTGCCCCCAGTGATGGTGGACTAGGTAAGTCAAGCTAAACTTCCCGCTAGAGACTGTTGGAAAAAATGAACAACAACGAAAACAAGACTGACTGAAGGTGTAAGAGAGTCAATGATTTAGTGAAGAATTGCTAAACAAAGCTCAAGATCAACAGAGCACCAGGGATTCCAGGACAGAGGGCCTCTCTTTTCCCTTGAGACATAGGCCAATTTTGAAGAGGAAGCTTGAGAGGCCAAGTGCTGAAGCAGTGAGTTTTTGCCGGTCTTGTGGAGCTAATGGTGACAGTACTTGGTTACTGGGGACCAGCAAGGATGTATCCATAGGTGTACGTTTTAACAAGGGGTAGGTATGCAGCTCAGCCTCTGACCATTTAAATCACTGAAATCATATTCAGGTGAGATCTGAGTGCTAGTGCCCTGGACATCTTGCAGAAATAAATATAACTGCTCAAGAGGAAGGTACATCATCCTAAACTTCAAGCTTTTTTTTCTATAAAAATTTTCGTAGACAGTGCCAGACACACAGATTAAAAATTGAGGAGTTAAAGCAATAGAAATTAAAACAACAGAAACAGTAGACAGTAGAAATATCTGCAGAGGCTTCAGATTTTGGAGTTAACGGACATAAACTTTAAAATAACTAGTGTTATTCTGTTTAAAGGATAAAAGATGAGATTAAGAATTTCAGCAGAGATGTGGAAATCATAAAAAGAATCATATGCAACATTTTTTAAAAAGTACATTGACTAAAGTTAGGAACTCAATAGGTGAGTTTAATAGCAGATTAGAAATAACTAAACAGAAAATTTGTGACCTAGAATACAGGTCAGTCATAAATATTAAGAGTGAAGCATGAAGAGACAAAAGGATGGAAAAATCAGAAATGAAGGTAAAAGATGAGATATACTGAAAGATTCGACACATGTATAGTATGAGTTCCTAAAAAAGAGGAGAGTTAATTAGGCTGAATCAGAATTTGAAGAGATAATGGCCAAGTATTATGTCAAACCAATGAAAGATAACAATCTACAGATTCGTGAACCCTACAGAATCAAAGCACGATGAAGCAAAGAATACCACACTTAGACACATCATAGTAAAATTATTTAAAACCAAAATAAAAAGAAAAATCTTAAAAGCAGCCTGAGAAAAAAGACCTAGTCCCTTCAAAGGGTCAGCTGCAGGAGTAAGATGGTCACCTGGCTTCTTATCAGACTAAAAAATAATAGAAGCCAGAGCAAATTATTGCCAACTAGAATTCTATTCCTACCAAAATGTCCTTCAAGACTAAAAGTAAATTCAACAATAATATTTAAAGACTTCAATACTCCATCTTCAGTAATGAATAGAACAATTAGACTAAGGATCAGCAAGGAAATAATAGATTTGAACAACATTATAAACCAAGTAGCCTTAACAGACATACAAAGAACACTATCCAACAACAGCAGACTACGTTCTTCTCAAATGCACATGGAGCATTTCCAGGATGGACCATATGTTAGTTCACAAAGCGAGTATCAGAATGTTTAAAAAGATTCAAATTATACTAAGTTCGTCAAACAAAATGGAGGGGAACAGCCTGGTTGCATAGTGGTTAAGGTGATGCACTCTGCTTTGGTGGCCCAGGGTTCGCTGGTTCAGATCCTGGGTGTGGACCTACACGCTGCTCATCAAGCCATGCTGTGGCAGCATCCCACATAGAAGAACATAGTTGTATATCTTAGTTGTACATCCCCAAATGTGTGTGAAACCTTTTTGTGTAAAACTGTTGAGAGAAACCAAAGTAGATTTCAATAACAGGGCAGGGATATGCCAGGTTCTTAAACTGGCAAACTCAATATTGCATAAATGTCAATGCTCCCCACACTGAATAGAGTCAATGAAATCTCAGTGGCTTGTATTTGTGGAATCTAAAATTTATATTGAAATGTGCACCAAGTATTTCCAAGACATTCTAGGGAAGAAAAACAAGGTGGGAAGATTTGTTCTACCAGATAGTGACATAGAAGACGTGGGGATGAAACAATGGTGGGGGCATCCAGAAAGAGAATCTTCCAATGGAACAGAAGAGAGAGCTGTCAATGGTGAGTTTATATAGACACCCAATTTACCCACAGGCAGCACAATGGAAAAGTGGGAAAATCTGGGACCACTGATGCTCGTGTGTGAAACAGCGAGATTTGGCTCTTACCTCACTCTGTACACAAAAGGCAACTACAGGTCGAGCATAGATCTAAATTTGAAAGCGAACCAGTGAAGATCCTGGTGGACAATGCAGACGATCTTCATGGCCTCGGTGCAGGGGAGGGCTTCTCAAATTTCCTAAACAGGGAGCCAAAAGTATTAAATATAAAGGAAATGCTGGGTGGGTAGAACTACGTGGAAATCGAGACACTCTCCAGAGTGTGAAAAGGCAAACCACAGCCTGGGAAAAGATACTTGTAATATGTACAGTGGATAAATGACTTGTCTGCAAAATGTTATCAATAATTCCAGGCAAACAAGAGAAAGACAACCTCAGCAGAAATACAGGCAAGACTCATAGAAGTGCTGCCGGGAAAAGAATAGCCAAATGGCCAACAACCATTGAAACTGGGCACAACCTTGCTGTTCATTGAGAAAAGGCAAATTCAAACGTTAATGAGATACGCAGCACACCCACTGAAATCGCTAAAACGAGCAGACGGCTTATAATCAGTGCTCTCAAGGACGGAAGCAACTAGAAGAGAATGTGAATTAGCACAAGAAGTTTGGCATTTTCTACCCAAGTTGAAGATACCTGGCCTGACCTATGACTTAACTTTCCCTCTCGAAGGTATTTACCCAACAGAAATGCACACACCTGTGCACAAGGGGACCTGTACAAGGCTGTCTCCCCCAGCATAATCATAACAGCTGCCAATGAGAAACAACACAAACCTACACTCCAGAAGAAGACACAGGTGAATTATGGTATATTTGTCGGGAGGAATGCTATACAGCAGTAAAAAGGAACAAACTACGGGTATGTGAAACACTATGGATGAATCTCAGGAGTGTAACACTGAGCAAAAGAAGGCAGACACGAAAGGACACGTGCCAGAGGATTCCACTTAGCTGAGGTTTGAAAGAGCCGGGGAAGCAACTGTAATGCTCAGGGATTCACACACACTCAGATGGGAAAACTATAAAGGCAGGTGTAGACATGATGACCTAAAACGTCAGGACAGTGCCTACCTTTCTGGGGACCAGAGGAATCCGTGGCTCACGGGGCATCCGAGTCTCTGGGACTTCCTGTCTCTTGGCCCGGATGGTGCTTGTGCAGGTGTTTGCTTCGTGATCACCTCCTGGCTGTTCTGTTCAATTCCGTGCACATCTCCGCGTGTGTGTTGTAGCCGAGGGAACAGGGATGGAGCACTTCACTGTCACCAGAGGCTACGGCACTGGAGAGAGGGGTCCACAGGAGCCTTGTCCCTTACTGACCCAGGGCATCTGCCACCACCCCTCCTTCCCAAATGGACCCAAACCACACAGAAAGGAAAACGTGTGCTTTATTTATTTCACAGGTACCCATCACCTGCTTTGTTAAGGGTGAGAGAGATGCCAGGAGGAGTCAGAAATGGCCCTGCCTCAAGTCACGTGGGTGAACGAGCAGCATCTAACATCCCGCTTCCACCCTCTGTAACAAGATTTTGCCCTCGGTGTTGGTAACCATAATCTTTCCTAATTCTTGTCGCATTTCTCTGACCACTTCTCTCATCTCCTTTGCAGGCCCCCCGTTCCCAGACCACCCTTAAATGACAGCGTCTCCTAAAGCTCATTTCCTAATTAAGTGGTTCTCAAATGTCAGCCCCCGTTGGAATACCTGGAGAGCCTTTCAAAACACGGATGGCTGGTCCCCACGTTCAGAGATTTTAAATCGGTGGGTCTGAGGGAAGGCCTGAGAATTTGCATTTCTGGGACGTCTCTCAGTGACGTTGATGATGCTGGTCCAAGGACCACACTTTGAGAACAGCTGCAAATTAAGCCTCTAGTTCACTTCTCTCTCACTCTCAAAACATGTGTTTCCAAATGACAATTGGTAATCCCACCAGAACCCCAAGTCATCATGTTCAAAGGTGTTTGTCCATGCCCTCGTGTCTGGGTTAAGGATACACTATCACCAGCCACCCTAAACCCAGTCCACTTCCTCCCCGTGACATCCAACCTGCACTGCTTCCTGCCAGTTCTTTGCATCCAACGTTCCTCCCTTCACCTCTCGTATCATCTCTGGTTCTTCTCACCTCGCACTTGAGCCATTGCCATGGTTTGCTAACGGGCTCCAGCCTGTTCACTCCTTGCTCTGTTTCCCGCACAGCCCTCCCCACATGGAGTCATAAAATCTCGAGTTCAGCTAACACTGCTCCCTAACGCACACGAGGTGACAGCTTTCCCATCATCTGAAGAATGCACAGAATGGAAGCCCCAGAAGGGGCTCCACTCCAAGCATGCCGGGCGACCACAGCCCAGCCTGGGAGAACCTCTGATTCTCTCATTCTGCCCACAATGTTTGTCTACCGCATCCACCCTGTGGGTGTGACCAGCTCTCCTGTCTCCCGCTGGGGTGCCCTCCATCACCCACGCTGAGGTCATTGCTTCCTCCTCTGTGCATCAGCAACCAGGTCATGCCCCTCTCATGGCACCTGTCCCGTCAAATTGCAGGTACCTGTTTCTGTGTCTGCAATCCTGCAGAACCATGAGGTCCTGGGGGCTGGACTCCGTCTACTTTATTTCTGCATTCCTGACACACCGCATGCCCCTCTGTAGCACATGTTCAGAAGTTGGTGGTACTGATCTGAGCCTGAGAAATGTATTTCAGGCGATGAAGGAGAGACTGGGGCCCCCTGTCCCTGTCATCTAAATGGACCTGCAGCCC
Organism: Equus caballus; assembly: GCF_041296265.1. NCBI lineage: Eukaryota > Metazoa > Chordata > Mammalia > Perissodactyla > Equidae > Equus > Equus caballus. The sequence continues at coordinate 25,775,969 of NC_091689.1, read as the reverse complement.
AGGGGCAGGGCTGGCCAGGGCAGGAGTGTGGTCACCACTTCCCCTGCTGACAGCAAGCCCTGAGTGCTTACTGTATATCACAGGCCTGCTGCCTCCCTTACACACATGGTCTCCTTCAACTCCTGGCAGCCCTGACAGGTGGCGGCCTTGACCTCACCTTTTCCAGGTGAGCGTCATAACTCTCCCAAGGGCACAGAGCCAAGACCTGTTCTCCCAGGGTTGCCCAGGCTCCTGACCCAGGTCTGTGCTGATGATAATCAGGTGGCACTGAGGACCCCAACCACCCCTCCCCATTCAGCTCTGGCTTCCTGTGCTGTGAAGTGAGAGTTGGGAGGGGGCACCTGGGGTCCCAGTGAGAGTCTGGCCGGGTGCTCCAGGTCCTGGCTGCAGGAAGCTCCTGGGTCTTGGTGCAAGCAGAGGAGAGGATGGTCTCAGCTCACCAGCTCCTCCACGTCTTGTTGCACCAGCCAGGCAGCATGTCAGGCTGCCGGCACCTTGAGGTCACTGCTGGGGATGATCTCTCCACCTGGCACAGCTGAGACTCGGGGCCTCAAATGGCCAATTAGGTGTACTTGTTTGTGTTCTGGCCTCTGCAGTGAGCTGGGACTCCTGGTGCTCCTAAGTCCCCTGTCGCCACCTTTTGTCTGATCCTCCCTCACCTGCAGGGCCAAGGACCAAAGCCCAGAAGTCCCCTGGGCCCACAGAAGAGACAAGAACAGAATCTAAGAGCAGACCCCATGGCCCTCAGTGGACTGTCCCCCAAGGGGTGGCAGGTGCGAACTCCTGGGTCCAAACCGTCCCATCAGCCCTCCCCACCTCTACCTTAAGTGAGCCGTTCTTCTGTGAGCTGAAATGATCTACTGGGAAGAAATCCCCCTCCGGATCCCTCTGCGCTGCTCTGGGTCCTCCCTCCAGCAGAGTCTGACCTTGTGTGGATCCCCCCAGGAGGGAGAGCAGACCACCCAAATGTATTCCTTTGCCTGGAGGAGGATCAGTGGAGGTGGAGTGAAATAATTGACAAGTATTGCTTTTCAAAATTATAAAACCAAAACATGTTTGAAAAATTCAAGCAATTAGAAAGCATTTGGAGCCAAGACTGAGGATGTGCCTCTGTTTACCCCAATCACTGTCCCCACCCCTGGTAGACTGGTGTCTCCACTTCCAAACCTGTTGGGGGAGGAAGCGGCTTGGGTGGGCTTGCGTATTTTGTCTAATTGTTTTTTTTCTTTCACGAAATATGATCACACTCTACACCAGGTCTGCAATTTTTAAAATTTTATTTATTTTTTTACGGAATACTGTGTAATGATTGTCTTTCAAAGCCAGACCATCCTCTTTCAATGTCTCCAGTGGACCATTGTATGGGGGGAATCATAACACATTCATTTAACACTATGTAAATGGATATTTAGGATTTCGCATTTTTTAACTTTTTATTATGGAAAGAACACTTAACACAAGATCCACCGCCTAACAAATTTTTAAGTGTGTGATATGTTACTGTTGATTATGGGTACAACGTTTCACAGCAGATCTCTAAAGCTTATTTATCTTTTTTGAGCAAACTTTCTGCCTGTTAGTTAAAAACTGGCCCCAGCCCCTGGTGACCACCATTCCACTGTTTGCTTCTATGAATTTGACTATTTTAGACCCCTCATATGTGGAACCATACAGTATTTGTCTTTCTGTGACTGGCTTATTTCACTTATAATGATGTCCTTAAGGTTCATCCATGTTTTCACATGTTGCAATATCTCCTTCTTTTTCAAGTCTGAATAGTATTCCATTGCATGAGGATACCACAGTTTCTTTGTCCATTCATCTGTCAAAGGACAGTTTGGTTGTTTCCACATCTTGGCTATTGTGAATAGTGCTGAAGTGATCAAGGGAGTGTAGATAACTCTCTGAGATACTGATTTCAATTCTTTTGTATAAATACCCAGAATTGGGATTGCTGGATGGTATGGAAGTTCTATTTTTAATTTTTTGAGAAACTTCCGTACTTTTCCCACAGATCAGCACCATTTTGCATTCCCACCAACAGTGTGCAAGTGTTCCAGTTTCTCTACATCCGCGCCAGCAGTCATTGTCTTTTGTTTTTTGGATAATAGTCACCCTGAGAGGTGTCAAGTGAGAGCTCATTGTGGTTTTGATTTGCGTTTCCCTGATGTTTAGGGACATTGAGCATTTTTTCATGTACTTATTGGCCATTTGGATGTCTGTTTTGAAGAAATGTGTGTTCAAGTCCTTTGCCCATATTTTAAATTGGGCTGTTAGTTTTTTAAAATTTTTGAGTTGTGGGAATTCTTATATATCTAGAGATTATCCATTATCAGATATATGGTTTGCAAATATTTTCTCCCATTCTGTTGTTGGCTTTTCACTCTGTGGAGGGTTTCCTTTGCTGTGCAGAAGATTTTCAGTTTGATATTGTCCTACTTGTTTATTTTTGTTTTTGTTGCCTATGCCAAGACCAATGCCATTAAGAGTTTCCCTTATGTTTTCTTCTAGGTGTTTTACAATTTCAGGTTTTATGTTTAAGTTTTTCATCTATTTTGAGTTGATTTTCATGAATGGTGTGAGATAAGGGTCCAAATTCATTCTTTTGCATGTGGATATCCAGTTTTCCCAACACAATTTGTTGCTGACACCAGCCTTCCCTCGTTGTGTGTTCTTGATGCCCTTGTTGAAGATCAACTGACCACATATGCAGAGATTTACTTCTGGGCTCTCTACTCTGTTCCATTAATCTATATGTCTGTCGCTATGCCACTCTCATACTGTTTTGATTATTGTAGCTTTGTAACATATTTGGAAACCACAAAGTGTGATAGTTCCAGCTTTGTTCTTCTTTTTAAGATTGATTTGGTTATTCATGGTCCTTTGTGATACCATATGAATTTTAGAATTGTTTTTTCTATTTCTGTAAAAAATGCCATCGAGATTTTCATAGAGATTGCATTGAATCTGTAGGTCACTTTAGGTAGTATGGACATTTTAACAATATTAAGTCTTTAGTGAAAACCATGTTAATGTTTCACTATTAAACCTGCTTTTTACTATAGGTTGGTGGTAGATATATTTTGTCAAGTGAGAACATTACTATGAAGTTTCATATAAATACTGCTTTCGTTGCATCATTTTAGTTTTGACATGTGGAGTTTTCAGTATCATTTAGTTTTACTTAAATTTTAATTGTCATTTCTTCTTTGATCTGTGAGTTTACTTACAAAGCTGTGTTTTAAATTTCCAGATACCTAAGTTTTTTTCAGTTTTATTTTTTAATAACATCTATTTAATTACATTTAAGTCTTAGCTCCTTCGTCATAAAATAATTGACCATGTATGTGTGGGTTTATTTCTGGGCTCTCTATTGTGTTCCATTGTGCCTGTTTTTAGGCCAATATCATACTGTTTTGATTACTGAACTTTGTAATTTAACATCAGAAAGTGTGATGGCTCCAACTTCATTATTCTTTCTCAAGACTGCCTTGGCTGTTCAGTCTTTTGTGGCTCCATACAAATTTAAGGAGTGTATTTTCTAGTTCTGTGGAAAATGCCACTGGAATTTTATTAGGGATTGCGTTGGCTCTGTAGATCACTTTGGGTGGTGTGGACATTTTAACAATATTAATTCTTCTAATCCATAAGCATAGACTATCTTTCCATTTATTTGTGTCTTCTTCAATTTATTTCATCAATGTCCTATAGTTTTCAGTGTATGGACCCTTCACCTCCTTGCTTAAATTTATTCCTAGCATTTTGTTCTTTTGATGCAATTGTAAATGGGATTATTTTCTTAATTTCCCTTTCTGATAGTCCATTATTAGTATATAGAAATGCAAGTGATTTTTGTTTATTGATTTTTTACCTGCAGCTGTGCTGAATTCATTTATTAGTTTTAACAGTTTTTTGATGGAGTATTAGGGTTTTCTATATATGATATCATATCATCTGCAGATAGAGGAAATTTCACTTCTTCCTTTCTGGTTTTGGATGCCTTTTATTTTTTTTCTTACCTAATTGCTCCAGCTGGGACTTCCAGCACTATGTTGAATAAAAATGGTGAGAGTAGGAACCCTCGTCTCATTCTTGATCCTAGAAGAAAAGCTTTCAGATTTTCTCTGTTGAGTATGATATTAGCTGTGGGCTTGTCATATATTGCCTTTATTATGGTGAGATATGTTCCTGCTATACCTAGTTTGTTGAGAGTTTTTATCATGAATGGATATTTAATATTGTCAAATTTTTTATGTATCTATTGAGATGATCATATAATTTTTATCCTTCATTTTGTTAATGTGGTGTATCACATTAATTGATTTGGAGATGTTGAACCATGCTTCCATTCCTGCAATAAATCCCACTTGATCATGGTGTATGATCCTTTTACTGTATTTTTTTTTTTAAAGATTTTATTGTTTTCCTTTTTCTCCCCAAAGCCTCCCAGTACATAGTTGTATATTCTTCATTGTGGGTCCTTCTAGTTGTGGCCTGTGGGATGCTGCCTCAGCGTGGTTTGATGAGCAGTGCCATGTCCGCGCCCAGGATTTGAACCAACGAAACACTGGGCCGCCTGCAGAGGAGCACACGAACTTAACCACTCGGCCATGGGGTCAGCGCCCTTTTACTGTATTTTTTAATTGGATTTGTTGAGGACTTTTGCATCTATGTTCATGAGAGATATTGGCCTGTAATTTTCTTTTCTTAGAATGTCCTTTTCTGGTTTGGGTATCAGGGTAATGCTGTCCTTGTAAAATGAGCTTGGAAGTGTTCCCTTCTCTCTATTTCTGGAAGAGTTTGAGAAGGATTGGTATTATTTCTTCTTTAAATTTTCGGCAGAATTCACCAAAAAGAATTTTTTTATTGGTAAGTCTAGCTAAAGGTTTATCCAAAGAGGAGTTCCAGTCTAAGATGGCAACATAGGAGGCTCCTGAACTCATCTCCTCTCATGGATACACTGATATATTTGGAGCAAATCTCTCTTAAAGAAATCCAGAAAAAACTAGCTGAGCAACTCCTACACATTGAGGGAATGAGAAAATGCCCACATCAAAATGGGTAGGAAAGACTGAGACACATTCTCACCATAAATCCCACCCTTGGCACTCTCTACAATCAGGAGAGAACTCACAATTTCCAGCTTCTCCCTGAGGAGCAAAGGGTTTGGATCCAACATCTAGCACCACAACTTTTAAAACTTCCACCTAAGGGATGGGTCCACAAAATGCCTATCTCTGAAAGCCAAGGGGGCTTGCATCCCCAAGACCTGCAAGGCTGTAGAAAACAAAGAATCGGTTCATCATGACCTCACAAAGACTCACTATGGCTGTCCCCCCAGGGCTCAGCAGAGAGGGAGAAGACAGAAACACCCACCTTTCAGTCTTTCCCTGAAAAAGACCTCTTTGCATATTTTAAGAGTTACTACCTGAAGGTCAGACTTCTAATTTAGCACACATTTGGGGGCTAACTGCGATCCTCTCCAGAGACTTGGGAAGCCAGCAGACACCATCTCCACATTCTCTTTCTAGCCTGCTCCAAATTGCTAGTATCTTCCTGGAAGAAGCTTGCACACATGTCTGGGACCCTGATTTTTGCATCTGCCACCCAAGGGACCCATCACTATATTGCTTTGTTCTACTGGCCAGCAGGGCTTGTGTTTGCAGGTCACACAAGACTGTAGCAAACAAAGAAACAGTTCTTAACCAGCTATCCCCTTAGGGATTAGTGCAGAAGGCAGACAAAAATGCCCGTCTCCCAGTCTTTCCCTGAAAAGGGTTTATTTGCATACTTTAAAAGCTTCTGCCTGAGAGTCTAGCTTCCTATAAACCTGCATCTACTGCTGACCTCGATCCTCCTCTTTGGGGAGGACAGGTCCCCTTTGTGACACTGACAGGCCTTGGTATACCCCCAACTACTAAGAGATACTAAGAACAAAGAAAGCAGCTTAGACAATCTCAAAAGTTTGAGAGACAACCAAGAATTTAGGCAAGTCTGAGTGATAAGTTTTATCTCCTACACAAGGCCACTCCATCAAGTCTGGGAGAGGTGGATATTTTATCTAACATGTGGAAACCAACACAGAGAGTCAAGGAAAAGGAAGAAACACATAAATATATTCTGAATAAAAGAACAACATAAAACTCCAAAGACAGACCTTAATAAAATGTAGATAAGTGATTATCTGATAAAAAGTTCAAAATAATGGTCATAAAGATGCTCACCAAGGTCAGGGAAACAAAATATGAACAAAGTCAGAATTTCAACAGTGATACAAAATCTAAAAAAGTATCAAACAGAAATCACAGGGCTGAAGAATATGATAACTGAACGGAAAAATTGAATAGAAGAAGTTTGACTATAGCCTAGATCAAGTGGAATAAAGGATCAGTGAACCTGAAGACAGGGCAGGAGAGTTCATCCAGTCAGAGGAGCAAAAAAAGAAGGAAAAGGAATGAAGATAGCTCAAGAGACATATGGGACACCATCATGCAGGCCAATATTTGCACTATAGGGGCCTCAAAAGGAGAAGAGAATGAGAAAAGGGACAGAAAGCTTATTCAAAGAAATAATGGCTGAAAACTTCTGTAACCTGGGGAAAGAAACAGACATCCAGATGCAGGAAGCCCAGAGATTCCTGACTAGGATGAATCCAAAGAGATCCACACAGAGACACATTATAATTAAATTGTCAAAAGTTAAAGACAAGGAGAGAATCTTCAAAGCAGCAAGAGAAAAATAATGTGTTACATCCAAGGGAACCCCCATAAGACTATCAGCAGATTTTTTAGCAGAAACTTTGCAGGCCAGAGGGGAGTGGCATAATACAGTCAGCCCTCTATATCTGTGGGTTTCTCATCTGTGGATTCAACCAACTGCAAATTGCATTTGGTTTATTGAATCAGCAGATGTAAAACCCATGGATATAGAGTACCAGCCCTGTTTATCGTACTACACCATTTTATATAAGGAACTTGAGCACCCATGGATTTTGGTATTTGTAGGGATTCCTGGAAGGAAGCCCCTGTGCATACCAAAGGACAGCTGTATCTTCACAGCGCTGAAGGAAAACACTGCCAAGCAAGACTACTCTACCCAGCAAAGTTGTCCTTCAGAAGTGAAGGAGAGAGAAAGAGTTTTCAATACCACAAAAGTTGAAAGAGTTCCTCACCACTGGACCTACCTTACAAGAAATGTTAGAGGGACTTCTTCAAGCTGAAACAAAAGGATGCTAATTCGTAACAGGAAAACATATGAAAGTATAAATCTTACGGGTAAAGGTACATATATAGTTAAATTCAGAATACTCTGATGCCTTAATGGTGGTGGCTAAATCACTTATAGATTTAGAGTGAAGGTTAAAAGACAAAAGTATTAAAATAAATATAACTACAAATAATTTGTTAATGGATACACAAGGATTGAAGATGCAAATTATGGTATCAAAAACATAAAATGTGGGGAAGAGAGATTTAAAATGTAGAGCTTTAGTATGCATTTGAAGTTAAGTTGTTATAAATTTAAAATATCTTATAAACATAAGATGTTTTATGTAAGCCTCATTGTAACCACAAAGCAAAAGCCTATAGTAGATACGCAAAAGATAAAGAGAAAGGAATCTAAGTATAACACTACAGAAAATTATCACATCACAAAGGAAGAGATCGAGAGAAGAAGAAAGGAACGCAGGAATTATAAACAGCTGGAAAACAACTAACAAAATCACAATATTAAGGCCATACCTTTAAATAATTAGTTTAAATGTAAATGGACTAAATTCTTCAATCAAAGGACATAGAGTGGCTGAATGGATAAAACAATAAGACTCTTTACTCTATACTTCCTGCGAAGCACTCATTCATCTTTGAGGACACATGCCCTGACAGTGAATGGATGACAGACGTTCATGTGAATGGAAACTGAAAGAAAGTGGTGATAGTTATACTCATTACTGCCAAATAGGCTTTAAGCCAAAGACTGTTGTAAGAGACAAAGAAGGTCATTATATAGTGATAAAGTGGTCAATCCAACAAGAGGATATAACATTTAAAAGTATTTAAGCATAAAACGTAGAAGCACCTGAGTACATAGAGCAAATATTTGCAGACCTGAAGAGAGAAATAGACAGCAATACGATAATAGTAGGGGATGTCAATACCCCACTTCCAACAATGGATTGATCATCCAGACAGAAAACCAATAAGGAGACATTGAACTTAAACTACACATTAGGTCTGATGGACTTAGACACTTATAGAACGTTCCATCCAACAGCAGCAGAACACATTTTTCTCAAGCACACGTGGAACATTCTCCAGGATAGATCACATGTTATGGGACAAACAAGTCTTCATAAATTTAAGAAGATTGAAATCATATCAAGCATCTATTCTGGCCACAATGATTTAAAACTAGAAATTAATTACAAGAAGTAAACTAGGTAATTCACAAATATATGGAGATTAATGACATGCTACTGAACAACCTATGGTTCAAAGAAGAAATCAAAAAATAAGTAAAAAATATATTGAGACAAATGAAAATGGAAATACGACATACTAAAACTTATGGGATGCAGCAAATGCAGTTTTAAGAAGGAATTTCATAGCAATAAACACCTACATCAAGAAACAAGAAAGACCTCAAATAAACAACCTAACTGTACTCCTCAAGGGACTAGAAAAAGAACAAACTGAGTCCAAAGTTAGTAGAAAATTTTATTATGTTACTGCTTTCCAGATAATTTATGATTTCCCTATTGATTTTCCCCTCTGACCCAAGGCATATCTAGAAATATGTTTCTTAGTCTCCAAAAGTTAGGATTTTTTTGGGTCTCTTGTAATAAATATTTTTAATTTTATTGTATATGACCAAAGAACCTGGAGTAAAAATTATTGTCTTTTAAGCTGATTAAGATTTCAATTTATGGTCAAGCCATGATCTACTTTTGGAACATTCTATGAACAAACAAACAAGAGAAATCCAATATATTTTATTCAAAGCATCTAAGGTTTCTCTTTCTAAAAATACCTAGTGGTTTCTTGAAGCGATCCGTGATTATATTTGCCCTTGCCTATACTTTTGACTGCTAGATCTGTCCAATTCTGTAAGAATTCTCTCCTAACTTTTCTAACACCTTTATGTATTTAAATCCATTTTTAGTGTGCACGAATTTGTGCTGTTATATCATGTGCATGACTTTACCATTTTATTTCTTAACTAGCTCTTTATGCCGGTTGGAACCTTGATCTTTAACTTTGACCTTGTCAGCCATTAATAGCCCCTCTTCTGCTTTTTCTATGCGTTTGGCTGCAGCTCTTTGCTCATAACAATATTTTCAACAATTCTCTATCATTTTAATTATGTTTCTTATGCCTTCATATATAGGTGGCTTCCCCCCAGTACAATATCTTTCTTTTAATAGAGAATTAAGTGTATTTACTTTTGTGTGATGGCTTTGCATCGTTCTCTCTTAATATTATTAATAACACATTGGAATACTCTACGGCAATGAAAAGTGAACAATCTATCGCTACAAGCAACAACATAGATGAATATCAAAGTATAATAATGAACGAAGGAGGGCAGACATAAAGAATGCCTACTATGTAATTCCTCTGATACAAATTCAAGAACAGAAAAGTAATCTTCAGCATTAAAGGTTAAGATAGTGATTACCTTTGGAGATAAAAAAAGGAGGATAGAGGGTTTCTGAACTGTGGTAGTGTTCTTTTTCTTTGCTAGGGAGTGATTTACATGGGTGTGTTCACTTTTTAAGAATTCACTGAGTTGTATACTTTAGATCTTATTCAGCTTTCTGTAAAAATGATATATGTAAAAAATGTTTACTATTTTTTTCTGATCTATGAACACAATCATATTGTCTGCAAATTATAGCTTGACATTTTCTGAGTCCTGTTTCTTCTAACACTAGGCCTTTAATTTACATTTTTATTGAGTTTTTGTGTCACTGTGCTTGTAACTCCAACACAATATTAAGGCGTGTGATAGAGGCTATTGCATCCTCGTTTAATTTCTAATTTTAGAGGAAATTCTTTCAACATTTTATCATTTAAGTATATTTGCTGTAAGTTTTTAGAAGGTCTCCTCAATGAGGTTATGGATGTTTCCTTCTTTTCCTAGTTTGCTAAGAGTTTTTGTAAGAAATGGGAAGCTGAATTTCATCAAATGCTGGTATTGTGTGTATATTCTCCTTCACTCTATTCGTGAGATAAGTTACATAAATTCATTTTTAAGTGTTTAATAAACATTGCATTTCTGAATTATACACAAGTTGGTTGTAATGAATTACATCTATCTGTCTGTCTACCTACCCATCTATCTATCTATCTATCTATCTGTCTATCTATCTATCTATCTAAGTATCTATCTACCCATCTATCTATCTATCTAAGTATCTATCTATCTATCTACCTATCTATCTATCTATCTATCTATCTATCTATCTATCTATCTATCTAAGTAGCTATCTATCTATCTACCTATCTATCTATCTATCTACAGTCAGCCTTTTGTTTTAAGGGGTTTTTTTTGTTTGTTTGTAAAAAGTTTCATCAATATTTATTGGTGAGGAGGGCCTGTAATTCTTTAATGTCCTTGTAAAATTCAAGAATCAAAATTATGCTGGCCTTCTCAAATGAGTTCATCAATGTTCCCTCTATTTCTATTTTCAAGAATGGCGTGGTCATGCTTCTTTTATGTTTGGAAAAATCACAGACAGAGTTTCTCTGTCTAGAATTTTTTTGTGTGGTAAGTTTGTAATTTCAGATTCAATATCTTTATATATAATCATTCAGCTTTTTAATTTCATTTTATGTTGGCTTTGGTAAGGTTGCATTACTATATAAATATTTGTCCTTTGCATCTAAATTTTCAGTTGGCTTAAAGTTGTTCATAATGTCCCCTTGCCATCTTTTTAAAGTGTGTGGGCTCTGTGTGATGTCCCTGTTTCATTCCTGATATTGATTATTGATGCCTTTCTTTTTTTTTTTTTATCCATCTCACCATGTGTTTTTACACTTTCATTAGCCTTTATAAAGAACAAACTTTTAACTTGGTTGACCTCTATATTGAGTGTTTATTTCCTGTTTCATTCACTTTTGCTCTTATCATTATTTCTTCCCTTCTACTTTCTTTGGGTTAAATTTGATCTTCTACCAATGTCTTGAAATGGCTCCCATTGAAAATACAATTCTCTGTCTTATGAAGATAAGACCTTTTTCTCTGCCTGCCTTTAGGTTTTCCATTTGAATCTGGTTTTCATAATCTTTTTCTTTTTTTTGAGGAAGATTAGCCCTGAGCTAACCACTGCCAGTCCTCCTCTTTTTGCTGAGGAAGACTGGCCCTGAGCTAACATCCGTGCCCATCTTCCTCTACTTTATATGTGGGACACTTACCACAGCATGGCTTTTGCCAAGCGGTGCCATGTCTGCACCTGCGACTCGAACCAGCAAACCCTGGGCCACTGAGAAGCAGAACATGCTCACTTAACCGCTGAGCCACCAGGCCAGCCCCTGGTTTTCATAATCTTAACTGTTACATGCCTAGCTGTAGTTTTTTTAAAAATAAATATCCTACTTGAGGTTTCATCAGTTTTGGAAAACTTATCTATTACGTATTCAAATATTAGTCTCAGCTCATTGCCTCACTTCTTCATTTGAAGACTCCAATTATATATATGCTAAAAAATGTTATTACCATATCTTCAATGTCTCTTACTACTTTTTAAGTAATTTTAATTTTTTTCTTTTTATGCATAACTATGGATATTTTCTTTTGATCTATATTCCAGTTTACTAATTCTCTCTCCAACTATATCTACTCCATTGTTAAACTCATTTGTTGAGTTCTTAATTGCAGTTATTTATTTTTAATTCATATTTGTAATTCCTTGAACACACTTTTAATTCTCTGAACATATAATCGTACTTATTTTAAAGTCCATACCTGAGATCTCCTGTGGCTCTGTTTCTAATGTCTGCTTTTTCTCTTTGTTTTCTCTCTTGTTTTCCTGAATGGCTGTTACTTTTGGTTACACGTCAAATGCACATTTTTAAATGCAGGAACGATTTGAATGTCTAGATCATGGTAAGACTCCCCTGAGAGAGTTTACTTTGCTTCTAGTCAGCAGCCAGACCAGCAAACCTGACCACATTAATTCAATCAGAAACTAAGAAGATTTGGATCTGGGAGATAGTGTGAAAGCTGATTGACTTTCATTTTACTGCTACTTCCAGGATATTGCCCTTCAACCCCCCTCCTCTTAGGTGCCAGTTGTTGCCCTCTTGGCCCCAGGAGTCTGCTGGGTAAATCCTCTGCATCTCAGCATCAACTTTAGTTTTGGCAACTGCCTCAAGGGAAAAGCCCCAGCAAATTTAATCTCACCTGTCTCGGCTTCACTTATATTTCAATCATGGCCCCCAAAACCTTCCTGCCCTAGTTGCTGTCTAGGGCTCTCAGAACATTTAAAAATATCTTAAAATATTTCATATTTAAGAAAAAGGGTTTGTTGGAAATACTTTTTTTCCATTGCTGGAACAGAATTCCTGTTGTATCATTTTCTATGCTTTTCTTTTTGGACCTCCTGTGTCATTACGTTTTAGATGTATCTTATGTGTAAAGCATCCAACAAAGTGGGCTTTTTTTCTTGCCACTCTCAGAGACATTTTCTCTCAAAAGTTTAACTCATTACATTTATCTTTGTGTGATTTTTGATGTGTTTATACTTATAACTCATATATCTTCTTGTACTTTATGTTGGCCATTTTTCTTACCCTTTTTCTCACTAATTTTTGTACAAATGATTGATACTTTTGTCCCACTTTTTACTCTCAGTATTTGGAAATCACACATTTATTTCTATTCTTCTAGTGGCCACTCTTACCTTTTTAATACATATGTTAAGCTTATATTGATGTTTAGAGTTAGAATTAGAATCTCCTTTCCTGAAGAAACCAAGAACGTTAGCATGCTCTTCCCCTTAACACGCTGCTCTAATGTTAACATCATTTAGCATTTTAAAACCAAATTTTGTTTAAAAAATGAACATTGTATTACATCCTGTATCAAAAGTCATGAGGCTTAAAAATGCATTTTACTTTTTTATTTTTCACCATGCTTTCTTGTATAAGTTGTCTTTCTTATTTTTTGAACCATTGATTTTGCTGGAGTACGTCACATACAACTGTCTCATTGTTTTTAATAAACGAGATGTGCCAGCTGTGTGGGATCTGTCGCTGCGTATACAGGGCTTATCACTCTGGCTCCAAAGCCCACAAATAGCACTTTTAACCTGTGGACAAAGGCCCTGATAGGCACCCTAGGAAAATTGAGGGGAGATTGGTTGGTCTAGATGGGCTCAAAGTAGTTTCCAGGTTAATTACCTGCCAAATGCCCTAGAGTCTCTTTCTGCTTCTTGCGTCTGTTGATGTAATGCCAACTATGCCTGCCTCCGCAGCAGTCTCCTCCTGCATATTTTGGGGGTTTGATTTACACTGTATTGGTTACTCTACAGATGTTTTCCTTCCTGAAGTATTCTTTAAAATGTCTTCTCATTGGTGACATTATTTCCAATGTTCCAAATTATTATAGAGTCATCACATTTCAGAAACTGTCTTTTCTATCATTTAATAAGATCTGGGGTGGATTAGAGAAAAGACAAATGTGCCTATTCTGCCATCGTGATCCATTACAGCTTTAATTTGTATAATAATGTAATAAGTGACAGCCAAATATTTGGATTTTTTATTAAAAATTTTAAATTAATTAATCTTGTTCAATAAAGAAGAGGTTCAAAAAGATTCAAAGGATAAAAAAGAGATTTTAAAATTTTTGAACATGAGTATTAGGATATCCTTTGAACATATAGGATATATATATATTTGAATATATTCAAAAGATATGCTACTACTCATGTGTTTAGATACTATGTTCAAATACATATTCAAAATAATAATTACTTAATTTTTAATTAATTATAATAAATTAATGAATTATAAATTAATAATCAACCTATTCTTCTACTATGCTGTGCAGCTAAAATGCATTCACATGCTTATTTAAATACATTCTAACAACACTGAGTCAAATATTAACAGTGCTTAGCAATATTTAATGTCTTTCTAGAGAGCTCACTGCTAGTGATTGAACTGACACTCAAGCCTGAATACAAATCCAGCACTGATTCTACATGAAATCCGCCCTTTTCTGTTTGCCCTCAATCCTGGCCTTATGAGAAGTGAGTTAGTCCTCACATTGGACTGCTTGCTAGTAATACCAGACCTTGTTTTTTCCCAACCCTGAAGTAACATTCTCCCCCGGGCTCTGCCTTCAGACTAACTCTGCTGCTAACAGTCTTGAAACTCTTGCCTCATTAAAGAGTTTCTAATGAGCTAACCAAACACGGATGGAGTTTGGCCAAGAAAAGGCCCTCGGAGAATGTGGACTCTGAGACAGCGAGGATAGGGAGGTAAATCCCTGGAGAACACAGCCTCCATGATTCTGGGATCCTAATGAGCCAGGCTTGGCTCACAACCAGCTCCCAGTGATCAAACTGCATATTGTAATGAGCGTGGGCTTTTGACCCCAGCCTCTAGTGGGCCAGCTTGGCAAGCTGAATCTTCTAGGGTATTCAACATAGCCACCTGCTCTTGATGGAGACTGAAAATCCCAGATACTAACTTTATTAGCTTCCCTTGCAGCTGGGAGTGCGTATATTTAATGCAGTTGTGACCAATGAGGCATAAAAGGGAATGATCTGGAAAACAGTTTACTCATGAGCAAAGGGTATAGGAGGCCAAGGTATACTCTGCAGAAAAGATTAATAGTTCTCCCCCAAAATGCATTTCCTTTTATTGTATTGTAATAGGATACCTATTATTAGCAGTTTACCTGATCACCCAGAATGAAGACAATAACTTTCATCCTCTCTTGCAATGGGTGTGGCCATATAACTGAGTTTTGATTAATGTAACGCAGCAGCAAATTTACTAAAGAAAAATGACTGAAACTGGGTAAGAACAGCAAAGTCTATGGCATTTTGAGTTGGGCTTCTCTCATCCACCTCTTGCTGCCTCCATGGACTAGTGGCCTTGAAAAGCAGCCTTGCAGACAGCAGAAGAGGAAGACTGGCTTACAGTTCCCCAAGAATCATCCCAACAGCACTGTCAGTATTTGACCTGACCTGGAAAAGCCACATATATGTTGTAGCTATTTGATCTGACCCAGAGCTCGGTTGAGCCCCAAAGAATTGTTGAAGAGTCAGTGTCAATTGTTTAACGTTGCAGCTTCCTAATGCTGCGATATCAGCATTATTGGGACAAAGAAGAGCTCAGTCAAAATGTAAAAGGAATATCTGGGGAACAGATGACCCTAAGAGGGTCGAGGAAAACTCTTTCTTCTGGTGCAGACTGGTAGAAGCCAACAGGTCTGAAGAGATCTCTTGTGGCACAGAGAACAGGTGTGTGGACTGGAGAGGAAGGAGAAATCCTCAGGGATCTGGAGTCCTAGATGCTTTGATAGAAAATGTGAAGAGATCACCCACAGTTTCTAAAGGAGGTGGCTCAGATTTCAGATCCCTGAGATTTCACCACTGCTGACCCCTGACACGGCCAAAGGAAAAGTCATGATACCACCCTCAAAATATTTGAAGCTCGTCATGAAGTGGATGAAACTAATACTGCCACAAAGACCATACCTAGCCCAACTACAGCCAGACTGACTCAGTGTTCATTCTATCACAGAGAAAATTACACTTCTGTACATCACGAACTGCCAAAAAACGAAAATATAGAGAATCTTAGCAGCAGCCTGAGGAAAAAAAGATACATTACAAAAACTGGAGTAATAGCAAAAATACATCTGACTTTTCCTCATAAGCAACGGAACTAGAAGACAATGGAACAGCATCTTTAAGTAATTGAAAGGAGAACACTGTCAATGTAGAATTTTATATCCAGCAAAAATATTCTTCAAAATGAATGCAAAAATAAAGACATTCTCAGGCAGAGAGAAGCTGAGATGGTTTGGAGCCTGCGGACCTGCACTATGAGAAATTCTAAAAGAAGGTCTCCCAGCAGAAAGAAAATGATGTGAGATAGAACCCGACATCCTCAGTGAAGGAATAAACAGGACCCGTAAGGGTAGGAGTGAACATATGGGCAACTACAAAAGGACATTTGTAGAAAATAGAAGATAACAAGAGCAAGAAGTTCAGGAGGGCAGTGAATGGAGTTAGACAAATGTAACACTCATAAACTGTTATAGTGTAATATTAATTGACGATAGGCTGTACCATGTTAAAGATGCACATGTCAATTTCTGGAACAATTCCTGAAACTAACCATATTACTTTCCATTGCTGCTGTGACAAATTAACACAAGCTTAGTGGCTCGAAGTAACACAAAACTATTATCTTACAATTCTGAAAGTCAGAAGTCCAAAGCAGATCTGATGGAGCTAAAATCAAGGTGTAAGAATGCTGCACATATTCTTGAGGCTCCACGATGGAATCAATTCCTTGCTTTTTCATACTTCTAGAGGCCACTAGCAGTCCTTGGCTCATGGCTGTATCACTCCGACCTATGCCTCCATTGTCACATCTCCTTCTCTGACTCTTTTTCCCCCCTCTTCCATCTTTAAGGACTCTTGTGATTACATTAGACCCACCCTGATAATCTAGGATAATCTATCTAAAGATCCTTATCTTAATCAGATCTGCAAAGTCCTTTGCAATGTAGTAACATTCATAGATTTCAGGAACTAGGATGTGGACATCATCGAGGGGCTCTTATTCTGTCTACTACACTAATCAAAGAAGTATAGCTAAAATATCAATATGGAATATAAAATGAAATATTAAAAATGCATAATTTAACCAAAAGAGGAGAAGAAAAGAGAAATAGAGAAACAAAGAACAAAGGAAATAGACAGAAAACAGATGCTACTATGGGAGACCTAAAACAAAACATGTCATTAATTATATCAAGTGTAAATGGAAAAAATGCTCTAAACAAAAGACCGAGAGTTGCCTTTATTTTTAAAAAGCATGCTCAATTTTAAAACCAGTAACATTGCTTTAAAAAGGCAGATTGTTTTGAAAGTGCTGTTCGCTCGGCTTCGCTGTGCTTGTCCAAGAATTCCAACAAGCCTGACTCCTTTCCTTAGTGGTTTCCTGAGCTCTGGCAGCAAGGAGTAAGCATCTTTCTCCTCAAATAAATATCCACTGCAGAGGCTGAAGAGGATTAAACAAGCATTTTTCATTGCCCAGGAAGAAGACGGAATGTAGGCCAAGTAAAGTAGAAGCTTTCTCCAAAAATCATTAACTGTAAAATTCTCAGCCCAACACAGTTTGGACAGTCAAAACAATTTTCATCCTATAATTAACTCCCAAACTCAAAGACTCCTGAGCCTAATGTAACCTATGTGGTTAGGATTAGCATCACGTTGCTTAGAAAGAAAGCTGTTCCAACAGGATTCTCTCTGCTTCTAAGTCCCAGGAACCCAACGACCTTTAAAGTTGGTAGAAAGCATTTCGAAGTGAACTCTCCCAGTTACTGTGTGGTGCTTACCCACGTTTTTGTCAGCAGAGCATGCTCTACCTTTCTGAAAACGTGTGCTCCCATGACTCCATGTGGTTGGAATGGATGCTGCCACCTTCTTGCATATTCTGAATCTTAGTTGCTCTTGTTTTGTTGGGAGAAGTCACCCAACAGAAGGTGAGACAATTCAAGGTCTTCCCCAAGATTTCTTACAGCTGACTGGAGTAGCAACTCAGAACCACCCCCCCAAAGAGGTGAAATAGGAGACGCGAAGCCCGGAAACAGTCAGCGTCTGTCTGCTGCTGTGCAGAGAAGGACTATCTGGACCAAAAAGGTCAATGGGCAGAGGAAAACAGACAAAGAAGGGAAAGCCCTGGGGCCCAGAACCCCTGAGACCAGCCGATCATCTGTTCTCCTGTCCCTCTGCAAATTATCCAGCAAATTTCCATTTTTCACTGTCTTCATGGTGGTTGAACTCCCAGCCTTTCCAAGACAGAATTTGGAAGTGGGAGAGTCTTCTCAAGCACCACGAGGTTCTCTCCACCAGAGGTGGTTCTTCTCCAAGGAATTTGCAGTTATTCGGATTAGAGCTGAAGGCCTCGAGCTGTGATTCACCTTTTGGATGAAATGTGAACTTTCCAGCTTCTGAGCTCATAATCAACAATGACGTTGCTGTCGTTTGCAGCAGGATTTCTAGATGTGGCAAAGATTGTTATATGATTAAGGCAATTTAAAACAGTGGAAGAAATATATACATTTTTACCGAATCAGTGACAAGTATTCTTGAAGATGTCTGGAATTGTAACAATATTATTATGCCAACAAATTTGACAACTTAGATGAAAAGTCTACATACTTTAAAAATCCACCTTATCAAAAGTGGTATAAGGCACAATAAAAAACCTTAATAGCCATACTTTGATTAAATAAATGGAATTCATAAACAAAATCTTCCTACAAAGTAAAT
The DNA here is from genome assembly GCF_041296265.1 of Equus caballus. Lineage (NCBI taxonomy): Eukaryota > Metazoa > Chordata > Mammalia > Perissodactyla > Equidae > Equus > Equus caballus. The sequence continues at coordinate 25,757,443 of NC_091689.1, read as the reverse complement.
TCCAGGCTCATATGGTTTCATAGAAATTGCTATCAAAAATTTAATGAAAAATAATACCAATCTTACAGAAACTCTGTCAGAAAACTTGTTGAAACTAGTAAAAACCTCCTGCTACCAAAACATAAAGAAGATGTTACAAGAAAAGAAGATGATGGACCAATCCCTTATTAACGTAGTCACAAACTCTCTAAAAATATTAGGAAAAGAAAATCCAGAAATATAAAAAGGGTATGACATGAGCCAATAGAGTATTCCATGAATTCAAGATCGGAGAACATTCATAAATTCATTGCTGTAATTCACCGTATTAACAGAATAAAAGAAAAAAACATGACCGCCTCAATAAATGCAGAAAAAAAACCTTTGACAAAAAATCAACACCCATTCAAAGTTCACTGCCTCAGGAAGCAGGAATAGAATGGAAGAAAACTTCCTCAGGCTGCAAACGGCATCTCCAAACTTGCGGCTAATATCGCGCATCACGGTGAAAAACGAAATGTTTCGCCTGAGATCAGGAACGCGGCAAAGAGGTCTGCTTTCACTCCTTTTATTTAACGTTGTGCTGGAGGTCTCAGCAAGGGCAAGGAGGATAAGAAATAAAAGACAGAGATTGGACAAAAAAAGAATTAAAATGTTTATTCACAAATAACATGATTTTTTTAATATAAAATACTCAGGAATCTACAATCCAGCTACTCAATCTAATAAGTGAAGTTGGTTAGGCAAAGGACATAACTTATACAAAACCAGCTGTTATCTATATACTAGCAACAATAACAGGAAAAGAAAAAAAATTAACAGTCATTTATTATAGTATGAATAAAAAATAAGGAATAAATTTAATAAAAGACATGCAAGATGTCTGCACTAAAAACTGTGAAATCTTGATAGGAAAATCAAAGTAGTCCCAAGTAACTGGAGAAATCTCTCACGTCCCTACTGCCCAAATGTCAGTTCCTCTAAATGATCCCAGAAGGAAACATCAAGACATAAAAATCAATGTAGAGTAAATGAAGCATAAATAAGTGGATAAACATTAATTATTATTAGCAGTATAAACTATAAGAGAAATGACATGTGAACTTTAAGATTTATGCGGAATTTTGCAAAAAAATTTTTATAAGGGGCTAGGTAAATCTGCCCAGGTTGGACAGCATACAAAGCTGCCCTCATCCTTATAAAATGTCCCTCTATATTTCTTGACTTGCTTCTTGCTTTAAAGTGTCCTCACCTGATATTAGTGTAGCTACACAAGATTTCTTTTGGCTATCTTTATATGACCCAGATTTTTCCCTAAGTCCTGCTTTCACCTTTTCTATGTCCTTAGATTTATGGCATGTCCGTTGTAAAAAGCAGATAGGGTTTTTATTTAGTCAATCTGATAATTTTAGTCTTTTAAATAGAATATTGAACCCATTAAAATTTAATTAAACGATATTGTTTTTGTTTTAAAAGATTGGGATGTCCTCTGCTCAGTTTCTTAGCAGTAATGAAATCTCACTCTGCATGCAGCATCCACTGAGGCCACTCGACGTCATCCCCATGGTACTTGGGAGCGGGCAAGGAAAACTGATGCAGCTTTGAAGCTCATTCTGCCTGCTGTGTTGAGAGTAACGAAAGTCCTTTGTCTCGGATCCCAGAGCCTCGTATCTTCTGCCAGCAACTATGAAACTACGGCAGAGCTAACTGTTAGTTCACAAGTAGGCCAAAGCTCAGACCCTTCACAGTTCTTGACATATACAGATGGCCAAGAAGCACATGAAAAGATGCTCGGCATTATCAGTAATTAGAGAAATTCAAATTAAAACCACAATAAAATACCCTGCACATTCACTAGAATGACTAATATTTAAAAGAATGGCATTACTAAATCTAGGCGAGGATGCAGAGCAACTAGAACCCCTGTACACTGCTGGGGAGAATGTGAAATGCACAGCCACTGTGAAAAATTGTCAGTTTCTTACACAACTCAAAATGCATTTTCTATATAACCCAGCAATTGCACACCTTACGTACTTATCCAACAGAAATAAGAAAACCTCTGTATACACAAAGATATATATAAAATTCGTAAAGCTTTATTGATAATAGCCAAAATATAGAAACAACCCAAATGCCAGTCAACAGTTAAGTAGATTAAAATATATGGTATATCCATAAGATGGGATACTATGCAGCAATAAAAAGGAACAAATTAGTTACGCACCCAACAATATGGACAAACCTCAAAGACAGGTTGAGCAAAAGAAGCCACGCTGCATGATTCCACTTACATAAAATTCTAGAAAAGCAAATCTAGTCTCTAGGGGCCAAAAGCCGATCAATAGTTTCCTGAGCCAGTAGGTGGGGGTCATTTGCAGCAAATGGACATAAAGGGGATTTTGGGGATGATGGAATGTTCTATTTTGATTGTGGTAATGTTACAAAAGTATATGCATTTGAGAAACTTTATGAAACTTTACATTTAACATGAATGTATTTTAATAAATTATAGTCAATAAATTTTATCTAAAAGAACATTCCAGTAAGAAATCTATAGCAAACATGATACTTGGTAAAATGTTAAAAGCTCCTTTCCCCCAAAGACACACACACAAAATCACCCTAGGTTAATTTCTTTTTATTTCCATTGTTCCAGGATCACTTGTTGAAAAGCCTATCCTTTCCTCATCAAGTTGTCTTGGCACTTTTATCAAAAACCAATTTCCCATTTATATGTGGCCAATTCCTGGGTTGTAAGATATTCTCTTCCGTTGGACTGTGTGTCTGCCTTTATGCCAATCTCACAGTGACTTGATTCCTGTAACTTTAGAGCAGGTGTTGAAATCAGGTCATAGACATCCTCTAATTTTGTTTTCCTTTTCAAAAATGGTTTTTGAGTCTTCTTGGAACTTTCCTTTTCTATACAAATCTTAGAGTAAGTTTTCAAGTTCTAAAACCTGCTGGGATTTTAGTTGCAAATGTATTGAATCTATTTTAAAAATTGGGGGAAACTCACTATCTTCACAATATTGAAAATTTTAATCCATGAACATGGCATATCTCTCTATATAATTCTAGGTCTTAGTTATTTTCTTTCAGCAATATGTTGTAGTATCTAGTGTGTCTTTTTGTGTGTGTGTGGTGAGGAAGATCGGCCCTGAGCTAACATCTGTTACCAATCCTCCTCTTTTTGCTTGAGGAAGACTGTCACTGAGCTAACATCTGTGGAAATCTTCCACTACCTTGTATGTGGAATGCCGCCACAGCATGGCCTGATGAGCAGTGTGTAGGTCTGCACCCGGGATCTGAACCTGCAAACCCCAGGTTGCTGAAGTGGAGAGTGCGAACCCAACCACTACATCACCAGGCCAGTCCCTTTAGTGTGCCTCTTAGCAATATTTTTCACTCTTCAGGATGAGGATTGACAAAGAGTCAGGGTCTTTTGGCCCAACCACTGGTTGAGGCCCCAAAGCCGTATGCATATGTGTGGGTGAAATGGCCGGAGGGTGGAGAAGAAACCTTTCTGAGGCTCCTTAACCTGGGAGCCCAATGCACTGGATATGGAGCTGTGTTGGAAGGCTGATGGAATTAAAGTGAAAGTTTGAATGAAACTTGGAACGTTTGAAAGGACTTTGTTGAACTGACTGAGTCTCCTTTAGCTAAATGGATTATTGGGGTAGATAGATCTGACTGGAGAACACTTCCTCTCCCTAGTTTTATAAAACAGAAGGCATGTAAATTCACCCTTCAGTCAGCAGTAATTGGACATACTACGTGGGAACCCACAGAATTGCCTGAGCCCGCGCAGGTTGTTAATTTGAAACAGTATAGGATACCTGGTGGACAAAAAGAGATTACCACTTTAATTAACAACATGTGAGAAGCTGGAATGCTTGTACACAGGTTCTCTTTATGATGGCCCCGTGTGGCCCGTATGAAAGGCGATGGCTCATGGAGACTAACAGTAGACTATAATGATGATCAACACTCAGCTTGAATAAAGTAGAACCACCAACAGCATCAGCAGTTCTGACTATGGTTTCCACAGTGCAAAAGCTCCCGCAAGCTAAAGGAGCCTGTACTCAGGGATGGGTCTTGCAAAGGCTTTTTCCTCAATCTCCATCTCTGAAAGGAGCCACAGTTCGCCTTCCTACGGGAAGGATCCCAGTTTACATTCCCTGTCTAGCCACAGGGTTCTCCAGCTCACTGTCATAATGGGGTTAGAAGGGATTTGGACCTGCTGCCTGGCCTGAGTGTAATAAAATGCTAAGTTAATGTCATGATAATATCAGAAACTGAAGAACAAGCTGAGACTGACCTAAATACCCTGCTGATACATGTCACCAACTGAGGCTGGTTGATAAATCCAGCAAATCCCAAAGGGTGAGATTCTTAGGAATAACACGGGCAGAAGCCACCCTTGACATCCCACAGGCAACTGACAGTGAACTCCAGGCATTGCCTATCCATGGAACTAAGGAGGAAACACAGTGGCTGGGTTGTTTGGGTTTTGGAGGACGCATATTGCACAACTGGGAATATCGCTAGCTCCTATCCATAAGACCACCCGGAAGAAGGCCATATTGGAATGGGGGCCTGAACAACGGCACGCTCTGTCTGAACTGCAAAAAGCAGTAGCCCTATCGACACCCTTGGCCCTGATGATCCACACTCAGATATGCTTTGGGAACAGTCTGTAACTCACACTCTCGCAGACTGGAGCTCATGGCTGAAGCCCGTGAGTGCCACCCAGCGGCAAACACTGGGATTTTGGACCAGAACATACCCCAGGGCAGAGATCTAGAGACGCCATTTGAGAGACAACTATTAGCTTGCTATTGGGCACTAACTGAGAGTGTCCCTAAGACTGGGGACATGAAATAATCTTGAAATCCGAAATACCCATAATGTCTTGGGTGATGTCAGAGAAACACTCTGAGAAGGAGAGCAGTGCCCAGAAGAGTTCCATAATAAAACAGAAGTGGTTTATACAGGAGCATGTCACAGCGGAGTGGGAAGGGGGGCCTCACCATATTCCTGGGCAGGTAACCCCTTCCTCTGTGGTTGACTTTGGGACCATCTGAGGAGCTGCCAGATCCTCCTGCCACGTGGGCAGTGTCCTCTGAGCAGCTCTTGATTGACCAACAATAAGCTGCTTGGCTTAGGGATGGCAGGTCAAGGTAGAGGGACAGCATCCTGTTTGGAAGTTCAGCCACCCTATGACCAACCGATGGGAAAACCCTGACTGAGGAAGGTAGAACAGATCAGCTCAGTGGGCCGAATTGTGTGCTGTTTTCCTTGCAGTGATGGAAGAAATAAACAACAATGACAGCCCTCATGTTTGGGTGTTTACTCACCCATGGGCAGTGGCCAATCATCTGGCTACGTGGCCAGGCAGATGGGCAATGGAAAACTGGACTATTAAATGGATGCCAGTGTGGGGTGAGGTCCTATGGAAATCACTGTGGGAATTTAGGGGGCCAATTAAAGTAGGGCATGTTGGTGCCCATCAGAAGAACCCCTTCCAGGATCAGAAGATGATTGAGACCAGCAAATAGATATCCCAGTGCTGTCATGGGAGATGACCACCTGGGTCTATGCAATGAGCGCCAAAGGGGGCTGTGGAAATGCAGAGATGGGATGATCATGGGCATATTCCTCTTGCACCCTCTGAGGCACAAAATGCCAATGAGAACTGTCCTGGCTGCCAGCAAGAGAGAGAGACTGCAGATGGCTATGGGGCGGATTCTCCGGGGAAAGGCCCCACACATAGCCAGCAAGTAGACTTCCTCAGACCACTGCCGGTCCCTCTAGGAGGCTAGAAATGGGTCCTGATAGGAATAGAGACTTCTCCTGGACTAGGCTTTGCATACCCAATAGTAAATGAAAATGCCTAAAATACTGTACTGGAAAGAAGAAGATACGGTACCGGTTTGGACCACAGAGTTACATTTCTTCAAATCAGGGAACACACTTTACAGCCCGTGGTGTCCAACGGTGAGCAAAGAGAGACCATCAAATGGACATATCAGCTGCATTTCATCCTCAGAGCAGCGGTTTGATGGAGAATTGGAATGGTCAACTGAAACACCTGTTTAAAATGGTGGGAGAAAGGCATTAAGGGTTGGCTGACAAGCCTTCACGACTCTGTGCTCACACTCAGCTTGAGGGAGGCCCACAGAGGGTTCCCACTAGATGGACCCTTCCTTTCTTGGGTGATCTGGAGAGGAGGGGATGGGAAGACGCAATTCTCAACTTTCCTTTTCCTGATGTGGTGGTCCTGGGACCAGGGCTGCAGCTGCAGGCGTTGGAAACAGGGTCAGTCCCTCAGCAAGAACCTGTAACTATGCTTTAAAGCTTTATCCAAGATTTTCTAAGGATTGATGGAGTGAATCATGCCTTCATCCTGTCTGGAAACAGTGGAGCGGGCAGAGATGCAGCTGTATTGCTGGGTGGTTGAGATGGCCTCCTGGCCCTGCACCTGTTGACCCCACCCCACGCGAAGGGGGCAGACTGAGGCGAGGTGCTTGCTGTACCGGTATTGCTGCCAGCATCCTGGACCAGTACAGTGGCTAAAACTAACATTCTTCTCCAAATGGAAATGACTGGGCTCAAATCAATGACAAATGGAGAGGAAGAGAAATAATATCTGAGGGTAAAGGAATATACAAATGGGTCTGCGACAAGGGAGACCCGGGCAGCCTGTAAAGCAAGACATTGAGACGCCTTTATGACTTTTAAATGGGATGTGAGAAAGCGCCAGCCTGAAGGGAGAATGAATCAATAAGACTACTAGTGGAGAGAGTCTCTCTCCATCAACAAGGAATGACATCAGTGTGATGGGCCGACTTAGGCCACGCTACCTGCAACTGTGAACTCTTCCCAAGGCAAAACCATGAGTGGTTTTCTTAAATTCTGAGTTCCTGTGACTCTATTAAAGGTGAATGGATGTGATAACCACGTTTAGCTTAGAGGTTTAGCCTAACTAATACCCTCCCCAGGCGGTAGGAGTGGGTCGTCTTGCCCTGAGTCCCATGGAGCGGGTGGGGAAGGGACAGACACCTGCACAGGTTGGTGTCCAGAGCACTGGTGCTTCTGTTCCTCAGAAGAAATTAGTAAGAAGATGAAGAAGCAAGACATAGAATGGGAGAATCTATTTATAATACATGTAAACTACAAAAAAAATCTAAAGTTGTGAACAAAGTAAAGAATTCAAATCAAAAAGAGAAATACAGTGAACTCAATTCAAAACAAGTGAAGGACTTCAGAGGTGTTTCTCAAGGGGGACAGCCAACTGGCCAAGAGGCATTGGAACTGGGGCCCAGTTTTATCAGCAGTTAGGGAAATGTGCATTGAAATCATAAGAAGATATCCAACTGGACAATAAACATATGAAAATGTGAGCTCCGTCCACACTGTTCAAAGCTCGTTTGTTTTGATTGCTGAATAGGATTCCGTCGTACGGATGCACTATGATTTTCTTGTGATATGCTGGATGCTTGTCGCTGAAGGACTTCTGGGTCATTTACAGCTTTTGACGATTAGAAATAGAGCTGCTATAAACATTTGTGCAGGTTTTCTGTGAATGTCCATTTAACTTTATAAGAAACTGCTAAGCCGTTTCCAGAGTGCCGGTACCGTTTTGCATTGACACCAGCCATGAACGAGCTCTCGTTTCCCTGCATGCTCGCCAGCACTGAGTGTTGTCACTGTTTTTAATCTTAGCCATTCTGACAGGTGCGCAGCCGTACCCCCTCATGGTTTCATTTGCATTTCCCTGATGGCCGGTGGTGGTGCACATCTTTTCCAGTACTTCTTGGCCGTCCTTTTATCTTCTTTGATGAGGTGTCTATTCTTCTGCCCATTTTGTGATGGGGCCATGCTTTGTTCTTCCCACTGGCTTTCCTGAGAGGAGGAAAGATGTCGGCAAGTTGGGATATCTATCTACAAGAGTGACAGCCCTCCCTGCTGCATCCTCCTCCCCCGTGTCTGAGCTCAGTGACTCTCTAACAAGTGTCGCCCCCAGATCCCCTCGGCAAGCATAGAGCTCTAGGTCGCTCCTGTTTCTTCTGCCACCAGAAAACCATCCTATGGCAATAGTTGCGAGACGGGTCTGTTTAGGCCGAGAGTGATACAATGGTGTTTGTGTTGATTGTGTATGGGAAAAAAGTTCTTATCTGATGCCAGAAACTCGAATTTCCCTGTCGTCTTGTAAGAATGTTCATGAACTCTGCGATAGAGCAGGGTCCCCACTGAGTCCCTCTCCCTGGACCAGGCCATGGTCATTGCATCTGGAAAAGCCCCCTGTCTGCAAGCAGAAGTCATACTCCTCTCTGGCCCTGGAGGGACAGGGTAACAGAGGTTCTAGTGGGGACAGGTCTGTGTGGTCAGAGGCTGAACAGACAGGGGAGGGAGCTTAGTCAACGGGCTTGGACGCCTGGCCAGGCATGGGAGATAGACAGCAGTGGAGCTAAACAGGGCTCTGCCCCTCCACCAGACACCATCAGCAGGGCCCAGAGGTCTGGAGATGTGAGATCCCTGATAATTGGCAGTGTGGGGCAGTTACATCTCCGTGGTGGGGTAATTGGACCCTGGAGTCCCCACATCTGTGCATGACGGAGAAGGAAGCCAACAGCCCCTTCTCCGAGGCACCTCCTTTAAACCTCAGTCGCTCAGAGCAGGGCCTTCCGCCTCTCAGCACTGGCCAGGCTATGCCAGGAGCCGCCCACCCAGCGTGTCAGTGGGCAGAGAGAAGGGGCTGCCTGGCCTGCACGGGGCTGAGGGAGGCCAGAGACACCAGGAGCTCTCCCAGGTAGGCTCCCATAGTGTCCTTCCTCTCAGTGAAGTGACCAGGGTGGCCGCCGGACCTGGTCCCTCAAGGGAAGTCGTTGGAGCAAGGATTGACAGCCCCCGGCCGCTGGCCCCAGCCCTGATTTTGAAATGTGGGGACTCCCTCCCCCAACCTTTCTCCCCTCCCACGCTTCACCTGCCCTCACCCCATGTCTCCACGCTCGCCAGCATCCTCTCCCTCTGAGCTCTGAAACGCCCCACCGAGGGGCGCAGGCACTATTCCCACTGCCCACCATGTGGGTAACAAGACTGTGCATTTTCCTTAAAACTGGGAAGTTTGAGAGCTACAAGAAATACAGAAGGATTCCAAGGAACACTGAGAATTGCTTTTCTGAAACACTCCGTTCTGGACAAGTGGACTCAGGGACCAGGGAGGTGGCCCTTCTGAAGCGGGACCGTTTCCCTGACCCTGATCTGTCATGGTGTGGCCAGGCCACCTGAGCTGATGCCACGGGCAGTGATGGCCCAAGCTCGAATCCTAGAGAAAACCCAAATTTCCCCCTGCACCAGCAGGCGGAGGGAACCCCTGCTCCACACATTTGGTCCGGGCTCCTCTCTGCTGTTCTGGTGACTCGGGAGGGCTGTGGACAGGGGTGGGGAGACACGGTCTGAGTTTCAAGGTCCCCCGACCCCCAGACCATGCTCTTTGCTCACTCTGCCCTGCATGCTCTCATCTCCACTGCAGCTCATTCTTTGGGGCTCGAGCACTTTTGCCCGACACTGTCGCTGGAGCCTGACCTTCCCCCCACACATTCTGGAAGACTCTTGTCTTACACGGTGGAACCTGAGATTCTTGCTCAGTGCACCTCCCATTGTGATTATTAACTCCGCAGAGCTGGGGTTCAAAGGCTTTCAAATAAAGCGTCTAGTTATCCTTCAAGGTAATAGGATAACAAGGATGAAACATTTTGGAAAATGGTAAATTGCAAAAGTCTGCCAAATTTTATCATTGTTTTCATTTCTCCTAAGAGTATTCTGCTCTTGCTAGCTTCATGCTCTTATTTTCTGTTTACTGCTTACCCCACTAAAATAGTTTCTATGCCCACACTTTCCTGGTGTGTTTTCTCACTGAGATTAGCAAGGCCTCCTGATTGCCAATCAAACAGTCCCTCGCGGTCCTCTTGTTCCTGGCGCTGGTCGGCAGCACGAGCCCTCTCCTCTCCATGGAGCCTCCTCCGTGCTGGCTGGGACCACATGTCTCCAAAAGCCCCCTGCCCCCCAGCCGTCTCCATGCACCCTGGAGCATCTCCCGCCCTGGAGAGCCAACTTCTCAGCCTGTGTCCTTGCGCTCTTCTCTTAGTCTTCACACTTCCTGAGCCAATTGTAGTCACATCCCAGCTGTCAACAATGATTGGTTTGCCAGAGTCATCCCTGACTCTCAGGAAATCTGTCAGGAAGGCTTGCTGGCCCTGCCTTTAGAACATATCAAGACACTGCTTGCTTCTCCCATTTCTGCCCCAGTCTGAGCCCCATCGCCTTTTGCCCAGACGACCGCAGGGGCTTCATACCAGCTCCTGCCTCCACGCTTGCTCCCTCCAGCTTGACCTCAATGCAGAGTGCAGGGTCATCATTTAAAAGGTGGGGCAGATCATGCCACTGACCTCCTCCCCCTCCCTCGTGGACAGTATCTCCTGCTACTTCTCTCTCCTACGCCGCCCCAGCCAGACTGGTCTCCTCACTGTCCCTCGTGCTTTGTACACTCCAGACCCACTGATGCATCCCCATCAGCCGCATGGCTGATGCTCATCTCCTTCAAGACGGGGCTCAAATGTCACCTTCTCATGGACCCTGGCTCCCCGCCCCTAGCACTCCCAACCACGCCTGCCCTGACCTCCTCTTCCCATCGCACTCACTACCTCTTTGTATATTAAATAATTTACTCGTATATTAGGACGATTATTAACTTTTGTCTTCTTTCCTGCCTTCACTGGAATTTATATTTCATGAAGGCAGAAGGTTCGAACTGTTTTCTCTTCCAATTTATCCCAGTTGCCTTGAAACAATGAATGGGCACTCAGCAAAGATCGGATGGATGAATAAATGGTGACCCCACATCTTGACATCTGCCCCTGCCCCCCTGGGAGCTCATGGGCTTAGTCACCGAGGTCTCCGCATGGTGATCCACAGACCCCTCAAATCCAACACGCTGAAAACCAAGCTCGTTGTATTCGTCTTTTTCCGCAAATGTGTTTTTCCCCTCTATACCCAAACCCTAATGAAGGCAGACGCCTAGAAGACACCTTGAAATTCTCCATCTATGGGGGCATCTCATAATGTTGGGAGCTGAAGTGGGCACTTCAGGAGGAATCGTGTCTGAGCCAGGATCTGGAGGATAACCGAGTTCCGCCCGGAGACAGGGAAGCAGAGGTACTTAAAGTCAGTCAGGTGCTCTTGAAGGACCGAGCATGGTTTCTCAGGCAGGATTCTGTGTTCATGAGGGGACAGAAGCAGGACAGGCAGCTATGGCACCAGAGGGGCTGGCTTGGGAGGGTGGAATCAGTACTGAGAACGTTTGCGGACCCGTGTGGGAGAGCGATTTGATGCCATTCTCTGCCATGCGGAAAATGGACCCGATGGAGGCAGGAAAGAGTGCATGGAGACTAGTTAGAGGGCCGTGACAATAACTCAGGGTGTGGGTATGGACGCTGAACGAGGGTGGGCTGAGTGGAAGCCCGTGAGTGTGGAGACCAGAGAACTGACTCTGAGACATTTGGATGTGGAATGAGTCAGCCCCTGCGCTGGCTTGGCCGTGGAGGTGAGGAAGAGGGATGAATGTGAGCCGAAGCTTGGTTTCTGGCCCCCAGGCCACGGGGTACACAGTGGTGCCATTTCCTGAGATGAAGAACAGAAGGATGGTGTGAACTCTGTGACCAGGGGAGGTCTCTGGCAACTGGCTGGACACGTGAGTGGGATCTGCAGAGAGACAAGGGGAGGGCTGGAGTCAGCAGATAGGGATGACAGTTGAAGACATGGGAGTGGGTGCGTTTGCTCTGAGCATGGACAGTGAGAACAGAAGGCTGGGGCTGCCGTGCCGAACACAGAAGCAAAGGCGAGGGGAAAAGGAACTGAAAAGTGTGCCCGGAATTAGTAACATGTTGCTCACTGGCACCTGTGGGACAGCCAGTCTGATGTGCTTGGGGACAGCAGCCAGGTGGCAGTGGCAGAGGGGGAGGCAGGAACAGAGACTATGACTGTAGGTGAGAATTTATGAACGAGAGGGAGGAGGGCTCCACGGAGACACTTCTTTTTTCCTGTAAAATGTGAAGCCGCAGAGATGTATAATCACTCAGCAGAGGCAACAGGAAAGCAGAGCAGACGCAGGAGGAAGGGAAGGGGGACGTGTGCACCCAAGGAGACGGGGCAGGGGGGCCGAGAGGCGCAGAGAGAGACGCTTCTCCGCTATCTGTAGTTTATACTGTTTTCATTACTGAAATTGTGTATTTGTATTTTCCTGTTTATTAAAATAGCTAAAGCTTTGTCCGTTTTACCCTCCTCCACTCTGAGCCTGCCTCAGAATCAGTTCTTGTTGCTATTGATAGATTCTATTCTTTTTTCCTAACAAATTAAAATTGATATGTTTCCTTTTCTTTCTTCTGCTTTCCTTAACAATTTTTCTCACTTTTTGAGTGGAATGCTTAAATATGTTTTCCTTCTTTCTGACTAAACAATAAAAGTGATTAGCACCACAGAATTGCCCATGCATACCAGCCTGGCCGTGTCACACGTGGATAGTGCTGTCATTGTCCTTACCCTGTCCGTGGTCCGGAACCCCGGCTCTGCTGTCCTCACTGACTTAGCATCAGTTAGTAGAATACTTCCTTTCTTTCCTACTTGGTTAGGAGTTGTGTTTACTCTGATGTGAACTGATTTCAATTTTTCATTCCATTGATTTTAAGAAATTAGGGAATCTATGATGTCTACTTTGATGTCAAACTTTTTAATGCTATGACAGATCGTTTTTTCCAAATTTTCTGTGGGCACTGGAAACAATGGTGTCTTTCTTTTTCTCAAGGCACTGAGTATAGTTTACTCAAATCAACTTTGTAAATTATATTTTTCTGATATTCCACATCGTTATTTACTCTTACCTGTGGGATCTCTCAAGGACTGAGAGTTTTGTGCTAAAAAGTCCACTGCTACCTTATTTCTGGCCATTTCTCCCTGGACTAAAGTCAGGTTTTTGCTGACTCTGTGTTGAGGTCTTATTATCAATGAAAAGTTTCATAAATAAGACTGACCATTTGAGGTCTTGAGTTTTACTTGATGAGATATTAACTTTGAAATTAGGCTCTCTTTTGTTTGTTTGATATACTTGAACTAAGCTTGGAATCTCGACCTTTCCGAGTTGAAGGTTTTAGTTCTGCATCTTATAGATATTATGTAATAGATTCTTTTTTTCATAATTTAGAGTCTTTTCCTTTTGCCAGATGAGTTTATCCTGTTTACATTTATTCTCACTGATACTTTGCTTAGTCCCGTCATGCTGAGCTTTATTTTGTGTGCTTTCTTCTTGCTTCCTTTGCCTCTGTATTCTTCGGTTGTCCTTTCAAGACTTACAGGATCTACATCCTTTTGAATAGTGTTATTTACCTGAAAAATTTGATGAACTGTATTACTGTCGTTATAAACTCCAAGAATAAAATATACCCTTTGGATTTCCTCCTCTGAAAATGAGGTAACTGACATTTTTTTTTATTACAATCTCTGCCTCTCCCGGGCTTTCCCTCATGTATTTAAACCCAGTTTCTCCCCAAATAATTATCATTATTATTTTGCATTCTATACCTTGTCAATCAACAGGGACTGACACTTGGGTTTTGTTTAATGTCTGTATTGACAGCTCTTGCTGGGATGAAGCACGGTGCTGGAGTGTGCTTGTTCCCCCTCACTGCCTTTCTATGCTGGGATGGCCTTGGTTGGGGATGTTATTTTATGCTGGGATGGCCTTGGTTGGGGATGTTATTTTATGCTGGGATGGCCTTGGTTGGGGATGTTATTTTATGCTGGGATGGCCTTGGTTGGGGATGTTATTTTATTCTGGGATGGCCTTGGTTGGGGATGTTATTTTATCCCAAATTAAGAGCTGTGACCTTCTGAGATTCATACTGAGGAAGGGTTTGTAAGTCCTACATGCAGAACAGGTGTGTGTGAAGACTGTCGCTCTGTCACACATGAGTAGGTCTGGGCACGACGTTCTAGTCTCACATCCTTCCTTCATCCCTCTGTAGAGTCTGGCTCTGGGGCTCCCACATGCAGGGTGGAGAGAGCCCTGCAGAGGCAGCTGCTAGACTCTTCTGGAAACAGACTATATGAAGGAACCCTACTTTTACCCTTTTCACTCCCCCCATCATTCCTGTCAGGTACTGGGCAGACGGCTTCTCCTTCAGCTACAGGCCCTCGAGAACATTCTAGATTCCTCCACTCTGCAGCCTCCACCACCTCTCTGCATTTGTTTTCTCTCTTCCAGAATTACATTACAATCTCTCTTGCAGATTTTCCCTCTTGGTCTTTTTGATGTTATGGGGTTTTATCTTTTTGTTCTTTTACCATATTTTAAGGGGCTCTTGAGATGGCATAGAGATAGACACATGACCACTCTCCACTCTGCACCTGGGAGCCCCCTGCTGCTCCTGAAGACCCCAGCCCTGTGGTGTGCTTGGGTCTGGGGTCTGGATGACCTGGGTCTGGTACATTCCCCCATCTGTGAGCCCCACTCGTGTCATTTCCTCTTATAAAATCAACTTGGAAACCAGGAGAAAGGTCAGGTATCTACTGGTTTAGAAAGAACATGCCAGATGCTGAACAATAGACCCAGACAACCTTGGTTGCGAAGAGCTGTGGATTTCCTTTATTGTTATTAGGTTCCTTGGAGAATTCCAGATTATTAAAAAAAAAAAAATAGTTTCAAGATTACTGTTGGGTACAGAGGGGAGGGGGTGAGCAGGATATTCCAGAGCCTCTCTTTTAGAGTGACTGGTCCCAAGGAGATCAAGGACCTCCACATTCTGATGGTAAATGCTTAACTTGGAGACGGTTTCTGCTCCCGCTGCTGCTCGTAGAACCAAGTCTCTGATCTTTGGGCCTAAACTCACCTACAGGCTGAGCTCTGTTTTCTCCCCCCAGCAGCCCCCAGCCCCTCACTCTGGCGCAGTGGTGTTTTGCAGGCCCAGGCTCCCAGCGCAGAAGAATGAGGGGAGAGAATGTAACCAAGGTCAGCGCTTTCGTCCTGCTGGGCTTCCCCACGGCCCCCCGGCTGCAGTACGCGCTCTTCCTCCTCTTCCTGCTCACCTACCTCTTCGTCCTGGTGGAGAACCTGGCCGTCATCGTCACCGTCTGGAGCAGCGCCACCCTCCACAGGCCCATGTACTACTTTCTGGGCATTATGTCGTCCCTGGAGATCTGGTATGTGTGTGACATCATCCCCAAGATGCTGGACGGTTTCCTCCTGCAGCGGAAACGCATCTCCTTCATTGGGTGCATGGCTCAGCTGTATTTCTTCAGCTCCCTGGTGTGCACCGAGTGTGTGCTCCTGGCCTCCATGGCCTACGACCGCTACGTGGCCATCTGCCACCCCCTGCGCTACCAAGTCATCATGACCTCAGGGCTCTGCGTCCAGCTGGTGGTCTTCTCCTTTGTGAGTGGCTTCTCCATCTCTGTGATCAAGGTCTACTTTATCTCCAGCGCCACGTTCTGTGGCTCCAATGTCCTGAACCAGTTCTTCTGTGACATTTCCCCCATCCTCAAGCTGGCCTGCACAGACTTCTCGACCGCAGAGCTGGTCGACTTCATCCTGGCCTTCATCATCCTGGTGTTCCCGCTCATGGCCACCGTGCTGTCCTACGGACACATCGCCCTGGCTGTCCTGCGCATCCCCTCGGCCACTGGCCGTTGGAGAGCCTTCTCCACCTGTGCCTCCCACCTCACCGTGGTCACCATCTTCTATACAGCCTTGCTTTTCATGTATGTCCGGCCCCAGGCCATTGACACACGGAGCTCCAACAAGCTCATCTCTGTTTTGTACACGGTCCTCACCCCTATCTTGAACCCGTTGATCTATTGTCTGAGGAACAAAGAATTTAAGGATGCCTTGAGAAGGGCTCTGCGCTTTGGTCAGGCTCCACTGTAGAAGCAACGCCTTGGAGCTCCGCTCTTCTAGAACGTCATCTGAGAATATTTACCCTCTTGATGCTGCCATTTAATGTGTAAGAATGGAAATTCCTTCTGTCATGGTAGTGCTTCGTGTATTTTAAAAACTACTTCCACATCTGTTTTTCCCCTTCAGCTCCTGATGGTTAATATCACATGGGTTGGTGTGGTAGTGTCTTTTCTTCATTTCTTCATTTTCTTTTCTTCGTTTTGTATCTGAGCAAAGTGGAACTTGGTGACCTTTCCTCGTCTTTAAAATTACCCTGCACATCTCAGGAAACAGCAAAACATACCAGGTCATCTGAGGTTTTAAAGTCCTAAAATAATTGCAGTGTTTGAAAGAACTGAATTCTGGAACAATGTGGTGAAATGAGCTCCAGGTGTCCCCACAGCAGAGCATGTCTGGGAGTTTAAGGACCTCGGGACTTTTGCTTAAACACTCAAGGCCTGTTTTCCCTATCGTCTTTTTTCTTTGCATAACCCCCCCACCTCTCACCCATCAACCACTGAGAGAATAAGAAGTGTTTTGTTAATGTGTGAGGAGATCCTGGTTGACCCGCCGTCCACGCAGATGCCTGGGCAGGTGGGAACCACACCTGGGGATCCTCGCAGGCCAGAACAGTGCCTGGTGGGCAGTCGACAAACGTTTGTTGAATTAATGCCCCAAGATACAAAAAAGAGGTTCTGTCTGTCTGCAGGGAACAACCAGGAGTTCCCTCAAGACCCTAGTCTTATGCCCCACGGAGTCCTGCCCAAGGGTCATGAAGAGGAGCTGGTATCCCTAGAATGAGTGCTCTTCAGGGGTGGGCACACTGAGTCAACACCTGGGGCGCCCCTGGATCAGAATCTCAGGAAGTGGGCCCAAAGGTGTGCACAGCCCCTTAAAACATTACATATCTTTTCAGACGACTCTGATCATCTCCAGAGTTCAAAAATCGGTCTATCAGGCAATTGGGGACAATTTAGAGAAAATTCAGCAGGCACCCACATAAGCAGCACTGGATATGGAAACATGGAGGGAAGGCGGAGGGCGTCATGGAGACCACCAGACAACCTCAGGGCCCAGACTGCTCAGCCCCAGGGGGCTGCTGGGGCACAGACCACCTCTATCTGATGTGGTGCAGGGCCTCCTGGCTTCCCCTCACCATTCTCTCATGGCTCTCTGCCCACCGCTCCCCCTGGATGCCCGTGTGTAAAGATGCACAGAGACCCTTTGTCATCCACTGGTCACTATTAGGAATCATGTAAAAAGTCATCAGATTCAAACCAGCAAGCAGATGATGCCAGCCCTGGAAGCTCTCATGGTGCCGTCCTGGGGCCGGATTCTGCATTCTGAGTGGATCCAAAGTGCAGTGTGGGACGCTTGCCTTCCATCGTTGCTCATTTCTTTGTTTGTTAAGCGGGTGTACTTGCTATGGTTTGGTGTCCTGACTGGCCATCCCTCTGCGCCAGGCCTGAGATCCATGCTAGAGAAACAGTGAGTGAGACTCAGCCCACTGTGATGACCCTTGGGGTCCAGTGAGGGAAACAGGGCCTGGGTGGACAATGACAAAGCTGGGGCAGGGTGCGAGGTGGGGAGTGCAATGTTGAAACCAGAGGAGAGAGGGCAAACCCAGCCAGGCCATGGGGAGGGGCCCAGGAGGCCTCCTGCACAGCAGGATATTGAGGCCTGAAAATAGGTGCAGAAGAGGAAGGAAGGTCCCAGAGGCAGGATGCAGCGCAGCGTCGTGGAGAGAGGCTGGAGCGGCTGGAGTTCACGGAGGGAGGCTTGGGGGCAGGTAGAGGTCAGCAGGCGAGCGCTCACAGGCTGTGGCAGGCAGCACCAGACCACGTGGCAGGCGTGAGAGATGGATGGGCTCAGCGAGGGAGGGAGGCTGAAGAAGAGGCTGCTGGAGCTGCCCAGGGGAGGAGTGAGCACCACCTGGACTAACGGGGTGGCATGGAGCGGCCAGGGCGCATCGGAGAAACTTCCGGGTGTTCAAATCAGCATCGGGGGACCAAATGGACAACAGAGGCACTCAAGGAGACGGAGCAGAGGGAGACCCTTTGAAGAGAAGCTGATGAGTTCGGTTTGGACCGTAGTGACGTGGAAACCCTCTGGGAGCCTGATTTTACAGTCGGCAGAGGGGAAATCCCATCAAATGCGAAAACAGGCTCCAGGTCTGGAGGAATTGTACTGAGGCCAGGTGGGTGATGGGACTTCCCTGGGGCTCCGGATGGTGATGGTGTTTGGGATTTGGGAAGTTTGACTTAAGGGAGGAGGCTGACATTTGGGATCAGGAATCTAGCACCGGCCTGAGGACTGGCCTGCGGAGGAAAGACCCTTGGACTCGGCTTTGCGGGAACCGTGTCACCCCTTGAGTGAAGGCTGATGACGATTTGGGGCATCTGGCTTCTTCACCCACGGCCCTCGCCTGCATCGGAGCTGCTCGTGCCCCGTGACATCTTCGCAACTGTCTCTCCCGTCTCAGCCTCTGCCATAGACACTGTGGACCCCGAGTCTTACCGTTCGAACACGAAAACCATCTCTGTCAACTCTGGGGTCCATTCAGGTCTCTGCACATTTGCAATCCAGAGACGACGGGTAAAACCTTCTTCAGTTCACATTATAAGTATCAGCCCACTCCCTGAGTTGACCTGGTTTTGATTCAGTGTAGATGCTGCTTTGTAGTCGAGAATCACAGAATCCTGGGATTTCACAGGGTCCTGAAGGCCCCGGAGCTCATGCCTCCTCTGGACCAGCCAGTGCCCTGCCCGGTGGCCAGGCTCCCGGGTCTCTCTGGCTCTTTTGGGGAGGGCCGCTCTTGACCCTGGGGACCCAGTGTGCCTGCAGCAGCTCCTTGAGCCGGAAGAAGGCCCTTCCTCCCGGTGAGCACAGGGGCATCTTGCTCCATCCCACACTTGGGAGCTGAGAAACCTCTGAAATCCTTCTTTACCTGAAGCACAGTAAAGCTGTTTTCCCACATCTCTACTCATACCGATGGAGGTGTTGGTCCCAAACACAGAGACTTCGTGCACCCCTCTTAAATGCCACTGTTAGTTCCGCCTCTGCCCAGCTTCGAGGACACTGTTACATCCCGGTGTCATCACTGAGCAGCACACTGACTGTCCACTCCCAGCTCGGGGTCCCGCCCAGCATGCATGCACCCTCCTGGGTCTCCTGGGTGCTCTGACCTCCGCTTCGCCTCCTCCGTGTGCAGTGGCTCGTCTGGGTCCTGGTCACTGTTCAGACCCCGTGGCCCCACGTTGTTTCCAGGAGGGTCAGGAAGCCATCCTGTGCTGCTCCACCAGCTGGTCACCCAGGCCCAGGCTCGGCTGGGACAACACTACCTGGGGGCCACATGCAGGTCACAACTAACCAACTCATTCCTTCATTCATTCACTCATTCATTCATCCAAGTGCCCACCATGTGCCAGACACGAATCTAGGCTGTTGAGATACAACGATGAACAAAATGGACAGAAATCCAGTGCTTGTGCAGCTGACCTTCTTTGGGGCAGTAGGGGATACACAAAATAAGTAAGCAAAATGCTCAGAGTGGCATTCAGAGACATGTACTGGGGAGAAAAAATGCAGCAGGTGTGGTCGGCCAAGAAACAACCTCCCAAAGATGGCACGCCAGATCCCTGCAGTCTGGATGAGACCTGGGTCCTTGCAGATGTGAGTAAGCTAAGAATCTGGGGAGGAGGAGGTGGTCGTGGGTTGTCCGGGTGGGCCCTAAATGCAATGACAAGTGTCCCTGTAAGAGACACAGAGGACACTGGACACACAGTAGAGGAGGACCCCGTCTGATGACAGAGGCAGAGAGTAGAGGGATGTGGCCACAGGGCCAG
Organism: Equus caballus; assembly: GCF_041296265.1. Taxonomy (NCBI): domain Eukaryota; kingdom Metazoa; phylum Chordata; class Mammalia; order Perissodactyla; family Equidae; genus Equus; species Equus caballus. The sequence goes on along the minus strand of NC_091689.1, from coordinate 25,737,631 downwards.
GAAGCCTGGAGCCACTGAAGGCTGGAAAAGGCAGGAAGGATCCTGCCGGGGGGCTCAGGCGGGATCTCGGCCCTCCCACTTTTGACTCTGGACTTGGAGCCTCCAGAATGGTGAGAGAATAAACTTCAGTTGTTGGAAGCTGGCCAGTTTGTGGTGCTCTGTTGTGGTGGCCCCAGGACACTATCCCGTGCAGATGAGAACAGGAATGTCCTGGGTGGGTGCAGGGAGAACGTGTGGGTGGGAGACACACTCACATCTGGCAGAACATTCCTAACAGAAGCAAGAGTGAGGAGTCCAGAAGCCCCGAGGCGGGAGGAGGGAGGCAAGCCCATCCTTGGGGGCCCTGGGTGGGACCAGAATGGGGAGTGTCAGAATGAGACCAGAGTGGAGACCCAGACTCCACAGGTCCTCCCCTCTGGGTGTGTGGGACAGTGGAGTTTCCCAGCTGGGGAGGTCTTATGGGGCCTCTGACAGCTGAATGGCCCATACACTGGCCACCCGTGGCAAGGGCTCTGGCTCCCACCCCTCCAGCGTTGCAGATAGCCCACTCCACCTCCTCCCGCCGCCCGCCTGCAGATGGAGGTGCAGTTCCTTCGAAGCGTGGTCTCGCTCTTAGCACAGGCACATGCCTGACCTTTGCTGAATGTATGACCGAGGGCTGCCTTGGAGTCAGTGGCTCCCCAAGTTGGGAGTGAGGCAACACGGAGGTGTGTGGTGATGGAGCCAAACAAGGACCATAGGGCAGGGGCTCCACGGACTTGCCTGGGTGCCCTCAGCGGGCAGGGGCCAGCCCAGCCCCAGAGGCACAAAGACCCAGCTAATTGGCAGTGTGGGCAGCATCATCAGCATGGCGGGGTAATTGGACCCCGGAGTCCCCACCCTCTAGCAGAAAAAGCCACAGCTGTTCCTCTGCAGCTGCTCAATCATCCCGCTTCTCCAGAGCGTGTTTGAACCACGGCTGGACACTGTGGCCAGCCTGGGAGTCACCGGACACGGGGAGAAGCCACTCCCTACTCCCGCAGGCAGCTGCAGCCATTCACAGTGAGGCTTCCAGAACTCCAGGTAGGAGGCAGCACTTCTTATGCTGATGCAGGATGGTTTTGCTACGAGATTTGAGCATCATGCATACCTCTTATCATGGTGCACTGGGCGTATGTGTGTGTGTTTGTGTGACACCCCTTACCACGCATGCTCTCTACACCCCAGCTTTGAGCAGGGACTGTGCAGAACTCCCCTTTGCAGGTTCGATGTGAGGACCCAGCAAAATGGCTCAAGGGTGCTCTATAAATGGCCCTCGCATCTATGGGTACTGTGCTGAGTACACATCTATGGATACTGTGTTGCACCTCAATTCCTAATATCACACCTGGCCTTACCCAACTGCCTCATGTGGACCAATCAGAGCAGAGGACACCTGCCCCCCATCCTATGCAGGTCCCGTCCAGGTGTTCTGCCAGTTACAAGGGAGGTGGCTGCAGGTGGAGTCAGGGGGACTCTGCTGCGGTACCCTCCCACAGACCCCTAAAACATATCCTTCCTGGATAGAGGACTCTTCACTTTCCTCTCTTGGATTTTCTTAAAGGACCTGAGTTTGCATTTGCTGGTCAGGTGAAAAACTTCTCTCTATAGCATCTTAGAGAACTTGCTTTGAGGAGGGAACCCTGGGCTCCCCCAAACCCATCCAGCCTCTCAGACTCCATGCAGGGACCAGGGAGGAGCAACCACGTTGAAAATGCAGCCATTCTCAAAGAAACGTGGGACCCTGGAGCAGAAAAGACACGAGAGGAAAATACAACGAACTGCAAAGGGAGCCTGGCGCTGAGTTGGTGAACACAGCGGCGTGAATCCATGGTTTGGACGAGTCTGCCTCGTTGTGTGAGACGTAACCTCAGATCTGGGGGATCCCCCTGCACATCTCTGCAACTTGTTTACAAGTCCCAAAGCAGTCCAAAATAAAAAACTTGTTTACAAAGAAAATATAACCATCGTCCTGAGTTCAGGTGAAGTAGGACATGCTCTAAAGGGTCCTGAATTTGCAAATAAGTGCAATCTTTTATTTAACCAATCAACCTAGTGTTAATTAACCAAGTCATGAACGATCAGTTACCACTCTCCAAATAACCAGCACAAACCCAGGGGCCTCCACCATCCTGGGGTGAGGATCAGAGGCCGGAGCCCCCTAGACAACCCAGTGAATGAGTGGAGGCCACTGGTCATCGCTGCTCTTGCTGTAAAGGACGTGGTAGTTTTTGTCTGAAACCGTGGAGACAAAAGCAAGTCTTCCGAAGGTGGTCCTCAACTCGGACCTGCATGCTTGCGTTTTAAGGCAGGAATGGTCAGCACCTGCCAGGGGGAGACTGGCTTTGCATGCAAAGCTTGACCTTGACACGGGATACAGATGTGTCTCTCCAGGGCAAAGCTGTACCTGGAGGCAATTCCTTTCTAGAAATTTCTTTTTCAGCCCAGACCTCTCCCCTCAACTCCAGACTTGTATAGCCAACCACCTACCATCACCATAGGATATCCGAGCAGAACCGCACGCCTCCCCGAAGCAGAGCCCCTGGATTATTGAGCTCTTACGTGGTCCTCCCCTGCTCTTCCGACCTCATCAACGTCAGGTGTCCTGGGCCAAAAACCTGGGTCTCAGAGTCACCGCCTGCCATCAGCCCGGCAGCCTGCTTCTTGTCCACGAACTGGCCACGCTCACTGCCTCTGGCCTTTGCACCTGCTCTTCCCTCTGTTTCCCGACTTCCCGGGGCTCTCCTCATCACCACACTCAGACTCCGAGTGAGCGGTACCCCTTCCAGAAGGGCTGGCTCTGCTACTCCCCACTCCTGGCCGTGCGATGATGTAGGGGAGGAAAAAGTTTTCTTGGACTCTCTTAGGATCCCTGGCTGATCTGAAAACTACACTGAGCAAGACAGATGGACAGGAAAAAAGCATACACACGTATTTAATATAAGTTAGACGTAACACAGGAGCCTTCATAAGGAAATGAGGATCTGAAGAAACGGTTGAACCTGAGTATTCTTATGCTCGGTTTCACGAAGAGTGGACAGGGTGGAGGATTACGGTGGGGCGAAGTGTAGTGAACCACTGTAGCTTAGCAAGGCCTGTTGTCAGCATCCTTCTCAGCATCCTTTTGTCTTCAGAGATGAGGATGCTCCCTTCCTCGGGTGTAGGGAGGGCGCCTCTCCCATGACCTCTTCAGGGGAGAAGGTGGGGGAGGTCAGAGGGACCTTCCTGCTTGTGCCATTTTCTCAAACTCTTTCATCTTAAAATGTTCAATATGCTGAGGTGCTGTATTTTGGGGTGCTTGTCCTGACCCCATCCACAGTGTTATTCCCCCCATTTTATTACCTCCTGTGCCCCATCTCTGTGTCCACTCTGCCTCCCCAGCTAGAACATAATCCCCATCCAGGAGAGCTGCATCTCCCACCTGGCTCCCAGCACGTGTTCAAGAAGTATGTCTCAAATAAAAGAAAAATAGGCCAGTGAGAAGGATGCAAGAAACTTGCGAAATCCGAGTCATTCTCATGAGAGTCAGCTTGGCGAGGTGGGGACTCCCTCCCAGACTGAGACGGGGCGGCCAGGAGACAAAGGCCGGGAAGTGCCCGGGAGTCTGGGAGCCTCCACATCAGCTTCTCAGCAGGCTCGTGACTGTTGGCATGCGCTGGGCACGCAGGTTCTTGTGGAAGATTGTCGTCACGTGCAAATCAAGATGCTGCACCTGGGTTATTTTACATGCCCACAGGACTCTAGTGAGCCGTCCTTTCCTGTGGCACCCTCCGTCAGGAGTTCCCCTCGAGACCAGCCCAGGGGTGGGCGTTACAGGGACCTCTAGTCGTAGTAACAGCTCCCATCTGTCGAGTGGCCACCACCTGCAGGCTCTGTTTGAAACGCTCAGGATCCGTTTCCTCCTCATTGCAGGGCGGTCAGGTGGGTGCTGCTGTTCATATTTCAGGGACAAAGACACGGAGGACCCCTGAGGTTAAGTGATGTGCCCCAGGAGTCATCCCAGGGATGGCATGAGGGTAGCAGGGTCCAGGAGCCCAGGAACGGGGCCTGAGGCTGCTTTGCTGGACTGGAGAGGAGAGGAGAGGTGTGGCAAAGGCCGTCACCATGCCAGATGGAGGTGGCTCCAAGGAGCTTGGTGGGCCAGGTGGGAAGGGCTGAGGGCAGCAGGGAACAACGCACAGAGCTGCCCTGCTGCAGGGGGGCAGTAGATGCAGGCAGAGAAGGTGTTCTGCTCGCAGCTCAGGGCCTGCCCTGGGTGGTGCCGCCTGCCGTCGGGGAGGCTCCATGAGAAGCCGCCTCCATGCTTGTGCCAGCATCCGTCCTGGGTGTTTTGTAGGAAGTGGTCTGGTCAGCCTCCCTGCTGCCTGTAACAAGCCCCTGTGCCTGCCTGGGGGCCCGCCCTGATGCCCCTCCCCGACGGCCACCCTAGTTTAGGGCCCTCCGCAGCTGGGAGCGGCCACGCAGTCTGCTCTTCACTGGCCTCCCCAGATGACCCAGTGAGAACAGTCCCAGCTGTGGCCGGGTCGCAGTCACCCACCCTGTGGGTCTGGCCTCCCAGAGCCCAGCAGCCCTACCCCAGTGCCTTCTCCACATGCCCCCTGTGGTTCAGTCCAATTTGGGGTTCTGCTCTGGTTGGCTGGTGGCCCCGACCTCTTGCCCAGCCCCTTCCCTTCCTGCTCAGCGTCTGCTAGACTGACTTAAAGGAACCTTCCAGGTCTGTGACAGAGGCTCATGTGGCTCTGGGAGGCGCCCATGTCCCTGCTCTGTGTGTGTCCCCTCAGACTTGGGGGCCTGCCCAGACAGTCCTGTACTAATGTGTGCCCTGGGCTCGGAGCCCTGGGTCTCGCCCCTGCCTGTGCATCCTGCCCCTCTGTCTCCACCGCTGATGCCTGGACCCCATTCCCGCTCCCGCAGTGTGCTTCCTCTTGCACTCCAGCGGCTCCCAGCAGGGGAAACTGCGTCAGCACAAGGCGATACCCAAGGCTTGTTTTCCTTTCTCTTTCCGCTCTTTGGTTTGTTTATATTTATCTTTGCCAGCGTGTGACTGTGGACAGCGTTTAAAGCTGAGTCACGGCAGCCCTTCTCCACCACATTCTTGGGTTCATTCTTCTTCACACACCCGCTGGGTCACACACTTTCAGACCCCCGCCCCAGGCCACACACCGAGGGGCAGAGACAGAGGCCAGGGCAGGTGTGGCTGGAAAGGTCGCAGTGCTGGCTGTATGGACCCCCAGCTGCATCCCAGCCCCGACTTCCCCACAGCTGCATTATCACCCTTCAGAGCCCCTGGGTCCTTGGCCACGGCGTCTCTCCCTCACTGAGCCCACTCGAAGGCAGTGCCCGGTCCTCCGTCCTCTGTTCTCCGCGTCTCTCCTGACCCACGGCCGCAGCCTTGAGGGCCTCCTCTCCGTCTCCTGCAGAGCATCCAGCCCAGGCTCTGCTCCAGGGGCTGCCAGGGGATTCTGCTGGCCTCGTGCCCCAGGGTCCACGCTTCCCAGCCCCGCTGCAGTTGGCTCTGGTCGGGAAAAGAGGGACATCTCCGTGTGAGTGGGTGTGTGTAAGTGTCTGTATGTGCAGGTGAGGGTGCGTAAGCACGTTTGTGAGTGTATATATGGGTGTGTGTGAGCAACTGTGTGTATAGTGTGTGTGTAAAACTGTGCAACTCTGTGTGTGTGTGTGGCTTGGGGTGGGGTGGGAGCAGCGGGTCACACCCCCGGAGACTTGGAGACCCTTGCTCCCTTGCAGCAGCTCTCGTGGCCCTGACACCTCTTCCTCCAGCGAGGGTGGTGGCATGACCACGTTTAGAACCGGCTGCCTTCTCCGTGAAGAAGTCTCCGTGCCGGGGCAAAACACAGCAGAGAGCCAGCACCAGCCTGGCCATCTCAAACATTTAGGGCGAAGATTAGATAAAATAAGCCTTTGTCTTCATTCGTTGTGATTGAGGTGGTGGCTGGGGAAGCCAAGGTGCACGTTTGCTTGTTAAATGAGGCCCCGCAACTGACACCCGAGAAGAAACCAGTCAGGCTCCCAGCTACCCTCCCGATGGGCTGCAAACGCCCTCTTTTATCAAGTCCTAAACAGCGTTCCTCTGCGTACCCTCCCTCCCTGTGTCCTGCTGTGTTATTAGATCCACATGCAACCAGGCAGGGCCCTTCCACTTGAAAACATGGCCAGTAAACGTATCATTGCTCTTCCCTGCTGCTTGTGGAGCCAGGCATCCGATTTGGGGACCAAAAACACCAACAGGCTGAGCTGTGCTTTCTCCCCGCAGCGGCCCCCAGCCCCTCACTCTGGCGCGGTGGTGTTTTGCAGGCCCAGGCTCCCAGCGCAGAAGAATGAGGGGAGAGAATGTAACCAAGGTCAGCGCTTTCGTCCTGCTGGGCTTCCCCACGGCCCCCCGGCTGCAGTACGCGCTCTTCCTCCTCTTCCTGCTCACCTACCTCTTCGTCCTGGTGGAGAACCTGGCCGTCATCGTCACCGTCTGGAGCAGCGCCGCCCTCCACAGGCCGATGTACTACTTTCTGGGCATTATGTCGTCCCTGGAGATCTGGTATGTGTCTGACATCATCCCCAAGATGCTGGACGGTTTCCTCCTGCAGCGGAAACGCATCTCCTTCATTGGGTGCATGGCTCAGCTGTATTTCTTCAGCTCCCTGGTGTGCACCGAGTGTGTGCTCCTGGCCTCCATGGCCTACGACCGCTACGTGGCCATCTGCCACCCCCTACGCTACCAAGTCATCATGACCTCAGGGCTCTGCGTCCAGCTGGTGATCTTCTCCTTTGTGAGCGGCTTCTCCATCTCTGTGATCAAGGTCTACTTTATCTCCAGCGCCACGTTCTGTGGCTCCAATGTCCTGAACCAGTTCTTCTGTGACATTTCCCCCATCCTCAAGCTGGCCTGCACAGACTTCTCGACTGCAGAGCTGGTCGACTTCATCCTGGCCTTCATCATCCTGGTGTTCCCGCTCATGGCCACCGTGCTGTCCTACGGACACATCGCCCTGGCTGTCCTGCACATCCCCTCGGCCACTGGCCGTTGGAGAGCCTTCTCCACCTGTGCCTCCCACCTCACCGTGGTCGCCATCTTTTACATGGCCATGATCTTCATGTATGTCCGGCCCCAGGCCATTGACACACGGAGCTCCAACAAGCTCATCTCTGCTGTTTACACAGTCCTCACTCCAATAATCAACCCTTTGATCTATTGTCTGAGGAACAAAGAATTTAAGGATGCCTTGAGAAGGGCTCTGGGCTTAGGTCAACCTTCACAGTAAGACAATTGAAAGTCCTAGAATCTAATCTGTGGAATAATAAAATAACATCTTATATGGCACTTTATGCGCTTTAAAGTAAATAAATGAAATTTAGCAAATCTACAGGACAGCACACAAATAATAAGCTTTATCTGGATGTGTTTTCACAAAATGACCAGATTCATGTAACCAGCGCCCAGATCAAGAATTAGAAGCAACCCTCGCACCCCCTGTACCAAGATTACCACTACCCTGACTTCTAACCAGATACTAGTTTTGGTGTTTTTGAGGTTTTTATGAATGAAATCATGATGGATGCTTTTATGTTCAGCTTTTTTCATTCAATACAATGCTTGAGTGAATCATTGATGTTTTGCATGTAGCAAGAATTCATGCATATAACATATAATATTCCATTGTACATTTCGGCATTTTCCTGTTGTGGACAGTATTACGGATGCTGTCTATTATGGATGGTGCTGCTGTAAACCTTCTGGTCCACGTCTTTTCACTATTGTAGGTTTTGTGAGCAGTGTGCTCAGCTAGACCTAGGTACATGCAGGCCACCCCTATAACTGCTGCAAAAGAAACTGCAAAACTGTTTTCCAAGGTGGGTGCACCAATTTTCACTCCCACCAGCAGTGTATGAGAATTCCAGTGGCTCCATGTCCTGACCAGCACTTGGTATTATGAGTATTTTTCAATTTAGCCATTCTTCTGGGGTTGGAATGGTGTCCCACTCTGACTTTAATTTGCATTGCCCCTGTGACAAATGCTGTGAGCACCTTTTTAACATTTAGAGGTTTTCTCCTTTTGGACATGCCCTTTCTAAAGTACCTCTTCAATCAAGTGTTTTCTCTATACTTACATTGAGTCTCTTTTTCTTTTTAACATGGAGGAGGTCTTATATATTCTGGATACACGCCCTCCGTTGGTTATATTTGTGACAAAAATGTCCTAGGTTCTGGGCTTGCTTTTTCATTCTCTTAATGGTGTCTTTTGATGAAGAGTTCTTTATTTTGATGTACAATTTGTCCATTTCCCCTTTGTAGTTAATTGTTTATTTTTTGTTTAAGAAATATTCGCCTACTCCAAGGTCATGAAGATATTCTCCTGTTTAATTCTAGAAACTTTATTGTTTTACCTTTCATGTTTAGATTTACAATCCATCTGAAATTAATTTTTATATGTGGTATGAGATACTGGTCAAAATTCATTCTTTTCTATACGGATATCAAATTGACTCAGCACCTACCGTTTATTGAAAGGACCATGCTTTATGCTCTGTGATGTCACCCTCTTCATAAACCAAATGGCCATTTATCTTTCTATCATCCATCTATCTATCTATCTATCTATCTATCTAATCTATCATCTATCTATCTGTCTGTCTATCTATCTATCTAATCTATCTGTCTATCTATCTATCTATCTATCTATCTATCTATCTATCTCTCTATCTCTCTATCATCCATCTATCTATCCTCTATCTATCTATCTAATCTATCTATCTATCTATCTATCTATCTATCTATCTATCTATCTCTCTATCATCCATCTATCTATCCTCTATCTACCTATCTATCTATCTATCTATCCTCTATCTATCTATCTACCTACCTACCTATCATCCACCTATCCTCATCTTCTTTTGGACTCCTTATTCTGTCCCATTTGTCTATTTGTCTCTTCTTGCACCAATACCATGCTCTTGTAATCACTATAACTTTTCATATATCTTGATATCTGGTCATACGTCTTTCGTCCTTGTTCTTGTTCTTCAAGATTTCCTTGGTTATTCTTAGCCCTTCCCAGCTGAGGGGTGGGAGGATATACATTTTAGAATCAGTTTGTCAATTTCAACAAAAGAAAAATTTGTTAGGTTTTTATTGGGATTGCTTTGAATCTATAGATCATTTTGGAGATAACTGTCATCTGTACAATTTTGAGACTTTTAATCCAAGAACAAAGCATATCTCTCTATTCATTTACAACTCCTTCAATTTCTCAAAACTGTTTTGTGGTTTTCAGTGTAGGGAATCTTTCACATCTTTCTGGGTATTTGAGTTTTTTTTAAAGTTCTAACACAAATGGTATCTTTTTAAATTTTTACTCATTTTTAATTTATTTTATCTCATTTAGGTCATAACAGTTTATAACATTGTGAAATTTCAATGTACATTATGATTTGTCAGTCACCATATATATGTGCCCCTTCACCCCTTGTGCCCACCAACCCTCTTCCCCCTGGTAACTACTAAACTGTTCTCTTTGTCTGTGTGTTTGCTTATCTTCCACATATGAGTGAAATAAAAACATGGTGTTCGTCTTTCTCTGTCTGGCTTATTTCGCTTAACATAATACACTCAAGGTCTATCCATGTTGTTGTGAATGGAACAATTTTGTCTTACTTTATAGCTGAGTGGTATTCCATTGTAAATATATATACCACATCTTCTTTATCCAATCATTAGTCGATGGGCACTTGAGTTGCTTCCATGTCTTAGCTATTGTGAATAATGCTGCAATGAACATAGGGATGCATAAGTCTCCTTGTATTGTTGATTTCAAGTTCTTTGGATAAATACCAAGTAGCAGGATAGCTGGGTCATATGGTATTTCTATTTTTAATTTTTTGAGAAATGTCCATACTGTTTTCCATAGCGGCTGCACCAGTTTCCATTCCCACCAGCCGTGTACGAGGGTTCCCTTTTCTCCACAACCTCTCCAACACTTGCTATTTTTTGTCTTGGTGATTATAGACATTCTAACAGATGTACGGTGCTAAGCATAGTTTTGATTTGTATGATTTCCCTGAGGACTAGTGATGTTGAACATCTTTTCATGTGCCTATTGGCCATCTGTATATCTTCTTTGGAAAAATGTCTGTTCATATCCTCTGCCCATTTTTTTGATCAGGTTGTTTGTTTTTTCATTGTTCAGTTGTGTGAGTTCTTTTTATATCATGGCTATTAACCCCTTGTCAGATATATGATTTGCAAATATTTTCTCCCACTTGGTGGGTTGTCTTTCTGTTTTGATCCTGGGTTCCTTTGCCTTGCTGAAGCTCTTTAGTCTGATGAAGTCAGACTTGTTTATTTTTTCTTCTGTTTCCCTTGTCCCAGTAGATATGGTATTCAAAATGAGCCTTTTAAGACCAATGTCAAAGAGGGTACCGTCTACATTTTCTTCTAAAAGTTTTGTGGTTTCAGGTCTTCCCTTGAAGTCTTTGATCCATTCTGAGTTTATTTTTGTGTATGGTGAAAGATAATGGTCTACTTTCATTCTTTTGCATGTGGCTGTCCAGTTTTCCCAGCACCATTTATTGAAGAGACTTTCCTTTCTCCATTGTATGTTCTTAGCACCTTTGTTGAAGATTTTCTGTCCATAGATGTGTGATTTTTTTTTCTGGGCTTTCAGTTCTGTTCCATTGATCTGTGTACTTATTTTTGTACCAGTACCATGCTGTTTTGATTACTATGGCTTTGTAGTATATTTTGAAGTCAGGGATTGTGATGCCTCCAGCTCTGTTCTTTTTTCTCAGGATTACTTTAGCTATTCAGGGTCTTTTCTTGCCCCCTATGAATTTTAGAATTCTTTGCTCTGTTTCCGTGAAGAATGCCATTGGGATTCTGATTGGGATTGTACTGAACCTGTAGATTGCTTTAGGTAGTATGGACATTTTAACTATGTTTATTCTTGCAATCCATGTGCATGGAATATCTTCCCATTTCTTTATGTCACCATCAATTTCTTTCAGTAATGACTTATAGTTTTCATTGTATAGGTCTTTCACCTTCTTGGTTAAATTTATTCCTAGATATTTTATTCTATTTTTTGTGATTGTAAATGGGATTGTATTCTTGAGTTCTCTTTCTGTTAGTTTGTTATTAGAGTATAGAAATGCAACTGATTTTTGTAAGTTGATTTTGTACTCTGCAACTTTGCTGTAGGTGTTGATTATTTCTAACAGTTCTCCAATAGATTCTCTAGGGTTTTCTCTATAAAAAATCATGTCATCTGCAAACAACGAGAGTTTCACTGCTTCATTGCTTATTTGGATTCCTTTTATTTCTTTTTCTTGCTTAATTGTTCTGGCCAAAACCTCCAGTTCTGTGTTGAATAAGAATGGTGAGAGTGGGCACCCTTGTCTTGTTGCTGTTCTCAGAGGGATGGCTTCCAGTTTTCCCCATTGAGTATGATGTTAGCTGTGGGTTTGTTATATGCAGCCTTTATTATGTTGAGGTAATTTCCTTCTATATCTATTTTATTGAGAGTTTTTTTTTTTTATCATAAATGGATGTTGGATCTTCTCAGATGTTTTCTCTGCATCTACTGAGATTATCATGTTGTTTTATTCCTCATTTTGTTAATGTGGTGTATCACACTGATGGATTTTCAGATGTTCCCTGTGTCCCGGTTGATCATGGTGTATGATCTTTTTAATGTATTGCTGTATTCAGTTTACCAATATTTAGTTGAGAATTTTTGCATCTATGTTCATATTGACTTGTAATTTTCCTTCTTTGTGTTGTCCATGTCTGACTTTGGTTTCAGGGTATCAGAGCGATGTTGGCCTCATAGAATAGGTTAGGAAATGTTCCCTCTTCCTCAATTTTTTGGAATAGTTTGAGAAGGATAGGTAATAAATCTTCTTTGAATGTTTGATGGAGTTGTCCCAAGAAGCCGTCTTGTCCTGGACTTTTGTTTTTTGGGAGGTTTTTGATTACTGTTTCAATCTCTTTACTTGTGATTGGTCTATTCAAATTCTCTATTTCTTCTTGATTCACTTTTGCGAGGTTGTAAGAGTCTAAGAATTTATCCATTTCTTCTAGATTGTCCAATTTGTTGGCATATAGTTTTTCATAGTATTCTCTTATAATCTTTTGAATCTCTGTGCTATCTTTTGTAATTTTTCCTTTTTCATTTCTAATTTTATTTATTTGAGCTTTCTCTTTTTTTTTATTAGTGAGTCTGGCTAAGGATTTGTCAATTTTGTTTATCTTCTCAAAGAACCAGCTCTTTGTTTCATTGATCATTTCCACTGTCTTTTTTGTTTCAATTTCATTTATTTCTGCTCTAATTTTTATTATTTCCCTCCTTCTGAGTTTGGGCTTTGTTTATTCTTCTTTATCTAATTCTGTTAGGTATGGTTTAAGATTGCTTATTTGAGACATTTCTTGTTTCTTAAGGTGAGCGTGTATTGCTTTGAATTTCCCTCTTAGGACTGCTTTAGCTGCATCCCATATGAGTTGGTATGGTATGTTTTCATTTTCACTAGTCTCCAGGTATTTTTTGATTTCTCCCTTAATTCCTTCAATGATCCATTGGTTATTCAGTAGCATGTTGTTTAGTCTCCACATCTTTGTCCCTTTCCCAGCTTTTTTCTTGTAGTTGATTTCGTTTCATAGCATTATGGCCAGAAAAGATCCTTGATATGATTTCAATCTTCTGAAATTTATTGAGACTTGCCTTGTTTTCCAACATACGGTGTATCCTTGAGAATGTTCCACGTGCACTTGAGAAGAATGTGTATTCTGCTGTTTTTGGATGGAGTGTTCTATATATATTTATAAAGTCCATCTGGTCTAGACTTTCATTTAATTCCACTAATTCCTTGTTGACTTTCTGTCTGAATGATCTATCCATTGATGTAATTGGGATGTTGAGGTCCTCTATATTACTGTGTTGTTGTTAATATCTCCTTATGGTTTGTTAATAGTTGCTTTATGTACTTTGATGCTCCTGTGTTGGGTGCATAAATATTTGTAATTTGTGTCTCTGCTCTAATTATTTGTTCAGTGTTTACCGTTAGGTTTGTATAAAATATCTCGTAGAGAAGATAGTCCATTTTCTCATAGCCTCTTATGTCCATAGACTAAGCTGATTCCATCCCTTTCCTCTTCTCCTTCTAAGTTATTATTGTCATATATTGTTCCATCTTGTGTTGTGAGTTTGTGGTTAAAATGACGAGAATGTATTTATTTTTGGTGTTTTCCTTCCCTTTATCTTTAATGTTATCATTAAGTGGTTGCTAATGTGTTCTGATAGAGAGCTGCATTCTCTGATTTTTTTTCTGCTTTTTTCTCCCCAATCCCCTGCAGCACACAGTTCTGTATTTTCAGCTGTGGGTCCTTCTAGTTGTGTTATGTGGGACACCGCCTCAACATGGCCTGATGAGTGGTGCCATGTCTGTGCCCAGGATCTGAACCATTGAAACCCTTGGCCGCCAAAACGCAGTGTGCGACTTTAACCATGGCCACAGGGCTGGCCCCCTGCATTTTCTGATTTTGCCTACCTATTCATCTCCTTGCTCAGGGCTTTGCAGCCCCAAGAATTTTTGTTTTCAGGTATGAGGGTCTTCTTGAGAACTTTTGTAGGAGAGGTCTTGTGGCAATGAACTGCCTTAGCTTTTGTTTATCTGGGCAAGTTTTTATTTCTGCATGACAACGGAAGGTCATTTTCTCTGGATAGAGTATTCTTGGCTGAAAGTTTTTGTCTTTCAGAATTTCAAATATATCATTCCACTCTCTCCTAGCCTGTAAGGTTTCTGCTGAGAAATCCAGTGAAAGCCCAATAGGGGTTCCTTTGTAAGTTATTTTCTTCTGCCTTGCTGTCCTTAATATTTTTTCTTTGTCATTGACTTTTGCCAGCTTCACTACTATATGCCTCGGAGAAGGTCTTTTTACATTGATAAAGTTAGGAGATCTGTTGTTTTCTTTTGCTTGTATTTCCATCCCCTTACCCAGGTTTGGGAAGTTCTCAGGCAATATTTCTTTGAACGAGCTTTCTGCTACATTCTCCTTCTCCTCTCCCTCTGGAATACCTATAATCCTTATGTTACATTTCCCAACTGAGTCGGATATTTCTCAGAGAATTTCTTTATTTCCTTTTAGACTTAGGTCTGTCTCCTCCTCCATCTGAAGCATGTCTATATTTCTGTCCTCTAAATTGCCAATTCTGTCCTCTATAATATCAGCTCTATTTTTTAGGGAGTCCAGATTTTTCTTTATCTCATCCATTGTGTTTTTCATCTGCAATATTTCTGATTGGTTCTTCTTTATACTTTCAATCTCTTTTGTGAAGAAGCTCCTGATGTCATTGAACTGTTTTTCTGTATTTTCTTATAACTTGTTGAATTTTTTAATGATAGCTATTTTGAATTCTCTGTCATTCAGATTATAAATTTCTGTGCCTTAAGGACTGATTTCTGGATACCTGTCATTTTCCTTCTGGTCTGGAGATTTAATATAGTTTTTCATACTGCTTAACGGTGTGGATTTGTGCCTCCACATACTGATAGTATCTGGTCACAGATTCCACCTGCCACCACTGGGTGAGGGTCAGGAGCTGTATATTCTGAGCCCACCATGATCCATGGCCCCCTTGCCCCAGCTGCTAACTGCCTTCCTGTCTATGCAGTGCTCTGGCCGTCTGGCTGAGCTGGAGTGCTGGGCAGGGGTCAGGGTGCTTTCCTTTGCTTGTGCAATAACCCCTAGCTTCTGACTGCTTTTCTGTCTATGTGGTGCTCTGGCCATCCAACTGGGCTGGAGTGCCATGCAGGGGGAGGGGGCTCTTTCTTTCTCCTGTGCAATACCAGGGATGTTCTCTCTGGGCCCTCGCTATCTGCTCTCCTGGGGTGCTAGCTGGATGTAGACATCCCCATGATAGCTTAGTTACCTCTGTGTGGGGCTTTCCCCTGGGCTTTCAGGGAACTCAGAGGGTGATAGTGTTCCCATGGAGGGCCACCCCTCCCCCCCTCATCTCAGATCCATGTGCTGTCCCAGGGTCACTGCTGTTTGGGAGGAAGAGAAGATTTCCCTTACCTCCTTCCATTTCCTCCAGAGGGCCCAGCTCCTGCACCTTCAGATGTATGTCTGTGTGGGTCTCTCAGACATCTTTTGTGTTGTGTGAATGTTCTCTGTTGCTGCATGAGTGTCCTTTTCATCCTGTCTTAGAGGGGAGAGTCTAAGGGGAGAGCTTACTCCACCATGATGCTGATGTCACTTAAATTTTTATTTTTAAAATTAAAAATTTTACTTTTACCTCTGTTCCTTTGTTGCTGGTACATAGAACACAATTTTTAAAACTTTTTTTGGAAATAATTATAGATTTATAAGATGTTGCAAAGAAATACAGAGGGAGGCCCTGTGCACCCTTCACCCGGTCTTCCCCGTTGACACAATCCTGCATGATGGTAATACAGCATTGATACCAGGAAGTTGACCTTGATGCAACCCACAGAGCTTATTCAGATTCCACCAGTATACATACACTCATCTGTGTGTGTGTGTGTGTGTGTGTGTACACAAACAAGTACCTCTGTGCAATTTTATCACCTGTCTAGCCTCATGGACTGCTGCCATAATCAAGCTATGAAACATTTCCATCATCACAAGACACCCACTCCCTTTCCTAGCCTCTGGGGGCCACTAATTTTTTCTCCATCTCTATAATTTTGTTATTTCAAGGAGGTTATATAAATAGAATCATACTGTATGCAATCTTTTGAGATTGCCTTTTTCAGTTCACATGATTCTCTTGAGGTCCATCCGGGCTGTTGTGTGTATTAACAATCCATTTGTTATTATTGCCAAGCAGTGTTCCATGGTATAGATGTACGACAGTTTATTTAACTGTTCACCTGTTGAAGGACAAGTGGTGGTTCCCAGGTTTTAGCTGCTAGGAATGAAGCTGCTACGAACATTCACATGCAAGTTTCTCTGTGAACCTAAGTTTTCATTTCCCTGGGGTTAATGTCCAATATTACAATTGCTAGGTTGCATTACAGCTGATTTTCAGCTTTAAAGGAAATGGCCAAACTCTTTACCAGAGTGGCTGTACCGCTTTATATGCACACTAGCAGTGTATGAATGACTAGGCTGTCCACATCTTCTCCAGCATTTGGTGTTGTTACTATTTATTATTTTAGCTTTTCTGATAAGTGTGTAGTGATATGTCATTGCTGATTTAATTCACACTTGTCTAATGGATAATGATGTTGAACATCTTTTCAGTGCTTATCGGCCATCTGTGTATCCTCTTCAGTGAAATGTCTGTTCTCATCTTTTGTCCATTTTTTAATTGGATTATTTGTTGCTCAATGTACAATTTTGAGAGTTCTTTGTGTTTTCTAGATACCAGTCTTTTATCAGATATGTGGTTTGTAAGTATTTTTCTCCCCCTCTGTAGCTTGTCTTTTCATCTTTTTATGGTTTCTCACAGAGAAAAACTTTTTATTTTGATGAGGTCCAATTTACCAATTTTTCCTTTTACATATTATGCTCTTGATGTCAAGTCCAAGAATTCCTCCCTTCATCCTATGTCCTGATGATTTTATTCCATATTTTTTTCTAAAAAACTTTATAGTTTCACATGTACATTTAAGTCCATGATCTCTTTTGACTTAATCATTATATAAGGTGTGAAGGTCACATTGAGGTTTACTTTATTTTTTGCCCATGGACATCCATTTCGAGCAACACTGTTTGTTTAAAGGCTATCCTTCCTACATTGAATTGCATTTGTACCTTTGTAAAATGTCAGTTGAGAACACTTGTGTTGGTTTTCTTCTGGATCCTCTGTTCTGTTCCATTGATCTATGTGTCTGTCCCTCTGCCAATATCACACGGTCTTGATTAATGTAGTCATATAGCAAATCCTTAACATTGGAAGAATGATTGATTCCTTTCACTTTATTCTTCTTTTTCGAAATGAGTGTCGCTATTCCAGGGCCTGCATATTTCTATAAAAACTTTATAATAAGCTTATGTCTACAAAAACTCTTGCTGAGATTTTGATAAGAATTGCATTAAAAGTCTATGTCATTTTGAAGAGAATTGGCATTGTTGCTCTGTTGAGTCTTTCAGTCCATGAACACAGTAAGTCTCACCAATTATCAAAGCTTTCTTTGACTTCCCTCCTCAGTGTTTTGTCATTTTCAGCATACAGATCCTGTAGGTTTTGCTAGATGTATACCTAAGTATTACATTGTTTGGAGCAATAGTAAACGGTATTCACCTTTAAAATGTCAGTTTCCACTTTGTTGTTAGCACTTAGAAGGGTAGTGGATTTTTGTCTGTTGACTTTGTAACCTGCAACCATGATGAACTCACTTGTTAGTTCTAGGAGCTTTTTTCGGTAGATTGCTTTGAGTTTTCAACATAAGCAATCATGTTATCTACAAATAAAGGTAGTCTAATTTCTTCCACTCCGATCTGCATGCCTTTTATATCCTTTTTGACTCTTGCCTCATTGCACTGGTTAGAACTTCCAGTGCTCTGCTGAACGAGAGTGGGGAAGGCAGACATCCCTGCCTTGTTTCCTCTCTGAGATGGATTAGGAGAGCCCTGGTCGTCCCCCGTCACATATGATGTTAACTGTAGGTTTGTGTAGATATTCTTTACCAAGCTGGAGCAGCTCTCCCTTCATTCCTTGCTGGTTGAGAGTTTCCTTTTATCCTGAATGAATGTTGGATTTTGTCAACTGCTTTATCTACAGCAGGTGATCTGATCACTGATTTTTCTTCTTTACCTGTTAAGGTGGATTGCATTGATTGATTTTTGAGTATCAAATCAGCCTTCTATCCTTTAAACAAATCCCACTTGGTTGTGGTGTATTATTCATTTTATACATTGCTGGATTCAATTTGCTAACATTTTGTTGAGGATTTTTGTGTCTAAGTTCACGAGAAATCTTGGTTTGCAGTGGGTTCCCCCCCCCTACTTTTTTGTACTATCTTTGTCTGGTTTGGGTACCATAAAATGGGCTGAGGAATGTTCCCTCCTTTTCTATGTTCTGGAGATTGTATAAAGTTACCACGATTCCACATAGCAGGGATGTTTGAGAAAACTTAGCACAGTGATGTCTGATATTTAATTTAATGTTATTTTGTTTCTTACTGTGATTTCTCTCCCTTTTTCACTGTGCCATCAGTAAAATTTGTGAAACACAAGAAATAAGATAAAAGAGGTGTCTTTGCCTGGGGCAGAGCTGGGAAAGACAACTAGAGCACTGGAGGCAAGAAGGGGATGGGATGGGTAATGAAGCAAAAATCTGACAGGCAGATGTCCCCACCCTCACCCTCACCTCCCGGAATTCTCAGACATCCTGGAAGGGTCAGTGGGCTTCCCAGAGACAGGGGACTGTGCAGGGAGGCCGTGGATAGTAAGTGGTGACTCCACGGGGCTGGAGGACATAGAGACCTGATCACACCTGCTTATCAGAGATGTACTCATGCAACTGTATTTGTGGTGGTGGTGCACCTGCGATGTGTCAGCTTTGCTTGGGGCTGGGGATACAGGATGTAGGATGTGGAGGTGTCTCTTGCTGTCAGGATATTAGGACTCAATGTGGACTATTTACATCAGAATCAGCTGGAAGCTTGTTAAACATAATTCAAGGCCCATCCCAGATCTTCTAAATCAGACCCTCTGGCATTGGAGACCAGGGATCCGTAGTTTGGATAAGAAGGAATTCTAATATTAGAGAAACATCCATTGAAAGGATCTTCGTTTTTACAAATGTATTCCCACTCTGGTTTACAATTCCACGATCTTTCTGAAAAGTTGAAAACCAAATCAAAGAAAATGTAAAGTGTAAGGGAGGAAAAGAATTCTTCTACCCTCTCTAGGTCCTTCTGGCTGGGCTACAAGTTAAATTCACACGAGACAGAATAACAGGAGAAAATCAAACAAAGCTTTGTAACATGTACACATGGGAGAGACCCAGGAAAATTGAGTGACTCGTGGAAATGGCTGAGATGCCAGCTTAAATATCATCTTCAGCTTAAGACAAAGGAGGACATTGGGGGTAGTGGTTTGGACTTCAAGTGGGTGGAAGGTGATTTACATGGAGATGGAAATGTAAATGAGCCAACTACAGACAATGTGACCTGAGAGACACTACATCACGTTACAGTTATCTTACTGTATTAGCTCCTTCCTGGATCACACCTTCTATGTTAAATTCTTTTAGGCAATTTGGGGGAAGGTCAGATGTTCTTTCTGAGTCTTCTGAGCCTTTATTGTCTTCAGCTGGAAATAATCTGCATCCCAGAGTGGCACATCTTGGGGCAGCCTGCCCTGAGCCCCATCAAAGGTGTTAACAATAAGCCCAAGGAATGTGAAGATAACGAAGCCTTTCTAAACGGCAGGCAGAGTAGGAAAGAAATCTCACATTAAAGTCAATGTATACCACTGTCAGAGGACTGAGGACCCAGATCCTTAAAGGGATTGCAATTTTAGTAATGGAATACTTACAGCATTTGTTCTTTTAATGTTACTCAAGGGGTTAACACCAACCGCCCAGCAAGGTGGAATGGGACCTGTTAGACTTGGAGCCTGCCCTGACCAGGGAGGGACAAGGACCATGGAGAGGTGGAGGATGCACGGACCTCGGCCAGGCCATCCCTGCCTAGCGCTGGACAAGCACCCTTGGGCAGAGAGGTCTGTCCACGGTCCCTCTTCGCGTGCGGCTCAGACACCTGCGCTCCTCTGGTGTCCATTCTCACACTGCCCCTCCTTGCACGTCCCTCCCCACTGCCCTGCCCCGCGGTGGACAAGCTCCTTCGGGCAGAGAGGTCTGTCCACAGTCCCTCTTCCAGGGCAGCTCAGACCCCTGTGCTGGTCCTGTGTTCACTCTCACACCGACCCTCTTTTAGCGACTACAAACACAGGTTCTTTACCCGCCACACAAGAGGGGCCAAATGAAAAGTGGAATGCCAGGCTTATGGCAAGGGAAGGGTTTTCATTTGGGATGATATCAGTCAGGTGACAAGAGTGAGCCCTCAAATTTGTCTTGTTTAGTCTCATCTCCCTGAAACATGGGAGGGGAGGGGTTTTAAAGGTTTGTGAGAAATGTGGCTGTTTGTAGATTGGGGGCGGGGGGGTGGTTGGAGTCAGTGGCCTTCCTGTTCAGAACTTTCCCACCAGCCTGCCCTTGACCAGGGAGGAGGTGGAAATGATAAGGAATCCAGCTGGTTGTCCTTAGCTGTTCTTCTCCATGGCAGATAGCGGGTTCTGGAGCCAGGGAATCAGCAGGGAAAGAGTGCTTTGGTTTTAACCCCATATATGCTGGGTTTAATGTAGGGGAAGTGATATGGGGGCCCGCATCACCTCCCTGTACATCCCTCCCCACCGCCCTGCCCCAGTCCCAGGCCACCTTCCCAGGTTCGGAGGGTTTTCGAGCTATACAGATGTTTTCAAGGACGCGATTTTGAAGTCCGCACCTGCCGCCTGCGGAATTTGGAAGGGCGGGGCGTCCTAGACGCGGGATGAGGCGCAGAAGCTACAAAGCCTGGGACGACCTCAGCTCCCCGCCCTGCACGACCTCAGAACCCGGGCGGCGGGCGAGCCATCCCCCGCAGAACCCGGGCGGCGGGCAGCCCCGAGGAATCCCGCAAAGGCTCGGAAGCGGCGACGGCCCGCCCGGCGGAAGCGAAGGGACAGTGACGCGGCTCAGCCAGCTGCCGGCGGTCCGCACTACTCAAGGAGCCCCGACCGCTGCCCGCAAGTTCCCGACAGGCAGCGCGCGGGCAGCCCGACCGTGACGTCACGGCGGCGCGCCGGCCGTAGGAGAGGACCCCGTCGCGACCGCGTCCCCTCGGGTCCTTGAGCCGGCCCCGACCGCGAGCCATGGCCTTGAGGCTGCTGAGACTGGTCCCGGCGTCCGTGTCCGCGCGGGGCCTCGCGGCGGTCACCCAGCGCGTGGTGAGACGGCGGCGGCAGGAGCTGGGGGTGGGGTCCTCGCCTGTCCTCCGGGCGCCGGCCTTCCTCCGCGCCGCGGCTCCAAGGGTCACTCTCGGGGGGACACCGCTGCCCCGGGAGTGTTGGGTCCTGAGTCGCGGGCAGACCGCCGAGGGCCCGCGAGCTTCTCTGGCCATTTTATCTCACCTCCCAGCAGATCGCTGGAGCAGGACGGCAATTGGCCGCCAGGCTGCCCTAGTGTGGGGGGCGAGTTTGCGGATGCTGTACCCCAGTGCAGTCGCCGCGGTAGACGTACGAGCAAGGATGGGGGAGCCCGGAAGAGTCTGGGGCGCGCGCGCTCATTCATTCATGCATGCGTTCATTCATTTATGTAGCGCCTCTGTCGAGCCCCAGTTAGGGGTCAGGCCTTGCTAGGCGCCGGGGTGATGTGACTTTGAGCCGACACAGAGAAGGCATTTAGGTCAGATCTGGAAGGATTAGGAACACTTCTTATGGTAGAGAACAGTGGGATGACATTGTACGCAGAGGGAACAAGAGAGGCCAAAGAGCTGTGGCTGGAAACCCTAGGAAAACTTTGTTTTATGACTGCGGCTGATCAAAGCGTCTTTGCTTGCTGGTGGCTGGAGCTACACTGGCATCACGTTGTAAAGGGACTTGACCTCCGAGCTAAGAATTTTGATCAGAAGAGGGTTTTGAACAGAACAGTGCAATAGTCTTTTTACGAAGTCATATAAATCTTTTTAGGAGATAACTCAGGCTTCAAAAGAGAAGGAAGAAAAGCGGTTGTCTTTTTAATACCCACTTGTACTGAGACCTGTTTTAGTGGAAGTGAGGGCCCCAGAATAGAGGAGGTGATATTTTGCTGCCATGCACGCACTAGACAGTGTGTTCACCTGTAACAGTGTGTTCAGTTCTGGGCACTACCCTCTAAAGGGCATATAATGAACTCCAGTAGGTCCAGAGAAGAATGAGTAAGATGAAGAGGGTATACACCTTGTTGCTTAGGGAGTAATTAAAGGAACTGGAAATGTGTCATGAAAGATCCTTGTGATTCCAGAGAGCGGAAGAATGGAACTGAGGATGGGAAATTATAGAAAAGACTACTGTCATTCTGTAAAACGTCTCTTTCTAAAGATTTTGAAGTCAAGGAATGGTCGATTGCTTGATTCACACGTTGCTGTGCACCAGTTTTGTGCAACATTGTGGTATATTCAAGTTCTGGACTCAGATGGGGAAGGAGTTTGCACGCGACTGAGAGGTAGCCTAGAGGAGAGGGGGATTAATTCCTGGGCTGAAAGGTTCCAGTATGATTAACACTCCCTCCCTGCCCCCATCTGCTACTCTTCCCCAGTCCACTTTGCATCAGCTGCACTGTCCTGGCTGATCCTGCGGTGCTCTTGCTCGGGGCGTTTGCACTGGCTGTTTCTCTGCCTGAAAGATCAGAAGTCCACTTGGGCAGTTCCCTCACTGCCTTCCAGTCTTTGTTCAGGTGTCACTCTCTCTGTGAGGGCTCCACGACCACCTGTGTTAACATTACAGCCCTTCCCATGCACGGTGTTCCCGCCACAGCACTTAGTGTGCTGGATAATTAGTTACTTTTTTGTTTTTTGTATCCCATGGGATCTTTTGGCTCACTGCTGTATCCTCATGGTCTAGAAAAAGTGCTTTGTGTGCGGTAGCTCCTAATACTTGTTGAATGAATGAGTGAATGAATAACACAGGAGCTACTGAGTAAATTAAGTATTCACAAATTATTGGGCGTTTTAGATATTGGAAGATACAGAGAATATGCTTCCATTTACTAACCTGTTCTGTCAGTGGACCTGTGGGTGGTTCCAGTTGTTTGCCATTACAGGCCTTACTCCTGTGAGCATTTCTTCATATATATCTTTTCTTCTGTCTTTTTTCACCTGCTATGAATGTGTCTGTATGTGTGTATTATTTACAAAAATGAGATCATATGGTGCATTCTCTCTCTTTTTCTTTTAATAAACTACAACCATGCTTTATTCAGACTTCCTGTTTTTCCCTAATATTCTTTGTCTGCTCTGGGATCCCATCCAGTACACCATGTGGCATTTACTCGTCTTGTCTCTTTAGGCTTCTCTCGGTTGTGATGGTTTCTCAGGTGTTCTTGTTTTTGATGACCCTGACAGTTTTGAGCAGTACAAGGCAGGCAGTTTGTCCCTCAGCGCAACTTGTCTGAGGTTTTTCTCATGATTAGATTGGGGTTGTGTGTTCTTGGGAGGAAGACCCAGAGGTAGAGTGGCATTCTCATCACATAATAGCACCACGAACATGACTTACCACTGTCGATGTTGACCTTGGTCACCTGGCTGAGTGTAGCGAGGTAGTTTCTCCACTGTAAAGTTACTCTTTTTTTCCCCTTTTCCATCTTGTCCTCTTTGGAGGAAAGTCACTGTGCAGCCCACACCTAAGGAGTGGGGGGGTTATGCTCCCTTCCTCAAATGCAGAAAATTATGTAAATTATTTAATTTTTCTGCATGGGAGATTTGTCTGTTCTCCCACATTTACTTATTTATTTATTTATATTCAGTGATTTATTTCTATCAGGATGGACTCATGGATATTTATTTTAGACTTTGAGTTGTAATCCAGTATGGCTCTCTTTTCTTGCTCAGATTACCCCAGCTGTGGCCATTGGGAGCTCTTTCGGTCGGCTCCGGAATCCCTGTAACGCACCCCTCACTGTGCGTGTGTGAGCGAGCGCTTCCTTGCTTTCCGGCTCTACAGTGTGGTCCAGGCTACTTGTGTATTTCCTGCCCCAATCCTGGAATCAGCCATTTCTCTGAAGAGCCTTTGTTCCTTTTATTAGAGAATGGTATTAGAAACCAAGATTAGGTACTAGGTGTAATCGCGACTGGGGCGTTGTTGCTTCTAGGCCCTCTCAGCAGACAGAGCAAGGAAATGTACTAACCTGTGTGTGTACACGTAGCTATGGATAATCCTATATGGAACCATCTGAGTCTATGACAAACTAAACATGAGTCTATACTGACGTCTCTGACTGTAATCCACTATCACATGGGTCATTCTAGCCTCTCTCTTGCTGATCTGTAACCTCCCACTCCAGCGGTAGAAACCTGGCTCCCACCATCTGCTGTCCATTTACTTAATTGCTTAATTCTAGGATATGATGCCGTAGTATCAGAATTGTTAACCTTACCCTGTGGGAAGTATCTTTCTCAACTAGAATACAGTTCCTTTTGCCTTTAGCCTTCCAGACTCTACTGATTTCCAAAGGGCAGCACCTTTCCCCCGACCCGCTTTAGTGAGGTTTTCATACATTTGTAACAGTTGATTTTGTCCATTCTGCATTCCATCTCGGATCCCTCTACCTAAATGAGGCTTTAAAAATTTGCCTACATTGAGGTTCACTCTCTGTGCTGTAAAGGTCTATGGGTTTGAGAAATGCATAGTGTCGTGTATCCACTGTTCCAGTATCATACGGAGTAGTTTCACTGCTCTAAAAATCCCCTTTGCTTCACCTATTCAGCACTTCTCCTTTCCCTGAGCTCCTGGCAACCCCTGATCTCTACCATCTCTAGGGTTTTGCCTTTTCCAGAATGCCTTATAATTGGAATCATGCAATATGTTGCCTTTCCATACTGGCTCTTTCACTTAGAGATGTGCATTTAAGATTCACTCATTTTTTTTGTAGCTTGATGACTCATTTCTTTTTATTGCTGAATAATATTCCCTTGTATGGATATATCACAGTTTATCCATTCAGCTATTGAAAGACATCTTGGTTGCATCCTGTTTTTGGTGATTATGAATAAAGCTGCTGTAGTCATGTGTATGCAGATTTCTTTGTGGAAATACGTTTTCATATCAGATGAGTAATACATAGGAGTGTGATTGCTGGATCGTGTGGTAAGACTATGTTTAGTTTTATGTGAAACCACCTTCCAAAGTGACTGCTGGTTGCGTTCCCCTAGCCGTGAACGAGCATTCCTCTTGCTCTGCGTTCTCACCAACGGCTGCTGTTGGCAGTTGTTGAGATCTTGAGTCAGTCTACTAAGTGTGGAGCGGCTTCTTTTTAACTTGCAATTCCCTAATGATAGACAATTTTGAGTATATTTTCAGATGCATATTTGCCTTTATGTATATATTCTTTTGTGACATCTGTTCAAATCTTTTGCCTTTTTGTAATTATTTGCTTTCTTTGTGTTCTCTATCATAAACTGTTTTTTCTCCACCCTTCGGTAATCAAAACTGTAAAGCAGATCAGGACTGAAAAAAATCTTGACATCATTTAAATTCTCTTATGTTCTGTTTATTCCATAGTAAAGTATTTTATTATTTTAGTTGGTTCTTAGTATTCCATAATGTGGATATACTTTTTTTTTTTAAACTACTGCTCTGTGTTGTACATTAAGGGTTTCTATTTATGTTTTTGGTATTATTATTATGTGGGTAAATCTTTGTAGAAATCCATGTCTGTTCCCTTAGGATGGATTCCCGGTGGCTCCAGGCCCAGTGTCTAGGTTTACATTAATAGCAGTTTATGAGGACTTTGTCCTGTCCAACACTGCACATCGTCATTTAAAAAGAATAAAATATTTGTTTGATACATAAGAAAGTGTTTTCTCCTTGTTAGTAATCTTTGTTTGCTTTTTGTAGCAAGGTTGAGCATTTTTCTGCTTGGTTGTTGGCTGTCTTTAATACAATTAAAAGAAGCTGTGCAGTCCTAGCCTCTTTTTACTGTTGATCTGTACAACCTCTGTGTACGCTAAGGCTATATTCCATCACGTGTGTTGAACTTTTCTCAGTTGTTTGCCTTTTGATTGTGTTTTTCTTTGTTTTCGGGAAAGATCATTTTGGCTTTAGTGCGGAGATGCTGGAGACAGGAGGTGAGGCTGGCGTTTGCCTTGTAGCTGAGAGATGTGGGGATGCCTACAGAATCAGTGCGGTGTGGGGTGGGAGCTGATGCCGTGCTCCAGGGAGATTTAAGAGCTAGGATCCACAGGGTTTTGTGAGTGACTGTGGAGTTGGAGGAAGGAGGAGGGTGTCGGAGGTGGCTCTCGTGTCTGCTCTGTTTTGCTTGGTGGATAGTGGGTAAGAGCAGATTTAGGGGCTAGGGTATGGGTGTGGAACTTCACTTTTAGATCTGTTTGCTCTCAGGTGTTTTCAGGACGTCTGCTGGAGCTGTTTAAAGGCAGCAAGGTAGCCAGGTCTGGAGCTCAGGACAGGAGCCTGGGCTAGAGAAATGTTCTTTATTCCCTACCTCCCTGTCTCCCCCAGCCCCCTCCCCGCTCCCTTTCTTTCATCCATCCATCTCCATCTGTCCAATTTTTATTGAACACGGTAAGAATATTCTGTTCCAGGGCCTGAGGATTTACCAGTGAACAAAACAGACATTCTACCTGCCCTTATGAGCTTATTTTGGGGTGGGGCATGGGGGCTGGTAATTAAACAAATAAATTGCTAATGAAGACGTAGATGTTGGCATTTTTATCACCAAGGATCTTCTTAGCGTTTTTCCCTAATAGTTGCTCATGCCTGCAGTAGCCAGAATACTCATGTTGTGCTGTTGTGTGATGTTGTGTTTTTCAGGGCGGCATTCATACAAGTGTACAGTGCAAGCTGCAGTATGGCCCTTTGGCATACATACTTGGGGACCGAACAACCAAAAAACTGACAGAACGCAGCAAAGTGATAACTGTAGATGGCAATATATGTTCTGGAAAAGGCAAGCTTGCGAAAGAAATAGCAGAGAAACTAGGTATGAACTTACCTCATGCAGAATGACCACTCTCTCAGATGTGTGGTTGCTTATCTGAGTTTGATCCACTTTAACATTGACTTGGTAGAACTGGGCCCAAGGTAGGTATTTTACATATTTGAAATATTTATGGAAAAAGCTGTTTTCAGTCTTTCAGATTTGGAAAATTTTAAAAGTCTGTGCTGGTTGTCAACTGGAATTGGAATTTCATGATGATGTGGGCAGAGCCCTCTCACGTGAGCTGTCTGACTTGAAATTTGTAGCGGCCCTCTGAAACGAGGTTGTTATTGCCGTCATTTACAGACGGTAGACTTGGTAGGCAGCTGGTGTTCCCAGCTTGTTAGTGCAAAGCCGGGATGGGAACCCCGGTGCTGGCTGGTGGTGTGGATTTTGTTCTGTGTGCCTCTCTGCGGTATTTGAGCAGAAGTTGCCCGCTTGCACACGGGGGTTCCCGTAGTTAGGAGAGGCTCTCTTTTTCAGGGGGAACTCGCATGAGGGTACGGTACGACATGCTGCAGCGCAGCCCTTCAGCGCACATGCTTGTCGTACACATTTTAGACATGTTGTCTCTAGTGTCCTATGTGCTCCCTTTTACATGTGATACGACATAAGCCTGAGGGTAACTTTCTCCAGGTCTTAACCGGCCAGCCTCAGCACTCGGGCTTTGTTCAGATGGGGCTCTGTTTTTGTTAGTGCACGCTGCTCGCTGGTGGGAAGGGAGGCATCCACGTCGCGTTTCATCCGGGTGTGTCTCTTCTCAGGCTTAAAGCACTTTCCTGAAGCAGGAATACATTATGCAGACAGCACTACAGGGGATGGAAAACCCCTGGACGTGGAGCTCAGTGGCAACTGCAGTCTGGAGAAGTTCTATGATGACCCGAAAAGCAATGATGGCAACAGTTACCGCCTGCAGTCCTGGTTGTACGCCAGTCGCCTCCTGCAGTACGCGGACGCCTTGGAGCACTTGCTGAGCACAGGTCAGTGTCCAGGATCATGTGCTGCGCTTGAGCCCTCTTCTGGAATTCAGCCATGTGAGACTGCCACCAAGTAGAGCTTTTCTTTGAGAGTATTTGATGAGGCAAATGCTCTCTTTCTAATAAGATCATAAATTCCCCGAGATCCATGTTGTTATTGCTTCAGAATAACATCCACTAAATATTAGTTCATTGTTGTGTATTGGAGTGAGGTTTATGGATTGTATGGAATTTTTGTGCCACTATTCTAGACATGTAGATGAAATATGTCAAAAAATGGAGGAAAGAGAGAACCCATAAATGACTGGGAGGAAGTGGAATCGCACTCATAAAGATGGAGCTGTGTGTCGTACAGAGAGGAGGATGCAACAAAAGAGAGTTGTCTCTGAGGGCACAGAGATAGGCTGGAATTCACCATCAACCCACAGGGTAGAAGTTAAACCTTGAGAAATGCAGAAGTGGGGAAAGCAGAACACACAGGGTCCCATGGGCCTGTATGGTAAGGGGGGATGTGTCCATGGAAGGCATCCGAAGCAGGCAAGAAATGGACAAGGGCTGCATATTGGGCGGAGTCTGGAGTCTGGGGGATAGGCAACAAGGGTCAGGACAAGAAGTTAGGAAACGGAGGGAGGGAGCACAGGTGGGGCAGGGGCATGGGCTTACATGGAGTGCAGCGGTCAGAATCCTGGCAGGGCTCCTCCATCATCTTGGGAACCCGCAGCCCGGGTTAAATTCGGGCCTCACCCCAGAACATCATGACAGTCAGCCAGCAGATACCACCAGTGCATGGCCAAAGCCACCAAACTATAACAGTTTTGAATTCATGGGTAGAAGCAAATGGCATGTGGGATGTGTGTGTGTAAGGGAGATTGAGGAGTTTGTATGAGCCGTGTCACACAGTGGTGGTTGCCATGCCTGCCTGAATGTCACTTACCTGGTGACCTCAGCTGCCACCTGGAGGGTCTGGTTCATGGGGTCTGAGTGTGAGAACAGGAATGTGTTTTTCAGGGGCTGGCCCATTTGGCAGAGTGGTTAAAGTTCCATGTGCTCTCCTTCGGCGGCCCAGGTTTGCAGGTTCAGATCCTGGGTGCAGACCTGCTCCACTCCTCAGCCATGCTGTAGACGCGTCCCGTGTACAAAGTAGAGGAAGATTGGCACAGATGTTAGCTCAGGGCTAATCTTCCTCAAGGAAAAAAAAATTTAAAAAACAAAGAAAGAATGGGTTTTTCACAAGGACCCCAGGTAACTGATGGAGTGTCACAAAGCTGCCTCTTGTTCCAGGAGGGTCCCACATGTGTAAGATGTTCCACAAGACACAGGATAATGCTCTGTCTAAACGGCCACTGAGGTCTGGTTATCGTCTTGCTTTTCCAGCATTCTATGAGTGATGCTTTTCCGTATGTGAACGTAAATCCTGATTGTGGTTAGCGTTGCTCCTAAGAAAACACGATCTACCTCCTAAAGTTCTGTACCAGGACCCAGATCACAGGAACCGGTTAGTGGCTTGGAGCTAATACTGACCCTCAGCTGACTCCACATTCTTTTTGGAGCATACTTCAGCCCTATCCTAGGACTCCCTGTTTCTTAAAATTAACATTTAAATGAAAACTTACTTGTTTCCTTGTATTACATTAGTTTATTCATTAAATATTTAGTGAGTTGCTGCTGTGTGCCAGGTACCTTCCAGGAACTAGAGAGTCTGCGGGAGGTGAAGCCTGGCCTCCTCCTGGAGCTTACTTACACTTGAGTAGGGGAGAGAAGGAGTACCCTGCCACTTCAGGTCGTGAGTGCTAAGAGCTGAGAGGAAGGGGCTGGGGGCTGCTCTTGCACATGGGAAGGTTAGGGAGGGCTCTGCCCAGGCACAGAAGGGCTGAGTGCAGGCAGACAGGCAGGGGGCCCCTGGGCCAGCGCTCTGAGTGGCAGGGGCGTTCTCCGTGTGCTGTCGTAACAGGCAGGAGGTCACTGTGACTCGACTGCAGTGAGCGAGCCTGGGAGGACTGGGATGAGGCCAGAGAAGTGGCCCGGGCCAAATGGTCAGTCTCAGTCAGACCTCAAGGGCCGTCACGGGGCCTTTTACCTGGGTGGACAGAGGTTTGAGCAGAGGAGTAACATGAGCTGGCCTAAGTTTTGAAAATGCCCCTCTGCTGAGGGTGAGAGAAGCCCTGGGGGCAGGGCGGAGGCAGGGAGTGATTTGGCAGCCGTGGCCTTGTCAGAGGTGAGGAGGCCTTGCACTGAGAAGGAAGTGACGTGTTCTGGAGTGATGGGATTCAAGGCGTGGTTGGGAGAAGGCTGTGCTTTGTTGATGCATGGCTGTGGGGTGATAGAGGGAAGTCCAGGGTGACTCTGGGGTCTTGTGAGCAGTTGGGTGGGAGCAGGATTGGGTGGGTATGGTGGAGTGAGAAACCCATGGTTTTAAAAACTAAAATGCTTTTTCTGTTAACTGGGTGCTCTTGTTATAGCTAACAGAAAGAAACAGGATGTTATGTTGCCAAAACCAAAACAGTATCACAGTTTCCGAAAACCGTTTCCCACTTACGAGTCATGTATGTTCTTTTGAATAAATTCGGTATGGAAATGGCATTGTGAATAGCTGCTTTTCCCTTTCTAAAATGAAATGACTAGTTTCTAGTGCTTTAATTATTATCTGTCTGACTTTTGTTTCCCTGTTTTTACACAGGACAAGGTGTCGTATTGGAACGCTCCATCTACAGCGACTTTGTCTTCTTGGAGGCGATGTATAACCAGGGGTTCATCCGAAAGCAGTGTGAGTCCGCGTGGCAGATGCGCCCTCCGGGCTGTGTGGGCAGCTTTGTAGAGGGGCCGCAGACGCACCTTGCCTTAGTGTGCGTTCTGTGAACGTCTGTTCAATGAGTGAATCAATACCATTACTTATTGTTTCCACAGGAAAAAGAACGGTTCCTTCCCCCTCTTTTCCTCCTACAGTCACCCCTCCCAGTGGAAGCAGCGTCACATCCTGGGTCCTTGAACACACAGCCCTCCCCAGGAAACCCCCCAGCTCTCTGTTCAACCTCACGAGATATCTAAGCTGCTTTTCTTTGATCCGTAGATTTAATCTTACTGAACTCTTCCATTTCTAGGGTGTATTTTTATGTAATTAGGATGTCTTACTTCCCTTGTGCCCGCAGCTGCGTGAGGCCAGCATTCTTGTCATCTTTTCCTTCTCTCTAATGCAGTGCTGTTCTAATGCTTTTAGGGACTTAGCATTGTGTTGGGATATTGTTGAAAGTGACAAGTGGCAAAGGGATGGGAATAAAGATCTCCTGGTTAAAGGTAGCATGACCCTGAGGAGCGGTGGAAACACGGCAAGGTGGGCAGGGCGTCTGTGACTAGAAGGTGCCGGGGCGGGCCGTGGAAGGCTGTGCTCAGTCTGCCTGTGGGCATCCTCACCTCTCTGCTTGGCTGACTGGAGCCAGTGGGTGGCTCAGATCTGGAGGGCAGAGTAGGAGTTGTTGGTTAATGAGAGGGGAGACCGAAGCAACCCGAGTGATGATTTGGGGGTGAGGCTCTGTGCCCTTGGTCTGCTTACACGGTCTGCTGTTTGGAGTAGTCCAGGTGTGTGCTTGGAGCAAGAGCAGCCAGAGCCCTTGCTTCTGCCCAAGGCACCGAGCCTCGCTAGACGTTCTGAGCAGCAGTTGAGGTCAGTCAACCAGCGTTTCTGTGGTGCCAGCTGTGTGCCAGGCTCTGTCTTAGGTGCCATGGATATGAAGATATATAAGACAAGGAAGGCTGCCACAGTCCTGGGGTGGAGGGTAGGGTGTTAAAGCAACAGACATGGTTAATTGCAATAAAGTGCACTTGACAGCTCCTCCTGGGTGACATTCCTCCAGGGGGCTGTGGAAGCACCCAAGAGAACATTTAAGCAGCTGGGAGAAGATGGGGTATTGTCAGGAACAGAGTCCTTGAAGAGTGAGCCCTGGGCAAGCCATCAGCACTGCAGCAGGGCGAGCAAGGTGAAGCGAGGCTGGAGGAGCCTGCGTTGGCACAAGCTGCTGGTGCTTGCTTGGAGGGAGGGCTAGGTGCTGGCGCAGGGTGAGGCAAGTGGGGCACAAGGAAGGGGTTTGCACCTTGGCTAGGACCCTTGGATTTTTCCTGAAAGTACTGAGGAGCCACTGAAGGCTTTTAGGCATGGGAAGGATGTGGTTAGATTTAAGTTCATTTGTCTGAAGGATGCGTTTGGTGGGGGGAGATCAAAGCAAGGGAGACCGTTGGGAGGAAGTCGGATGCATGTACCGTAGGTTGAAGGCCCGCACTGGGCAGGGAGAGTGGCCTGCTGGGGAGGGTGGGTCTCGCATACGAGCAAGTGCAGTTGGTAAGCCTGGGTGGTCAGTGTTCTGGGAGGAAAGTGGGTAGAGTCAAGTGGACTTGGCTGGGCTTCTCACCAGTGAGAAGGCTGTGAAGGGGCAGTGGACTGAGAAGGTTTCATGTGTGGCATGTTGAGTTCGAGATTCCCGTGAGATAGCCAGCTGAGATGTCTAGCAGGCAGTCACGTGTCTGAGCCTGACGTCCTGAGGACTGGTGTGGACTGGAGACAAATTTTGGGTGAATCAGCCTGACGGTGGACACACTTGTCCCAGGAAAGCCCATGGAGCGAGGTGAGGACTGAGACCAGAATCCTTGGAGGATTCCAGGTTTCTGGGGAGTGGAGCCCACTGCAGATTTGAAGCTGAATGGTCAGAGGTACGCTAGGGGCCAGCGAGGGTGGTGAGGACATTCATCACATGGAGTGTATAGGATCTAGTGGGACAGGAACTGAGAAGGGACCTTTAGGGGTCTGGTGGCTTTAGCAAGAGTCATTTCATTCCCGCAGTGTTGGGGGAGAGCAGATTACTTAAGGGTAGATGGCAAAGAGCAAGGTGAAAACTCGCCTAAGGAATGGGAATGCTGACAGGAGTATGGAGAGAAATGGAGAGTGGGAGGAGGAGGCGGGAGGACGGGCGTTTCCCTGGTGGTGGAGACACTGGCTGGGTTCTAGGCTGCGCAGAGAGGAGGCGAAAAAGGCCGAGTGGATTCTGTTTGGACAGACGAACAGTATCCACAGGCGAGCCTCTGCCTTTGCTTTGATTCCGCCTCCTTTGCAGTCCTTGTAGCCTCCGGCTCAGACCCCTGCTGACCCTGGAGCAAGGGCCCATCCTGCATTGCCTCTAAAGCAGGAGTTACCGGGAGCGGCCACTTGGACGTTTTCTTCAGAGCACAGTAGTGGTCTTTCTGTGGATTTTAGTGTGATCGCCCAAGTTTGTTGCTTCTGGAAGTTTCTGCCATGAGGAAATCTGCTGCAGAGAGGATGGTTTCTTCACACTGCTCCTGTGGTGGGTTCATCCCAGTGACCTGGAGCAGGTCCTGCCCGTGGGTTTCTGGTAGCGTGGCGTATGCTCCAGGACTTCAGGTGCCGGCGGTTTTCAGAGCAGCAGGAATGTTCATCATGATTTTTATGTGACTGCTGTCTGTATAATATATTCTATATGATGCCAGCTTCGGTAGAATTCTCCCTGAGCCTCAGCCGTGTACTAAATCCGCTTCAGTAGGCACTTCTGTGTAGCTGATTAAATTTGCTGAAAAACGTTGAACCCAGATAAATGTAGCTTGACATCTTTCAGTTGAGTTATTTGAAAAATACAGTATATAAAAATGATTTTACTCCTTGGAGAAGATCAGACTCTTATCTAGTATTACTGTGAAGAAATACACATGCAACAGGCATGTGTGATACATTGCAGTTCAGAGTACTCTAAAATGGATTCTTGGGTGCCCTCTCCCTTGCATAAGAAGTATAGGTGGACCCTTCAATGTGGCCACGTCATATTTAAAATCTCGCCTTTAGAATGCTCTTGAAGCCGTGGTTTAAATTCTGGCATTTCACTTTAAGTCACATAATTTCTCTGGGCCTAATGCTTTTGGTCTATAGAAATGGGGGCGAGAAGCACAGTCTTGAAGGGTTGCTGTGTGTGAATGCCCCGGCACCTGCCGTGCAGTCGCACTTGGTGTGTGTATAGCCGTGGTCATGGCCCTGACTGTTACATGGTCTGCAGATGGCTGCGTGGCTCTGAGAACTGCGTGTAGCCTTGCCCTTCTGTCTGAGAGGACTGTGTTTTAGAAGCTGTGTGTGGACTGTCAGATGACATGTGCCTCTCCCGTGTGTGCCAGGTGTGGACCACTACAATGAGGTGAAGAAGGTCACCATCTGCGAGTACCTGCCTCCTCACGTGGTGATCTATGTCGATGTGCCCGTCCCCGAGATCCAGAGTCGGATCCAGAAGAGAGGAAACGTAATTCAGCTTTTCCGTTGAAGACCTGTCTTTTTATGTGCCCTCGTTATTTTAACGTAGATCAGCTCTTGAAAGTGATGTTTACAGTAGGATACCGTAGATCACTGGCAGTGCTCATGGGGGTGCGGGCACACCCAGGGCTCTCCTGAGAGAGCAGGCACGTGTGCGAGGGATGGAGGGGCCCCGAACAGTCACTGCTCTCCACCAGTGCTCTCCAGCTCCTGCGCCATCCCCCTCTCGTCCCCTGTCCCGTGTCACCTAACCCATTCTTGTGAGGATGGGTAAGTTTCCCGGCAGAACCTCCCCCTGCCATGTGCCTTTCTCTTCTCTAGTCGGGTTTTCACGCCCTGTTATTTATCTACAAGTTGGAAGCGATTTCTAATATCCTTTCAGTTCCCTACTCCATCTGTTTAGCTCAACTTGTGCCTCTTTCCCTTTTTTCCCTGCTTACTGATTCTAGAACAGTAGTGCATTGGTCTACACATGTGTCCGTTTACTCTGTGGCGTTGGGTGGCCTGGAACCTCTGCGTTTTGCAGTTCCCACTGGCTCTGCAGCTTGATGCAGGACGCTGAGATTAACAAAGGCCGTCTTTGCCTTTATGACTAGCTCTTGTTTGGAAATGTCACTCCCACAGAGTATTTTTTTCCTGGGGAAAAATGTGGGTTCTTATTGACATTGTGATGAAATGTTGAGTTGCCTATGTATCTGTCTGTCCATTTTCCATCCTGGGAGCTGGAGTTCTGGTAGGTGCTCAGTGAACGCCTGGCGAGTGGGGGCTCCTGGAAGGGCACGGAACAGCTCCGTGTCCTTTGCTGCTGCTGGGAGACCCCGGAAGCTCGCCGTCCTCCTCCCTCTTCCAGTAGTAAACACATACGTGATGTCTGTCTCTGCCTATTTATTGCCAGTCTGCACCTGTTATTACTTGAGTTTTCTCTTAAGGATGATGTGTAATTTAGACTTTCAAGAACATTCCATCAAGGCAAAAGGAGGGAGCTGCAAGTAAAAAATACTTAATTCTTACTCAATGGAATAATTTTGAATACCTTTCAGTATTACAGTGACATTTATTGAGAAAAATGGAGACATATATTCAGAATTCTCTAGATAACTCTTGTTATCTGGGATGATAACATTTCAAAGCAATTTTGAATTCCAAATTAGGACTGTCAACTTTTTAGTTTTTCTAAGTAAAGTCTTGATGAATACTATCACCAACTAAAATTAACACTGTGTTTGGGAAAAGGAGACATTTTATCAAAGAAACATTGTATCATAATAAGTGTATGTTCTTATATTCTAGTAGGGGAGACCTATAGTAAACAAAGGAATAAATAAGAAATATATTGAAGGGAGGCAAATGCCACGCAGATAATCGAACCGGGTGAAAGATAATGTAACTCAGCCTTTAGCATTCGTAAACTATAAGAGGTGTTAAATATTGAAACTTTGCCACTCATAATTGGAGTTTTAAATTTCTGAAATTGGCTAAGCAAACTTCAGATGCTGAGGGAAGTAGGAGACGGAGAGGTGGTAGGGGCATGGTGGGGGGTAGAGAAGGGTTTGGAAGGTTGGGGAGAGAGTTGACAGAGAGGAGGGTGGGGAGGATGGATGGGGAGAGGTGGGCCAGTTCCCCCCACGTTGTCTGTAATGTTTCGTTGTGTGCACTCAAGCATGTAGCGGGACAGGAGAGCCAGGCCCTGTAACTGTAGAAGGGGATTCTTTCTGACCCTAAGTACGCGTCCTAGAGCCTGTGAAAAAGGTCATGCTGCGGGTTCACGTGGCCAGACTTAGGTGCTCCCTATAGGAGAACGAGAATAATCCTAAGTGGCACCGAGGCCCCTTTCCATCGCCCTGGTGTGTGTGGTTCTAAGAAAAGAGTGTTTCTTGATGTTTCCACATTTTACATGTGCACGGGTAAAAGGAAAAGAAATCTAAAGGCTTCACACTTACTTTCCTGCTTTTGTCTAGCCACACGAAATGAAGATCACCTCCGCCTATCTTCAGGACATCGAGAATGCCTATAAGAAAACCTTCCTTCCTGAAATGAGGTGAGTCAAGTGCGTGGTTTCTTTATACGACTAGAGCGCCTTCACGCCTAGTTATTTATGACCGTGGGTGTTGTCCCCGATGTTTTAATCTGTTGCTGATAAGCACGAATGAGAGCAGACATTTCAGTTTGATTTGGTGGGTCTTTGGTTTGCTTATTTTGTCAATGCTTGTTTTCTTTGTTATACTTTTAACATTTTTTGATGTTAGAAGTAAACTGAAACTCTATTTCATTCACAGGTTTTAGCATTAGAGAACTCAGGTATTTTTGCTTTAGGTGACAGATTGCTCAGTGAATCCATACAGAAAATTCATAAGGGAAAAACAGTCTCTAGAGATACTTTTAAATGATATATTAAGCGGTGTTTGGATAAAGGAAAACACCACCAGACCTTTTCTCTTCCTTTCTCCCTCTTTCTTTCTTTATCGAAAGTGCAAATGTATTTGCATCCACGCTGTCCGCCCTGTCTGGCTTGTTGTTCTGTGATGCTGGGGTATCCCTGTGTCAAGGAAGTCATCTGCTTCTATCCCTCACGTCCAGTGAGGGCTAGGTTTTGTGAATAATGCTTTTATGGAAGGTTTCTAGTAGTATTTCTTAAACTTTTTTTAAACTTTGGCCTCTTTTGATGCCTAAAAATCTTATTCCCTTTTTAACATTTCAAAGTAACTATAAAATTGTGAATAAAAACAAAGTAAGGCATAGTAATTACGGAAGAAAAGTTTGATTTTTAAATTGGAACAAGTGTTTGTGCTTATGTTGCATCTGCTTGTTTGTGGTAAGCTTTTCTCTTGTAGGCAGCATAAAACACGGTGCTGTGTGTTCCTTTTCTCCTGTCCTGCTGCTCTGTTTTGGGGACCAGAAGTGCAGAAAAAAAAGCAGTGTTGTAAACTGCCAGGGGAATGTATCGAGCTGTGTGCATCAACTATCAGAGATAGTTGATCCTAGGATTTCAGTCCCAAAAATCCCTCTTGGAGATCTTCTGGCTACAAAAATATCCCTGAGAAAGGGCTTCCTGGCAAGTTCTCAAATAGGATTTTTCACTGTAACATCAGGGAAATAATGCCTGGATCTGCTTGCAGACCGGCTGAGGTTTCCTTTCACCTTGCAGTTGTTCTCAGGAGCTTATCTTCGTGGACTTCCTGCTCATGAAATATGTTCAGCAACAATTAGAAGAATCCATTGCTTAAACTGGCTGTGCGTACTTGAACTGTATTGGAAGTTGGCTCCTGAAGCCCCAAATGGTCCAGAGGTCAAATGTGCCCCCAGGGTTCAGGGAGGTGTCGCTTCCTGCGGTGCTGACAGGCATCTTCTTCCTCTTGATGAACTGGCGAAGCATCCTCTCCCTGGTGACTGGAGCCCCTTGGGGAGCGGAAGGCTGTTCAGATCCTCACGCGTCAGGGCGACAATCTGATGTCCAGCTCTGTTTTTTACATAACTGCCTTGATAGTCGGGTGCAGGCTGCACAGAGTAGGGAAGCTATTGCTTAGTGGTGACCAACGCAGTGGTTCCTAAGAATAGGTTTTTACCAGGTCCTGTTCATGGACCCAGCGTTGCTGGACGCTGCCCTGCACACTCAGTCCCCGGCCCCAGTTCAGTCTGCTGAGCTTCGTGTGTGTCACCATAGCATCAAAAATGCTGGCAGCCTTTGAGGAAGTTTCCTGGGTTTGAACACAGCAGTTCTGTCTCCACAGTGTCATTACCCACACATCATTCCTCAGAAATCACACAGATCAGGGTGTTTCCTATGTCACCGCGGAAACCTCAACTTGGCGTTCGGAGTCCTTGTTAGGAGGCTGCCATGAGAATGGGAGGTGTCAGGTCCTTGTGGTTTCCATGGGCCCTTCCTGGCCTGGGCTAATTCCTGCTGTTACGTGCTGCTCACTCTCACAGGAGGCAGAGGACACACTTGGAGGAAAAAGCTGCCTTGATGTCTTCCTAGGTTGGTTTGAATTTGGATGTTTTTCAAGTGTAAAGGGCTGATGTTGTCATTGCTCAGGAGTTTGAGGCTTTCTCCACATTGTTGAGGGGGACCTCTGTTTTTGCAGTGTAAGCCTTACGGAATTTCCAGTTTGGTTTCTTTGTTTCTTCGTCCCCAGCTTCAGCTGCCCAGGGAGGAAAGTGCATATCAGAGCCCTGAGCAGAATGTCTGTTGTGACTGTAGAGCTGACGCTGTTAGCAGGACGTGGAGTCACGCTTCGTGTCTGTTGTGTCTGTAGAGCCGGCACTGTTAATGGGGTGCAGTTATGCTTCAGCCCTGTAAGCAGCAGCATCATCCTCTTGTTTCCATCTTTGTTCTCCCGCTAGTGTCTGCTGCCACTTCTCGCCACCTCTGGCCCAAGCTCCATGCTTTCACTTTGGTCACCCTTTCTTGTCCACTGCACTGGGCAAGCCAAGATGACATAAAAGAGAGGGTTTTTTTGTTGGTGTTTGTATGTTTGTAGCACATGATAGTAACTACAAAATAGGTTTATTTTAACTTCTCTTCCTGAAAAGAAGGAGCCCTCACCCACTTGCCGGTTGCCTTACAAGCTGTACCGTGCGCTCCAGCAGACCACTGCACAGGTGGCCCCTACTGGGAACTGGTTACTCTCTCCTCTGTCAGGGACTTCTGCTGGAGCTGTGCCTTCAGTGGCCTGTATCATGAGAACTATATGTAGGCATACGTGTGAATATGTGTGTGTGCTTAATTTGATTTTCCCAAATGACTATCATATTATGGTATAGGTTTTCTTTCTCTGCAGCCCCTGCCCCTCCTGCCCCATAGATTTGTTAAGCCTTGTGCATTTGTTCTCACCGCATGATCTTGCTGTGATTTCAACTCTCGTCTTTTGAACAGGTAAAGTCTGTTCGTTGTTAAAGTGAATTCTGTCCAGCAGCTCAAGCTGTATGGATTGATGAGAGCCACTTAAAGTACAGGTCATTTGTCACATTTAGAAGAAAAACATGTGAATTCTGTGCAATATGCATTATTTTAAGCATTGAATTATCGAGTGCAAACATGCTGCAGCTTGGTGATGTCCTTGCGTCTTGAGGTTTTGTCTTGGCAATTCACTGTGAAATTTGACTAAAACTACCAAACTTTACATAAAATTTCAAGAAACCTATCACAAATAGATTATAATCTAAAGTCTGTAAGTCTTTGTGTTTAGAATTCGGAAAGTGTTTTCTCACAGGAACAATTTTAGGTTTCCTGGACTTGTCTATTTTAACTGTCATTTAGTTAAATACTGTACATTTACAAAGAACAACCTTAGAAGATAAAATTGTTAGAGTTTTAGTAATTAAACAATAAAATCAAAATTGAATAAGCAGAATAGTTTTTAGCTTGAGTGTCAGTGTTTGAAGCAAAGCGCATTTACTCACAGGGTTGCTGGCTGCCGGGGGAGAAGTCCTGAGTTCCTCGTCTGCGTCCGTGCTGATTCCTCACTGTTAGCTCTTCTCACTAGCATGTGGTGACACGTGGCAATGCTTCACTGTCCTTGTGTATGTTGAAGACTGCGTGAAGAATGTTGCAGCCTTTTCCAAAATAGTTGTTTTGTGACACTTTAAGAGGCACAGTGAACTAACTACCATAGGAGTGTGTATTTTCTCACTTCTTCAACATTTCTGACCAAAATCCTAGGGATATGTATTATTTATCCTCATTACCTTGACTATGAGTGTATCATAAATAAGAGTGAGCCATAGCTCAGTTTAATAAACATTAGTCCACTCGTTTGTGAACAAGTATTTATTCAGCTCCATAAATGTGACGGTCATTGTCAGTCTTTGCTGGAGGCACAGTAGTTCTTCAGACAGGCTAGGGTGGACCTGTCTGGGAAGACACTTAAGCTGAGATTTCAGAGATGGGAAGGAAGCACTATGTGACCAACCGGATCCTGAGCTTACTTTGTAAATATCCATTCTGAATCTTGTTCTTGGACAGCTAAGGGACTGGAGGAGCCCCCTGGAGGGGACTCTGTAACTTCAGGAAGCAGCAGGCATGGGGCTCCCTGTGGCCTTGAGAGCTCTGTGGGGACAGGCTGCTCTTGCAATAGGATTTGAGTTGGCTCCTCGGGCCTTCGAGGGTGTCTCCACATCGCTGAGACCCAGCTAGCCGCTGTCTTTATTTTAGCCTCCCTTCAGAAGTTGTGGGACGGAGAGGTGGGTGTGACCCAGCACAGGTCACAGGATGAGTTTGCCCTCTGTTATTCTTCGGTTTGTTGTTACTGAGG
The DNA here is from genome assembly GCF_041296265.1 of Equus caballus. Lineage (NCBI taxonomy): Eukaryota > Metazoa > Chordata > Mammalia > Perissodactyla > Equidae > Equus > Equus caballus. The sequence goes on along the minus strand of NC_091689.1, from coordinate 25,697,385 downwards.
CATTTAGTGCGATGCTCTGCCCATCATCAGCACCCAGAAAATAGATGTCTGTTGAATCAAGTCACATGGAAGATGGAAATGTTAGGCCGTAACATTGGTTCTGTAGGTTGTTTTCAGTAGATGGTCTGAGGTCTCGAATTCCTCAAGGGCAGGAGCCCTGTCTTGTCACCTTGTTCACCCCACACAGTACCTGCTGCCTGGCGGGGGCTTGGTGAGTGTCTGCTCAGTTCTGTGTGTTGAAAGGCCCTGTCCTGTATTTTCCTGACCTCTCATGCTCACTCTGTGACAGGTACATCCAGGATGACCCTTCACATTGTTGTGAGAGAAAGAATAAAGTTATCTCAGTGATCATCCAGGAGGGTTTACAGCCTTTCTCTCCTACACACTTTAGGTTAATTTTGACTTACGCGACTTGCAGAGGGACATTACTTCCCTTTGTCACCGTGTACCTTTCTTCTCATAGTAACACTGTGTTGCTCCAGGCAGTTGAGAAGGATACGCGGTAAGTCCTGTACTTAGGGTGGCGTCGAACTTCCCAACCTCAGTGGCAAATGCAGTGAGTTTATTCTCCTAACTTTAGGGACTCGTCACGCGTTGTGTTTGTGGTTTCTGACATTTCCATTCATGGTTATAGGGATCCAAGGAAGGCGGTGGTCTAGCTGCAGTTAGAAGCTGTTACCTAGTTCGATAACTTTCTTTGAATTGTATAATATAGGCTAACTACAGTGCCTAAAAACATTTTTCTTACACTGTGGAATTAATATGAGCCAATAGTAATGATAGTTAACACAGGTACCTTACCTATGCTAACTCGGTTAATTCAACCAGCGGCCCCAACTGAAGGCGGTTAGCAGAGTTGGTGATGTTCGAAACCGTTAGAGTGGGTCGTATGTGGATTGCTGAGTATGGCTTGTACATTCTTGGGGTGTTTACTCTACATTTAATTCCCATCCGTAGGAGGATGTTCTGTTTTAAAGATACTTAAATAAGAAAACGTCCCTCATTTTTGCCATGCGAAGATCATGGGAAGCCATAGTCCATCCGTGGCATCTGCTGTCCCCTTGCCGGAACCTGGGCTCGAACAGTTCTGCAGTGACATGCTGTCCAGTGGGCCTCTTGGTCTAGGTAGCCTTGCTGGCCTCTGGCTGGGGTTGTGACCTCAAATCTCCCCCTGGTTTGTCTGGAGGTGGTGGCAGACGCAGCCTCCTTCTTTTACCAGGTACAGACTTATCAGCCTGCTGGTCTTAAGGCATCTCCTGGCTGGGCAGCCTGGTCTCTAAATGACAGTAAACATGGCGAGGAAATGGGCAAAAGTGCTGGAAATGGCAATCTCCTGCTGCCTTCTTGCTGGGACCCAGTGTGTCCAGACTCGGGACTCAGGACGAAGGGAACTGAGTTGTTGCTCTTCTTTTGCATAGTTTGGTGGAAGCAGGTTATTTGGAGGCTTTCTTTAGCAGCAGGTAATCTGTGTGAGTCTCCTACCCCCAGCATTTGGCGGCTCTCTGTGCCTACATCTCCGTGCGGCCTTGGCTGCTCTGTACTCTCCTATAATGAGTGCTGCAGCTGAAGCTGGTCTGTGAGGCAGCAGAAGTGAGCCGTGTGCCCTGTCCCTGGTGGATGCTGGTCTCGCGCCCGTGGGGTGGGGGCAGTGGAGTAGAGAGAAGGGAAGCCAGGAAAGGGACCTGCTGTGTCCATCCAGCCGTGAGCCCATTTCTGCTCCTAACTCGTCCTGAGCAGTCCAGCCGTGTGGGCCGGAACAGGCCCAGCACAGTTCCCAGTTCAGAGAGGGTGATTCACGTTTTAATATCTGTGGGAGACTTTAACGTTATACATTCATTTGTACACTAATGCAAGCTTGGGAAATTTGCATTGAACTTCATCTTTTTCTTACAGTGAAAAATGTGAGGTTTTACAGTATAGTGCGAGGGAAGCTCAAGATGCAGAAAAGGTAAGAAAATGTCTGAAAAGTTTATAATTATTAAATTTGATTCACGTATAGGGTTCTCGCAAATCTGATAATCAGTTTGGCTCCCACTGGTCTTAGAAATGTTTGTGTTTTATAATCTAACAGTTCCAGGCCAGCCCATTGCACCCCCTGGTCTGGAGGTTTTGATTTTTTCTACATAATTCAGTTTCTATCGTCTTAGAATTATAGAATGGTAAACATTCAAAGAACCTTGGGTTATCTGCTCCAACATTTTTATTAAACAGAGGGTAAAATTGAAAGTTGGATTAAAAACGGGAAAGATTTAGTAATATAAGGACATCAGCTTTCCCCATATTAGTAGGTGTGTTTTGTGAAATTCAAGTCAATCTCAGTGCAATTAATGAGTAATAGCCAAAAAATTTTGAGAAAGAATAATGCAGGAACATCTGCTCTCCCAAATACAAAAACATTGCAAAATTATGGTAATGAAAGCACTGCAGTATTAATACAACAGTTAATAAATAGCTTAATGGAGCAGAAATAGGTGCATGTGTGTGCTCATGCGTGTATGTGTGTGTGTGTGACTTTGGTAATGTCAGTACTCTAAAGGATAATAAAAAATGAAGCAGAGGAAAATGGATTATTATTAACAGTGTTAATGCTGTTGACCATCTAGTTGGTAAAAAAAAAAAAGTCCCATATTTTATATCATATATTAAACATAAATTACTAAAAAACAACACAATAAAAGATATAAGAATTCAAGAAGAACATAAAGGTTGAGCTGTAGGTGGCAATATTACAGAGAAAGCATTGCGAGTCGACAGCTTTAATCAAAGCACACCTCAGCTGCCATGCAGCATGGGGACAGCGGGCAGAAAGTTACCGTGCCAGCTGTTTACAAAGAGAATAGGGGTCTCCTCTGAGACAGAGGGCAGTCGAGTCCCGGCTCTGGGAACAGCGTTAAGAATTCTTCTTAGACTTGGTTCGTTCTCCTCAGACTGATTAAATTGCGATCCCAACCTTCTGTTTCTGTGATGCTGATTTGCTTTTAGATTATTTTTATACCTGTTTAGATGGCACCTTTTTGAGAAGAATAATACATTGTATCTCAAAGACTATGCCATTTGAATTCATAATTGAATGTACTCCCCTGTGACCCAAGTGCTAGGCAAGGCACCCACATTGAGGACCAGCAGCACCCTGTGACCCCCAAGTGCTGGGTGAGGTGTCCACGTTGAGGACCAGCAGCACCCCGTGACCCCTGAGTGCTGGACGAGGCGCCCACGTTGAGGGATCATCATAGTCCACTGCTTCACTGAAGGCCATCCGTCCAACTTTTCTTTTTGACTTTCATGGTGTGATTGTTCCTGCCAGATATTGGTAGCTTTAATGTATTAAGAAGTTATCTCATTTAGATTTCTGAGCTGGGACTCTGCCTTACAATCGGCATTCTCTCTGTCTAGGTGGTAGAGGATGTTGAATACCTCAAGTATGACAAGGGGCCGTGGCTCGACCAAGATGACCGGACTTTTCACCGTCTGCGGATGCTGTGAGTCTGCGACCTTGGGAGCTGCTGGGACGGCAGGGGGCTGATGTTCTGAGTGCGGTACACTGGGTTCCTTGCCTGCTGTGGGAACTTAGAGGATTTTGAAGGAATTATGTTTCAAGTTAGGTGTCGACACTGCTGAGACTTAGGTGTGTTTCCTTTTTCCTTGCAAACAGGCTCTTGCGTTCTCTGTCTGATGGTGAATTCACTGATTACTGTTATTAACGCAACAGCTGTTGTGCTTCTACTACGTGCTAGGCACTGTTCCAGATTAGGGTGTATGGTATCAAATAAAACTCTGGCTCTTACCGAGGATACATTTTATGGAAGAGATAGAGAGTGCTCAAACCAATAGGACTGTGTTGGGCGCTAAAGGCCATGAAGAAAGGTAACCCTGAGCAATGGGACAGTAAGTAGCTGGGGTGTGAGTGACAGAGGGCACTGTTGGGGGATGGGGCGAGGAAGGACTCTCTTCTGAAGAGGCCCGAGTTGACACAAGGACTGGGCCCTGTGGCGTCTCGGGGTGAGCAGGGGCAGGGAAGCCGGCAGGTGGAAAGGCTCTGAGGTGGGAGCACAGTGCGAGGGTGGGCCCAGCAGCCAAGCCGGTGTGGCCCGAGCCAGGGACAGTGGAGGAGGGGAGGCCGCAGTGAAGGAGGGGAGCTCACAGGGCCTTTGGTGCTATGCTAAGGAGTTAGAACTTTTTTCTGAATAAGAAGCCATTTTGGGTTTGAGCAGAGGAGGGGTCTGATGTGACATACATTTTAAAAGATCATTCTGGATAGTGTGAGGGGTCCTTGGTATCTTCTAAATAGAAAATAACAGCCATACCAATCTAAGTAGGAAAAAAATGCTATCTCCATCCTTACCCCTCTCAAAATGGCTCTTGTCAAGGAAATGGACCTCCTTACTCAGTCTCTTGGTGACTGAACCCCGCCCTGTGGCTGCAGATACCATAGTTGCCCACCTTAGGTCACAGCCCAGACCTTTTCCCTCAGTGCCAGACATGTGTCTCTGCTGGCTGGCCAGCGTCTTGCTGTGTGTCAGCACACGGCCTTCTGCAGGTCACCCTCAGATGTGCTCAGGGCTCCTGTTCCGTCCTTGCCCTGCCCTGCCCGTCCCTCTGCCTGCAGCCTGCCCCTGCCGGCTCTTCGGGTGATCTCGTGCTCCCGTCGCTCCTCCTTGGACGGGCCCTCCCTGTGCTCTCTCACCTTCTCCCCTCACCGTGCTTGTGCTCCTGGTGGAGTGTCCTACACCTTCCTGTATGGGGCAGAGCCTTTGGTGACCCTCCCTTGTGGGGTTGCTGCAAATCTCCACTGTCCAGAGTTCTCAAGGACCTCAGTGAATCTGCTAGGCCCCAGACACAGCCCTTTCTGTCCCCATTTCTGTCCCCACTCTGCACAGTCTCCCCAGCTTCCCTTGGTCCTCAGGATCAATCACTCCAGCTCAGGACAGCGACCTCTGCCTCTTTCAGCCGCTGGGGCAACATGAGGGCCCCCAAAGCCCAGGTGTGATGTTGGCTTCTCATTTAACAAAGCTGTGACTGGGTGGTCTGGTGGAGGCCTTTTGCCCCTGGACGCCTTGTCCTCAGCCCCAGCCCCAGACGGTAGCGAGATGGCACTAAATCCTGCTGCCAGTGTAGCTCTCTTACAGACCACAGCAGAGTGCTTTCACCAGTTGGTGCCTTCACAGCCTTCAAGAGGCCATTCCACCATTCTGTCAGGTCAGCTGCGTCCAGGCGATGGGAGAGCAGTCGGCATGGTGAATGTCATGCTCACGCAGCCATTGTTCTACTTCCTTTGCCATGAAATGAGTTCTCAGTCAGGACCCCATCATGTGGATGACCATGTGTGTGAGTGTCCTGGGGCTGCTGTAACGAATGACCATCCCCTGGGGGGCTTAAACAACAGAAGTTTATTCTCTCTCAGTTCCGGAGGCCACAAGTCCAAAGTCAGGGGGCAGCAGGGCCGTGTTCCCTCTGAAGGCTCTGAGGAGAATCCTTCCTTGCCTTGTCCAGGTTCTGGTGGTTGTTGGCAGGCCCTGGCGTCCCTTGGCGTGTGGCCACACCACTCCCATCTCTGCCTCTGTCTTCACATGGCATTCTTCCCTGTGTGTCTGGGTCTGAATTTCTTCCTTCTGGTAAGGATACCAGTCATGGGATTAATCCACTATGATCACATTTTAACTTAGATCTGCAGAGACCCTGTTTCCAGATAAGGACACATTCACAGGTTCCAGGTGGACATGAATTTGGGGAGACACTAGTCAACCAGTACACCGTGTGTGTTTTGGGGGTCCCTAAGCCCACTCCCACACTTGGGAATTCGCTAGAAGGACTCGGGAAACTCAGCATAAGGTTGTACCCATGGCTAAAATTTGTTACAGTGAGTTAGTCGGCATACACAGCAGGATGAGTAAGGAAAAAGGCACGGCGAAGTCTGGCATAATCTGTGGACAACTTCCCGGCCTCCCTCCCTCCCACGAGGGAGACACTAAGCGCGTTGCTTCGTCCAGTGTGAAAAATATGGGAACACATGGCCAGTATTTCTGCCCAGAAAGCCCATTAGACACTCAGTGCCCAGAGTCCTTGCTAGGGCGGGCCTGTGGGCTCCTCTGCCTTAGCACCTACTCAAACCCAGACTCCCAGAAAGCAGGCAGGCGTTCACCACATATCACAGTGTGCCCAGTGTGCAGGGTCCAGTGGCCCAGCCTTAACGGCATAGGCACATTCTGGAAACCGTTCCCAGACACCAGCCAAGGGAGACAGCAGTCTCAGGCCTGCTCTGTTGATGGCAATGGAAAAGGCACTCTTTGGGTACATGAGCTGTGCTTCTGGCAGAAATGTGTCAGACAGAGAAGGCAAATCTCAACCCAGGAAATGTAATTTTCCTATGAGGGTAGATGGCTACCCCTCCATGGTGGAAGGGACCCCATGTAATGACCCCCCATTGTGCCCCCAGGGGCAGGGCTGTGCTGGAGGCTCAGCATTGGCTTCTGCTGTTGGCATGCTGGGCACACACAGTGGCAGGCCCAGATCAGTTTTGGGGAGCACAGGCCTAGGTGTTGAGTCCATGGGTAGCCTCCATCCTGTGTTGGTGCCCACCCACTCTATCACCCCCTTGGGGAAGCACCGGCAGAACCTGGCTGGGCATGCTGGACCTTCCATCATGCAGCACACACTGTCCAAGGTCGCAGTTTTTCTCTGGATAACGAATGCACTTGTTTTTCTAGACTTGGCTAATAGGAGTATATATAGAAACACTGACTCCATCAGTTTTCCATATCCTATGCTTGAAAGTGAATAATTTTTCATTTTGAACCTGTTGACTTAGTTATTAAAACTAAGACTTAAAATTTTATTCATTTTTAACAGTTTTTGTTTTGTGTTTTAAGATGGAAGAAATAGCAGCACGTTTTATACCAATGGGAAAGATTGAGGGGACGGGGGGATTGATGCAGAGACAAAAGGCGAGTTCCTGGAGGAGGGTGTGAGTGGGCGTGAGAGGGGGTGGGCTGGTGCGCCGGTGGACAGTTCCTGCTTCTTAGGGGAAGGCGGGGAATGGGTGGGGTCAGGTAAGTGGGTATGCACCGTGGGCACGTGAAAGTTCTCTGCCAGTTGCTTCCATCTTCATAGTGAAATGGAGACCAGGTCATCAGCGGGAGTGGCAGTGGTGGGGGGGTGTTGGAGGTTTGAGGAGGGAACAAAAGGTGCAGAAAGCTGTCGGGCGAGCGGGAGAGGACTGCAGAGGGCAGCGGGCTGGGGATGGTGCACGGGAGGACCATGGTCATGCATAAATGGGCTGGGGATGGTGCACGGGAGGACGGTGGGCATGCTTGAAAGGTGCAGGAGGCTCCTGCAGCGGCCTTCAGCTGCAGGCGGGCGCGCTGTCAGGAAGAGGCAGTGCTTTGACAAGAGTGAGGCTTTGCCAAGTGATATGAGAGGGCGGCAAAGCTGAGCGTGAGTCTAATGATGACGGGTCTGATCTGGGTAAGCAGTGGGGAGGACACTGAGAAGATGGAGGGTCAAGTGGGTTAGAGGCCAGAGTCATACCCGCTCATGAGAGAGAGGTGGGAAACAACATCCAAAATGAAACCAAATGTCCCGTGATTCTGCCACGGCAGCCAGTGTTCGCGGTTTAACGCAGGCTCTCCCAACCTTTTTAAATGTGTATTTCTTGATGAAAACTGTCTTGCATATATCTTTGTATTCTGTTTTTTAATATCATGAGCATGTCCTTCTTTTATTAAACATTTAAGAATTTGCTTTTTTAGTGGCTACTCATGTATGCTGTTTGAATCCATTGATTAAGTTACAGTTCAGGGTCTGCAGATCGTGGCCTGTGGGCCGAATTCAGCCCTCGGCTCCTAAGAGTGGTTCTTACATTTTTAAAGGATTATAAAAAATAAAAGGGATATGTGACAGAAACCATCTGTAGCCCTCGAAAGCTAAAATATTTACTCTCTGGTTCTTTACAGAAAAAGTTTGTCGACCCCTGAGATGCAGCATAAATCCATTTACCATTTCTTTAATATCACTCATTTGGGTTATTTCAATTTCTTCATATTCATGTTCTGCACACTCGTAATAATGAGCATATTGTACACTGTTTTGTTCCATTTTAGGTTACTCTCTTAAGGTATAAAGTTGGATTTCTTGTTGTAGGAATGCATTTTACAACTATTGATGTATCAGGAAATTGTTCTCCAGACAGCGTGTACCGGTTTGCACACTCGTACCTGTCTTCTGAAAGTCCCTACTGAGACAGGAGAGTTAAAACAAAAAGCAAACAATTGTGATTTTGAGACTAAAGAAAAGTATTTGCTTTGTTTTTGCATTTTATAAACACTGAACTTTAAACAGTTTATATTTTTATTGGCTATTTTTTTGTCCTTTGTGAATTTTCTTTTCGTGTTTATTGATCTTTTTAAAGAACCAGTTTTTTGTTTGTTGGTTTTCTCTGTTTTTCTATTTTCAATTTCATTGACTATCTGTTCTAGTTTTTATTCCTCTTTTTATCTGCTTCCTTTAAGCTTCAATTGCTCTTCTTTCTCTAGTTTCCTAAGGTAGAAGGTTATGTGATTGGTTTTTTAGGTCTTTTTCTTTTCTAATAAATGCATTCAATGCAATAAATTTCCCTCTAGTTTAATTTCATGTGGTCTGAGAACATACTTTGTGTGATTTCTCCTCTTTTCCATTTGTTAAGATGTTTTCTGTGGTCCGGAATGTTTTCTATATTGATTAATGTTCCAGTTGAGCATGAGAAGTGTCTGGATTCTGCCCTTGGTGAATGGAGTGTTCTAAATGTCAGCTAAATCAAGCTGATTGGTGGCGGTGTTCAGGCTATCCGTAGCCTTACTGCTCTTCTGTCTGCGGGATCTACCAGTTGCTGAAGGAGGGGCATTGAAGTCTTCAGCTGCAGTAGCAGATTTGTCTTTCTCCTTTGACTTTTGTTTGTTTTTGCCTTATGTATTTTGACACTCTGTTGTTAGGTACATACATGTTTAAGATTGTTGTCTTCTTGGGAAATTGACCCTTTATCGTTATGTAATGCCCATCTCTATCCCTGATCATTTTTCTTGTTCTGAAGCCTGCTTTGTCTGAAGCTAATCTATCTATCCCAGTGTTTGATTAGTGTAGGCATGATAGTATGTCTTTCTGCATCCCTTTACTTTGAGCCTGAGTCTTTGTATTTGAAGTGGCCTTCTTGTAGACAACATACAGTTGGGTCTTGTTTTTTTTTTATCTACTATGACAGTCTCTTATCTTTTAGTTGGTATATTTGAACAGTTCACATTTAAAATGAGTATTGACATATTTGGACTGATTTTTACCATGTTTCTCACTATTTTCTACTTGTTGCGTTTTTCTTTGTTTTCTTTTCCTGCCTTCTCTGGTTTTAATGGAGCATTCTATGTGATTGCATTTTCTCTTCTCTTAGCATATCAGTTGTACTTTGTAAAATTTTGTTGTTTTTACTGTATTTTCCGTCTACATTTATAGTTCATCTAAGTCTGCTTTCAGATGGCCCTGCTGCTCCGTGGGCAGTGCAGATACCTGAGAGTAGGGTGTCCCGGGTCCTCCTCCTGCCCTGTGGCTTTGCTGACATCCACTCCACTTTATGCTGTAACCACCCAATACGTTGGACTGTTATTCCAGGACAAGTAATTGATTTTCAGTTTTTTCATCTTTTCTTTTGTTGTAAGGACAAGAGTGACAGCTTCCAAGCTGTTTTCTTGTTGGAGCTGAAACTTAAAGTCCCTCTTTATTTTTTAAAACTCTGTAGTTAACTTTATTTTTTGTCTCGATGCTTACGTGTGTATAAGTTTTTGTAAACTTACCTAAATGGTATTATGTACTGCGTCATTCTGAACGTTCTTGAAAAACCTGTATCCTTTCTTTTAACTACTGTGTAGTGTTCTGCCTCTAGGTCAGAAATCTCAAACTGTTAACCTTGATCATAGTTATACATAAGTGTATCTGGAAGGTGTTTCAGAAATGTTTCTTGATTCCACAGCACTCCTGCTGGGTCAGGGCTCCCCTAATTTTACAGGTCAGGAAACCCCGGCACAGAGAGCTCTGGCTCGCCATGGTCACATGACATGGTGTCACGTGATTCCAGGAGGCGTGGCCTTCTGGCTCGAGGGCACCCTCCCTGCTACCATCTTGCCTTCCCTCCTCTCACTTGCTCAGGCTTGAATTCTGGTGGGACCATCACCTCCTCATTCAACCATCATCCTGCTGGAACCCTCCTTTTCTCTACTGACCCCTGTACCTTCCCGAGTCCCACGCTAAGGTCAGTGTGTTCATCTCCAATGATTTCTCTCCCTTATCTTTTTCTCTTATTGCTGCTGCCTTTGGAGTTTGATTCCCTCATTCTTGATCACTATTCCTATGGTCAGTAATTTCTTCCTGCCCATCCCTTGTACATACACCTACCAGGTTGATTTTCATAAAAATGTCACAGTGACCCTATTTTCTTTTTACTCAGAATCCTTCAGTGGTGTATCTTTGTTTAGTCATGAATCCAAATTTCATTTCCTAGAATTAATTCAGAGTCCTAACCATTTGGTTCTGCCTCCTCCATCAGGATGCCCACAACCTCCTGAATCCATTACCTCTCCCACCTGCCCGGTAATTGTCTAAACATCTGAGCATTCTTCGAAGCCTGGTTGTATTTACCTCTTTTTTTACCTTGAAACATTTTCTTAACTTTTCCAGGCGTTGGTTTTATATAGATTTACATGTGATTCTTGTTAGTATTGACTGCTGCTGGGCAGAATATGTGAGATATCATGTAAGAAAAGGTGACTCTCCTAACATCCCCCTGAGACCAGGCAGAGTGGGAGGACTTTTCACCTCCTTCCGTGGGTAACACAGTGTCGTTTTCCAAACGTTTACTGGAACGTGTGTTATCTTGATTCTAGACCATGTCCAAAATTCATGTCTTAAAATTGTTATATTAGTACATACTTAGTTGTGTGGTTATTGGAGCATAAAGATCCTATAATTCCTGCAAAGTTGACCAATTACAGCATTCAATTAATTGTTTCAATTTAGTTTACTGTATGGTCTTGTCCTTTCCGTCTCCCAGCTTTCTTCTCCTGTGTCCCCCAAGGATATGTCATAACCACTAAACAATGGTAATTGTGTTAATTTTCATTTGAGTACCATTTCTTAATTTGGGGAACTCAAGTGAAAATTATGACCAATTTTCTAAGATAATTATTGTAAACATGCCATTTACCAGTCATACTCATTTTGTCCAGAACCTTACCAAATTACTGGTGTAGAGCATTTGTGTACCATCTCAGTTGTGTGTGCCGGTGTATAATTATGTGTGTGTGTCTGCTTATGCTAGGAGACAGTAACTGTATTTTTCAGCCTTGATAGCATTTGGTGTTCGTCTCCATGATCCGTGACTTCCTGGCGCCCGCCCTGGTTTCATTCCTGGATTGGTGACTGATTGCCAGGAGGGCTCTGAGCCCCCTTCCTCCTGCTCTTCCAGGGTCTGGGCCTTCCCACGTGCCCTCGCGTGCTTCCTCGCTGAGACTTCTGTCTTCTCTAACTCCTGCAGAATGTCTTTCTAATGTGAAATTCCAGTGCTATAAAAACTGTAGGGGATGAGTTTGGTATCAGAAGGAGAGCATTTCAGACAGAACTTTGCAATTCAGGAGAAACTAAAAAATATACTTTGGACGTGTTTCAGGAGAAAGTATAGACATTCTGTTAATTGGGAAACAGTTTGAGTCATAAGACATAATTTATGATTTTATTTCTTTCTGTCTTTTCCTGCCTCACTCTTTTGTTTTAAAATGTGTGGCACAGCGCTTCATGTTGTAAACCAAACTCTACTACATTTTATCTTCTTATTTGGGCACTTTGGCTTATGATGTTAGGAGGATGTATTATTCTCAGTCAGTTTTTGAATTCTCCTAAATTACACTAAGTGCTCTGTGAACAGAATGTTTTCTTTCACTGCTTTTTGCTTTCTGAGTCATAAAAGGCTTCCTGTTGTCTTCATTCCGTCCTTATCTTCAATCTAGAATATATTGGGTTTATTAGAGGGTGAGACTTGGGGTTTACTGAAGACCAGATGCTGCGGGCTCTTCTTGACAGTCGTCCTTGAAGCGCATGGCAATACATGGACAGCGCAGTTTACCAGGTCTAAATAACTAGAACAGTTACAGCACATTATTGTTTTGATCTTCCAAGCATTTGAAGCCCTTATAGGGGATTATGTGTAAACTGTAATTCCTCCAGATTAAACATAGATGGCGCTGTTGCTCTGTGATTCTGCACAAGTTCCCAGGCCAGGAGTTCTTTGGATTTTCCAGATTTTTTTTTAGGTTTCAAACTATAGAGAAAACCAAATCATACCCAACCTTGATACCTGTTAACATTTAAAAATATGAACTTCATTTTTAGTTGAAATTGTTTATTGTGAGATCACTTTAAAAAACTATCCTTATATAGTAGTAAGTATAGACTAATCCTATTTGTGTTAAAAATAAAAGGGTGTACTTTACATTATTGACACACGCTTATGAAACATAGATTATATAACCAACTTACTGTTAGAACCAAGAAACACTTCTCATCTGCGTCTGTACGTTACAGCCGTTGGCATATTTGCCAACATGGAAGTCCACATGTAACACTCAGGGAGCAAACCCACTTATCCTGGCCGCGTTTCCTTGGAGTGATTTTGGATTATTAGTTGTACAAGTGATGTGGGTTTTACAGGAAAGACTCAGGGTGTGCCTATACCCGCCGTCTGCTCATGTTCAACTGCCGCGGGTTCTCAGTGCCCCACGGTCCTCTGCAGGAGAGGGGCTGAGGAACGCCTGGGCCTGGGGTTCCAGTCGGGCTGTTCTGACTGGCAGAGTCTGCGCAGAGTGCTGAGGGGAACGGCCCGGGGCGTGCGTGGGCCTGGACTCTCAGAGGGGCTGAGAGCCAGACACGTTTAAAGAACTTCCATTTGGGCCATTACAAACAGAAACGTCTTCTGCCATTATAACTCATTAATGGGAAAGTGGCCATTTAAAATAATTATTTTCTTTGTTTTGAGCCCTTAAGAAAGGAGGATTTATTTTAATATTTCTTTCTAAAAGCCCCCAAAATGCTTTTCATCTTCAAGTATAGTGCTTATATTCAGACTAAATTTAAAGTAGGCAAATTGTAACAAAGTATAAATATTTTAGCATTCAGCAAAATAAAATGGTGAAACAAGGAGAGTATCCTGTGATTTGTGTTTATTGGTGCCAAGAGAAGCAGAGTGTTAGACCTTTTCTAGGTGGGGTGCGGGCTGTCCTGTGTGGGAGTTCGCCCCCACCCCCTTGCCCTGCCCTTGAGTTCCATGTAGCCCTGTCGGCTTTTGCTCCTGGATCCCTCAGCTTCTGTGGCAAGACGCTGTGTTGTAACCCTAGGGGGACGAGAGTTAACTTGCTGTTTCTTCTACTAAGATTCATTAATTTTGCAAATTTTTCATGAGGGCCCACTATGCGCACGGCACTGTAATATATGGTGTTTGTTTTGAGCTTTTTATTCCCGCTATTCCTGTGTTTGAAGCACACTATGTATCGCTCCTTTTTCATGTTTCCAAACTCCACATTCCTAAAAGGTAGTTATCTGTGGCCAGCGAGGCTTTTGAAAGGTTCTGAAAATCACTTCCAAGGAGCAGCTCGACGCAGACCAGATGGTCTCTGGGGTGAAAGCTTTGCTTCGAGGTGACTGCTGGGGAATGAAAGGCCTTTACTGGAATGTATGAATTTTTTAATATTGTTGTATTAAAATATCTCCCGTATAGCTTATTTTATCATACTTATTTTGATGGGGTAGTGTGATTTGTATTTGCCTTATGTTTCAGGGTTCAGAATAAGTTGGAGGTGCTGAATTACACAACCATTCCTGTCTATCTCCCAGAAGTCACCATTGGAGCTCACCAGAGTGACCGCGTCTTCCATAAATTCACAGAGGTAAGGCCTCGCGAGCTGGGAGCTGACCCTCAGCTTCATCTCCAACAACTCCTCACAGTCACTTCTCTGAAAAGTGGTTTTTGTTGTTTCTTGTTTGTTTATTGTAGTGAAAGAGCTGTCTTTTCTTGAAACGATTCAGCTTGTTTTCCCTTATCGCTGTGTGTACAGCTGACGCATTCTTCGTACGCAGGGCCCCACGCAGTGGGCTGCTCTTCTGGGCAGCATGTGTTGCAGACGGTGCTCTTTGTCAGCTTGTTATCTTGATACAAAAACGTTCTCTGTTCTTTAGTTTTTATTTACGTTTCTCTAATGTCAAGTTTTATTTCTGGTGTTGCCTCACTCTCCATGGGACGTCTGTCCATAAATGATGAAGACGTGTGTTCTGCAGAAGGCCCTCGGTGGATGGGAGAGTGCAGGGCGGGCAAGGAGAGCAGGGGCAGGAGCGAGGGCAGAGGTTGGGAGGGTCAGACTGTTGTATTGATCTTCTTAGCTGATTTCCATACCTTTGTGGTGAGTTATTTGTTTTCAGAATGGTTTGGAGAATCATTTCAGGCAAGATTCCATGAACTTAGAGTACACTGTCAGTTCTGTTTTGGAACCTAGCAGGTGCATGAGTGCCTTCTCAGAGAAGCCTGGTGTCAGTGGGTTAGTAAGAACCTGATCCGTTTCCACATCAGGTGTGGTTGGTTTGTTATTGGGAAATGTGTGAAATGGTTGGATCTAAATCAGACCTCCAAGCTAAGCAGTCAGCATTTAAATAAGTTGAAATCTTAGTTAAATATTCCTGCATTACTCTAATTCTCTGATTGGATGCTTGCCAACGGCTGGAATTGCCAGTTGGATGTCCGAGTATATCCCACGGCTTTCTTTCTTACTTGAGATACTTGGCGTCTTTTCTTAAATTTTTTTGGTTGATTTCAAAGTGATTTTATTCAGTGTAGAAATGTTGGGAAATACATGAAACCGTAAAGATATCCCTCAGCGGTACCTACATTCGTGCCTGTTTCTTTCTACCCTTGTGCGTGTGTGAGGGCATGTGTAGTTTCGCTTTCTCTGTTTGCCTGGAGTCGTGAGGGTCCATGGCTCCGTCAGTGTCTGGGTGCTGAGCCGACTCCTCCCTGCAACTGGGGCCCTGTTTGCTGCTTTGCAGAGACCAGAAAGCCTGCACGGGGTCAGCTTCCCACTCTGCATCTAACAACTCTCTAGGTCCTCCTGAGACATCTCACCGGTGGCTTTGCTTTCTTCTGTCGTCACAGCTCCTGTCCCTGTGCAGGCCACCTCCATCTTACTTGCTTGTGTCCTGCAGCTTCCTCCATGGTCTCCATGTCCAGTCTCTCCCTCCAGCCCCTCTTCCGGAATGCAGAAGCAGCCGTGCTAATGCAGACCCGAGAGTGCGGGTCCCGTGCCTCCAGCCCCTCCATGGCTCCCGTTACCTCCGGTCGAGTCCAGACCGTGCACTAGGGATGCTCTGGCTTCTGTGTCTTCTTCTCCTCCTTCATCACGCCCCACAGGGCACCCGTAGCCTCAGCCGTGTGGTCTGTTATTCCCACCACTGGTGCTGGGGGCTCTAAAGTGGTACAGACAGAGAATCTGAAAACAAATAGATAAGTAAATTGCCTAGTGAGAAAGTTTTACCCTTTTAAATTTTTAAAAAATTCTTCTTTACGTCAGAGTATTGATTTACTGATAAGATGTGTTGAACGTCTCTATTACTCCTGATGATCTTACTTTTAAACAAGGAGGCAGCAGGCGGCAAGCTCCAAGGTCTTGCAGTCACTGGTCTGTGGGTGGAATTTAGTGTCGTAGCTTTGTTTTTGTAGTTTTTTCTTATGCTCTGTTGTTTACAATGAATGGTGCTGGCTTTCAACTTGTACTACTGATACAAAGTTTCCTTTTAAAATAAACTTATGTACAAAAGGGATTTCATCTTTTTAATGTAAGCAGTAGTACATTTGGTACAGAGCTGTGACGCGAGTGGGGAAAGTGGCCTATTAGGTGCCGGACCTGTCCTAGGCCCTGGAGACAGAGCAATGCATAGGGTGGACAAGAACCCCTGCCCTCATGGAGCTTACATCCTAGTGGAAGGAAATGGAAAAGAAACAGAAAGTAAAACAGGGAAGATGTTAAATGATGGTGACAGGTGCTGTGGAGAAAGTTAAATTCCCAGAAGAAGGCAGGCAGGGCCGTTGTGAGGCAGGGGAGTAGAATTTACAAAGTCTTGGTCATCGCTGGGAGGCCTCACGGGGGAGGTGATGTGTGAGCCAAGAGCTGCAGGAGGTGAGGGGAGCCAGTGGGGACGTGGGGGAAGAGGCCCAGGGACAGAGGTGAGGCTCAGCGTTTCTGGCACATTCAAGACCTGGGAAGGAGGCTGCTGTGGCTGGAGCAGAGGGAGGGAGGGAGGGGACAAGGTCGTAAGAGAGAGACCGTGAAGGCCTCCTGGCTGTCCTCTGTGGGACGTTCTGTGTGACATACTTTGTAATGGGGATGTCCTGGTTTCTAATTGGAGATTAGATTGAATAGGGGCATGGGTGGGAGCAGGGAGATTAGTTAGTGGGCCATTAAAGGAGTGCAGGTTGAGAGATAATATTAACTTGGACAAGGGTGGTCATCGTGGAAGTTTCGGAAAGTGGTCAGATTGTGGATGGAACCCACAGAATCTGTTGAAACTTTGTATTGGGAAGTGAGAGAAAGAAGGAAGCTGATTGCTAGGTTTTGGGCCTCAGGAACCAGAACTCTGGAGTTGGAATTGGGAGATCCTGGGAAGACGCAAGAGGTAGGGGTTCCAGGGAAACATCAAGACTTTGTTGTTGGACGTGATGAGTTTGAGATGCTTAATTATACCCAAGAGGAGATGTTGAGCAGGTAGTTATTGATAATCAGTTTGGAGTTTGGAGGTAAGTGAGGGATGTGACTAAGAAATCTAGGGGTTGTCAGCGTGTGGTTGGCACTGAAGTCATGGTACTGGTTGAGCTCACTGTAGCAGTGTAGACAGAAAGGAAGGGCAGAAGGTTAAGAGGTGGCGGAGACAGCAGAGAACCAAACAAAGTCACTGTCTTCAGGGAGCTTACATTTTAGTATATGTTTATTTCATCAACTATCTTTATAAGTGGGGGACTGTTAATGTCAATAGGAGTCTAATTTCTTCTGTTAACATATGTCTATTTATGAAGTGTAAGTTTTGTATTTATTTCTGTCTGTGTATAAGCAAGAAAGAGTGAGCCAGATTACCCACACTAAAGTGGGAGTGGTGCCCACAACAGGTGGGTCTGGCCTCGTCTTGCTGGTAGTCGGGAGCGGGGAGTGCCCTTGTCAAGCATGGGTGGGCATGTGAGCAACCTGGAGAGGCCCAGCAGTGTGCTCCTAAAGGATGCAGCGGCCTGACTGCCGCAGAGGAGAGCCCCTGGCACAGGTGCCGTCGCCTTGCAGTGGGTGAGACCTCAGGTGACACTGTCACTGCTGTAGTGAGACACCGCTAGCGTGAATAAACTTCCCGTTAACCCAGCGCCCAGGCTGTCCTGACGACAACTAGGGGAAACATAGCAAGTTTCAGAAATTGTCTGCATGGAAAATGGACGTTTAGAAGTCCTGTCATATAAAAGGAAAAGAAAAATGCATGCCAGTAAATAATGACAGTTTTCTATCTTTCTGGTTTGTGTACCCCCTTTTTTTTCTTGCCTTAAGACACTGGATGGCTCTCTAGTTCATGATTGACTAGAAGCTGTGACAATGTCATCTGGCCTTGTTTCTGATCTCGTGGAGAAAGTCTTCGGTAACTCACCAGGGAGCTTTATGTTTCCTATCGGTTAATTGTAGACACTCTTTCTCAGATTAGGGATGTTCTATTTTATTAGTGGTTTCTAAGGAATTTCTGCTATGTGTGGGTATTGAGTTTTATCACATGTTGTCTGCCATGGGTGATTTTTGTCCTATTTCTGTTAATGTGGTCAGTTATATTGATTGATTTTCTAAGGTGAGACCAGCTTGATTTCCTGGAATAAATCCCACTTGTGTGTATGTTATATTCTTCCTATGTAGCTGAACATAATTCACATATTTAGTTAGGGTTTTGTGTCTATATTCCTGAGAGTTTGGATGGCAGTTTCCCTTTCTTGTAATACCCCTGTCAGATTTCCTTGTTAGGATCATGTTGACATCATGCACCACGTGGAGACTGGGCCCTCGTTTGTTATTCTCTGGAAGAGTTTGCATAAGGTGCCTTCGCCTCTTCCTTCAGTGTTGGGAGGGATTGATCGGTGGAGTTCTGTTGGAATATTTTCAATTAGATTCCACTTCTTTAATAGATACAAAATATTCAATAGTCTTTTCCTTCTTGGATTAGATGTTGAAAGCTGTGTTTGTCAAGGAATTTGCTCCCATTTCATTTAAATTTTATAATTTCTTGGCATGAAGTTTTTCAAATGACCTTTTTTCTGTTTTTAACTTGGTCGGATCTGAGGATCACTCTCCCCTTCTTCATCCCTGTGGGTGGTCCTTAGAGTCTCCCTGCTTTCCTCTTGGAAGGAGGTTATCATTCAAGAGACCAACTTCTTGTTTGGTGTTTGCTGTTACCCATTCTGAGTCACTGACTGTTTCTCTTTATTTTTCCTCTTTCATTTGCTCTTTTTCTAACTTCTTAAGATGAATAGGTGGATCAGTGTTTCTCAGCCTTCGGATTTTTGCGTTTAAAGCTAGACACATTGCCCTCCAAATTTGGCTTAACTCAATCTCATAATTCTCGATGTTATGTTTTCATTATCATTCAATTCAAAATATTCTCTAATTTTAATCTGGTTTCTTTTTTGACCTCTATGCTAATTTGACTTATATGATACCACTTAAAAGCAGTTGGAATCTTTCTGATTTTCTTTCTCTTGTGAATTCCTGGCTTAATTCCGCTCTAGTCAGAGACATGCTCCACGTGATCTCAACCCTCGGAAAGTGATTGAGGCTCACTTTTTGGCTCAGCATTTGGTCGCTTTTGGTAATATTTCATGGTCCTCAAGGAGAATGCCTGCTTTGCCATGTCGTGTGCAGTGTCCTATTAGTGTCAAGTGAGGAGAAGTCTGTTAATCCCATTATTCAGATTGTGATTATCCTTCCTGATTCTTTCAGTTCCTTCCTCTGTCAGTTTCCTGTGAGAAGCGTGTGGAGATCTGCCATTGTGTTTGGATTTACTCATTTGAGTTGCATCAGATTTTGCTACATATATATTTTGAGGCTGTACGGTTGGCCCTCCGTATCTGTGGGTTCCACACCTGTGGATATGGAAGGCTGACTAAGGGACTTGAGCATCCATGGATTTTGATGTTTGTGGGGTCCTGGAACCAATTCCCTGTGAATACCAAGGGGCAACTGTATCATTAGCATAGCTACGTATTTGTAATAGAGTTACCCTTTCATATGTTGTGAATTTTCCTTGTCATCTTTACTAATGTTTTTTAGAGTTTATTTTATTCAGCACTTATGTAGCATCTGCACCTTTCTTTTGCTTAGTGTTTGCATGGTATAGCCTTTTCTACATCTTGTAACTTCAACCTTTCTCTTTCTTTATATTTCCGGGGGACACCTTGTAAGCTGAAAACGGTTGTGTTTTTAGTTTTTGTCTAGTCTTAATACTGGGAATATTTATCTGTTCACATTTTAATGCGATTACTGATATATCTGTGTCTAAATAGCTTCTTTTGTATTTTTCCTGCCTGTTCTGTGTTTTGCTCCCTTTCTTTTTTGCTGCCTTTTGGATTAAGTGGTTTTATTAATATTTTTATTCCATTCCCCCCGCTTGCTAGTTATCATTCTTTTCCTGGTTTTAGTGGCTAAGCTGTTAATTATAATATTCACCCTGGGTTTGTTAAAATCTAACATTAATTAGTAGTTCTCTAGTTCCAGAACAGTGCCAGGATTTCCGCAGCTCTCGTCCTGGTGCTGTTTTTGTCATAGATCCCAATTTCCCATATACTTGCAGCCCTCAGGACATCGTGGTTTAGCGTTGCCTGATCGGTGCTCGGGCTGGCTCACCTGTGCTCCGCTCTGCTGCTGCTCCTCGCTGTCCTGGTCCCCCATGCCTCCTCTGAGCATCATTGTTGTTCTGCCTGAAGAATCTTTGCTGACAACAAATTCTCAACACTAATTGTATAAAGTGGTCTTTATTTGATCTTTATTTTGTCTATTTTTTATTTTGGACGTTTCCAACTTACAAAAATAACAAGAATAGCAAAATAACTTCTTCTGAACCTTTGTGAGTAAATGATCAACATGATGCTGCATTGTCTTCAAACACTCTAGTCCAGAGGCTCTTGAAGCATGGTCCCTGCATCAGCATCGCCTGGGCACTCGTTCGGACTGCAAGTTCTCGGGCCCTTGTCCAGGCCTGCGGGCTCAGATCCTCTGGAGAGGGCCCACGAATTGGTTTTAAGGAGTCCTCCAGTCAATTCTGAAGTGCGCTAAAATTTGATAACCACGGCTTTGATGTGTGATTCTTACAAACCAGACGTTCTCCTGCACAACCACAGCACAGCCATCAAAATCAGGAAATTAACATTTGCACGTTACTACCTCTGATCCCTAGACGCTGTTCACGGGTCATCGTTCTCCCAGTATGTTCTGTAGTTCAAGAGGATCCAATCCAGGGTAATAGATTGCATTTAATTACCTTGTCTCTTTAGTCTCTTTGGATCTGATCACATCCTCGGGCTTTCCTTGATATTGAAGACTTTTGAAGATTACAGGATAGTTGTTTTTTGAATGTCTCTCAACTTGATCTTGTTCACTGTTTCCCCATGATTAGATTTAGGGTATAGATTCTTTTATAGGAATGTCACAGAACTCAGTACATCTTATCAAGGAGACATGATTCCCATTTGTCCCGTTACTGGTTATATTAACTTTGATCACTTGACTGGGATGGTGTCTTCACTGTAAAGTTAATCCTTTACTCCTTGTAATTAATAAGTATTTTCAGGGAAAATACTTTGAAACTATGTAAATATCCATTTCCTCCTCAAACTTTCACTCAATAGTTTTAGCACCCATTGATTTTCTTGGCTAAATTATTAATATGATGGTTGCCAGATTGTACTTCTCCTAATTGAGTCATTCTTTCTGCATTATTTGTTAGTATTCTACTATTCAGAAATGCTTTCTCTTCTCCCTGTGTGTTTGTTTATCTGTATCACCATGGACTCCCAGATTCCTATTTTATCCATGTACGTCTGTGTCTATTTCTGTGTCTGTATGTGTGTTGACAACTAGGAATTCATATCAATACCTCCAATTCCAGTGTAACCCAACAAGGTGCATTCTAGTTTTCTTCCGTTCCCTGTCCTTCTCAGATAGTGAGGCGCCTGGCTGCCATCACCTCAGTGTGTCTACTTGCTATGTCAGTGCCCACAGTGTGTAAGCAGTTTCCTGCCACTGCTGCCACTGGCCACCTACCTCTGCTAGCACCGTGTTTCCCCAACCCCTGCCAGTGTCCCCTTGCCACCATGTGCATGCAAACCTTGTCCAGCTCTACATCCTGGCTTTTGGGCTAAACTGGAAAGGAAGGAAGATTGTCTTCATTCTTGAAGGACATTTTCATTGGGTATAGGACTCTAAATTGGCAACTATTTCCTTTCAGCACTTCGAAACTTCCAGTATTTTGTTCTTCTAACTTTCCTGTTTCTTCTGAGAACTTTGCTGTTCCTCATTAAAGATAGTGTTTCTTATTTCTCTGGCAGGATTTTAAAATTTTTTTAGGAGGTTTTTCTGATTTGGATTTGAGCATTTATACTATCTAAGGGTGCTGTACTATCTAGGGGTACATGTGCATCTCTACTTTTGTCTGCACTTTGCTCAGGGTCCACAGCACTCTGGCTGAGACTCATTGTCAGCTCTGGGAGTCTTGCTGGTGCCTCTTCAGTATTCCTACACCCGTTTTCTCTCTGCTCCCTCAGGCTCCACTTACCCACGCTGGGCCTTTTCACTATGCTCTGTGTCCCTTGTGCTCTTCTCTCTGTTTTTCATCCTATTTTCTCTGTGAGCTTCAGCCCAGATACATTCTTCTCATCTGTCTTCCATGTTACTAATCTTTTTGGCTCTTTCTAGTCTGTTTCTAGACCTGCATTTCCTATATTTGGTTTTTAATTTTAATCATAGTCCTTTTTGAGTCTAGAATTTCCATTCTTTCTTGCTAAAGTCATCTGGTTTCTTGAACATACTAATCGCAAAGTTCTCTGATAACTGCTTTATCTGCGCCTTGTTTAGATCTGTGTAAATTATCTGGTTCTCCCCGATCCTTTCACTTTTGGTCATTTAATTTTGTGTTTTGGTATGGCTGGTATTTTTTTTTAGTGCCGGTCATTATTTGAAGAATTGTAGAGAGAGTTTGAGGCTTGGATGGTGCTGTCTTACTCCTGGGAGGGCATACTTAGTGTCTTCTGGCAGGCATGTAAGTTAGGGCAGGTCGCCTGAGTCCTTACAGAAGTGAAGCTGACTGACACTGAGCTTAGATTTCGTGAGGTGAGTTTCCTGGTTACCCCTCCTCGGAGGCACTTTCGGTGGATCCCTGCCTCCAGGTGGGTCCTGACCTACAGTTCGTCTCCGTGCTCCCCTCACACTGCTGAGAGCTGCTGGCTTCTCAGGCTCCCAGCTGCCACCAGAGTACAAGGGCAGGACCCTGGGGAGGGAGAACCAGCTGACCACACAGCTCACTTCTTTTGCTTTTTTCTCCTGGGACCTTGGAACCTCAGCCCCTCCCTATCTCCATGCCTTCACGCAGACTTTTTATATGTTGTCTGTCTTTCCTGGGGGCTTAGGATGGGAACGTCAGTCTGTACTAGTCCATCAGAAGCTGGACATATTAGCCATTTTCACCAGTGACATGAGGAAAATATTTGGCAGTTTTTCATCATTCTGTGTTTTGATCTTATTTTTAATTTGTGAGCATTGAAGAGATCTACTATATTGGACTTATGATTTCAATTAGATGTTTAGAAATGTTGAATTTTTTTTTTTTTTGAGGAAGATTAGCCCTGAGCTA
Organism: Equus caballus; assembly: GCF_041296265.1. Taxonomy (NCBI): domain Eukaryota; kingdom Metazoa; phylum Chordata; class Mammalia; order Perissodactyla; family Equidae; genus Equus; species Equus caballus. The sequence goes on along the minus strand of NC_091689.1, from coordinate 25,674,420 downwards.
AATCTGCCACCAATCCTCCTGTTTTTCCTGAGGAAGAGTGGCCTTGAGCTAACTTCCATGCCCATCTTCCTCTACTCAGAGCATGGCTTGACAAGTGGTGTGTAGGTCTGCACCTGGGATCCAAACCAGCGAACCCCAGACCGCCAAAGCGGACCATGGGAACTTAACCACTGTGCCACCAGGCCAGCCCTGGAATTTTGAAATTGTTGATCAATATTTAAATGACTGGGGAAATCTAATTTTTAAAATTCCTAAGTGTTTTTAAAAGTAACTTCATTTTTTAGAAGTTTTAGATTTATAGAAAAATTGTGAAGATACTAAAGAGTTCCCCTATACCCCACATTCAGTACCCATGTTATCAACATCTTATATCAGTATGGCACATTTGTTACAATTGATGAACACTATTGGTACATTATTATTAACTAAAATCCACACCTTATTCAGATTTCCTTAGGTTTTCCCTAATGTCCTTTTCCTGTCCCAGGATTGTATCCAGGAGACCATGTGACATTTGGTTGTCATGTCTCTATAAGCTCCTCATGGCTGTTCTCAGTTTCTCACTTTCTCAGACTTCCCTTGTTTTTTAAAACTGACAGTTTTAACAAGTCCTGGCAGGTAGTTTGTAGAACGTCCCTCAGTTGGAGTTTGTCTGCTGTTTTTCTCACAGTTAGCCTGGGTTATGTGTTTGGGGGAGAAAGGCCACAGAGGTGAAGTGCATCTTCATCACATTATGTCAGGGTACACAGCACTGCTGATGGTGACCTTGGTCCCCTGGCTGAGGTCTTGTCTGTCAGGGCTCCCATACAAATGTTCTTTATCCCCTTTCCAGAAAGTCACTGTGCCTACCATGGGCTTTATGTTTATCCATCGAGTAAGAATTGCGTGAATATTAGAGGAATGTTGGTTTTTTTAAAAGAAATTCAGTCACTTGATATTAAAAAAATGAGCATTGAAACTAGATAGAATATAGGTAATACTATTTCTCTTCCTTCACTTCAGAATTCCCTGTGGACATTAAAGACAGGAGCAACGGTTGTTAACAGATTTCTCCCTAGAAAGCGCATCGTGGGCATATAAAGATGAGCGAACAGAGCCCTTGTGTTGATTTCACAGGCAGCTGTTTCAGTCTGGGAAGATTTGTTGCTGCTCAGAAAAGGTCCCCCCCCCATCCACCCAGGTTGCAGAGCTCATTTCTGGAGATTCTCGGTGAGCGGCCACTGAGGCCGACCTGCCTCCAAGACGACCCCCTGAGACAGTGGTGGGTTTGCTGCTGGGGCGAGGGGCAAGTGAGGAGGTTGGGGACATTGCAAGGATTTCTTTCTTTCAAGAGGAGGACTCCTTTGGTGTTGGAGTGAGCGCTTCTGTGCCCGTCGTTTCCTGCTCCGGGAGCTGATGGGTATTCCTAGGGCAGTGGGCCTCAGGTTGGCCACCCTGGTAGGCAGTTCTCTCTTTCTAGGAGAAAATTTTTTTAGTGTTGAAAATGTGTGTTTTAGCCAGCCTCCACTGAAAACATGAGAAGTTTATATAATCCCAATTAATGTTATAATGGTAGTAAAGTTACTGAAAACACAGCTCATAATTTCATGAGAAACTTAAGTGTGTTTGCACTGTGCTTATAGATACACTTAGGGAACATGAGCATGGTGTTCTCGTATTAGAATACATCCATTACATATTATGCATATTTTATAGTAGATGTTGAACTTGTTGATACTTTGTGGTTAGGAATCATTGGGTAGCACTTCTAATTCTTGGAAAAAGGAATAGTGCGTTGGCCTTTTGTTTCTTAAATTAAGTATTATAGTCTCCTTTTCTCTTTAGGATCTTTCTGGTCTTTCTGTCTTTGGTGTTTTGTAGTTTAACCAACATGGGTCTTGATTTAAATTATTTTTAGTTAATGCCAGTACTTTCTGAATCTTGTTGTTAGGATCTTATTCCTTGCTTACATTTTCAGTTGCTTCTCTTTGTTTAAACATTTTAGATATAGTCACCTTATGTCCTCTATCTGGCAGTGTCAGGTTTGGAAGGCTGTCTGACTTTGCCATTTATTGTTCCCCCTGATTCTTAACCGTGGTGGCTTACTTCCTTCTGCATTTGGAAGACTTTGGATGCTGGGTTCACACTGTGTGGGCATCTGTCGCTGGCATTTAGCAAGAGCAAGCCTCTCCTGAGGAGGGCTGCCAGATCCAACATAGGAGGCCCAGTTAAGTTTGAATTCAGATAAACGGCTGGTACTCTTCTGCTCTGAGTACGCCCAGATATTGCATTCAGTTGGGCGTCCTTCGTTGCTTGCTGACTCTGGCAGCCCGTCCCCTGGAAGGACTGTGCTGCTACTGGGCCTGAGATTCATGGGCACAGCGTTTAAGTTTCCTTCGTTGCCCGTGGGATTCCTGGCCCTGGAGGTTGTTTGAATTGGAACTCGCACACCTGTGTGGGGACAGGCTGTGGTTGTGAATTCTCCAGGCCCCAGCTGAGACCTCCTTGCTGGCAGGGGCTTTCTTCTACCTCCCTTCCCTGAGGGTGCAGCCCTCAGGAGCTGGGCTCCTGTAAGAAGTCGCTTGCAGCTCCCCACCTTGCACACAGGCGCCCTTCCTTCTGCCTCCGGCAGCTCTTTGCATGTCCCCAGGGCAGCTGGGGCGTCAGCTCCCGCTCTGGTTTTCAACTCGCTCTTCATCTCCAGCCCCTAGTGATTCCTTGCGGAGCTCAGCAATGCATCTAAAAGCATTTCTAGACATTTTACACCAAGAGGTTTTTCAGGATATCAGGGCTGCCGTTTTGCTGGAAATGGAAGGCTCCTGTTTTTCTTTATGATCTAAAAGCCTATTTTGGTGCTGGTTCTTCCTCTGTTCCTTCCACAGAGGATCTGAGTTGGAGGCTCTGCATCCCTCTGTGCTCAATAGGTATTTGCTCAGTGAACCCCCAGGATGGAGAATTCATTCAGTCCCCAGCCCTCAAGCCCTAGAAGGGAAATCTGGCTGACAGAAGCATTCTTATTTTCTGTTATAATCAGAGAATTCTATCCAGGAGATGTATCCAGGCACCTTGGGAACACTAAGGTATGAAAAATAACGGTTGATCCCTAACACTTGCTGCTCCGCTGATGTTAGACACACATACCCCGCCAACACTGTCATCTCAGTGTTTCACATTTCTTCACGGTCACTCAGCACATATTTCTTGTGCCACGCACTGTCTAAGCATGTGGAATAAAACAAAGCCCTGCTCTCAAGGAGCTTCCATCCTGGTGGGGAGGGGCAGCTGATAGAGTGATAGCAGGGCTTCTGAGTGCTACAGGGAAAATCAGGCTGTGTCAGGCAGCAGCTGTTCTGTAGAGTGAGGTGGTGGGCACCTGCAGACGGGCAGACAGGAGGTGGGAACAGGCTTGGTGTGTTCTAGGAATGGAAGAACCCTCCGTGGTGAGCTGGAGGTAAGGTTAGGAGGTAGCAGGGGCAGGACCAGGTAGCGGCTGTAGGCTCTAGTGTGGAGACCGGATGAAGTGTTCATGAGCCTGTAAGCCAGTGGGCTGTTCTGAGCGTGAGAGAAGCTGAATTACATGTTGGAAGGATCGCTGTGCTGGCATGTTGGATTTGACTGGGGCCAAAGGTGGAGGCAGAGAAAGAGGCAGTGCCTCAGGAGTCTGGTGAGAGATGACGGTGTTGGCTCTGCCCCCGGGACTAGCTCACCTTCCCTTCCCTGAGAGCCCCCACTAACAATGGCAATGTTGCCCTTTCCTTGTACTGCTGTATTTGTTCTTAGGTTTTCAAAACGGAATGCACTGTGGTTGAAGGATTCAAACATAGAGGGTGGTCAGGGAGGGGTGTGACTGCAGGGGGTGGGGAGGGTGGTGCCCAAGGTCCTGGCCGTCGATGTGGGTGTTGGTCTTACTGCTTTTCATTTAGACTTGTGTGTCTGGTCCTGGGAAGAGAGGAGGGGAGCGGGTATCGGCATCAGTGGGAATCTTATTCTCAGGTGAGTTAGTCGTGAGGTGGTGGCTGTGGGGACGTGGGGTCTAGGGGTTGCAAGACGGGCACTTGCTCCTTGTAGCAGTGGACTTCAGTGTAATGGCTCTTCTTTTAGGGCCTCAGGCACTTATTGATGGATATCTTTTGTTAACCCTTATGTTAATCAAATTCACTGAGTATTGAATGAGCCAGAAAGGGTGGCTTGCTAGAGACCTTCCCAGGGAGCAGCTGGAGGCCGGGGAGGCGCGCCTAGCCTGTGTGCACGCTGACGAAGCTGCGCTCCTAACCTCCGGGTTCGAAGAGAGCCCACGGCGTTCCCACATCCTTATCTGCAGAGCTCCCATCCTTCCATCCTTGGAAACTTGCTCATAGGTTTTAAACCAGGAGGAAGGCTGAGTTCTTCCCCAGCTGAGCTGCTCCAGGTGACTCGCCCACACCTGTTTCAGCACTTCATTTTAGCCACTAGCCGTCATCAGATTGTTCCACAGTCTTTCAACCCAGGCCTTTCTTCTTAGACTCACACTCAGTCAGTTTTCGTAAAATTAAATTCTGCACTTACAGTGACAGGTACAAGTGGCAGAGCTGCTGGGAACTGACCACGGACTCATGCCACTCAGGGGAGGAGCAGAGGTGTCTCAGCTCCCGAGGAGGAGTTCCTTTGCCCGCACAGTGTGCTGGCCTGAGCTGACCTGTGAGCCAGCAGATGGGCCGGGGGCTCAGGGATGCTGCTGCGGAGAGCAGGGCGCTGGTGAGGAGGACCCGGCTCCCAGAGTGCCAGGAGGCCCGGCCACGCGCTTGGCCCGGGAAGCTGGTGGAGGTGCTGCGGTACCTGGTCAGATGCTGCCAGAAGGTCAAGATTTGTGAAGGCTGAGCACACTGCAGCTGGTGAGCCTCGAGAGAACAGTTTCAGTGGAGTGACTGGGACTTTTATTAGCTTGTCATTTCGTTTTAACAGCTGAGCCATTCTCAGTGTGCTTATAAGCAAAAGGGCAGGTGCCAGTAGAGAGAGAGAGGCTGCAGAGGAGGGACGGGGCAGTTGATGGGCAGCGATTCCAGAGGCAGAGGAGGGGTCCCAGATCCACCCAGCAGGCCGTGGCCCGCCCCCTGAGGAGTCAGGAATGTCCCCCAGGTCCTGTGTCAGGGGCAGGGTCCATCCCCTGTGCGCGGAGGGCCTGTGAGGGAGAGTGGAGGTGCACTTTATAGGAGCTGGGACTTAGTCTTCAGAGAGAAAGAGTGCAGGTGCAGATTAGGGCTGTTTTCTACACCAGACAGAGGAACACCCCCTCTGTCAGAGGTCAGCTGGCATGCGAAGGGGAGAGCCAGAACCTGCCTGCAGGGTGCCATGGGGCCAAGAGAGCTGACATGGGCTCGTCGCTCAGACCAGCCTGGCATGGTGACCACACAGCACATGTTGGCTGCTGTCATCGAAGCATCATTGTTCCTTAGTTAGCGTCATGGGTGCTCGTTACAGGGCCGGGTCCAGACGTAGATTGTGGCTCTTTGGCTTCTTGTGTTTGTGTTGTCATCACCCAGGAGAGGCCCTGTGTGTGTTTAGCGTAGTGTGCACACGTGATGTGATAGCTAGTGAGTCTCCAGGATAGAGTCTCTGTGAAGATGTCTTGATCAGCTGGGGAATGTGCACGCCCCACAGCTAATGAACACTCAAGGTGTCAGATTCACACACAGTGGTTGGTGTCCCATGGATCCCGTCACCTGTGTGAGGACCTGCCTTCTCCAGGTCTCTCGGGAGCCTCTTCTTTCCAGTCAACTGCCCACTGGCGTGGAGACTCCAGGAATAGCGGCAGGGGAGGGGCAGAAGGCTGACCCTGCAAACCGTGGACGGTGCTGACCCGCAGTAGTGGCAATGTGTCCTGTAGAGGTGACCCCAAATGGGCTCTCTGGATCTCTGTCCCTTTGGCTGCCTGCCTGGATGTGTTGATGAATGGTTGACTTTGAAGTAGAGCGGGAATACAGCTGCTGGGGGCTGACAGCCTCCCTTCCTGTTGTCAAGCCTTCCTAACCCTGTCTCCCCTCACCCTGAGCCTTGCTGCCCCTCTGAGCTGAGGGGGCCCCTGGGGTGAAGATTCCCACTCCTGCTATGGCTGGACAGACTCAGAGGCACCGGGTCTGAGTCTGGGAAGCATCCGGTCACGGTGTCCAGCCAACTCATTTTGCGTCCTGGGGTTTCATAATTTTTACTTTTGCTTGACCTTGTGTAATTAGAGGTACACCACACATATTTGGGCGCAGCAGTCTAAGTGACTTGTGCCCCTTGAAGTGGGCCATATCCTGGGAGCTGATTTACTCGGGGGAGAGTCTGTTTTTCCCAGGACTTCTTCATGGGGCCTCTCAGCTCTGATGGCCTTGGAGTCAGACTTCCAGTCTCTGGTTCTGCACTGTGCAGATGTGGTACATTTCTATGGTGGCCACCACTTGTTGCTCTACAGAGCAATTAGAAGGCCTTGCAGCCTGTCGCTGGGAGCTCTCCTATTCTGTGTGTTCATCTGGTGCCCATTCATTGCACTCTCTGTGTCAGACACTGTGCTAAGAACACAGAGACAAAACCGAGTTCCTGGAGACTTGCCAACCGATGGGAACCACAGAAACGTGAACACAGAGTGTGACGTGGTTCCCGAGCGGTGGGGGACCGTCAGGAGGTGAGGAGTGCGCGTGTTGGGATTTCAAGGACCTAAGAAATTGGCAGGATGAGTAGAAGTTTGCCAGATCGGAAAGAGGCTGGGGGCCGTGGGTCTTCTTTGGGAGAAGGAGCAGCATTTGTGAAGGCTAGAGCCGTGAAGGGGCGTGGCCGACTAGGGCAGGGTGGCTGGTTTGGTGGCATCAGGGCACAGTTACATGACGGGAACGGAGGAGAGGCGAGGGGGAGAGGGGAGCTGAGTGAGATCCTGCAGGGTGGGTTTCATCCTTGTGCTCAGCCGCGTGGGGGGTTCAGATGTCGTCCAGCTGGAGAGGCCTGCGCTGCTGTAAAGAGAGGACGTGCGCCAGGGCTCGGTGATGCTTTGCAGGCTTTATAATTACTCATTGCCTGCAGGAAACCCTGCGAGGTGAATGTTAGAGAGGGAGATGGAGTGAGGCTCGGGGAGGGTAGCTCAAGGCGGCACGCTAATGAGGGGGATGTGGAGGATGGAAGTTAGGGGTGATGGTTCGGAGGACATCTTTTCTAGCTGTTGAGTGGCTTCTGTTGGGGAGTAGCGGGTACGCAGCATGGGCTAGATCCTCGGAGGGCCTTGCCGCTCCCTTCGTGGTTGGCAGTGGGAAGGAGGCGTGGACACTTGAGCCACGAGGTACTTAGGACTGATCTGGTAGTTGGTCTGCAAGGAGGCGGGGGGAGGCTGGTGGCAAGGAGGTCCCCTTGGAGGGAGGACTGTAGGATGGAGGTTGGCATGCCATGGGGTGAGAGGACGTGAGGAGAAGGGATGAGTAGAGAGAGAGGAAGCTGCCTCACAGTCCAGCTAACTGAGCGCCTGCTGTGTGCCAGGCCCATGCTGTTGCTGCAAGAAGGCACTATTGTTATTAGTCCCATTTGTAAATGAGCAGTGAGGCTCAGAGAGCTTGTGCTAGCTCCTCCAGCTCCGGGGAGGACAGTATGGCCTGTGGCCCTTGGCCACGCTGCCCCATTTCAGCCTGTGCGCACAACTGGACCGCTGGGCTGAATGCGTGCACACACGGCGGCTTGGGGGTCCTTGCATGATAGTTTATGTGAACATTCCCTGTTGAAGCGTTTTGGTGACACAAGGACACAGACTAGTGAAAAAAGACCTTTCAGAAGAGAAAGGATCTAAGATTTTCATATAAATAGCAGCATTTTTTAAAATTTTTGGTTTAGTTTGTTTTGTTGATCCTGTGACCTTGGCATTTTGATCAGTCCTGTCACTGGTCTGGCTGGAGTCCTGGTGGCTTTTGGCCATCCATCAGTAGTCCAGGTGACTGCCTGGGGAATCTGAAGTTTCACCTTCAGGGACGTTTGCAGAGGGACATGAGTACGTGGAGTCTGAGAAATGTTTATCGGCACAGGTTTCATTCGCATAACCGCCGATTCTGTGGTTGGAATTGGCCCTATAAACATTCATGTAAATACTGACTGTGCACGACAGGCTGCAGTTCTTTGAAGTCCTGTTTCCAACACCGTAGCAGGTCACTTTTTATTTCTGCGCAGTCCTTCTTGGGTAGACAAACTGTGAATTGGTTTCCACTTTACCGATGCAGTCTCTTTTCAGTTTAAGGAGGCCAGATGCTATTAAGATACTGTGCTCCCTCCATGAATCTGATCGTGTGCAAGACAGTTGCTAAGACAACAGAATCTTCTGTTTTCTCTCCTGCTATTTTTATTTCTTTACTATCTCAAGTTGTTTTCATTTTCTCTAGCAAGTTCTCCTTCACCGTTTTTGAAAATAGAGATGTTTAATAACTTTAATATGTTAACACTGTATGTTCTTGCCTTTATGAAATTCTCTTTAATAAAGACAAACTTGCAATAGTGGAAAAGCGTTAGGATCAGTGTATCTAAAATGCTGAAGAAAAGGTACAGACTTGACTGTTTTAAATTTCCTCTTGACAGTCAAACCTTAGGTAGAGCTTAATTTGGTATCTGCTTATTACATTAAAATCGAGGTTCTCAGTTTAGAAGTTGTTTCATTGACTGTGGAAGTAAATGCATAATACCTTCCATCTACCCTCCAGCAGTTGGGGCTGGAAGAGAGGTTGAGGTTTGCCCCACATCTGTGCTTCTCTCCATGTTCCGTGGGAAGTTCATCATTGAAATTCGTCATTAGCTTGTGTTTCCTGTTATTTATATTTCTACATATGGGAAATTACTAACATACATCCCTTGAAGGAGACAATTAGCGTGAAAGGTAAACTTTTACCAGGTGCCCTGATTTGTATGTAATTGCAGATTCCCGTGTGGCATCTGCTACAGAATGATGACGTGGTGTCCTACACGCAGTCTGACAAAGCAGGAGTGCCCCGGCTCAGCTCAGCGTGCAGTCACTACTTCTGTCTAGAATCTTTGGAAAGCATCCTGTTTTTAGGTATTTAAACAAGTGCTGGAGTTAGGAGCTTTTCTGGTATTCACAACTAATCTGAGTTAAGTGGGATTAAGACATTTAAAGTATGTGATATTGTGAGACTTATGGCGATGAAGATAGGAGCTAAATATGGGTGTATTTGTAATAGGATGTGGAGTTTGTGTGTTAAAATATAAGACACTTTTTTTTATTTTTTGAGTATTTTTTTTTGTTTTGATTTGGGTTTTTTTGGTGAGGAAGATTGGCCCTGAGCTAACATCTGTTGCCAATCCTCCTCTTTTTGCTTGAGGAAGATTGTTGCTGAGCTAACATCTGTGCCAGTCTTCCTCTGCTTTTTATGTGGGATGCTGCCAAAGCATGGCTTGATGAGCAGTGTGTAGGTCCACGCCCAGGATCCGAACCTGCAAACCCTGGGCCGCTGAAGTAGGGTGCATGAATTTAACCACTCAGCCACGGGGCTGTCCCAAGACACTTATTTTTAAAGTAAAAAGATTGTTCTTTTGAAAATTGACTTTGATAAAATGAGTTTTTTTGGAAAGTTGATTTCAGTTTTGTTACACTTGATTTATGCTTCACAGTAATGGAAAATTGGGGACATTGTATATCAAAGAAGTGGTGTTAAATAATTTCTACACTGCTCTTCTTTAAAATTAATGAAAATCTTAGCAGAGCTCATTAGCATTTATATGTAATGATGGAAAACAGGAGTTGGAAATTGGAATCCCCAAGTCACCCCAGAATTATTTAGCAGTTTTAAGCTCCTCAGGAAATCTAGAGAGAGCAGAGTCCGTCGTACTTAATGTAACCCACTCCCTACCCCTGTGGAGTAGAGCAGATCTGGAGTAGGCAAGGCTTTATTCAGTCCTTTTTACAAGTTCTCCTTTTACAGTAATACAGCAAAGGATTTGATGCTGGAATTAATACATATATTTTAGTCCCCCAGGAAAACTCTCTCAACTAAGAAACTCTGAGCATCGTTGAATGTCCCTGAGGTAACTACAAGGAAATAGAAGTTCTCCCATGACAGTAGGTTGAGATAAATACACGTAAAAGGTGATGAGAAAAGACAAGAGCCAGCCTTCCTGGGTCAGAGTGGACGGTGGGCCGTACCCTAGCATGTGCCCAGGATCCTCACAGCTGAGAACCTGAGCAGCATAGCTCAGTGTGTACTGATTGAGAGAGGAATGGAAAATGGGAGGGAATGAGTGGAATTCAGTAAAACCTAATAGAGGCTGCATATGATTGAGGGAGGACAGAGCTATTAGATTATTTTCAGAAGTTAACAGCATACTAAGAATTGCCATTTAATTCAGCTAATGTTTACATGTTGTAGTGGAAAAAAGATTCCTGGACTTGAGGATCAACGTATCTGGGCTCATGTTTCAGCCTGCCACCTGCCAGCCCAGTGACCTTGGGCAAGTCCTTTAGCATCTCCTTTTTAAAATGGAGATGGTGCCTACCTGCCTACCTCATGCTATCTGGATCACATGACATAATACTGGTGATAGGACTTTGTAGGCTGCACGTAGGTGTCATAAGAACACAAATGGTTGCATTGGGTATCACTTTAAGACAAGTATCAAAAGGAAAAGTATGGATTCGGGGTGTTCTGAGAAGCCTGAGCTCACTCTGATGGCGTCAGGAAAGCCCTCATGGAGAGTGGGGCGTTGTTGAGTGGCAGAAGTTCGGGAGGAAGAGATGGCTTGGGAAGGCGTTCCAGGAGAGCAGGTAGCTCAGGCAGGAAGTAGAGAAAAGACGTGACGGATGTGGGAAGAGCGAGTCAGCCGCACATTCCAGGAGGGTCTGCGTGAGGCCTTTGCGAACCTCCGTTTATCTGATGGGCAGATGCTATGCAGGGCTTTGGGGGGTTTCTCCAGGTGCTGCTGCCTGAGGGCATTGTACTGTCAAGTCAGCGCACCCACTAAGTGTCCTTTCCTACTTCATGGTTATTTTTCATGAAACTGCGATTGTTTTATGGTACTTCTTTCATGAGAGTAATTCTCTGATTGATAAATAACTGCATGGACTATGGCTAGGGCTGGAAGAATTAGGGGTTGTCCTAACGAAAACCGGAATCACTGGGCTAGAGAAGGCGGTCCATAAAATGAATGCGTCCATGACAGCCGTTGCTCTCGGTCAGCCGCGGGGCTCTCCCGGGCAGAGCGGGGTCCTCCAGCTGAGGGACGCGTTCTTTCTTCACGCTTCAGCCCTGCAGCAAGTGAGGTTCAGATTAACATCTTATTTTCCTCTTTTCCTGGCTCCTTTTGGATTAATTGATTATTTTCTCTAATTCCTTTGTTGACTTGTTAGCTACACCTCTTTATTTCATTGTTAATGATGCTCTGGGGTTTTACAGTACGCCTCTTTAACTTGTCAGTCTTGCCACAAATAATCTATAATGTTGTGTCACGTCACACATGATGCAAGCTCCTTCCAGGAGCAGCCTTCTTCCCACCTGCTCTGCCCTTTGCTATATTATTCTCGTGCATTTTACTTCTACACATGTTATAAACCTCACACTATGTGGCCATTATTTTGGCTTTAAACAATTGTCTTTTAAAGAAATTAAAATTTTTTCTTTCCTCTTTCGTTCTTCCCCATATAACTATCATTTCTGGCACGCTTCCCTCCGTTGTGGAGATCCAGCTTTCCAGGTGGCCTGAGAGCTTCCTCTGATAGCTGTTCGTATGGCCCGACTCTGGTCGACGATGAATTCTGTAAGCTGTTGTTTGAAAAGTGTTTATTGACTTCCATTCCATTTTAGTGGGTATTTTCATCCAGTATGGAATTTTAGGCTGACGGTGTCTTTTCTTCCAACACTCTAAAGCGAGTCCACAGACTCCTGGTTTGCACAGTTTCTGATGCGAAGTCTGAAGCTCTTCTTATCTTACCTGTTCTCCTTGTAGTACCCAATGGACCTTTTTTCTCTGGCTGCTTTGAAGACTTTCTCTTGATCTCTTCATCACTAGTTTTCAATACTTTAATTATTTTGTGCTCCTGTGTGGTTTTCTTTGTGTTTAGCCTGTTTGGGGTTTATTGAGTTTGTTGGATGTGAGGGTTTATAGTTTTCGTATCATTTGGAAAATGTTGGGTCATTATTTCTTCAGATTTTTTGTCTCTCTCACACTTTGGGGAACTCTAAGTACAGCTACGTTGGATGACTGACACTGTCCCACAGGTCACGAAACTCTGTTTTTTGGCCTTTTTTTCTCTTTGCCTTATTTTGAATAGTTTTTGATGCTCCATCTTCAAATTCATGATTCTCTTTGGTGGTTGTATAACATGCTGTTAATTCCATTGAGTTCTCCAACAAAGAGAAACCAAAATGGGATTAGATATGGAGATTCTGGAGGGAAAAGCCTGTGAAGGATAAAGGGGAGAGACCAGGGGGGGCAAAGAGAATCTTTAGTCCTAGATGCCAGTCTGACATCTGTGACAGGAGAGGGCAAGTAAGGAGGAGGGCGCAGGAACAGTCCAGGAAAGATTTGGTCCTGCCGATGGGGTGTCCTAGAGCCAAAGGCTCCTGTCGGGAAGAGTCCCACGTCCCACAGGAATCGGCTGGCATAGAACCTCTGCTGCTCAAGTGACAGGCTGAGCGCCTTGGGTGGGAAGGGTGGCAGTGGCATGAACAGGGCAGTGGACCCAGAGGGCCAGCAGCTGGGGCCTTCAGGCGTTTATACTCCCCAGCAGGACATCTGAGCATGTTTTCATGGCCACCACACCTAGCCAGTGGAATTTTATTTTAAGAATCCTATTTTTCTTTAGCTCTAGAAATTCTGTTTGGCTCTTTTTACATTTTCCAGTTCTCTCATTTTTCATTTAATTCCTTGAGCACATTGAATATTTTTATAATAGCTGTTTTAACGTCCTTGCTTCCTAATTCATCATCTTTGTCATTTCTGAGTTGGCTTGATTTTCCCCTGGTTTTGGGTTACAATTCCCTCGTCCACATGTCTGGAAATTTTTCGTTGGTTGTCATACATTGTGAATTTTATGTTTTTGAGTGCTACATTTTGTTGTATTCCTTTGAAGAGTGTTAGAATTTTTTCTGGCAGGCAGTTGAGCTACTTGCAGATCAGTTCAGCTTTGGGGGCTTGACGTTGAAGCCTTTTGGTGAGTCCAGAGTAGCCTGCCTTCCAGGAACGGGTCAGCCCAGTACCTGATGTGTCCCGGGAGTCTGACTGCGCGCGTGCAGTGAGCAGTCCCCTTGCTCTGTCTGCCGGGACTCAGCTGACTCAGCCCCAGGTGAGCTCTTAGAGTCGTTCACCTTGCAGCCCCCTGGACTGTCCTTCTCCTGGGGGTTCTCTGCCTGCTTCCAGGAGCGTTGCCACATGCAGGCACAAACTGGTGCTCAGCCAGAGGCCACCTGTGTCCCGTCAGACTGATGGGGCGCTGGTCTGCCTAGGTCCCTCCCTCTAGTGCTCTCCTCCACAAGCTCTAGCTACCTTGACCTGCATCTACCCCACTCAGCGTGGCCACCAGACTCAGTTTGTCCAGTTTGTAGATGCACATGGCTGGAGGGCGAGTCTACACCCTGTGACTCCCTCGTGGCAGGAAGCCACAGACCCTTACCTGGCATCGATTGGTCTGGTGGCTCTCACGTAGTCCTTCCCTAGCGATGGAACTGAAGGTCAAGGGCTGCTGGAGTCAGGGTGACTGCATCCCCTCCAGCTGCTCCTGCAGGGCACGCTCTGCATGGTCTCCTCGCCCTGGCTCCCCTCCTTCCTCCTAAACTGTTTCGTGTTCTCCGCTGACCCACGTCCTGTCCGTACCTGAAGCCTCTGTTCGTGGTGGTCAGGGAGGGTTTCTCCATCCTCTCCACTCCTCCAGCATCTTCCGTTCTTCTACTCTGGGCTCCTCCCACTTTCCAGCTTGCTTGATATATTCTGTATATTTTATGGTGTTAGAGAAGATGGAACTTTTATTCCTCTCTCTCCAAGCAGCTGGAAACAATGCTTCGTATGTAGAAGGAATTCAGAGTTTCTTCCGGGAGAAGGAGTGGAGATAGAGATTTTTCTCACCCAATTCTGTCTAAGCAGCTGGCATTTGAAGCTCTGTGTAGAGCGTCTCTGAGCTGTGTGCATGCGAGAAGCGCCCTGGGGAGCCTCCGTGTGTGACTCGGGCCTCCTGTAGCCGCCTCACGGCACAAACACCGCCTAGCTTTAACGTTTAGGGGTGGGCCTCTCCTAAAATCAGGACGCTCCCAGGGCTTAAAGTAGAGCCTCACAATCAAATTCAGTGGCATCGCTTCAGATACAAGAGCCCTATTCCAGCTGCCTCTGAAGCCCCACCCGAGGCTTGTGACTCCCTCAGTCCCCGCCAGCTCCGTTGCCTACCTCAGGGCCTGCGTGTGTGGCCCTTCATGACTGTTTGTTGAGTAAGTGAACTCACCCCAAGTAGTAAAATCAGCTTCAATGCCCTGCCTTCACCCTGCCCGCTTTCTTTTGGGAGAGTGGGCAGCCTATGTTTGCTGTAAGGAGCAGAGAATGAAGAGTTCAGGCTTTGCGGGCCGTGCAGCCAGTCACAGCCACTCAGCCCCGCTGTCTTAGCATGAAGCAGCCACAGCCAGTGTGCGGACGACGGCCGGACTGGGCTCCTAACTCAAAGCAGTCAGCGGCCAGACTTGCTCTGCCGACCCTGCTCTAGGCAGGGCAAGGCCCAGGGCCTGCTGTAAATCCCGAGAGAAGTGGGAGCCCTGAATCCCCCGCAGGAGAAGCAGCAGCCTCTGATCGGGACCAGAGTCATCCCCACGTTCAGTTAGGCACCTCATTGCTGCGTCAGCATCGTCTGCTTGCTGCTTGTTTTCTTCCTTAAGCGAGCAGTTGCACTTCTAGAAATTTTATCCGAAGCACATAAATCTGGAGGGGCACATCAAAGGGTTGTTTCTCATTGGGAAAACTCACTACCGTAGGGGTTGACCACATGGTTGCCATGCACCCGTAGGCTGGACTCGCAGGAATAGACGTGAGTGTGGCCTAGTGGTTAGGAGCAGACTTAGGAGCCAAGGGATACAGGTTCTGATTCTAGTTCCACGAGCATACTACCTCTGTGACCCTGGCAAGTTGCTGAACCTCGCTCATTTTTAGGGAAAAATAAGGAGATAAAATAAGTTAAAAAAATAAGGAGATGCTATAAAATTCAAAAGGTATGAAGAGTGGACAGGTAAGAGGACCTCTCCTTCCTTGTCCCCAGCCACCCAGTACCCCTCTTGGAGGCAGCCCTGGTCTAAGTTGCTTTTGTATGTGTCTTTCCCGGGGTAGTATATCAGCTGTGTGTATGTGTGTGCGCGTGTGTGTGAGAGAGAGGGAGGGAGGGAAGTACCAATAAGCTGTCGTATGCTGTTACCCAGGAGGGTCAAGGATAGCACAGTTTCCATCATTTTAAATGCAAGTTTAAATTGAGCACGATCTTCTGACACATAGATTCACACAGTTAAATAATTGGGAATAATTTTGCAAACACTGTGGCCTTGTGCCTTTTCACATCTGTATGCAAGTCAAGATGGTGCCATGTGGGAGCAAGATACAGTTCCATTGATTTTACCTGGAGAAGAAAATGCAGAGCCAGAACAGCCCCACACATCCTCTCTCATGACCCCAAACAGCCTGGGCTTCCAGGGTGTGTGGCTCTGCCCCAGCCCTGAGAAAGGTGGTGGAAACCCGTCCCTGGGCCACCTGCAGGAGGGCAGTGCCTGTCTGCATGGGCTCAGGTGTGGGCTCACCTGAGCCGCCTGCCCGTCCCAACCCGTACCCGTGATCACAGCTCTTGAGACCGGGAGTCTGCGTCTACACTGAGCCCACATACCGGCTTTACGGGGTGTGGCGCCTCCTCAGTGCACTGTCGGGCGTTCCTTTCCATCTGTACCTTGGCGTGGACGGCCCCAGAGGCGGGCCAGCTGGTGGGGAGCACTCCCCACGACTTTGGGTGGAATGCGGCTCGGCGACTCACTCGGGAAGATCCGTGCACGTTCGTGTGTGCAACTTGCTGGGTCTTCTCCTTATGTAGTAACTTTTTGATTTATGATGGAAAATGGAAAAGGTGGGGAAACAACCTCCCAAAAGTGTCAAATTCACCCAAGTGCCAAGGTTCAGAGCCGCAGTGAGTGCAGTTGTCCTCAGGCCGCGTGCCCAGAGGGGCTTTCAGAGTGCGTGGAGGGTTGAGTGTGATACTCTCGTACCTCAGCCTGTGCGCGCTCAGCAGATGCTCACACTGTGACAAGCATGGCGTGTGTGGCCTGCTGCTGGGGTAGTCAGCCGCACACCCTTTCCGGTTAAACATGCATACGCACTTCTTTTTCTTTTTTTAACCTTAAACACTTCATAAGTAACAGTTCATGTAATATTTTCACAGAATTTTTGAATGAAATTGTATAGTTAGTAAAGAGGGGACCTTCAATTAGTCAGAATTTCTCCTAAATATTTTCATCTGCAAGAAGAAGAAAATTAAGATTAGAATTAAGTTCAGGTGGGAGAACGAGAAAACAGAAACAAAAAATGAATGTTAGTGGCTCAAGTAAGATAGATGTTTGTTTCTCTCTCGTGTAAAAGTCCAAAGGAATCTCTTCTAGAGATCTTCGGCAGTTCTGCTCCACAAAGCCCTCTGGGATGCAAGCTCCTTTCCATTCACCCAGGGGGTGACCCTTGTCTCCATGGGTAGGGTGGCACCCGAGTTCCAGGGGCGGAGTGGAGGGGGAGAGAAGAAGAAGCGGTGAAGGGTGAGCCCACAGCCCTTCCCCACGCGCACACGGCTTAGCCCACGTGCGGGGAGGGTTCGCTGGTGCTGAGGGTCCGGAGAAGCCGCCATGGGCTCTTGAGTGATGGCGCTGCGTGGGAAGGTGCTGGAGGCTCTCCTCGGGGCGTCAGAGTTTGCTCCTGCGATGGCTGTGAACCGGGTTCTGGTGGTTGGCAGGTTTCTTTAAATGAGCAGATGCAAATAGGAAGTCATGTGAAAGAAGCAGCTTATTTTGCATTCTCAGTGTGAAATGCTCCAAATGGAAACGCTCCCCTGGTGCGGGGGGCTGAGGGCGGGTGGGTTGTCTCTGTTGGCCTAACTGCTCTGAAAGGGGACCCTGAGGATCTGAGACCCTTCTCTGGATATCGCAGCCGCTCCGAGAAGTCCAGAGAGCAGCTTTTGTGAGGCAATTAGTAGATTCTAGCTGGACTCAGCAGATTTGATGTACGGCGAGTTTTTCTTCTCTGCTCTGTGGTTTAAAATTCGATTTGCGAAGATGAAAGCAGAGCCAAACTGTCACCTACCCAGCCCGTCCTCAGCAGGTGCTCCTATGACGGCCTGCCTGGCCACCAGTGTTGAGCAGCAGCTGAATTCAGAAACCCTGGGAATGCTGACCGAGGGCGTCCCGAGAGGCACCGGCTGGCCGTTGTTTGCCCCGGGTGGTGGTGAAATTTGAAAACCTTTCAGAAGATCTTTCACAGAGAATGTAAACTTTCCGTTCTTTGGGCCTGATGCTGTAGCTGGTCCTTCAGATAAAAAGAACTTCTTTTCTGGTAGGACCAGCTTTTAGATACAATAAAAATTAACAGTGTTCTTTTCTTGCTGCTGTATTTGTGTTTTAATAGCAATTTGCTAGGTGTTCTGTGGACTCAGAGAAACCGGGCTGTGCAGTGAGCCCAGGGCTCGAGCTGTGATCCCCAGCCCTCTGGCTGCCCTCCTGGCCCCGCTCTCAGCGGAACCTGCTCTCGCATGCAGCCCCAACTGCTCCTCTCCACTGGCTCCTGTTCTCATGGTGCAGACGTGCCCAAGTGTCTCCCATTGTAAACAGCAGAACATCCCTGTGTGAGCTTCCTGTGGCGGCTGTAAAAGCACCACAAACTGAGTGACCTAAAGCAATGCAAATGTGCTCTCTTACTATCTGGAGGTCAGCAGTATGACATCCAGGTGTTGGCAGGGCCTCTTCCTTTGGAGGCTCCTGGGGAAGACCTGGAGCCTTTCCTTTTCCAGCTTCTGGAGGCGCCGCATTCCTTGACTTGTGTCCCCACATCAGTCTAACCTCTGCTTCCCTTGGCGCATCTCCTTCTCTGAACTGACCCTCTTTAGGACTCTCACGATGACCCCGGGCCTGCTGGATAATCCAGGATGATCTCCCATCACAAGATCCTCAACTTTATCATGTCTACGAAGTCCTTTTTGCCGTATGAGGGCACATGTAGTCACAAGTTCTGGGGGTCAGGGTGTTGACTTCTTTGAGGGGCATTAACACGGAGACTCTCCCCACGCACGCACACCTGCTCTTGCCTTGTCTTCGTAGTCTGGCTTTTCTAAAGCAGCTGCTGTCCTTGTCCTTCTTTCCTTAGTTACCGATGGTGTCTCCCACCGTTGGGGTTCGTGGCCTCTTGTCAGAGCTGATGGACACTTCTTAGTCTGTATTTGACTTGAAGCCCATCGTGTCATGTGCTGCCCCCCTTCACCTCCTCCCTCAGCCTGCTCACCGCCCCTCAGTCCCTCTCGCCAGAACTTCGCCCGGGAATCGGAGTTGCTCTCTACGGTGTCTTCTCTTCTCACGTTTACCCTGCTCACCCTCATCACTTCAGGCCGTGTCACCTCCCTCCCAGTTGCTGGCTGATGGCCGTGCATCTCTATCTCCAGCACAGCCCTGTCTTTGAAGCTGCAGGCTGTTTTCCGCTTCCCAGTGGTCAGCTCCACACACTGGCCCACAGGCTGCTTGCTGCTGTCCTGTTTCCACAACCAGGCTGGGTGCTCACCTTCCTTGCAGAGACAACCTGCACGACCCCCTCTTTTGCTCCTCCGAATTGCCCAGGCCTTCCAGAGCCATTAAGACCTTACAGCCAGATGCAGGTTGGTCCCTGCGGCCCTCGCCCAGGGGCGGCACCTGCAGCTACTCTAGCCTGGTGACCACATTATGCCAAAGAAATGCCAGTCTCCCTCCTGGCGTCTTCCCGCCACTTCTGGTCTCCTGTAGCCGATGCAGCAACACCGGGTGTCTGCCTCTCCCCAGAGTGTCCCCTACTCTCTCTGCCGTCCCTGGACTCCACCAGACAGCTTCGTGTGCTCCCCGCTGGGCTCCACCTGCGATGCACACTCAGATGCGTGGCGCCTGCTCTTTCCCAGTCTCTTCCCAAGATTATAAATTCCTGGAGGAGCTGGATTTTTCTTTCTGTTTATCCTTTGTATTCCCAGAATGTTCTTGGCCCCTGAATGAATCCTCATTAATGGGGTATCCCAGACAGGAAGCGGGAGTCAGCCTGCACCTCTCTCCTCTCCCCATGGAGCAGCTCCCTGCCTCTAGAGGAGCACTGGCCGATTCACCCGCTTCTCTCAGTCTCCTGACAGCCAGGCACTTGCTGCGAGTTACAGAATCCCACTTCAAACCCACGTAGCCAGCAAAGGAGACGCCGGCGGGCAAGACCGGGAACAGTGGAGGGTGGTCCAGGGCCTCATCCTCAGAGCGCTGTCTAGTCTTGAGAAGGAAGTGCAGGCGCTCCCTTGGGGTGCCACACACGTGCACAGCTGTGGAATGAGGGTGCCCACGCCCTGTGACCCTGTCCCTGCCTGGGTCCTGCACGAGGCCGTGGGAGGGCGCCTTTCAGTGACTCGCCCTGGAGAGGTGTGGCTGGCATTGAGTGCCTTTGCTGATTAGAATAAAGGAGGCTGATTTCTTTTTAAATGCTTTTAGTAGTTGCTCTTAAGGGCAGGATTTTTACAAAGCGGACCTCGCTGGTGCTGGGGATGAACGGATGAATTGGAGAAAGCCCTTGGGTGAGCTGGGGGACCGGGCGTCCATTGTAACCGATTTAACGATGGCTTTCCCTCCCGCAGCTGCCAGGCCGAAAGTACTGCCCTGGGTACAATGCAGACGTGGGCGACAAGTGGATCTGGCTCAAGTGACCTACCGCCTGCTGCTAAAGCTGCGTCGCAACGATGAAGAAGCTGCCAGTCTGCCCGGCTCTCCTGGACGCCTTTAAAATCAGGGGGAAAGTAAATGATTCAAAACTTGAACAGTAGAAGGAAAGGCCTAGCAAAAAGCAGTCTGCCCTGTAGTGTAGTTAAGGGTGTGGAAGGAAACTGCCGTCCCAAAGCATTTGGAACCTTCTAGCTTGATTTTGGAATGATCCGTAATTATCACTGAAAAAAGGAGAGAAGAGAGTCTGCTGTGAAAGACCAGATAAACTAGAAGAATTTCATTTCCTCCCAGATGGGTCCTGTGTCATGCACATTTTGTACATTGTTCTTCACTCCTCAAGAAATAAAAGTTCCTGTGGCACTTCTCTCAGCATACTTCTGTGCACACACACGTGTCACATACGTGCACACATGTGTCATGTACACACACACGTCACATACACGCACATTCATCTACCCTTGTGCTCACTGTTGGCTTTGGTGGGTATGGTTTGATTCACATGTATATTAGGATTGAAGAGTTTTTCTGAAGTATTTATTTTGTTTGTTTTAGCAGCCTAACTGCTACATGAGAGAAAGGGAGAAAAGTGAAGAGAAAATATGAAAAAGAAGAAATTGCCACCGATTTATAGAACAACGTATTTGTTTTAAAAGAAATTTTGGAAGTCTTATTGATGGCCGTCACCATGTGCTCTCGCACGTAATTCTTCCTCTGAAGGGAGATTCCAGCTTCGTGTCAATGGGATAACATGCCAAATCAAAATAATGTACTCTCTTTTTTACCTAAAAATCAAGTTGTCAATCAAAAATGAGTAATGAAAGAGAAAATCACATTTCTTTGTTCACTCCTATTGAAACTTAGAAAACAAAAGTAAAATTGCTTGTCAGCTAATTGTAGAATTCAGCATTTTAAATGTTCAGGAGTTAAAGCTGTAAGCTGTGAATCCTATTAAATTCTGCGTTTTTTACTATAGAGCTTTTTTACTATGGTGTTCAATAGGGTAGCTCCTAGCCACGGGTGACTGTTGAAATTTAAATGAATTAAAATTAAATGCAATTTAAAATTCAGTTCCTCAGTTGTACTGGCCACGGTTCATGTGGTCAGTAGCCACATGGCCAGTGGTTTCAGTATTGGACAGTGCAGAAGGGGACACTGCCCTCCTTGTGGGAAGTCCCGGCAGGCCTCACTGTGGTGGAGCATGCTTTCCCACCCTCCCACTGTCCTTTCTTTCTTACTTTTTTTGGGTTTTAAGGATTGAAAATAAAGTTTCCCAGTAGTTTTCCAGTTGGAGTCCAGATTTAAGTGGCTGAAGTTTTGCATTTCACTAAGAAACAAACTGCTTCCACCGTTCAGTGAAAGTCCAGCTCGGCGTGGGGCCAGTCCTGTAGGGTCTTTTGGTCTGAGCGCCTCACAAACCCATTAAGGAGAGGAGGAAGGGAAAAGAAAGACATCTTTAGTCGTCTTGGCTGCTTCTCACGGCTCGGCTGTGATGAGCTGGCTTTTTGCTTCACTCGACGTTGCCCGGCAGCGTCCTTGGCCGCTGGGCACTGCTGGGTGGTCAGGCTGCTCTCGGGAGAGTCAGCCCTCTTCACAATGGAAGCGTCAGTTCTGGCCTCGTGCACTCTCTGCACTGATGACTCCTTTGAATTTGCGTCTCAGCCGTGCGCTGTCCGTCCCCTGGCGGAGTGGAAAGTTTGTAGCTTACAGAGCTGAGACAGCTCCTCTGTTTCATTTCTGGGCAGAGACCAGCAAGTATTTAGTGTCCAGGTCTTGTCTCCAAATCGAAGCCCCGAGGAGTTTAGGAGACGCCCCATATCTCCATATTCCAGAACAGTACACGATTTAGTTTCACGAGAATGTACAACCCTTAAAAAAACCCAGGGTTGAAATAAAACTGTGCATTTTTGAATATTCCACGTTGGCCTCTTCAGTGCTTTGAGGCTCAGGAACTAAATATGCTATTGCAACAGTGTGGTTTTATGTTGCAGTGTGCGTTTATGGGCATGAGAATTTTGTATCGAGGAAAAAATCCTCATTTTTTTCTAAAGTACGTTTCTGTTCTATCCAATTTTGTAATCAAAAGATTGAGCACACTTAGCTCCTTAGAGGGAATTACTGATGTCCACCTTGGCAAAGCAGGGCCTGCCTTGGTGGGCAGCCAGGGGGTCTCCCAGCCTCACGTCGTTCCCCTGCTGCTGACTGGTGTCCACTAAGCGGCCACCTCCCCACAGCAGACAGCCACCTGTGCTGACAAGGTGTGTGGCCAGAACAGCAGGTGGAGAGGCTCGCTTCAAACAGCAGCTGCGCCAGGAGGCTTACGTTGTGTTTTCATCCCAACCCTTGGATTTCAAGGGTTGGCTTCTATGATACAGCGGAAACAAAGGAAGCTCTTGTCTTGCTTCCCAAAGCCCAGTGTGTTTGTCAAAAGCCCACTTTTTGTCAAAAGCCCATTGGCCACTAGTTTGGCGTGGGATCTCTCTGTGTCCTGTTTCCCAGTTCTGGATTGGTGGTTCTGAGCCGCACACACGTCAAAACAAAGAGACGAGCAGCAGCTGCCTTCTTGTAAGAAAGCGCAGGCTCTGCTCACACTGGGTAGAGCTGGAGCGTTTGGGGTTTGGCAGAGTGGGGGCGGAGAGAAAGCAGCAATTACTGTCATACATTTGGGCTTTTTGAAGAAAAGCGTGTGTAGGCAGCAGCCGCTGGCTGGTCAGAGCTGGATGAATGGAAGCATGTGCCCGAGTAATTCTGGGTTTTACATCTGGACAGAAAGAAAAGCTGGGACCTGACGCTTTGCTTAGGAAAATCAGAAGCCAGAAAGCGTTGAGGCTGCAGTCCGCAGTGGACACCCCGTGGCGAGGGTCATCTAGGACTTTGTTTAATTGTCCAAAGGAAAGTGCACTTTTAAGTGACGCCTCGGTGACTCAAAGTGGGAGGTTTCCTCAGGGCAGATGCCTGCCGGCTGTCAGTCCCCCCGGGATGCCTGGTTCTCGTGGACCCCACTGTGCAGGCATCCCCCACTGGGTTCCATTCCTCCAGGCTGGAGAGCTCCTTATAAACGCCTCCCAGGAGAGCAGAAGACTTTGCGCTGTGGAAGGCTGCCCTCGGCCACAGCGCGGCTGAAATCACTCAAGCAGGCTGACTTAAGGATTCTTTAGCAGGGAGCCAGATGAAACGCAGTCAAATCTTACCTTTAAACACGTAAATAAATTCCATTTGTCCTAACCACTGACTTACGGGTTTTGAAACTTGACTAAAAATTGTGTTAATGAGAATAGTGACACATTTTCACAGGGGCTGCTTCCTTGGTTAACATCGGAAGCTCCCTGCTTAGACCTGAATGCAACGAGCATTTGGGGAAACATTCGGTTTGGTACCATGTGGTTTCGTGGAATAGACTTTTGTTTTTCAGGAGGCACTGCCTAGCGACCATGTTACAGATCCCGGCTTTGACTGTTTAGGAAGGCCTTTTCCTCCGGCGTGTTTCTTGTGGAAACGACTTGTCTCATACGGTGAATGAGCCTGGAGTCTACTGTGTCCCAGGCACCATGCACAGCCTGGACGGAGGGCAGTGAAGAAACAGAAGTACTCCCGCAGCTCAGGAGAGATGCTCAGGCTGCAGCTCAGGAGAGATGCTCAGGCTGCAGCTGGGGTCCTCGTGTAGACGCGTTAGGTGCCGGGGGGCTCAGTGAACCCACCCGTGGGGCGAGCGTGTGGGCTGACAAGGCCCAGGCCTCACCCCCGGGTCGCCCCAACACAGACATGCAGGAGATGAAGCACGAGAGTGTGGCCTTGGACGGCGAGAGAAGGAGCGGGTGCCTGGCTGGGCCGCTGTCCCAGGTGGATGCAGCACAGGACTGACGGTGACACGGCTTCAGAGGCGGTCAGAGAGCCTGGCGGGTAGATACAAGGTGGTGGGAGTTAAGGGAGAAACAGAACAAATAGGAGCAGCGAGCTGGGGTCCTGTTAAACTGTGAGTTTTCTGCGGCGGAGCTCCACTAGGAAGTCACTCCGCCCAAAACAAGTGACTGTAGCACTCCCGTCCCTGGTTGTCAAGCCTCGTTCTGGTTGGGAGCCCAAGTGGAAAGGTGGCTGGGACTCACTGAAGCAAGGAGGTCGTGTTCTCGTCTGCCCGCCCCTCCTGGAAGGGAGGGTCGTCATTCCCTCAGACTCGGAAAACACTCAGGCCGAAGGCAAGACCGTTTCTTTCTCTGAATGCCGCAGTGCAGAGTCCAACTGGACCCTTTTGTAAACATCTGGGAGTCTGAAGGATTATTTTAATCTCAATTCTCTAGACTACGAAGTGAAGCCAGGGGCCGCGTGGTCATGGTGCCGGCACTTCTTAGGGAAACACCGTCGCGATTGCTGAGCCGCCTCGGGCCGCCCATCCCATCCGCAGCAGGAACAGCAGCAGAGCCCTCCTCTGCCTTCCTCCTGTTTGTAGCGCCGGCTACTCACGTGTTCGCCCTTAGGGAGCCCTTAGGGAGGTCACCCCGCAGGCGTGAGGGAGATGCTGGTGTTTTCATGTGACTTTTGTGCATCTTGCAGATGGTACTGGGGTGATCAGTCCCTGCCCGGGAGCCCAGTCCCCGAGGTTCACCTGGGGCTTGGCAGGCCGTGGCTCAGCAGCTGGGGTCAGGGCCAGGCCTTCCTTTGGGAGCAGGAACCAGTGCCTGCCACGGCCCAGCGTGCATGTCCGTGGAATAACTTCAGACTCCTACCCTGAAGTCTGGCCTCTTCTCCCGTGTCCTGCCCACTCTCCGTACCCGTCCTGGCCGCTGGCCCACCACCAGCCTGCCGGATTGTCCGAAGTGCTTTTCCCTACAGGACGCAGCACCAGAGCAGAGCCCACTGTGGCGTCTGCCCCTGGGGTTCTGCTGCCCTCCCCACCTTCGGGCCCTGAGCTTGGAGTCAAGGTTTCCCTGGACGAGAGCAGTGTGCGCAGAGCTGGGGCAGCAGTGGTATCAAAGCCAGATGTCTGTTGGGCCCTTGATTCAGAGCTGCTGACTGCCCCCTGACTCCAAGAACCCAGCTTATAAGGAGTTGGGTCCCCTGGCCCTGCTCCCACCTTCCCCTACAGAGTGGTCCAGTCTCCTGAAACCCCGGCGGGCCTCATCGCCGAGGCAGCACAAAACAGTGATCCAGACATGATAGCCGCACCCTGGCGGACGTCTCTGGTGCAGCACGGGGTGTCAGGCGACTTGAAATCCTCTCCTCACCTGGTACAGCCCTTCCCTCCGCGTCCTGGGTGCTGTGCTCCAGGAGCTGCCTTTGGAAGAGGGCAGTGGGTCTCGACCCGAGGAGCTGACCAGGTGGTCTTGGTGAAGCCACTCAGAAGCTTGAGTGCCAAGTGCAGGAGAGCATGAAGACTAGTGTTGGGCACAGGCCAGCGGCTTTCTGGTTCTGCCTGCCATCCCGAGGGCTGGCCAGCTGCGCTGGTTCTCAGTCCTCACACACCGGACGCTCTGATGGCCCTCCACCCTTCTCTGGCCCCTTCAGTGCTGCAGAAGGAAGATGGGGTCTGCCCCGCCCCAGCCCCCCACTGTTTCGAGGTTGCTTAGGTCCTCTCTTGGGGCAGTCTCCCATGTATGTGCTGTCTATGGTATTCGTATGCTTGACGTGGAGCTTGCTTTCTTACAGATAAACATAATAAACTCATTTCTGTTGAAATAAGAAGCAAGAAGACTTGCTACGCGCCGGCCAAAGCTGAAATTAAAACGAATCCCTTCTGCGAACGGGGAACAATCTTGCTGAGGGAATGTAATTTCGATGCAGAGAGAATTCCAGCTGGCTGGAAGTCCCCACTGCAGAGGGTCGGCCGCGTGAGCCGCCTGTCTGAGGCAGCGCTGTCCGCGGCGGGGAGCGATTGGAGCACTAGCGGCTGCGGCTGGGGGCCATGGACCGTCATTTCCAGGATGTGTTGCCCACGGTGTCGGTCAGTTCATCATGACTGCCAACAGCATCGTGCAGTCAGAGGGCCCCCCTGGTCCTGGCTTTTCCCAGCGGTGGACAGTTTTACATTTGTGAGTAGAAAAGAAATCGAATGAACATTTTCACCTGGTCAGAAATGACTCGAAAGACCACAGACCTTTTTCTGTGTTTTAGCATAAACATCCCTTTTCTCTCCTCCGACAAGGTGCTGTCACTGTTTGCTCATCTGATGGAGACGTATGCAGTTGCTGCTGCGTACATGAAGGTCAAGGGTCAGCGATGTAGGGAGTTACCCGGCCCTCCCTAAGAGCAGGCTTTTGCCCCCAAATTCCCCTGCTCTGAAAGCTGGGTGTCTGTGAGCCTCACCAGGGCTGGGACATGCCCCTCAGAGGGAGCTGCTGCAGGTGCAGGGGACACACACACAGGGCTGGCTTTTCCCTGCGGAAATCTGGAGGGAGCGGGCCCTGGAGCCCAGGGAAGGCACAGCATTCTTTACCGAGCTCCTCCTCAGAGAGGTGCCGCTGAGTTTGTGCCGAGGGCAGACAGAGCATGTGTGAGGTTCGCAGTTGTGTCCCTGTGGACACAGCCTCAAAGCCTCTGGCCTTTGTAGGAGCCGAACTCCACCCAGCCAGCATCCGGCAAACCACCACAGCCTGTTCACAAGACTGCTTTCAGGATCCCTCCCTGTTGCCATGTGCACTTACACGGGTTCTCTGACTGCTTCGTGGTGGCCGTGATGTCAGCCCACGCCACCTGCACCCTCCTGCAGTGGTGGGATGCACAGCTGTCTGCCGCGCTGCAAGGACAATGTCACACACGTGGACAAATATCTGTGCTTCAGCATTAAGCTCTGCATTGTCTGGAGAACGTACTCAAAACTGTTAGATTCTAGTCTGTCATTGTCTGAACTCTTTACCGCTCTGAAGGCGTGGGTACCTGACAGCGATGCAAAATACTTCCACCAGACGTGTGGCCTCTGTCCTGTCCAGTGGGCGTCCGACTGATCCCGGCCTCCCGTGGGGAAAGCCAGTTTGCCTCCGTTTGCGCCGTTCTTTTGATCTTCCTGGTCTCCACATGCTCTGTTCTTTGGATTCTCTTTGGAGCCGATTAAAACGTCGGTCTGATTCCTTCATTGAGAAGAATAGAATCTCTGACACGTGTTCCTTTTCACATCTCTGTGAGAGTAATGATTTCCCTTTTTTTTTGAGAATCATCTTGTTCCCTCAGGGGGCACGCATCTCCTTGTGGAGCTGTGTGATGATGTCTTTGGGAACTGTTTCAAAGGATGACATTGCTGATGGGCCAGGTGCTACTGGTGTTCACCAACATCCGGTTCTCGCCTCCTTCCAGGAGCTCACAGACCGTGCTCCACACCCTCATGGCTCAGCAGAACCATGTGACTCCTTCAGGCCACCCAGCTGTGAGCAGAGGTGCCATGGCATTTCCAGGCCAAAGCAGAGAAGGCCCGTGATGAGATCTTGACACTCTGTACACTTGCCTCCCCGGCCGTGGTGACTGACAGTGCTTTAGATCAGGGCCTGGCAAACTACGGCCCACGGGCCAACTCACCACTTGGTTTTGTAAATAAAGCTTTATTGGAACATAGCTGCCTCTCACTCATTTGCACCTCCTCTGTGGCTGCTTTTGCCCTGTGAGGACAGAGTGGAATATTTGCAACAGAGACCCTATAGCCCACCAGGCCAAATATATTTACTGTCTGGCCCTTGATGGAAAAAGTTTGCTGACCCCTGTTCTAGATGGTGGAGCTTCCAACGTGTGAAGCAGAGCCCACCTGCAGCCCATGTTAGAGGCCTGAGCGACAGGCCTCCTCCTGTCGGTGAGCTGCCGGGAGCTGGAGGTCCGTGCCTTAGTGGGCTGCCCCTGGCCGGCTCTACCTGCGCGGCGCAGGTTGCTGCACAGAATCCGGGCTCTAGTCTGCACCCCAGCCAGTTCCGGGAGGGTGCTCACTGCCCATAGCCCTCACATGCCTGGCGCTGTCCAGCTCCTTAGCTGTCACCAGGTGAAGGTGCCAGGGGTGGCCTTGGTTTGAGGGTGCCATTTTCTGTGTGCTAATCGGTTTGTGCTTTGCCACATGTGCTCAACTCTCCAGATTTCTCGTGTGAGTCGCCTGCTATGTTGACGTGGAGAAATTCCTTTTCTATTCTAGAAATTTTAGATATTACAAATATCTCATACCACTTCTTGAATTTTTCTGCATGGCTCAAATCCTTTATAATGAACTTATACAATTTTTACCACAAAAAAGGTGATTTTTCTTAAAAATACATGAACAAACAAAAGTGTGGCAAGAACAGAAATGCTTTAAGCAAGGGTGGAAGTGTTGGAACAAGAGAACAGCCCCCCAGGGGAGCTACGTTGAACGACGCAGCGACACTTCCTCGGGTGTATAAGCTTCTCTGGTTTGTGTTTCTGCTTCTTTCATTTCAGAGTTCTGCCTGTCTGCTCCCCTGGAAACCCACAAACATGTTAGCACTTGCCCTGCCGGGTGGGGTTGAATAAATCACCTCCTTAGCAAGTGGCCCGACGGCGCTGGTGTGTCCGTGGCCCGCAGAGGCTGAACCCTCTGGACCCAAGACAGCCACCTCTTCCACTCGCTCACGAGCCAGTGAGACTTCTGATGGCCCCCGGGGGGATGCAGTGTGGTCGGCTGGCTCCTCTCCTCCAGAATCCCTCATCTGGAGACTCGGTGTCACCAGCCTGCATTCACCTTTGCTCTGAAATGTCAGTCATTCACATGAAGTCTTTCCACCAGGCGGTATTTCCTCCAGCCTTATGGTTGGACAGAAACCAGATCGTCAGTGGGAGCCACTAATATCCTCATTACACCCTGTGTTTGTGTGTTGTGTTGAGTTTACATGCTTTCAAGTTGATGTTCAAAAATGCCTTCACTGTTCTGTCTTCTCTGTGTTGTTTGGAGCGTCTTTCATCCCTCTCGACAGGACCTGCACAGCCCGGGCCCCCCTCCCAGTGCCCCTGTTAGCCCCCGGGCTGCAGTGTTGGCACTGGGCCTGGCCAACACCGCCACGTCCCAGGGCAGCTCGTCCCGAGTGGCCCCGGCAGGGGCGTGATTAACCACAGC
This sequence comes from Equus caballus, assembly GCF_041296265.1. Taxonomy (NCBI): domain Eukaryota; kingdom Metazoa; phylum Chordata; class Mammalia; order Perissodactyla; family Equidae; genus Equus; species Equus caballus. The sequence continues at coordinate 25,645,503 of NC_091689.1, read as the reverse complement.
GGCTCCAGAGCAGAACACTCCCCAGGAAGGGACACACCCTTGGAGCAGCCACCAGTGCAGGCGTGTCCCACCACACACAAACGCGGGGTCGCTTCTTCCACTGTCTGCACAGCCTCTACCAAACAGGAAGGGCCTGATCTGTCAGACAAGTTGTAGCCACATGCACGATTCCCGTGTGCTCTTCAGCGGGGGCGGGCCGCCAGTGGTCCTGGTTCGTCTGTGCAGCACAGCTGAGTGGCTGGCAACTCGTGTTTGTAAGAGTCATGTCACAGCAGTGCAGACACCCTGCAGGGTGTGTGTGCGCCCGGCCTGCCCTCTGGGCACTTCTTACCTGTTAATTTGTTTATGTCCCACAACTCTTCAAGGTACGCGCTGTAGTTACCCCACTTTATGGTGAGGAAACTGAGGCTCAGGGAGGAGAAGAAACTGCCCAAGAGGAGAAGCGGGAGCTGGGGTCACACACGAGCACCCAGCACCATTCCCATTTCTGTGAGGCTGCTCTGGCCCCACACACACAATACACGGATTGAGCAGAAGTTGGGGGCTGTTATTGGGGATCTGGTGTGGAAAGGCTGTAACTATTGAGACACCCAAGAAACACAACCGTGGGCATTCGTGGCTGCTCTCCAGGACCCTAACCTTGACTCGGTGGGTCCCACCAGGGACAGCTTGGTGAATGGGGTGCTGTGAGCAGCTGCGAGGTGTGTCACAATTAACTGTTACAATAAAAGTTAATGAGCTGCCCCCAGAATGGCTGTAATAAAACAGGGAGACGACAACAAGAGTTGGCAAGGACGTGGAGACACTGGAACCCTCATGCACTGCTGGTGGGAATGTAAGTGGCACAGCTGTTTTAGAAACCGCTTGGCACTTCCTTCAAAAGTTAAACACAGAATTACCATGTGACTTGCACTTCCACTTGGTGTCTACCCAAGAGAATCAGAAACACACGTCCACACAGAAACTCGTACACCAGTGTTTGCAGAAGCACTATTCACAAAGCCAGAGAGTGGAAATGACCCAAATGCCCATCAGCAGATGAATGGATACACAAATTGAAGGATAGCGACACAGTGGAATATTATTCAGCCATAAAAAGGAATGCAGCGCTGACGTAGCCTACAAGGTGGGTGAACCTTGAAGATGTTATGCTAAGTGGATGAAGCCAGTCAAAAAAACCCACATATTACATGATTCCATTGATTCGAAATGTTTAGAATTTCAAAGCCAGGGAGACAAGATAGTACGTTAGCGGTTGCCAAGGGGCTGGGAGGTTGGGGGATGGGGAGTGACTGCCAGTGGGCACAAGAGGTCCTTGTGGGATGATGGAAATGTTCTCAAATTGGACTCCACTGATGTTGCACAACTCCGTCAGTTTACTAAACATCATTAAACTGAACCCTTAAAGTGGGTGAATTGGATGGTATATAAGTTATGCTCTATAAAGCTGTTTAAAAACTGAGTGGCATAAAGAGACAGTGAATGGGTTCAAGTTCTCAGATTACTGACGCTTCGTACCTCTCAGCTGAGCGGGATTGTCTCTCGAGAGGACGCTGCTGAACGCCCTCCCAGCGCCCTCCGTGCCGGCCGCATCTCGGCTGCCTTCTTGGGTCCACTCCTTTGCCCTGGAGTTTGAGCTAGGTGCAGGGGACCCTAGTCCCTCCGCTGTGATTCATCTGGAAGGGCACCTGACCCTGTTCTGGCCACAGGACAGGAGGGGAGGGCTGCTGGGGCTTTTAGAAAAGATTGCATCACTTTTAAGGAGACGATACCAGGCAAGGTGCCCATTCTCTGCCTCTGGACATCCCCACATCCACACACACAGCCATCTTGCAACCATGAGGGAGCCCAGCAGAGACATGGAAGCGTCCTGGCTCCTGGGAACTTCCTGTTTAAGTTGGCATGTGTGGAGGAATTCTGCTGCTCACAGCTAAAATCGTCCTAACAGACCGTCTCTGTTTGTTCTTTCTTCCCCCCTCTCCGTTTCTCTCTTCCTTCTCCCTCTCTCGCATCCCTGTAGGCACTCTCGAACAGAAGGAAAGGCTGGATCCACACTCTCAGCACTTTAACAACTGTGCAAACCCACTGCCTCGTCAGCTCTGCTGAGCCCGGGGTGAGCAGCGTTGACACTGATCTTAAGCACAGGGTGATTTCCAGCAATCCTGGACATTTCTGAAAATAGCAGGGGTTCCTCCAGGCTGGGAATGCCAAAGGGAGTGGGACACATGTGTGGACGTGTCTTGATTTTTTAGGAAAACTTTAAACACTGTGAACTAAACAATGGAGACAAAGGAGAAATTGAAAGACTGTCAGTAAATACACAGCGGAGTGCAGAGCAGTTAACCAAGCCCCGAAGAGCCACTCAGTGCGCCCCTTGGCCAGCTGGTCCAGGGAATCTAGGCGTGGAGAAAGGAGAGCGCTTCTCTTCTCTTGCTCTGCCTTGAGTTACTGCTCTTCCTGCCAGGGCCACGGACCAGCGTGCACATTAGGAAAGTGACTTGTGCCTTGGACTGGTTGGAATTGATTCACCAAATGTGCTTGAGTGGCTTTGGGTTCGCTCTGACCTCACACCTAACAACATTGCTGGGGGGGCAGGCGGCTGGGGGAGGTGGGAGAGGCGCCACACCCCTTGGGTGAGTCCCCTCCAGGTTGCACCCAAGGGAGGGTTAGGAGGACTCTCCAAGGAAGGGAGGGTGTGCGGGATACACGCGAGGATGCTCAAGTCCAGAGGCTCTGAGCTGGGAACCCCTGCACCGCGGGGAAAGAAGAGGCCGTCCATGGGGGCCATAGTGAGAAGTAGTCGGTTTGTCGCCTCTGGGAGGCATGGTCCAGGGGGCGCCACGGGGACCAGGATCCAGAGGTGGGGAGGTGGTGTCAAGGCTGACTTCTGGCTTTCCGGTGTGTTAATTCACTTAAAAAACAAAAATGGCATTGTTTTAATCTGGATCTGATTTTCCCAAGGGAAGGTGTCCCGATGCCTCTCTCTTCCCTGCCGTTTTTGGGGAACACACTTTCACTGACGTTCAGGATGCGCCCCGACATAACATTGCATAGACCACTTGGTATACAATCAAAGCATCTCCACACAGGGGTTTGCAGGACCCCACAGCACCGTGAGGACCGTGAGGGATGGGGGAGAAGCCCTTTTAAAAAGCTGTGTATCCGAAATGAAGGTTCAGCGACTGAAGCCACGGCCGCAGGTCCCATGGCCTGCACGTGCCAGGACCAGGCTGCCCCACCTTCTGCTGGTCCAGCACATCTCCTCCAGACCCGGCTGAGGCCTCTTTCTCCAGGTGCAGACACACATCTGTACAGCCCTGGGGGCCCCCCAGAAAACAGAAAGAAGAGGGAGATCGTGGGTAGGATGGAAGCTAGATCTTGGAAGATCTCTGGCCAGTGTGAGAAATGGCCCATCCAGATGGGGAAGAAGGGGCGTGAAGTGGGTGCCAAGTGTTACTTCCAAATTTGCTGTTAGCCTTGAAGGTGTGTGGGGACACTCCACGGGCAGCCCCTGCTTTGCCGCCCTCTCCACCCCGGCCCTGGGCCTGCACTACTCTGTCCCTACTTGGTGGGTGCCACGAATGCTCCTGCCACCTAGACGGACCCTTGTTAGGGCCTCAGATGCCATGAGCTGCAGGAATTTGTCAACAGCTCTGTGTTTCCTACTGAGGGAAGCTTCTAGAGTGCAGGGTGGTGTCATTCATGGTGTAGACCTTAAAAATGACTTTTGGGTAAGTGAATTAACAGAAGCTATTATATACTTTGACCAGAGAGTCTCACTTTTGGAAACACAATCCAAAGAAGGGCGAAAGGGTTTACAGCTTCCTTGTCGAAAAACGCCTGACACACACAAGTAACATGCATGCCTCGCTGTCGCCAGCGCGCCAGGGTAGCCACGTCAATAGCAGAACAAAGAAATATTGTACTTCTGTCAAAGTGGTGCCCGTGTGGACCTCACGATTCTCAGAAAATGGTTTTTAAACTGTGAAAAGAAAAACAGAATGTGGAAGAACACATATACAATTATTTCAGCCACATAGTTGTATAAAAACAGGGATTGGAATCTAACATATGGATTAAATCTTTAGTGTTAAGTAGTATAAGGGTATTGGCTTTTTGTTTGCCGTTTTTCCCAAATATAAAGATAGCTATTCAATAAAATGAAAGTGGAATCAGGCTTTTCAGAGCCGAGCCCCATGAACGGGTGTTGGCCAAAATCACATCCAGGAGATGCTAGTGTCCGGCGGTCCCCACGAGGCCTGATGGAGGGGCTGGCCGTCTTTCCACAGGGCGTGAGGGCTTCAAGGGCTGCATGCGATCCTTGGACCAGCCTTCTCACTTCATTTACTTTATATCCACTCGGTGAGTGAACACACGTTACTGGGCACCTGCTGTGGGCCAGACGCCGGCCTGGGCCCCTGAGATCCAGGAGGAAAGAATCTGTGCAGAGACCCTGCCTCATGGAGGTTGATGATTAGGGTGGGTGAGCGGTGGCCCCGAAAAGATGTGTCCACCTGGAACTTGCAATTGTGCCCTTGTTTGGAAAAAAGGTCTTTGGAGATGTAATTAGGGATGTTGACATGAGATCATTCTGGGTTTAGGTTGGACTCTGAATCTAATGACTGATGTCATCTAGGAAAGGAGAGGACACAGAGAGAGACACGGGGAACCCAAGAGACAACGAGGCAGGGACTGGAGCGATACGTCTGCAAGCCAAGGAGCGCCAAGGACTGCGCAGCCCCCAGAAGCTGGGAGACGCAGGCGCAGGTTCCCCCTTGGTCTTGGCCTTCTGGCTTCCAGGACTGTGGGAGAACAAGCTTCTGTTGTTTGAAGCCCCCCGGTCTGGGGCACGTTGTTCCGGCAGCCCCAGGAAGCTCATACACAGGAAGGAGATCGGCAGGCAGCTGTGCACCATAGGCCCAGCAGCGATGGGCACATTTGTGGGAAATGATGGGGCCCCTCGGGGCAGGGTCGGGGGCGACGTCTCTGCAGTGAGCCCGGGAACATCTGAAGAAGAACATTCCGGGCGAGAACAACAGGCATGGAGGCCCCCGGGGGTGGAGGACGTGTGTCGTGCTCAGAAACCGCAGGAGGTGATAGTTAGGGGGATGTCGGGGGGCGGGGGGTCACAGGGGCAGCAGGGCCTCCAGGACCGCGTGGCTGGACTCTGAGCGCCAGGGGAAGACTTGGCGGGCTTTGAGCAGAGCAATGGCTTGGTTTGGTAAATTCACTGTTTCAGGCCCAGGTTCTCCCTGGCAATGCAGCATTTCTCCCTCTCTGCTACTCACTGGAGACGCACCTCTGACCTTGGCCTCGGGTACTCGCTCCGTGAGCAGGGGGATGGCGTCTCACCCATCTTAGCACAGGGTGGGGTGTGTTTGCATTTTACACCGTTGGATCTGCACAGTGAATTCAGAGTAGCACACTAGGGTGTGGTGCAGAAAAGAAGACTAATAGTTTGACCCCCTTAGGAGTCATTTTCTGGAAGGAATATTCTAGAAAAAATCTTTGGAAACACCAAAGAGAACTTAAAATTACACTGTCGACGGAGCAGGCAAGACTGGAGCCCATAGGGCCCAGGAGTGGCAAGAGGGGCATTGGGGGCCGACACTGGGAGGGGTGGTAGGAGTGGATGGGGGCACGCGTTCCTCCCAGGATGCTTAGTGTACATATTGATGTCTGAGTGGAAGCCCAGAAGTCATGAGGGGGCCAAATGGGACAAGTCGACAGGCCATCACGCACCTCGAGAGTGTGAGCTGCAGCCCCCACACGTCCTACAGGCCCCAGAGAAGACGTCCTGGGGAGGGCGGGGTCCTGGGTCTCCCCTAATGGATGTGTGAGTGCAGCTTCTCATCCTGTGAAACCCAGAAAAACGGGGTGGTCCCATGAGAGCAACATAAACTTACTGGCTGCTTTCTCGAGGTTCTATGAGCTGCAGGGCCTTTTAAAGGTCTCTAAGTTCTGTTTGATCTCGTGTTTTATATCCTTTGACACTCCTGGCTGCCCTGTTCGGCAGGACCACCATATTACGGATGAGAAAGGAGGGGTTCAGAAAGAGAGCACCTTGACCGAGGTCACGTAATCGTGGGGTGCTGTCACACATTTACGCATGGACCACGGAGCACGTGCATTCAGCTGGGACGTGGGCTCCGGGGATCACCTGGGAATCCCGGGCACACGAGCTTCTCTCGTGCCTGGTGGAGTGTCACTTCCCTCCTGTGTGTGGGGAGGACCCAAGCCCACGTCAGGATGCCTCTGGGTCCTGCCCACTGGCTGGAGGCCCGTGCAGGCCGGGCTGAGAGGGCCACTGAGCACGGCTTACAGCGTCTAAACTCTGCCCGCACATTGTCGTTTGGGGAGAATGATCTTCCGATCACACTGCACTCTGGCAGGGAGACCAGAATGGTCCAACGCACAGCTGAGAAGCTGTGAAAATGCTCGTAATAAGAGCTCTCCGGAACACAATATGGGGATCTGTGAGTAAGCTATCTGGTACTTATACAAAGAGCGAAGGTTGTATATTTAGCCAACTGTAAAGAACATGGAATTACTGTGTTTGAGGAAGTAGCAAATAGCCAGGTTCACGGAGGGGCCGCCCACAAGTGCGCACCTGTTAAAGCCTGCTCCGCAGCCATCCACCCGCCTGGCTGATCCCTTTGAAACTGGAAGGCGTAATTGCCCGTCTCTGGCAGGTAAGGGCGCCTAACCTCTGTTTTTCTGCAAATGGGGCGTTCTCCTTCATGGCACTCAGCAGCCCCCATGGGTCGATGTTCTCCCCCAGCCCTGATCTCAGAGGGGCTGTCCTGTCGGGGGCGGGCCGTGCGGGAGGACGTGCTTCAGACAAGCGGTTATTAAGAAAAGTGTGAATTACTCCCAAGCCCAGCCCCACAGAGTCGGATTTAAGAACTGTGCGGCGGACCCTGGCAGTAGCCGGAGAGATGAATCACGCTCCCAGGACCGGAGTTCTGATTCCCTGGTGCGCACACCTGCCCCGGGATGTCATACACATCTTCTGCACACCCTGCCTGTCTGCTGCCTGCACCGTGAGCCTCACGGGGGTGCAGCAGACAGTGCGGGCAGCAGAGAGAGCGTGGGCCTCAAGGGCTTGTCTCTCACACACCCGGGTCCCTGGGGCTATGCGGGGTCGCTCAGCCTCTGGCATCTAGCTTGTAACAAGGTCAGATTCAACAGTCTCCAGGGTTCCTTCTGACCATCGCGTTCTGGAGTTTCCCTGACAGGTGGGGCCTGGGAACATAAGGAACAGATGATCCCCCCCAGGCCTCTCGGTTCCCCCAGTGAGGTGGGGAGGAGGGGGCGATGCACCCTGCCGCTGGGCTTCCTGCCTCGCTGTCTCCCATCCTTGTCCACTTGTCACCTCCCTGTGCACAGGCAGCTGCCTCCTCCCTCAACCACGGTCCCCTCCCCGCTCTCCTCTTTCTCCTTTCTCCATAGCGCCGTCGCCTTCTGAACCGCGGGGTCTGTTTACTGTTTATTTCTGCTTCCTCCAGGAGCAAGGGGTTTGGCCTCTCTGCTCCCTGCTGTGTCCCCAGGACCCAGCTCAGGGCCTGATCGCAGCAGCTCAGGTTCTACCTGTTGAATGAATCCATTGTGGGCTCCCCAGAGAAACCGAACCAATGGGAGAGAGAGAACGAGAGCTAAGTTTTAAGGAATTGGCTCACACGATTGTGGGCTTGCAAGTCTGAAATCCATGAGGCAGGCTGGCCATCTGGAAATTCAGGCAGGTCTCGATGCCACAGTCTTGAGGCAGAATCCCTTTTTCTCCGGAAAAACCTCAGTTTTTTCCTTAAGGCCTTCAACTAGTTGGATGAGGCCCACCCACGTTATTGAGGGCGACCTCCTTTACTCAAAGCTACTGATTATAGGTGCTAACACACCAGATACCTTCACGGAGGCGCCTGGATCAGTGTTTGACTGAATTGCGGGCATGGCGGACTGGCCAGGGTGGCACTTGAGCTGCCCACCTGGGGGTTATGTAGGAGATCCTGGGCACCAGAGTTGGGGAATGTGCCCATCGTGGGAAGCACGGGAGCTTCCTGGAGGCGTGAACGGTGAAGCAGAGGCTCTAATGATGCTCCCCCCACCCCCTGCCTCCAGCCCCTCCCCCACCTGCCGGGCCCTCACCTGGCTGAGGGCGGCTGTGCTGTCGACAACCAGATGGGGACCGGGCACGGTGGGGTGGGGGGGACGTACGGGGGCTCCACACCTCCCTGGGTCGGGTGGGGGTGAGGATGGAACTTGAGGACCCACTTATGTTTGGGAAGAAGGGCCCAGGAGCAGACATGAAAGAAAGAGGAGAAATGCCCCTCATCCAGGAGGGGTGTCCCCGAGTCCCTGGAGGCAGTGACCTTGGGAGGGAGCTGGCCCTCTGAGAGGTCACTTGGGAGGTGGGGGCTGGTAGGAGAAGGAGTGAGGACTCTGAGGGCGTGGCCGCAGCTGGGGGTCTCAAAGGCTGTGGCCAGAGCGGTGAGTGGGGCCATGCTGGGGACTGAGGAGTGACGGGTTCCCCAACAGACAGCATCGCCAGACGGCTACACTCCTTATATGCAAGTCTGTGGGACCCAGGCAGGCGATTCTGAGGGGTGGACGGGCCAGGACAGTTCCCTCACGTCGTCAGAATGAGGTGGAAAGAGGAGCGATGGGGAGGCCGCTGGGAGCTGTGCAGGCTTACAGGGAGGGTTTGTTTAGAGATACACGTTGGGAAGGACTGGCAGAGAGAAGCTGGAGGCCTCGGGGCAGGCCCAGTGATTGACAGCCAGGGCTCCCAAAGAAATGGTGGCCAAGGAGGGGCCGAGCTGCAGGAGGAAAAGAAGAAACATCTAACCAATGATAGAGTGTGCTGAGCACCTGCTGTGTGCTGGGCCCTGGGCTGGGCAGGAGGGAGCGGCCGTGGGCCCTGCTCTGGAAGCTTACGTCATGTTGGGTACCACCTGGCTGCTTGTCTCACAGCAAAGGGGCAGTCAGGATGGGACTGCAGTGTGGAGGGTCAGGAGAGATGACTCAGTACATCCAGGAAGGTGGCACAGGAAGAAGATTCCAGATGGAGGATGAGGCAATGGCAAGGGTCTGGATACTCGGGCGGGGGAACGAGGCCGCAGGGCCCACGGGTTGCAGTGCTGTGTGTTCCTGTATGTCATCCAATCCACGCCTGCCAGGCGTGAGATGCCAGAGTGCTGTGACAAGAGGAGAATCTGCCAATTAAACCATTTTGAGAGAAGGGAAAACATTGTGTCATCGTTTATTTTGTACTCATTGAAAGAGCTCCTTTTGACTCACGTCTTCCTTGTCGTGTGGGCACAGGAGCGGTGCACAAGAGCAGATCTGTGTGGGGACAAGCGCGTCAGCCTCCTCGAGGTCTCCCCCACCTTCTGCACCTTCCGAATCGCGCTTCTCTGAGTCACCTTTTGACTCAGTCTCTGACGTCTGTGTTTCTCCCCCAATTTCTTCCCCCGTGCCTCCACGGGCAGGTGACACAGCCTCCGTATGGGAGCGACCTTCCATCTCCCAGGCAGCAACCCTGTTCTGCAGGCTTCTGAGCCAGGCTTGCACGCTCTCTGCTCTCTGCCCACATGGCTGCACAACGCCTCCGGCCTCAGAGACACTGGACGTGCGTCTCATAGTCCCCATGACATTCTCCCCATAAAGAACACTGAGGGACACAGGAGAGATCGAAGCGGGTAGCAGCATGACTGGACAGAGACAGGCGTGAACTTGGGAAGGTCAGTCAGGGGCTCCTGACCGTGTCTGGGATGCCGGGGGCTTGGGTCAAGGTGGTGCCCGGGGATGGGTGGGACACAGAGCATCTGGAGGTGTGGCCGGCAGAATTCGCTCTTGTGGGGAGTAAGGAGAGAAAGCAATCCTGCTGACCCTGAGGTTGGACCTACGTCACCAGGAGCGGTGCTGCCATTTCCTGAGACGAGAAGCTGCAGGTTGTTCTGGGGGGGTTATCCATGTGGCGGATGGATCCGAGGAGACGCCCAGTGGTTGAATGGGTGCACCTGGAGCAGGTGAGGGCCAGGCTGCAGATATCATTTGGGAATCACAGCTGTCAGTATTTCACCCAGGCTCCTGGATGAGGTCACCTACGGGGAGAGTGCTGTTGGAAACAAGACGCCCAATGTCACCACCCACCAGGGTGGGAGGCTGTGACAATCCTGCTTACTCCATCCATGGCCGTGCCTCTGCTCACTCCTCTGCGTTTTCGCTGCTTCTCCCATCGGCCCAAGTGGGAGCATCCAGACAAAACACTGACAAGCTCTTCACTGTCCCCTGGGGTGGGCACACAGCTGCGCCGCCAGGGAGGCCTCTGAGCCTCCAGGAGGGGATGGTGCTGGGGCCGCAGGGAGGGGTCAGACAGGCAGGAGGGGGGTCCACAAATGAGACGACTGGGCAATTCTCAGAGCTGAAATGGCTTTCATTTTCTGTTTGGTTTCTTGTCTTCTCCAGCTCTGTTTTTTCGTCTCATCTTTATCTTCTCTTCTTTGCTCTCGTGATTCATGGAGTTCATATGCTCTTTGATTTCTTTGAAAACATAAAAGTACCTTGGTTATAAATTTTCTTCTGTTTTTGCAATATATGCCTTCGAAATAGCATTCTCACCTGCCTTTTCCCCCCATAATATGTGTTTCCTTCTCTGGTTCCTTTAAAAAATCTTGGCAGCTTTGTGTCGACCCCCTTCCCTCTGTGCTTTGTGGAGGGTCCAGTGTCCTCTAGCGGTGAGTTTGGTGGGAGCTGGCACGTGGAACCACGCCGCTCCCCCTGAATGAGCGTCCGGGTGTCCAGTTCAGGTCTGGCCTCTGCCTCTTGGCTGCAGCTGGGGCAAGACCTCGCTTTCCTTCCCCATCAAAGGACTGTCATAGGGTTCACCCCAGGGCGAGTCACCTGTGAAATGACAGGTGAAGCATCTGCAGAGCTAGGGGCCTGCGCCGGGCAGGGGACGCTCGGCCCAACAGAGCCTGTGTGCGTGGAGAGAGGCCGCGAGAACAGGTGAAGGCGGCCACCCACCCTGCGCTCTGTCCACCGCTCAGAGTGCAGCTCGGGACTCGCAGTGCTGGGCCTGCAATGATCCTCAGGGTCCTCCTGACTCCTCAGCCGAGTGGAAGCCGGGGCGGCCGTCGATGTTGGCTGTAGGAATGGGATGATGTTTCCCGGGAACCGTGAGTGAGACTTTCGAAACTCGGGGAGAGCAAGTGAAAGTTGGAAAGCGGCAGGGGACCGGAGGACCGGGGACGCTGGAGAGATTGAGCTCCGTCTTCCGGGACTCGAGTCCATCCACCTTTCCAGTTTGGGAAAGCGGCAGAGGCTCCCGATAGGTTCCCGGGCCTCTGCTCCTCTGTGGTTAAGGAGACCTGGACGGCAAGAGGCCCAACCAACACTGGCGCACGTGGCTTTTGGAGAAAGAAGAGCTGCCGTGCGTGGCTGCCGGCTAGGGAGGGCGACGATTCGATGATTCGACCCAGCGTGTTGCTCTCCTGACGCTGCCGCTTCCCGTCCCGCTCCCAGGAGGGGCTGGCCCTGGATGGAGGCACTGTCCTCTCTGGGAGCACCAACCCGGACCCAGTGCCAGCTGACCCGCTTCCGCCAGGCGTCTCCGGGTGAGGGAGGCCCACGGCACCCCCTGACCCGCACGGGACAGGAGCCACTTAGGATCTCACGTCCTGTCCAGGTGTCCAGGCGGCAGAGTTCAGGCTGCAAACCCAACCTGCCATCAGTCACGTGGAGAAGCATTTTGGGGAAGGACCGGCTATTCAGTGAGCCCACCCCTAGCCCCGGCCCTGGCCTGCCTCTGTCTGAATGGAAGCGGGAGAAGCAGAGCCCAGCAAGAACTCAGTGCAGGTGGGGGTCCTGGTGCGGGACCCCACAGCAGGGGTGGTGGGGAGGGGGCAGGGAGCAGAGGCTCCAGGAGGCTCGCTCGTTTGAAGGAAGTACAGCCCTGCAAGCAGGGAGCAACTGTCTCTGACGACAGGGAAGGAAAGGGCAGAAGTGGGGAGAAACGGCAGGTGCGGGACCCATTCTGCCAAACCGCACAGATTTTCTGACCTCACGATAATGGGCATCATTTACATTCTTCTTCTTATAAAGTGCTTCCAGATGATCTCTTCTCTAAACAGGGCAGCGTCTGGTGTCTTTGGCAGACGTGCTATGTCTTCTCTGTGGCTTTATGGGAAAGCAGAACTTCAATCCAGAAGCCTGGATCTAGAAGGATCCAGAAGGATCCAGAGCTGCCCGGTCACCTCACTGGTGGAGAAGCCTGGGGAGGGTAGTGACATGGGGGTCATTGCGTTCCCAGACAATCGCGGGGCCAGCGGGGCTGAAGGGGCCAAGGCCCTCGCCACTCACCTCCAGACACGTTTCAGAAGGCGCCAAATAAACGCACGGCCTCCTTCGTTGTTACGGTCGGATTCCTGGAAGACGTGTTTTAGAGTCAAAGCATCCTCGAGAAGTCTGGCTTTCTGGAGAAATTCTTCGGAGCTTGAATGAGATCTGAGGGCGGCCTGGATCAGACAAGAAAATGCTCTTGAATGCCACCGCTGCGGCTCACTGCCCTCTGGGCCTCGGTTTCCCCATCTGTAACACAGGCACATGACTGCCCTCAACGGGTGCTGTTTGCATTGGATGAAATGACCCAACCGCGGCCCAAATGTCAGCTGGGCTCCTGCCGTCTCTTACTTTGAGTTACGGTCGAGTCCGACCTGCATCAAGAAGCCCAGGAGCCCAGTGCCCTCCCCAGGACTCCTGCCCGGGCCCCGGCCCCTCCAGTCTGACTCCTGATGCATCGCTCCAGGCTAGGGAACACCTGCCACCTGCTGCAGCTCAGACCCCTCCTCCTGTGGCTCCACAGGATGCCCCTAGAGCGAGGACGCCCACACACTCAGAATGAGAAGCATGTCTCACAGTGTGACCCCACCCCATGTGACCCCACCCCGCGTGCACATGTGTATCAACGTCCGTGGTGGAGAAAGGCCCTTCACGGAACGGCCCTCTCCTCTGGGAGTCACCGTCTGACATCCTCTGTGTCCTTGTGTCTCCATCGATTTTACTCACTGGGAAGAGATGCTGGTGGGGAGCCACTGAATTCACTTCCTGACCCGTTATGTGAGTCGTCCCCTAGGTTTGAAGGGCTCCGGTGGAGAAGATGTCCTGAAGGTTTTGGGTGAGCAGGAGGTGGCAGGAACCTTCAGCATCAGCTCCAAGGCCCTCTGCCGCGTCTGCACCTGGGGCTCAGGCCGCCCAGCCCACCTGGTGCTAAGAGGGGCAGGGCTCTGTCTCTCGCTGCCCCTGCCCACGACCCTCCTCCAGAGGCGAGAGGATGGTGCCCTCACTCCGGGAAGACTGTGCCAGGTGGCTTAGCCAGCTACCCTGGTGCGTACCCCAACCCCACAAACATAAGCCTGTACCCCTATGCCGCATCTGAGGCCCTAGAACTTTCTCTACCCCACAGCGATGGGGCCAGGTGGCCAGTGGCTAAATGTCTGGGATCTGAGGCCACTGGCCTCTCTAGGTGACCTTGGCGAGTTTGGAGACTTGTTTTCTTTGGAATAAAAGTTGCCATTTACTGACCACGTCCCGGGCCCAGGCCCCCAGGCTCTGCAGTTTCCTGTTTGATCCTAATCTCCTCCCCAACCTGGAGAGAAGGCAGACGGATGCCCACGGGCGCACACTGGCTGTGGAACGATGCTGCTGCACTTTTTTAGGGGGAATTCTGGTCCCTAGACTGACCCCTCCCCTGACCCTGACCTGCGTGGGGGCACTCTTCTCGCCTAACGCGTGCTGCAGTCATGTTAGCCAGCAGGAACCTATGGCGGTGAGAAGTGCCCACAAGCTTCAGGTGCAGAGAGAAGGAAGGGAGGGGAGTCTGCTTCTGACGTTGGCCACCTGCCCCCTTGGTGTACCTCTTAGGGCCTGATCCCTTTGGGGGTTGGGAGCCCAGGGGTTCAAGCTCACTGGGAGCAAAGCTTGTCGCCTGCAGCATCAGCTCCCAGTCCCGGAAATCTAGTCATGGGGCAGGGAGCAGAGAAAAAAGCAGAGTGTCTGTTAAGGGCTCCCTCGGTGGGCCACCCATCTGGGCTCAGGGTGCTGGCAGGGGCAGGAGGGGACAGGAAGGAGTGTGAGGGGGTATGAAGGCCTACGAGGAGGCAGGAGGAGGGGGAGGAGGAGCAAGAGGGGACCAGGCTTCCTTCTCTCCTGCAGAGCCCTGGCCGTGTTGATGAAGGACACCAAGCGAAACGACTCTGTTCAGGTCGGCCCCCTCACCCCCGCCCGCTGTGGGGGTCCCACCACGTCTGTTTGCTGAGCCAACCCTCTGAGGTCAGGGCTCCCAAATGCCCACAGGGACTTCCCACGCTTGGCTGTGAAATGATCTTGGAGACTTGTTTTCCAGTTCCGGGGAATCACCACTCCCCTCTGGGACTCAGTTTCCCCATCTTCAAAGGAAGACTTTCCATGAGCATCAGTGACTTTCAGACTGAGCCCCGAGCAGCCCCTGCAGGGTGGATGGTGGGAGCAGAGGCAGAGACAGGTGGCCACGGCGCCTTGGGGAACTAGTTGATGATGACACTTCCAAGGTCAGGGACAGGGTACAGGAGAAGCAGTCACTCCCACGTCCCAGCCGACGTGGGCTTCGGTGGCCTGTGCTGGGGCTCTGCCCTGGTCGTGTTTGAATGGAGCAGTTGTAGGAGCTGTGGAGTGAGGAGGGGGCATGAGACAGAGAGAGTCACTCCCCTCCTCGGGTTCCACCCTTTCTGGGCTACGTCCCAGCCCTGGTACCATGAGCTCCCAGGAGCCCCTGCACAAATTCATTTCTCGGCTTCAGCTCTCCTGGGTCTTTCTGTCACATGCAACCGAAAGTCCTGACTGATACGTCACTGATTGTGCGACACACAATCTTGAAATTGCTTCAGACAGCTTTGGTATGTTTTTAAAACAGAAACAGATGAAGTTTCCCTTCCTTCTAGCTGTTAACTTTTCCACAAATCCAACACTATAAAACCTTGATTACGGGTACTGTGGGAGAAAGGCGGTCATTAGCAGAACCAAGCAGGGATGACTCAGGCCACTGGAGAAGGGACGTCTTGTGACGGAATGTAGGCGTGCCAGGAGTTCGTGGAAACGCCGATGGTCACAAAATAGGAGGGGAGCCGAAGCATGCTGGCGTGTGTCTGAGCGGAATTTCTAGGGCCCCCATGACTCTCTCCTGCACCTTCTACCCACCTGACCGTCCACACACATGCTGGGCCTTGGGCTCTGCTGACGTCGGAATTGGTCCGCCTTGTTCGCAAGGTGGTGAGGCCTCGTGCTGGAGCCCACGGGACGTGCTTGAATGCAAGAACCGCTTCTGCAGGTCGGCTTTGGTCTGAACGGCCCATGTGGTGGCAGGTAGCATTCAACTTGGACGGTGAACAATTTAATGCGAAATATGATGCATTTGGTTTTGTCCTGGCCAAACTTTTTCTCCAGGTGCACAAAAAACTATCGGGAATGCTGAATAGCAGCTGTTTCACATGAAGATGGTATGGACCAGTGTTCTGATCCAGCATTTCCAACACTGAGGTTTATGTGTAATCGCCAGGGGTCCTGGACCCTCCGCTAATCGCTCTGCTTTGATCTCAGCATCTCATGTGAGGGCTGACAGTGGAGGGACATCTTTCCTCTGCCACATGTTGTGTTGGACCAGGGATCTCTCTAAAAATATTAAGCATATTTCTTTTATGAGCAACAATTAAACATAGAAGTGCACTGCTTTCTTCAAACCTTAAATGGGAACTTGACTAAATCTGCCTGCTCTGATGTGTTCTGGATCAACTTAGGAGCCTGTAGAAGTCCTGCCCCGAAGAGACACCTGGAGTGAGCAGGGACTGAAGGTGCGGCGGTGAGCCAGGAGAGGAGGCCAGAGGTCGTCCACGAACACGCCGCATGGCTGGGAGTGAGCACCAGGGACGAAGTTCCACTGCACCTTTGCTCTTCTTTATCTAAATGCAACGGCGTGTCATGGTGTTAAACACTGAATAATATTTCAAATGAAACGTACATCCACTTGTTCCTACAAATATAAGAGACGGGCCTGCTCACCCATTTTCTATATTACCAGCTGCTCAGGTGTCATCTTATCTTCTTCTACAGCCTTCTTGTAATTCTCAACTAATTCCAACATCTCCTTTTTACTCAGGCTTCCCTGAAATTACAAGGCTCCTTCTAGTCTTCAGTGTCAAATCTTCCATCTTCCACCAAGTGCCAAATTCTTCCATTCTTCTTATGCAAATGGAGCAGCATCTTCCGTTCCAGTTCATTTTTCTAACAGTAGCAACACTTGTGTCATCCATGAATTAATTCCTGGAGCGGTGGCTGTTTAATGACCCCAAGTGGAAATTACTTGTTTTGCTTTGTGTCCTAAGACTGTCGGTTTGGGCTTGATCACGCGGGGGCAGCAACATCAGGCCTTCCCTTCACACCCTGAATGGGGATCTGCCGTCCGCCGTCTCCAGCTGCCTTTGGAGCTCAGCACAGTGCTGGCGAGCACATCAGAGCGCACGGCAAGACCCAGAGCAGCTGTGGTTCCAGCCGTCTCGGCCCTCCTGTCTGCCTCAGCAGAGCCCACCTCCTCTGGGACATGGGAGTGACTGCCTCCTTGGACCCTGTCCCTGACCTTGGGGATGTCATCGTCAATAAGTTCCCCAGGGTGCAGACTCTCAACTGCTGTTAGGGCTCCACGCTGGTCTTGTTTTTGAGCCAGGAGAGATGAGGATTTGTCCTCCAGTCTCCACGGTGGGGACACCTGTGGGGGGTCCTGGCTCCAGCCCAAGCCTCTGTCCCCCTTGATGATTATTTGCAAATCAATATGAAGATTGGAACCAAAATAAGCTCCTGAGGACTGTCTCCTGACACTAAAGAACACTGTCTCCTTTAGCTGTCATCCTCGTTATCTTCCCATCCTCCCCCTAGGCAACCACTAATCTTCTCTGTGTCCATATAGATTTTCCCATTCTGGGCATTTCTGTCATGAACATTCAGGCACTGCTGCAGGTGCTCTCTGATTGAGCCCCTGCTCAGAAGGGTGGTACTCACATCTTGACGTCTCCCCCTCCCGCTTGGGGAAGGAGAGGCAGGCAGGGTGGGCCACTGTGAGGACAGAGCCCAACTGGGGGGTTCCTGCAGGGGCTGCCTGGGATGCGAGAGCCAGGGGCTGGTACTCCCATGCCAGAATCCACCTGAGAGAGCCCCTCTTTCATTGAGGGATGAAATTACGACCCTGGGGCTGGGGTTCTCTTGTAAGGGGTTCAGAGCCAACAAGACAAGGCCGGTATGAAGCTGGATCAGACGTTAGTCAGCTTCCATGGACACCAGGGGCATGGGGCTCCCGGCTCACCTTTACAGGTGGGGTCCCACAAAGCCAGGACCAGCCGGGCCTCAGGGCAGGCTGGGAACTGAGAATGTTCTGCTCCTTGCTCAGGTTGATCTGAATGTCAGAGCCAAGGTCCAGCTGACACTTGGCACCTGACGGCTTGACTGTTGGCTGCCTGGGCGGATGTCATGTTCCCGAAGTCACTCTCTGTTCTCCCCTGTTCCTTTGTAGGAATATCGAGAAGCTGTTGTCATTTTTCAGGCACGGATTGTTTTCCTACTGGTGTTTTGCTGTGTTTATGAGCCTCACACTTTTTGTATGTTTTATTTTTTAAGTTTGCAATTCAATGGTTTTTAGTATATTCACAGATATATACCACCATGACACAGTCCATTTTAGAACATTTCGTCCTCTCAAGAAGAACACTGTCTCCTTTAGCTGTCATTCTCATTATCTTCCCATCCTCCCCCTAGGCAACCACTAATCTACTCTGTGTCCATATCGATTTTCCCATTCTGGACATTTCTGTCATGAGTGGCTCTTTTCACTTAGCATAATGTTGTAGCATATGTCAGTCCTTATTTCCTTTTTATGGCCAAATAATATTCCGCTGTATGGATAAACCACATTTGTCGACCCATCCTTCAGTTGATGGACATCCGGGTTGTTTCCACCATCTGAATATTATGAATAATGCTGATATGAACATTCACATGCAAGATTTTGCATGGATGTGTGTTTTCACTTCTCTTGAGTATTTACCTAGGAATGGAATCACTGTGTCATATGGTAACTCTATGTTTAACTGTTTGTGAAAATGCCAGATCATTTTCTAAAGTGGCTGCACCGTTGTGCATCCCACCAGCAATGCGCAGAGTTCCGGTCTCTCCTGCACGCACCAGCACTGGTGTCCCTTTACAATCCCTTCTTCTCTGTAAGGTCGATGGTCATGTCCCACTGTCTCATTTCTGACCCTAGTAGTCTTCTTTTTTTCTCTTGCTTGATCTAGCTAAAGGCTTGTCATTTTGTTGAACTTTTCAAGGAATCCAGCTTTGGTTCATTGATTTTTCTCTATTGTCTTCTTATTCTCTATTTCATTAACTTCCAGACTATTTTTTATTATTTCCTCCCCTCTGCTTTCCTTTTGGCTTAGTATGCTTTCTTTTTCCAGTGCCTTAAGGTAGAAGGTTAGAAAGATTGAGATATTTCTTCTTGTCTTAATATAGTCACTTCAGCAATACATTTCCCTCTAGGAACCGCTTTAGCTGCACCGCATCAGTTTTAGTATGTTGTGTCTCCATTTGCATTTATCTCAAAGTATTTTAAAATCTACCTTTTGATTTCTTCTTTGACCCATTAGTTATCCAGGAGTGTGGTGACTGACACATGTCTGCACGTTTCCCAGTTTTCTTTCTGCTGTTGACTTCCATTCCACCCTGGACACAGAATGTGGTCCTTCCGTCCTTTTACATTCACTGAGATTTATTTACAGCCTAACGTGACCTCTCCTGGAGAATGTCCCAGGTACACTCAAGAAGGATGTGTGTGTTGCTATTGGTGGGTGCAGGGTCTGTAGAAGTCTATAGAAAATGCTACTTTAGGACCTCGGTCCTTCCGTGGAGCTGCTCTCCAACACCCAGACCTGGATCACAGCTTTCCTGGCTGGAGACGCTGTGGCACGGCAGTGCCAGAAGCTGGGGCTTTGTCCCTGTGCCTCTTGGCCTTGGGAACAGTGCCTGGGTCAGGGCTGGCTCTTAAAAATACTGGCTGGATGAATGAACCCAGAGAAGAAGTCTCAGTTCATTGGAAGCTGTTATCATGCCCGCCCCTGAGTGCCCCCTGTGGTTCTTCCTTCTGGACTCATCTCTGCTGGACAGGCCCTTGCTTATCCACATCCCTCCAAGGTGGGCACCTGCCTCCACGACTCGCAGACGTCCCTGAGGCTGGTGCTAGAATGGAACACCTGTCAGGGTCTGAGGCGTCCTGTGCTGTCCCTGTGCTTTTGGCAAACAGCCGTATGTGAACCCAAAGACTCACAGATTTCATTTCCTTTGCAGTCACAAAGTGCTTCACACACAGACAAGTGGGGAGGTACAGTGACCCTCGTCTGGGTGTCCACGACTGTGTCAACCCACCTCACAGTGGACAGGCGTCTCAGCCCCCTCTGCTGAGAGGTGGCCGGCTTTCCAGTGTCAGGGTGACCTCAGGAACGTCCCCACCCAGTGTGTGTGGCCTCCAGGGCCAGGCATGGGGTGGACGTTGGGTTCCCCCACAGCTGGGCAGTCCCGTCACAGGATGGGGGTCCGGCCTGGCATGCTCCCACCTCCTGGGGAAGCTTCAGAGCCAGCGGCGAGCCCCGCGTCTGTGCGCACGGCCTGTCTCTTTCGTTTGTGCTTGTGATATGTGGCAGCCTCAGCTGTCCAAGGGGGCAGTGTTGGCATCTGCTCCAGGAAATTCACTCTGGGATGGAAGCACTCCCTCGCACGGGGGGCTGGGTTTAGGGAAATCAGACTCTGCTTGGTTATGATTAGTGGAGATAAATCTGCCCGAGAGAAGCTAAATTTAACAAAAATTCGAGCCTTGGGCTTCCGCACTCCACCCTCAGCCACGGGCAGACGGCGTGTGTTTCTGTTGGCCAGGGCCCAGATAACATCGAGAAGAGGAAAACAATCCCCAGAAATCCGAGAAATGTTGAACAAGGAAAGAGAATGTTCAATCGACCAAAACAAACAGAGATACAATCTCGCCCCCTGGGTTTTCTCACCGCTGGGTCCAGGGGGAAAAATGAGAGACTGCAGGAGAAGAATGCACATTAAAAACACATGGCCTGCGAGGACGAGAGCAGAGGGCAGCCCTCAGTCCTTCACAGAATTGCAGCCCCGGAGGGACCAGGACCGTAGGGCGAGCCCCCGAGTGAGGCGGGAGCGGGCAGGGCTTCCCTGGCTCCGAGCGAGCGTGGCCCAGGTCTTGCTGGAAGAGCCAGTGCTCCCTCTCTGTTCTTGACTGCGGACACCACCACGTGTTTCCAGGGGACACGAGAAGGCTCTCCACTGTTCATCTGTTTACTGGCTTTCCTTTCTGCTCATTGATGTGTCAATCATCTTTGAGTTTCAAAAATGCATTCATTCATTCCATCATTTATTCCACAAAGGCGCACTGTGCCAGGCACAGTCAGGACCTGGAATTCAGGGTCCCCTGGGAGGGCACCCCAAACAGAGGCGAGGGGCTGGGGGAGCCTGGAGGTGGGGTTCACCCACCCCCTGGGACTCGGAGCATGTGCTCTTGGTGGAGCCTGAGGGGCAGGGCGCCATGATCCCTTGCTGCGTTAGTGGAAGCCTGCGGGCTCGCTGCCCTTCAAGACCATGTTTCCAGTGGGTTCTGTGCCTGGTGGGGACGAGGGGTCATTGGGAAGCATCGGGGCCATGCTTTTGGCCCCTCCTGCTTTGATCTCAGGTTGTGCCTCCTCAGGAAACACTTTGAAGGCTGCAAGGCACTCGACAAACAAGATCCTCCGTCTTTATGAATAACGGCTCATGAGTTCAGTGTCTGCAAACGGTCCACCCAGAGTCCATACTGGGGAGGGGGAATGTTGACCAGGCGTTCTGCACGTGCTCATTCACCGAGGTGGTGGGGCTGGAGACTGACCGTGGCTAGCAGGGAGGACCGTGTGACCCTGACCAGGCGCTTCCCTTCTCCGAGCCTCATGTCGGGGGTCTGTGACATTCGGGGCTCTGCTGGCGCAGCTTTGTGCAGGCCTTGTGCTGTGTGCTCCGGGCGGGCTTGGAAGAGGGCACTCTGAGGATGTCCCCTCACTGGTGTGGTCGGCACTGCCCCTCCAGTGTGGCTGAGGGAGCCGTTGCTCTCCTAACAAATGGGGAGATGGCAGAGTTCCAGTTGGTATAAGGCGCCTGCAGGATGCCAGGTTTTGGAAGGATTTGGGTTTTGAGGGTCCACGGCAAGGAATGACAATCTCACTTGTTCCTCCAAGGCCCTGTGGCTGTGACCGGGAGCTGCGGCCGGCTGAGAGCTGGGGTCTAACCGGGTGGTGACTCGAGCCCCAGAGGCCCCTGGGGAGCGCAGGAGTGTCGGAGGCTCCTGGTTCACACTCGGGGTTCATTAGGCTAATGATGTATGGTGTTGAGGGCACAGCCCATCCCCTGTGCTTGTGACCCCACTGCTACCGCGGAGAGTGAGGACAGAGTGCGTCCTCCAACAGGAGAGCAGCTTCTCACTAATGAGCTCTTTCTATGCTTCCCACTCCTACAAGCCCTGCCTTAAGGGTTCAGATAGTTCTTGAGTCCTGAACAAGAACGCCGCGCAGAGTCCCCTTCTCTTTATCTAATAGAAAACAATTTTTGTACACAATTGTGGTAGACAGAGTTCTAAGGGGCCCCAAAATTTACACCCCATGGGGTACCCGCCTTCATTATTCTCCTCTGTGGGGCGGAGGGCAGGCAGAACCTGTGGACACTCCATGTGACAAAGAGGACTTGGAAAATGTACTTCAGGTTACTGACCAGCAGACTTGGAGTCAAACAAAAGGGACATTATTTGGGTGGCCCGGCCCCATCACTTGAGCCCTTGAAGTCTGAGTGTAGAGGTCAGAGGGAGAGAAGTCGGGGCAGACAAGGCACAGGTGCCTGCCGGCCTGGAGCAGCCTGTGTCACACCTGCCTCAGGGGCCACGAGGCCAGGCGCAGCCCCAGCTGACAACTGGCGAGAAAATGGGGACCTGAGTCACATAGGCGCAAGGAAATGACCTAGGCCAACGTCCTGAATGAGCTGGCCGGAGGCTTCCTCCCCAGAACCTCCAGAAGGGGATGCAGCGCTGAATGTTGGTTTTGACTTCGAGAGACCCCGAGCACACAGCCCGTCACGCTGCTGAGCTTGCGCCCATAGAACCCCGAGCTGATAAACTGAGGGCAGACTCAGCTGCTAGGTTTGTGATCATTTATTTTGTAGGACAGATGACTGTTACAAAAGCACTGCCGATCCATGGTACTGAAAGGAGCAAAACCAGACAGCAAGAGGAAGAAAAGAAAAGTCACCGATGATGAGCCCATCCGGACGTGACTAGAGTTAATATTTTGCTGAATAGCCTTCCAAATGTTTTCTCTGTTTTTCTATTTTTTACGTTTCCTGAGCTGTAGCTGATATACAAGGAACTGTGTGTTCTTAAACCGTGTAGTTCGATGAGTTTGACACGTCTTTGCACCCATGAAACCTCACCACAGTCTAGACACTGAGCACGTCCGTCAACCCAAGAAGTTTCCTCATGCGCCTTTGAAGTCCCTTCCTCCCGCCTGTGACTGTCCCCCGTCCCCAGGTGTATGGGGACACTTGTCACTCTACAGTAGTTTCATATCCAAGAATTTTGTATCAGTGCAATTGTGCAGTATGTATTCTTTTCTTTATTTTTTCAGTCTTTTTGTTGTTGTTGTTGAGGAAGATTAGCCCTGAACTAACATCTGCTGCCAATCCTCCTCTTTTTGCTGAGGAAGACTGGTCCTAAGCTAACATCCGTGCCTGTCTTCCTCTACTTTATATGTGGGATGCCTACCACAGCATGGCTTGACATGTGGTGTGTAGGTCCACAGCCAGGATCCAAACCAGCGAACCCCGGACCACCAAAGCTGAATGTGCAAACTTAACCACTTTACCTCCAGGCTGGCCCATTTTCAGTCTTTTTTAATCTCTGTGCTTCATTTTGGATAATTTCCATCACTGTCTTCAAGTTCAGTAATCTTTCCTCTGCAGTGTGAAACCTTCCGTTAATCCACCCGGTCTGCGTTTCCTGTCAGACACTGCGGGTTTTGTCTCTGTGACTCTGATCTGGGTCCTGCTAACGTCTCTAATGCTCTATGGAACGTGGATGTCTCCCCCTCGAACCTTGAACACACAGAGTCACGTTCTAACCCTGCCTCAACGTCCTGTCTCCCGATGCGGTCATCCGTGTCTCATCACCATCAGTTTCAGTGGACTTTTCTTGTTGTCGTGGTCACGCTTCCCTGCTTCTTGGCATGCCTGGTAATTTTTAATTGGATCCAGAGGTTGTCCCCTTTATCTTGTTGAGTGTAGGTATGTTTACGCTCCTGTGAATATTGTTTTCCTCAGATTCGTGCCCTGATCAGTATCCTACTGAATACTGGAGGGAGAATGCCTTCCGTGGGATCCGCTTTATCTCTGTGCAGCCCTCTCCCCTCCTCTATCTGCCTTCTGAACCCCAGCTCCTAAACCACCATGGACTCCAAGCTCCTGGAGCTCTGTCGGCTCCCCCTGGGTCCCCTCCACGATCCACAGCTGGACACTCTCCGGTCAGTTGCCGGGGCACTGGTGGGGCTCCGCTGGGCTTTGTTTCCATTTCTCAAGCCTAATGTCCTTCACTTCCTCATGTCCAGAGTGTTGAAAAGAGTCCTTTCCTGTGTTTTGTCTGGTTTTCAGTTGGTTCAGACAGGAGGGTACCTCTGGTTCCTGTTATTCCATTTCAGCAGAAATAGTGATACCTATTTTAAAGAGATAGAGTCACGCCAGATTTAGTGTTCTGAAACCTGCACACTATGCCTGGAACATAAACTTTCAATCCTAAAAGGGGTGTAGGGTGAAGTCGCCGAGCCCATGGTCCCCTCCAAGCTCTGCACATCACCAATGGCCAGGAGCGAGGCAGCGACATATCTCCATGTGCTGCGGGATGGTATACCAGATGGCCCAGTGATTACTCTCCCCAGGGCTCAGAGCACGCTGGCACAGAGCGGGCCCCAGAGTTCTAGTTGTTACAGCAGAGAGCCCCCCAAGTGGTTTATATTTCCAATAATGCCTTAAGTGTCCTCTCACACTTATTCTTATAGGTGAGCTCCAAAATGTTTTTCCAACTTCCAGAAGGAGTCTCCTTGCAGTTCCAGTTGGAATTGCACGTGACAGGATGTTTGCTTGCTCCTTTCCACTCATAGTGAGCCCAAAATGCCCCCTCCACCTTTCTCTCTCTCCTCCGCAGGGACTGTTCTTACATCTGACGCTCAGCACAGCTGGCCCCTCCTCACCACGCACCCACTGACGTTCAGATCCACCTCTTCAGTGGGGTCATCTGATGCTGCGAACCTGCCCACGCCTGGTCCCCGCCGATGCTAATGTACGCATGCGGTGACCCTCCTCCCAAGCAAATGACACCACTTCCCTCCATGAAAGGTCTCTGTACTCTGAACATTTGGAAGTAATTAGCAAATAAACCGGGGGAACACAGGCACCCTCAACGGGTGCTGGATTGAAAGACAGCTGGACGCCCAGGACTGGGTTCATTGAGTCCACGGCAGCCCTGCCTGACCTGTGGGCAGCAGTGAGCGGGGCTCAGCTCAGCAGGGTCCACGGTCAAGCAGGCGGGACCCCACCATGGACTTGTGTCTCTGGCCCTGCCTTGCAGAGTTCTAGTCAGTTCCAGCTGTCACTGGGCGTGGCCAGACAGGGGCTGAGGTCAAAGGTGGCCAGGGAGGGGGTCAGGGGCTTCTGACGTCCCTTCCAAACCCAGGACCAGACTTGTGAGCAGGGGACGGTGGTCAGGGGTCCTGAGAGATCTTCGTCACCTTCCTGATTTGCCGGGGGCAGGCCTGACTGAAGTGGTGGGTTTGACCTGGGAACTCTGTTCAGGGCCACTGGGGTACTTTCCCTGGTGAGGGGAGGGTTGTCTCCCAGCAGAGGCCCTGGGAGATGAGTTGGAAGAGAGCGAGCCTTCTCATGCTCAGGGTAACAGCTGAGGTCAGGTCCCCATTGGACATGCCATAGCCCCATCTCACCTGCAGCAACCCCCTGAGGGTTGCTCTCGGGAACCCCATCGGAGAGATGTTAATAGGGGTCGGAGTGGGGTGGGGAGGAGAGGGGTGCCACGGGAAACAAGTTTGGAGACCAGGCTGCCTCTCGAGGAAAACTCCCACCCGAGCAGGTTCTCCTCGTCCGGAGCTAGAGACGGCAAAGGATAGGAGGCGGCAGCGTCCACAGGGCGGGTCTCCGGGAGCCGTAAACGCGCTTACAGGACGACTATCTAAGTAAAGATGTCTTTTTGTAAGTGTTTCCCAGACTGCTTTTCAACACAAATTTAGTTAGCTGAAACTGTTAGTCTTAAGCGAGAGTAAAACCATCTCTTGGTCCTCCCGAGCTTCCTGTGCTGGGGCCTGGGGAGCAGGCTGCACCCAAATGCCGTCCTTCCCTCTCCAGGACGAGGGCAGGGCAGCCCTCGGAAAACCCGCTGCCGCATGAGCGCCATTTATCAGTCGCGGTCCTGAGAGTTTTCACTCTATGGAGCTTCAGTCTGAGCGACTGTGTGATCACCTCACCACGGCAGTGAAACCAAACGAGAGAAAAGTCAATTTTAGTTCATAAGAGAGGCAGGAATTGGTGTTTCTGGATCAAAGGGAGGCCCTCTTTAAACCACAATGACGAAAATATTCTACTTGCAGTGTCTGGAAATCAAAGAAGTGACAATTTAGTAATAAGATTCACATTTATATAATATACATTTATAAAACACTATCCTGAAAATCGTAGTCCTTTCAAGTCCCCATTTCAGATATTCTGCAGTTGCTTACGTGGTAGCGATAAAACCAAAAGAGGAAAAAATTGAATTTATTTTGGAAGATGAAATTCTGGCTGTGTTCCTGAGTTATTTTAGCGATTTTATCAGCAATAACAAGGATACTGTAATTACACTACTTGTAAATAGGATAAAATGTAAGGACTAATGTCAAAGTAATTTGAATACTCTGCAGTTATAGAACATTCTCTAAGAATCATAATCTAGGGGGTTTCCATTTGAGCCATTGGTTGATTCCTTCATGGCAATGAAACTAGAGAACGTCAGAATCATTTAGCAGAGAGAAAGGAGAGAAGCGTCTTGCTGTGGTTCTGGGTCTTCAGAAGCAGACTTCTTGGAGGATGGGGTCAACTCAGAGGTGACTCACTTGGAGGTGACACATTTCTGTGCACCTCAGTGGGCAGTGTGGCGGGTCGGGGAGTTCTTGGTGGGGGAGACTCCTAGGCAGTTCCTTCTTCCCATTCTGGAATCTGTGGAAGGACAGAGTCTTCTTCCCAGGAGGTGCCCCAACCCCCCTGGACCCCTGGAGCCTCTGCCGTGGGACAAGGAGGAGAGGGGAGGGTGGAGCCTGCGGGCAGGACTCTGTTCTGGTGGTGGGAGGGTCGGATCAAAACCGCCTGGCCCCCCCTTCTGATGGAGGCAAAGCTTCCCCAGGGTGGAGATTTCTCATGTGATCGTTAAGGGCATTGACTGTTTCACCTGCTTCCATTAGTCTAGTGCACATTTGGATTGTTTCTTCATCAGGAGTTTTAAAAATAGGTATTTAACTCAGCGCATCCATCTGGGTCCTCAGAACCCCTTTGCTACACCTTCCAGGTGGTCCTTCTGATGAATTTGTTCCATCTAATCCTGGGCTGCCTTCCCCACGTGGTACCCTCATCTGCCCAGGTGTCCACCAGGGGCTAGCTCCCCTCTCTCTCCAGGTTCCTAATATTCTTTCTACCACAGAGCAAGTTTCCTCTTGCTCCCATGCATCCTTCAGCGTCCCACGAAAGCAGCTGTAGGCTCTCCTGAAGATGGCGCTTCTCTGAGAGCCGCCTGACACTGTCCCCCTGTCTCCTGGTGGGTCATCAAGGATGCTAAGGTGGCAGCTACTTGATTTGGGGTCTTGTCAGACTGGATCTTTCTGGGAATGTCAGCCATCAGTGCCACTTGTTTTGAACGTTGAGCCTTGTCTTCTCTTCTTCCTTTTGGAGAGTGTCTGCTTTATGCCCAGGGAAGTGTTGGGTCTCTCTTGCTCCCTTCTGGTGGCCTCCAGTTTCCTCTTTCTGATGCTGGGCTCTCTAACCCGGCTTCCACTGTCCACATTGGGTGACCCCTATTATTCTATCTTCCAGTTCACTTATTTTCCCTCTGTCTCCTCCATTCTTCTTTTAAGCCCATCCACTGATTTTTTTTAAAATTTTAGTTGTTATAGTTTATGTTCTAAAATTTCCATTTGGTTCTTCTTCATGTTTTCTCTTTCGTTGTTAGGACTTTCTATTTTGTTTGCTGAAACTTCCTAGTGTTCCGTTTATTTCAAGCATAGTTTTACTTGTTTGTTGAAGCATTTTCATGACGTCTGCTTTGAAATCTTCATCAGATCATTCTGATCTCTCTGCCACCTCATCGTTAGCGTAGTTTGATTTTCTTGTTTCATTCAGTTTGAGATGTTCATGGGTCTCACTATGGCAAATGATTTTCAATCGAAATCTGGGCGCTTTGTGTATTATGTTATGAAACTCTGGACCTCATTTAACTCTTCTGTTTCAGCTGCTTCCTGTGACGCTGCTTTGCAGGGAGGTCGGGACGGGGTGGGGGGCGGCCCTGCCTCATTACTGCCAGGTCGGGGGGAGAAGTCCAGCTTCCCTACTCGGTCTCCACTGACCCCTGGGGCAGGGCTCCTTGTTACTGCCGGGTGGGGATAGGAGTTCTGGCTCCCTGGTAGGTCTCCACTGATACCTCCTGGTATCTGTAGTAGTACTTGATGTGTATAACTTTATCCTGTAAGTGACACATCAGTTAGGACATTTGCAGCTGCAGCAACAGAAAATCCAACAGCGTGATTTGAACCGTCAGGATATTAATCATGATATTGACACCAATTCCAGGATTATGTGGCCTCAGAGTTAGTCTGGAGCTCAGTAATGCCACGAGGGATCCACACTCTTTCTGTCTTCCTGCTATGAATGCTTCTCAACTTCATGCCTGCACCACTTAGCTACAGGTGGCTGCCACTGGTCCAGGAATCACGTCTACATTCCAAGCCAGAACAAAAGGAGAAGAGTAGCACCAGGGGACTTTCCTCTTGCATCTATGCTTCTTATTAGGAGGGAAAAACTTTCCCAGGAGTCTCCCTGTAGTCTTCTGCTTACATCTTATTTGGCACAGGTGTGTCATATGCCAGTCCATGGCTGCAAGGGAGCTGGGAGAATGAGTATCTGGAAAAGGGGAGTAGGATTTTCAAGATCAGCAAAGAGGCAGGGGAGGAGGGTGCTCCCACTAAGAACATGGGATCTCCACCTGCCTCCTGACCCAGTGGGGCGTCTCTCCGGAGAAGGACACGTGGGTTGGGACAACTGCTGGGAGGCAGAAAGCCATCTGCACGGCAGCCTACTCAGCAATGCGTTGTCTCCTTCGGGGGTAATTTCTGCGTCGACGATCTCTCCTCAAACATCGAAACCCACCACCCTCCCTAACCTGTCCACGGTGATGCTTGAGCACGGGGCGTGTGCCTGGAGGACTGCGTCTGCTCGGATCGCGGCTCACAGCCACCGCAGGCGGTGCCAGTGGGTTGTCGTGTGGACACGGGTGCAGGGACAGGCGCAGAGACACCCTCCTTCCACAGAGTTGTCCTGACTTTCCTCTCTTGGGTCAGTCATTTACCCCACGCAGGTGGACATGAGCCCAGGTTTGATGAGGCGATGGAGGGTCTGGGTTCATCACCTTCCTCCTTCTTTGTCTCCCCATCAAGCCTGACAAGGGCATCCATCATTTACCTTCTCCAGCTGCGTCCAGATGTCTCCACCATCAGGACTCAGTGAGAGAGGCAGACAAAGGCGTCCTAGCCGCTCTCTCTGCTGGTGTCGGAAGCAGGCCTTTCTTCATTGACTTGTCAGCTGGGATCGGAGAGGGAGGGCTGCGAGGCAGAAAAAACATGGGAAACCAGGGACCAGAGAGCAAGAGAGGTGGCAGAGAGATGTGGTAGGAGGAGGTGGGGACGTCTGCGCTCCTGGGGAAGGTGTGGAGAGGCAGCCAAGGCCCCACGGGGACACTATTCCCCTCCTTCCCGCTTCCCAGCTCTCAACACACAGTGTTGCCAACGGAGAATGGGGGACTTCCAAAGGCACGTGAGGAGAGGAGAGGAAGAGATTCAGCATCAAGGACAACAGGTCAATAAGTCAAGTTACGCTTAAGAAATACATGGGAGGGTAAGAAAGTTACTGATGTTTGAAGGCAAAGGACCATGTTCCCCTAATGCTGCAGAACGCAGCACACGGTCTGTGTCAGGTGTCATCACCCCAGGGAGGCCCCTGGAGCTAATGTCCCCTGGTGGTGACGCCTTCTGAAAGTGATGCCTTCTGCAGGTTGTGCCCCCTGAAGGTGACATCACTCCTGGAGGTGATATCCCCCGGAGGTGATGTCCCCTGGAGGTGATGTCCTATGGAAGTGACGTCACCCCTGAATGTGATGCCCCCTGGAGGTGATGTCACCCCTGGTGATCATGTCCCCTGGAGGGACATCATTTTTGAGCTCTACTGGATCCAGCAGGAGGAAGGCTCAGGACTTAGTTCTGGATGCACCGTGGGGGATGAAGCAGGCTCGGCCGCCCTCGGGGGAGTCTCGGTTCCCCCTGGAGGAGAGACAGCGAGGGGGAGAGGTTGGATCATAAAGGGGTTTGACTCCGCAGGTGAGCTTAGAGGCTCTGGGGGCGGAAATGAATGCCAGCATGCCCTTCTCCCCTCGAACACCAGGCAGAGATGCAGAGGGAGGAACGCGGACCTGGAGTCAGGTGCCACACTGAGGTCCCCTTGCAGGACACCTGCACACGTGCACCTGGTGCTCTAACCGGGACGCGACCGCACCTGGCGTGGCCCCAGCTCAGGTGGGTCAGCAGCGGGAGGAGGAGAGATGACCTCACGTGGTAATGGCACAACCCGGAGGAGTGGATGGCTGACAGTAAACGTGCCCCCTGGATGAGGGAGATAAGCAGGCTGGCCTGCGATTCCTTTGTCTATTCCCTTTCTTAAGGCGAGAGAAACAGCCGCTGTGAGCCCAACGTAGCGAGAAACGCTGCTTAGTACCAGGTCCGCTTCCGTGCAGTCGGGTCAGCGCTGGCTCAGCCGGAGAGACCTTGCATACGTTTGCCACCTGGAGCCCTGTCGGGAACAGGGGACAGGTAGTCGTGGGTGACGGTAAAATTATCTAAAATCAGAAGGGAAATATGTACAAAGGAGCCTCTTGTCTGCAAGGGAAAAATCGGACTAGACAGACAGCTGTGAATGTCAATGTGGCATAATGTTTAGACCAAAGAGACCCCAGGCGAAAATCAGAAAAGAGACCGCATTGATTTTGAGAACAAAAAAAGAAAAAAACAGACAGACCTTCTCTGCTCAGAACGTTCCCGGTTGGCAGGCTAGGCCTATCCTTGAGACCACCTGTACGAGAAGGACATGCCCGGAGCTCGGAGCTCCTGGGGACGGTCCTAGCCCGCTCCCACCATTTGGCACCCCCAGGGCTTCACTCCCTCACCTGTGTAATCTCAGCCTGGCCCAGGAGGGCCTTGGGTCTCCAGGTTCGAAGGTCCTTGGTCCCCCCCACCAGGTGGAGCCGGTGTGAGAACTGAGGTGGGGGCTGTTGCTCCAGGACCCTGACCCTCATGGGGCTGGAGGGAGCCTGCGCGGGCCAGTGACACCTGCTCTTCAGCCAAACAGGGAAGACGCCAAACGTCAGGAAAGACCCACTCAACACCTGTCAGTTTTATCAGTGGGATTCTCCATAAGATTTTATTTTTCAAAGGGGTTTGAGCTAATGATTTGACAAACATGGAACCAATGAGGCTTTGCAGCGTGTCAACATGAGACCTCGGAGCAAAAATCCAGAGCTGTCTCTGCACCAGCAGAAACCAGTCAAAGCTTGTAATAAAAAAGCAGGTCGTGTTCAAAATCCACACAGAAACATGTACTTAGAAACAGGCCTGAAAGTAGCTTGATGGGGAAAGTCATACAACTTTGCTGACAGACACAAGCATCTGAAAGGTGGAGAATTACGCCTCGTGAAATGACAGGAAGACGTCCTATTGGAAATAGATTAATTCACCCCCCAGTTACCTTATACAGTCAATGCAAATCTCAGTGAAATTCCACAAACGTTAACAGGAAAAAGATTTTTCATGGAACTTGACAGTGATTCTAAAATTCGTATGAAAGTGTAAATTGTAAGCAATTTTAAAATAAAAAAGCAAAGAGTTTCGTTGTTGTTGTTGTTTTCCCTGTCGGCTGTGGAAGCACAGTCAGGATTTACAACAGCGTGATGGGCAGAGAAGGACCCCTACATCAGGGACCAGGAGGGAAGCCCCAGGAGAAGCCATGTATAGGTGTGAACTGGGTGTGTAACAGAAGTGTCATCCCAAACCAGTAAGAGGATGACAGCCATTCACGAGAAAGCGCTACTCGTGTGGGAAAGATTGCGTTCCTGCCTCACACCATACACGGACTCCAGAAATATTTGTTTAAAACTCTAGCGTAAAAAAATAGGGAGCTCAAAAATTATTCCAATATAAGAGAAAATATCTTTGCCATTGAGATGTGGAAGGCCTTCTTTTAAAAATAGGACATCAAAACAAAATGCATAAAACAAAAAGATGGGTGAATTTGATTACATAAAATTGAGATTCATGACATAAGACATCAAAAACTAAGCTAAAAAAATAAGCACAAAGAGGATAAAATGTTACCGCTGTCCAGGTAAGATGAATGATCCGGAATGTATAAAGGGATCCTGCAGGTGCCCAGGAGACAGACCCACAGCCCAACAGAAAATGAGCAGAAATAGGAATAGCAGTCTGCAGACGGAGAAATACAAATGACAAAAAACACGCAGGAAGCAGCTCTTCGCTGTTGGCAGCCAGAGAGATGCAAAATAAGACAACTACGATACAACGTTTTCACCTGATTGCAAAAATGACAGTTTTCTAATATCAGGTTTGGGGTGATGTTAGAGAATACAGCTCTCTTAGATACGGTGGGTGGAACGTACCGCCAGGGGGAGCTAGTGGTATCTAGTCAGATTTTAAATGCACGGACCCGGCCAGCACCCCCACTTCCAGGTATGTGACGAGATCCCTCTCACATGGTACAGGGAGGACAGTGCTGTTCACTGCAGCCTGGTTGGTGAGGGGAAACGTGCTTCATGAAGGGGATGGATAAATAAAATGTGGGCGCGACCACTTTGGAATTAACTTGGCATTGTCTTAAAAGTTGACCATGTCCTTCCAGTTCAACTCCTGGCCCACCCAGCCTAGAGAAACTCTCGTGTAAGTGGACTAGCATTTCTCTACATAACAACATTGTTTATTTAAGAAAACCAAAACTAAACAGGGAAACCCCAAATGCCACCGACAGGAGAATGAACCAGTACATCTCGCCTTTTACACCATGGATGCTTAGACGTCAGTGAAAACCATAACATGGCCAGCTTGAGTCACCCTACACGAGGCTGGGTAAAGACAGCGAGTCATAGAAGCCCATCGATGGCCTGGCATCACTGTAACAAACCTGGAAACCAGCCCACACTGAACAACGGTGGTTCCCGGATAGTACTTACCTGATGACACCATATAAGAACAGCACAGGGAGTGGAAGTGCCGGCATTCTGGGCAGCCCTTACCTCTTGGGGGCAGCCTGGGGTGTGAGCTGGACAGATTCCAGCATCACGAGTTGTCCTGCCTGGACACACATGTGTCACACCAAGTCTTTTATACGTGTACAATGCCACATTATTATTTTAAAATATGGCAAGTTACGCATTGGAAAACACAAGAACAGACTGGATTCGTGAGCATGGCTTGACCTCAAAACTGATGTTTTTGGAGGAAAGAGGCCAGTGGTAGGAC
Organism: Equus caballus; assembly: GCF_041296265.1. NCBI lineage: Eukaryota > Metazoa > Chordata > Mammalia > Perissodactyla > Equidae > Equus > Equus caballus. Next base: position 25,612,477 of record NC_091689.1, on the reverse strand, counting down.
TGTGTATATAACATGACATCTTCAGGTGAAACAGACACACGCCAACCGTTTCCTAAGATGTGAGCGTGTTGACAAAGGTCTGAAATGGTATCTGACAAACTCGTAAGGTTGGATCCCCGTGGGATGAGGGACAGAGGCCCGGGTGGGTGTGGCTGTGTGGAAAGGGCTTTTGAACAATTGGGTACATTTTAGCTTTTTAAAGGTCATTGTAGAGGAGCGACTGTTTGTGGTGTGACCGAAACCAGGAGTTAGCAGGCTAATTTAAAAAGCCCCAGTGGAGAATCACAAAAAATGTCCACATACACCCTAAACATGTCATTTTAACCTAAAACACAAATATTGTCGTTTGCCAGTCCCTGCAACACCGTTCCTCTGTCACGGGCCTGCTGTCGGAGTTCCAGGATCTCCCTTGAGTAACCCACTCCAGGGCATCATCAATGCTATCCAGTGTCAATTAAAAAAAAAAAGGGGACTGAAAGCTTAGAGACACTCGCAAAATAATCTAGTGTGGAATCCTGCATTTTTACAAGTTTTTGGCCAGCTAGTCTTTTAAAGTTGTCTTACCTATGCACAATTCACCTGTATTTTTTTTAGTGTCTCACCTTTATTAAGACTTTCCAAAGTATGCAACTTGGTTTCCAAAGAAATAACCATGTATGTGCTCTCTTTAATCAATGTATATGTGTTACAACTCAACGACACAGCAGCCGCACCCGATAGAGGTTTCAGGGTCTTCCCTCCGTTTGCTGCCTCTGCGCTCTCCCCATCCCAGAGTCGGAGAAGAGGCTCCAGAATCCAATCCACAGACCCCCAGTCTTGGCAGGCTCTGCGAAAGGGGGAGTCGGGCCACCCCCGCGGACTGTTCCCACCTTTCTGCCGGCCCTCTGCGCTCTCCCCACACTCCTGGAGCAGAACTGCTGACAAGGATGTCTGGACAGGCTCGCAGCGGCCCTGCAGACCCACGATCAGGGAACATGGGTGAGGTAAGCCCCAGGAGCCGATGATTTAGTGAAAAGAGGATCCTTGTCATTGTCCCCTCCCTGCTGCCAGCTCGGGACCGCCTCACTGCACAAGCTTCTGTTGGATCCACAGCCCTCTTCTATTTTTTCTGGAAGACCTCTTTCCAGACACTACTCTTGATGAATTCTGGTCGGTTAGAGTAAATCCTTACAGATCTTCATTTTTGGGGGGAAAAACACTCCAAAACACTTTGTGAATGGTGATCTGATTTTTGATGTCTGGAGCCTCCAACTGATGGATAGCTGCTCTGGGCTTCTGACCTGGGCTCCCGGGGGGCCTGATGGCCCTGCCAACTGGCCGGAGGTCTGTGGCTCGTGCAGGCGATGCCAGCACGGCAAGGAGGGACATGTCTGTGCCAGGCTGGTCCGGCCCCCACCAGCCCCCTCCGCAGCAGGGAGGGCTGTGGGTCCAAGTCCTGCATCTTCTCCGTGGGGCAGGGCGTCCTGGTGTTGGGGCCCTCACAGGCCGAAGAATTAGATTTCTGAACGGCCCTCCTAGGAATGTGTCCTTGCTTTTTTCTTCACCCCTTTCCACCCCCTCCTCCTCAGCCAAAGTGATTTGTTAACACACATCTGGGTGTGTCACCCTCTGCTCCAGCCCTCTCTCTGCTCAGAACCAGACCTAGGAGCCTGCAGTGGCCCCGGAGACTCTGTGCACGCCAGGTATCAGCTGAGTGGACGTGGGAGTGGGAGGGACGGGGTATGCAGATCTTGCTCCTTGGCAGGAGGTGGGAGGGTGGGGTGCCACAGAGGCCGTGGTGGCATTTTTCTGGGGCGGGCCACAGCTCCTGCAGCCACACTCCCCCTGTGCCCTTGGTGCTGCCATCTCCAGGTGCTCCACCACCTTCTGCTTTCCTCGACCCTGCCCACGCCTTCATCAAAGACCCCTCCATTGTCCCCTTCCTCCCCTGGATTGTGGCCTCGTGCTGAGCCTGACAGATTGAACTGGGCAAACTCACCCAGCGCTGGGCCACTGCTCAGGAGGATGACGGGTCAGTCCGAATTCTACGTGGTGTCCCCAAACCATGACCCGAGTCCTCAGGAAGACCAGCACACAGGCTCAGGACCCCGGGATTGGCATAATCCAAGACAGCTGGACCTACTGGGGCCTCCTCTGTGGAAGCTGGACCTTCAGAGCAGACCCGTCTCCTGATGGGGTTTGTTACGGGCTGAATCATGTCCCCTCCAAATCCACATGTTGAAGTCCTAACCCCCAGGACGTCACAATGTGACCTTATTTGCAGACAGGGTCTTTACAGAGGTGCTCAAGTTAACGTGAGGTTGTTAGGGTGGCCCTAATGCAGTATGACAGGTGTCCTTATAAAAAGGGGACATTTAGGGGCCGGCCCAGCGGCTGAGTGGTTAAGTTCACACATGCTCCTTCCTCAGCCCAGGGTTTATCGGTTTGGATCCCAGGTGTAGACTTGTAAGCCATGCCGTGGCAGGCGTCCACATATAAAATAGAGGAAGATGGGCATGGACGTTAGCTGAGGGCCAATCTTCCTCAGCAAAAAAGGGGAGGATTGGCAATAGGTGTTAGCTCAGGGCTAATCTTCCTCAAAAATAAAAGAGTACATTTGGAGGTGGATACACACATGGGGAGCAGCCCTGGGGAGAGCCTCAGGTCTGCCCCACCCACAGGGACACCTGCAGTTTGAATGTTCTCACCGTTCTATCCTGGCACCCAGTGCCGAGCCCAGAGTGGGGTACCTATTCGCTGGATGACAGAGGGAGTGAACGAAAGGTGAGTCCCGGCAGCTGGGCCTTTCTTCCATTCTCCAGCTTCACACCTGCTCTGCGCCACGCCACTCCTCACCGTCAGGTCCCCTGCTGGCCACTCTCTGCCCACACCATCACGTCCCCTGCTGGCCACTCTCTGCCGGCGTCCTCCGTCGTACGTCTCCCCTGGCAGGGCCTCTCCGGGACAGGCTCCCTCAGGCTCGCGTCTCCCCACCTCTCTGGCCCTGCATCCAGCTCACTTCTCAAGCCTTATTCCCCTCTCCACCCACGAGTAGCCAGCCCTCAGGCCCAGGTGGCCACTCCCTGGACACTCCTGGCCCTTTACGTCTTTCCTGAGGCCTCCGCCCAGATGCCCTCGCCTCCGCTCTCCCTAGTGATGCCCGCTCTGCCTTTGCTGCCTGGCTCAACGTCCAACCCCTGCAGGGCAGTCCCAGGCCTTCCTGGCCAGCTGTCCTCTCTGGCCCCTCCTCATCCCACCTCCTCCCTCTTGCTCTTGTCCCTGCTGGTAGGCCGTGAGCTCCTCGCGGAGCTGGGACCCGGGTCTCCCCAGCCCTGCCTTCCGTGGAGCACGGAGCACAAGATCTTGTGCGCGTTAGTCTCTCGATGGTCATTTGAGTTAAGAGGGTTTTCTGATCCTCAGCTAAATGGTTCATGATTTCCGCTGCAAATTTACCCGTTCTTTTCTTTTCTTTTCAATGTTCTTACTGAAATTCAGAGGCAATATATTTTCTCCGAAATCCTCAAGCCATTGCCCACCAGCGTGATGTGCTTACAGAGAAAGCCGCACGTTGCTCTGATGGTTGATTTTCGGTCCATTTGCCAGAGGGCCCGGGGGAGCTGAAACTAGCCTGCTACGTGTCAGTCATAAACGAAAAGTCTGATGACAGGTTAGCAAGTGGGCCAGGGGTCTCCCTGCTGTCTGGTGGGTTCCTGGCACCTCGTGGGTGTCCACAGCTCACAGCCGACTGTGCCCTGCCCTCTGCCCGAGCAGCACGAGGACAGAACTGCATCTCCCCTCCCCAGGCGGGAGGTCGGGGCGTTGCAGCTGCGCAACTCGTGTCCTCAGGCCTTGGAGCCCAAGGGACCTGGATTGTGTCCCAGCAGGAGGGTCTGCCTGCGGATTTCCCTCTGGCTAAGGGTCATCCCCGAGTGGGCAGCGTGCACACTCCTCCAGGTGGCACTCAGCAAGGGGAAGGGAGGTCGGGTGTGGTCAGGGAGGGGAGTGGCAGCGGCAGCTGGACCCTGGGAGCCCCTCGGTCCCTGGAGCTGCCCACTGCCCGCTGCTCCTGCTCATCACTCCCCAGAACTTCTCCAGGAGGATCCCAAAGGGCAAAAGCCCAGAACGCAAACCTGGACTGAAGCAGAGCACTGGGTTCCAGCCTGGCCCACATGCCGGGCAGAGTACTTTCGTCCTCTTGTTCCAGTTTCTCAGTGTGTCAAACGGGCCAGTGAGGGGCCGGGCTGTGAGTCGGTCACAGAGAAGTGCATGAGGGCTGGTGCAGGCCCCCGGGGCTCACGTAGGGGCTGCTTGTCGTCATCATTACCCTCAGAGCTGACCTAGCTGGCCAGCCCCTCCTGGCGTCCCCTTCTCTGTCCACCCAGATGGGTCAGACACCCCCAGTGCAGTGGCCCTTGTCTGTGGTGCCGCTGGGAGCTTTCAGAAACACGGATGCCCCCTCACACCCATTTAATGGGTTCTCTGGGGACACTGGGAACCACAGTGCCAAGGCTGTTCCCAAATTTCCCTAGTGATGAGAATTCCCTGGGGTTCTCTTTAAAATGTAGGTTCCTGGGCCCCAGTCCAGGCTGGCTAAGTCAGAGCCTCTGGGACAGAGAGCTGAGTGGTCATCTGGAGCCTGCAACGATGCTCACAGGAGAGTCTGGGAACACGCTCCATTTCTAAGCTCAGGAGCCCCCAACCCAGACACCCTGTCTGCCGCTGCCTGGTTCTTACTGTTCACTGCTGTTCAGCTTGTCTGTGGGTGAGCACCTTCTGCCTTCCCCACAAAGCCTTAACCAGGTCTCACTTTGCTTGGCTCCATATCCCACTGCTTGGCATATCATAGGCACTCAAGAGACGTTTGTTGAATGAATTAATGACCTGGCTGTGACTTTCAGAGGTTACGTACTTCCGTATTCATTTTCTCAAGTTGTAATATGGAGATATTTCTGCCTCCCTCATGAGATAAAGGTGAATTTGTACATGAAACAGCTTCATGCCTAGTTATTGACGTTCTCACTAAGGATCCTAGCAGCCCTGACAAGCAGCCCCATGACCCCACAGGGAGCAGCAGCATGGCCATCACCCAGAGCTTGCAGAATGTGGCACCTCCCAGGGGGTGCTGCCATGTGAGCATCTGCCATTTGCATTTAGCAAGATTACCAGGGGACCACGTGCTCAGCCCCCATTGAGGCCCCAGTCCTCAGGGGCCGCTTTGAGGGACCTGGCCTGGCCAGGGGGTGACCCTCCCTCCTCTCCCGCCAGCCCTGGAGGGTCAGGGGCTGGTTTCCGGCGGCCCCCTGAGGAGTAAGTCGTGTGAAGCGGTGCAGCAGGGGTGGGGGTCCGTTATCAGCAAGAGCCGCCATCCAGGAGCCTAATGGCCCTTTTCCTGTAGGCCATTGATCCGCTAATGGCTGCTCCCGCTCTCGCCAGCTGTCTGCCACTCCAGGCCCTCAGAGCCTTCTGGGAAAATGTTACATTTTCGTGGGATCAGCAGGAAAATAGGAAATGGCCTGGAAAACAGGGCTGCTCAGAACAATGGTTTGAGGAGCCGGAGGTTTGGATAAATGGTCCTGGTTGCCCTTTGGAATCCACGGATGTAAACACACACTCAGGAATGTGTGTTCTGTGCGATGAGAGATAAACAAGCTGAAAACGAACCAGGCCAGCAGTTCTGCTCCAGCAGACGATGCTGGTGGAGGCAGCAGGGCGGGCAGGGGCTCGTAGCGGGGCATCATCCTGCTGCCTCGGCAACACAGCCTGGCCCGGCGGCCAACGGGCGTGCTGATCAGTGCGAACGGGGCCCAACGGGAGACCAGGGGTCCTGCCAGGTGGGCTGGGGTCTGGTGCCCAGGGAGGACAGTGCCTCGCTGCCACAGAGGGGGTCTGCATCGTGGCCTGCCTCTTCCTGGGACCTGTGGGTGCTCAGAATTGGCCACCCCAAAAATGTGTCTCTTTGCCTTGGATATTTTTAAGAACAAAAGACTCAAAAAGAAACCACCGTGACCTTCCCCCTAACTGCTAAAAGAATTTAACATAGAAGGCCCATCCTAGGAAGGAGCTAAAACCATAAGATAATTGTAGGGTAATGTAAAATGTGTCTCTCTAGTCACGATCTCTGTAGAGGGCCCAGCAAACACTTGTTTAACAAGCATTCGAGTTTCCATCTCCATGCAAATTGCCTTCCTCCACTATGAAGCCCCAAACTACTACCCCCAACATCCTCCTTTGTCTGTAGCTGAAGATGCTATTTAAGGTGGTGGCTTTGGCCATTCTGATGAGTTACTCAGCTTCCCTGAGTTTCTCTGGCGTATACTTGTTATGAAGCTGTGTCTGATTTCCTCCTGTTGTTCTGTCTCATGTCAACGTAATTCTCGGACCAGGCTGAAGGGCCTAGAGGGCAGAGGAATTGTCTTCCTCCCCGACAGACCCATCTGCAGGCCCTCAGGCTCTCGGATATGTTGGGGGTCCTTGAAGGGGGCTTCTGTGATTTTCTATAGGCTTAAGGGATTTTAGAGTTGGCTTTAAAGATAGACTGCTCAGGGAGTAAAATCGCCTGGAATCACTGGCTCTTTTGCAGTGAGAATTAGGCATGGCCTGCACAGCTGGGGCTGAAGGTGACCCCGAATTAGCAAAATGTTTAATAGTCCTGGTAGTAACAGATGCCCGAGTCCTCCTCCTGGGCAGGGACTAAGCTGGGCACACGCCGTCCTGTTTGACTCTTAGGTCAGCCCCACGTGGAGGGGACGGGCATTGCAGCCACTGCCTTTCTGCGATTAAGATGGGGTTGTAGGCTGGGGGAGGGGAGGGAGCTGCCCAGGGCGGCCTAGACCCCTGAGGCTGAGCTCGCATGGGAATGGGGTGTCCCACTCCCCGGGGCTCCTTTGTCATCGGGCCACCTCTGCCATGTGGTGGGTACCAGGCTGACGAGCTCAGGGGACATCTTACTCAATCTGAAGCTGCAGTCTGGGCACCACCCCATTTAGAATCAAACTCTGGTGCCTTCCGGGAGGCAGCCAACGATCTCATTCTCATCTGAGCGGAAGCCTTGTCTGACAGCTGACAGGTCCGGCTCCTTGTCTCCCGAAAGGACGCCACAGTAAGTCCCGTGTCTCAGCCTGCTCCCAGCCGAGTCTGCCCACCTGGTGGTCTCAGTGCACCCACTCATGCAGACCCTCCGCCTGCTTTCCCAGTTCACACCCGTGAGCATCACGGGGAAATATTTGGCAATAGTAATGTATGTGGCACTTCTTTTGTGAGCTCCCAGTGACTTGCAAATACAGTTTTGTAAAATCTCTGTGCTAAAGCTATGTAGGTGGCCTTCAATAACCTCCCCCTTCCCAATTAATATTTTTGTTCTGGTGAAGAAACTTGGAATTAAACAGATGCCAAGAGCTGAGACACAACTGGATCTAACCCAGGTGCTCAGCAGGCCGGGCCTCAGGCCTGCAACCTCTTCCATTCAGGGAGCGAGGAACACTGTTTTGCAGATCATAGAAAAGGACAAAACGGAGTGGATTAAGAAGAGGAAAGAGGGATGTGCAGACAAAGATTTTAAAGAGAGTAGGGATGGGGGGCACTCGTGCTTTGCATTGTGGCCCTGGGTTCTTTGTGGCCTGTGTGGTCTGTCCACACAGCGAGATCCCTGCTTCACGATCCAGCCAATCCACTCTGGGAGAACCAGACCTGCTGACTGTCATCTCTCATGGAGACTTGAAATAGCTCTCTGTGCATCCTACCCATTTTCTCCACTTCCCTTTGGATTCACGTGTACAGAGTCAAGTTGCTTTAGATTTTCAAATACTTGAAGGCGCACATACACTTGTTTCCTTCTCAGGATGAGTGTCCGGGGTTCTCTCATCTGGTCCTCACACAGCAGAGCTTCTGGATCGCCTTCCCTGCCCCATTCCAGGTGCTCCCCTCCGGGAAGGCCATGATGGCAGCCCTGCAGGTATCAGAACTCACAGCTGGACTACACTTCCCAGCATCCCATGCTGTTAAGGACTACACTTCCTAGCATCCTGTGCTATTAGGGACTACACTTTCCAGCAACCTGTGCTGTTAGTGACTATACTTTTAGCATCCCATGCTATTAGGGACTATACTTCCCAGGATCCCATGCTATTAGGGACTATACTTTCCAGCATCCCATGCTATTAAGGACTATACTTCCCAGAATCCCATGCTATTAAGGACTATACTTCCCAGAATCCCTTGCTCTTAGGGACTACTGTGTCATGAGTTCTGGCCAATGGAATGTGGAAGATGGACTTGGGATTCCTCCAGACCTGTCCTAGGAAGACCCCCCACCTGTGCTACTCCCTCCCTTCCCTTAGGCAGACTAGGATAGCAACCCCAGAGTGCTCTTGGAAGACTCAGGTTCCAGATGGCAGACCCTCCTTGGCTGGATCCCTGAGTGACCTTGTGCACTCACTCCCTGCCCAGACCCGGAGCCATGCCCCTCTGACTTCCCTTGAATGGCGCTGTCACAGGCTTGGGGCCGTCTGTTATTGCATGCTTGTCTCCTCCAGCAAACACATTCACATAACCGGCAGTTGGCAGAAAGCCAGGGGTTTTGTCACCCATCCGCCAAGACCTCCATATCTGCTCCCAGCTCTGAGTGGTTTCCGACCTCACATCACCCCAGGGAGTACATCCTCAGGTGCCGCTAATATTTTGGTGTCCTCATAGCACTGCTGACTCTTGATGGATCAACCCCCCACTCCAGAGTCTCTCTCCCAGAAGCCCTTGTGAGCAGGACTGACAGGAGATGTCCCCAAATCAGCCTCCTTCCACACGCAACCACTGCAGCCATAGCTCGTGTTCCCGTAGATTGGGACAAGCTGCAATGTGCCAGTGGATAGATTAAAATTATTTTTCAAAACCAGCCGGAGAGCAGGACAGCAAGCCATGTAGGCTGTGCCTCCAGGGGAGACGAGAGGACAGCGGTGGCAGCTCAGGTTTCAGGCTCCCAGTGAAAACAGTGTGCTCCATGCTCTTGGATGCACCACTTTTTCCTGAAGGAACACATTTCTCATTATTGAGTTTTCTCTGGCACAAAAAGGAAGAGTTTTTACATGAAGGAGAAGGTGGCCAGCAGTCTACCAATCGCAGAAAAGCAGAAGAACACAACATCCCTCCTTTTCCCTTCACCTCACATGACATTAGTCCAATTTTACAGACAGTGACTTGGGGACACCGTTTATTTCCCGTCAAATGAAAATGAGAATTGTCTTGAGTGATGAATTATCTGGGCAATCCTGCCAGAAGTGAAGTATGCTCCGGTTCTAAAATAGAATAAAATATACAAGTGTCCTTGAGCGTGGGTTGTCTGCAAGTGCTTACTTTTTCCATCCCGGTCTGGCTTTCCCAGGGCGAGACAGGTGGGGGGCAGGGTGAGGACAAAGGACCAGGCCGCCTGGAGAGTCCAGACTGAGGACATGAGCTTGGAGAGCCACTGGGGAGCCCCTGGCTGGTATGTCCCTCGCTGGGGTGTTGCATTCCTGTGTGGAAAGGAGAGAACTGAACCCATTTCGGCTCTCCAGGTTTGGCCCTGCCCTTGCCCAAATCCTGTAGTGCGGCCATCCTCAGCAGCAAACCTCTCCCGCTGCACCAAGCCCAGGGAGGAGATGGGGTCCCACCTCATCTTGCAGGACCAAAGTTGGTGGGGGACTAGCGCACACAGAGTAGGGGCGGCCAGTGGGAGAGTGGACCGGTTCCCGGGCAGTGGGGCTCCGTGACACCTTATCAAAGTGACCTCAGTGAGCCCCCACTCTCTGCTTTACAGGTGAAGAGAGCATTTCAGAGCCCGGGAGGGTTTGTCCAAAGCTGCAGAGCCTGCAGGAGCTGGGGGTCAAACCTCCGCTCAGCCGACTCCTGCAAGGCGGCTGCTGAGGTGGCCCCAGGTCTGAGCCCAGCCCTCCCACGGCCGTGGGGTTGGAGGGCCACATAGGGAGGAACCAAAGAGAAGGCTGAGGCAGGCTGGGACCAAAGGGCGGTTGGGGTCTGGGTTTTATCCCATCAGTGAGGGGGTGTGAGGCGAAGGCATGGGACGGCTCTGGGGGGCATGGTCACGTGGTTTGTCACCAGGATGGGGCAGTGATGGGGGCCTCCCAGGGTGTGCATGAGAGAGGGGTCATGGTGGGTGGACGTGGGTCTCACCCATCTGTGTCCTGCCCGTCCAGGCTAGGGCTCCCTCGTCCCACTAACTTCCCTCCCCCTCTACCTCTGTTTCATTCCCTCGCCTCCTTCCCACGCCCCACCCACCCACCCAGATGGGGTCATCACCTCTGCCCCAGGCCACCCTGGGAAAAGGAATCAGGGTGTGTGAGAGGCTGTGGGGCCAGGAGGAACAATGGAGGCCGAGACCCAGGATGGGGGAAGCTGGACCATGCAGGAGGCAATGCCGCGTGCCCCCAGCAATGCTCATGGTCCCATCAGCCTTCACCTGTCAAACACACACCCCAGACAAAATTATAAAGAATTCTAGGCGATGACCGCAGAGCGTTAATTTCCAGCACAGGGCTGGGGGCAATGCACAGGTCACTCATCCAGCGGGCTGGCCCTACCCTGGGCCCAGCCACCATCCTCTCCTGCCTGGATCACGGCAACGGCTGCCCCACTTCCTTCCTCATTTCTACTCTCCTCACACTGGCCAGAGGGACCATGAACACTAAGTCAAACCACGTTCCTTTTCTGGTCACAGTCCCCAAAGTCTTCTCGTCTCACCCAGAATTGGATCCAGAGTCCGTCCAGGCCCACCCAGTCCTCAGGCTTGGACCCCTCCCGTGGTTGTCCATCCCCCAGGGGTGGGGGGTACACTCCCACCTCTAGGCCTGTCACCATGTCCTTCTGCATGGGACTCCCTTCCTCACGCCATCGTCCTTCCCCAGGCCTTCAGGATTTACGTCAAATGCCACCTTGTCAGAGCGCCTCCCCTGGACGACCGGCTACCGTGGCAACCCTTCCCAGTCCTTGTCATATTTTCCTGCTCGATCTACGTCACAGCCTGGCCTGTTAGACACTTGTTGTTTTTGTTGTCTCCCTGCTCGCCCTGCCTAGAATGTGAGATGCAACCTTCCTCACCTGTGTATTTTGATGCCTAGAAAATTGCCTGGCACACAGTTGGTGCCCAATAAATAATTATTGAATGGACAAAGGAAGGAAAGGCCTCGGAAGGTGCATCTAGTCATGAACAACTCCCGTTCATTCTCCACTTCAGCTGACACTGGTCTTCCCTACTGGCCCCACCCAAGACGGGGACAGGAAACAGGGTCAGGCTCAGCCCACCCCACACCCCCATTGCTGCCTCCACACCGTTCACTTTCCCTTGATTTGGTTATATTTTTAAAAACTTAAATCCCCTTTATTGAGTTATACAGTACACACAGTAAGTTCGATGGGTTCAACTCATGCATGCACTCATTATCACCACCCAACCAAGACTCAGAACACCCCGTCGTCCCCAGAGTGCCCTCTGCCCCCTCTGCCGTCCCTCGCCCACCACCGCTGATGCCCCTCCATCCCTGCGCGTTCGTTTCGCAGTCTACACCTTCATTCCATTGGAATCTTGCTGTTCACTCTCTTGTTCTGGCCTCTTGCTCAACACGATGATTTCTGAGTATCCTCCACGTCAGTGTCTCAGGGTCGATGCCTTTTTATTGCTGAGTAGTATTCCATTGTGTGAATATACTACAATTCGTTAAAGGACGTCTGGTGTGTCTCCAATCCGGGGTTCATATGAACCTTCACACACGGATCTTTGTTGGGACGTACGTGGTCGTTTCTCACGGGACAATGCCTCGGAGTGGAATTGCTGGTTCGTAAGGGCTTGAGTTTCCCAGGGCTGCCATAGCAAAGTGCCACAGCCTGGGTGCCTTCGACCGTAGAAGTGTATCCTCTCACGGTTCTGGAGGCTGGGTTCCAGGTCAAGCCGTCAGGGGAGTTTTTTCCTTCTGAGGCATGAGGGACAGTCTGTTCCAGGCTTCTCCTTTAGCTGGTGGTTTGCTGACACACTTTGGGGTTCCTTGGCGTGTAGTTCTCTGCCTTCATCATCATATGGTGTCTCCCCAAGTGGCTGTGTCTGAATGTCCCCCTTTTATACGGACACCAGTCACACTGGATGAGAGGCCCACTCAACTCCAGCATGACATCCTCTTACCTAATAACATCTGTAATGACCCTATTTCCAAATAAAGTCACATTCTAAGGTACTTGGAGCTGGGACTTCAAAATATGAATTTTGAGGGGATACAACTCAACCCATAACAATTGAGTAGATGAACCTGAACTTTATAAAACTCTGAGACTCAGTCTCATGAAATGGCCTTCCTTGGTTTCGAGGCTCGTGACATCCAAGTATGCCACCCTTTACCATTCCTCGTGGTCATCGAAGGACCTCATGACCAGCCCCTCTCACACTCCTGAGGAATTTTGGAAGTGGCGTATCATCTCTCCACCCAAATACGACACCATTGTAGATTTCAAAGCCCAAGTGGGTCACATATCCACCATCCAAGCCATAAATCCCTCAACTTTCTCAAAATTATTGACCCTCACCATTATGCAGTCAGACCTACTCATGGCCATGGACGGTGTCTTGGCATTACCCAGAACTGCTCCATCTCTGAAATTTTAATCTCCACGATCTGTACCACAACGTCCAACCTTCTGGCTCACTCATTCCCTTACTCTCTGACACCTGCTCTGTGACCCGGTTGAGAGCTCAACCCTTGTACTCTTCAGGCCCTTTGGGTTACAGGTAATGGAAACCCAGCTTAAATTATTAGCTCACCTACAGGGCGAATCCAGGAATGGGTGGTTTCAGGCATGGCTGGAGGCAGAGCCTCAAGGGAGGCAGTCAATTCTTTCTGCATTCTCCTTCTTTCCTGACTTCTTCCCATCTCTCTTTCTCAGTTTGGATTGATTTGTTCTTTAAACAGATGCCTCTACCTGGCTGCTGAGGGTGCCACTTGAAGCCCCAACTCTGGATTCTTATGGCTTGTGATCTAGAAGAAAGAAAGAGGACTTTCTTTCTTGCAGTCCAAATGTCAAATCTCGTGGAAGGGCTGTGATAGTGTGTGCTCGACTCACATGCACGTTGGACTGGTCACTGGCAACAGCGGGGCATCATGGCATAGCCAGCCCCACCTGTGCAAGGGAAAGCTGGGCCCCATCACTGAGGGCCCCTCTAGAGGTAAGCTGTTTTTTCTTCACCATTTTGACCCAGTGGACGTTTTCACCCTGAGAGAGCTTTTTGACTCCCAGTTTGTGAACTATCATATTAATAAGAATTATACCAACGCTGTTAACGGTTGTCAAGGAGGCGTTTTCTGAAGCTAATTCTGTTAAACTAGTTCAGTTCTTGGATCAGTTTTCTACACAGTGCAGTTAACCAAATTGTTTCCATTTTTATTTTTCAATGACGATTTGACTCATCCATTTTTGTGGGGGTTTTTTGTTTGTTTTTCATCCAAGTCTAATTACAGCAACTGTGTCTTCTGCTCCAGTGAATTTTCTTTTGTGGCCATGACTTCTGCAAAGCCAAATTTCTTGGATAGTTTGCACTAAATTTTGTTAAGAATTTTTATTCTTCTGTTAATCTAAATCTTAACAAATTTAACGTGCGTAGTTTTACATACTGTCAGTTTCATTTTCTGTTGATCATTTCTACCAGCTCTCAGTTTTCCTGGTTCCATTTCATAGTTTTCAATGTTCACAATGACTTTTCATTCAATTCTTCATCTGTAATGACTTTTACTGTGTACAGCTTCAATTTTTGTGGGCTTAATTTTTTTTGTTATTTCTCCTGGTAATATTAATTTTGAATTGGCAAAAAAATCTAATAGCTTGCATTTCTTAGCTAGTCCTGAGGAAACAGCATGCAATTACTCTTGGAAATTGATCTTGACCACAACTGGTCTGTTTATGTCTAATCCAGTTCTTTCATAAGTTTAGAGTTACTCTATGAACTATGACAGGACTGAGCGTTTGCACAGGGTCAGAGTGTCTCCAGATGAATGTGGCAAGGTCAAAAGCCATCCTTTAATCCCTCCAGAGCCATGGAGGAGTGATAGAGGAGAGGCCCTTCCCCAGGAGAAGCTCCTACAAGAAAGGTGACTGGAAATAATGCTTGGAAATAAGACGATAACTTCCATGGTCTCGTCCATCCATTTCTTGAGACCTCTCCTTCCCTCTGGCCTTCACTACTGGCTTTATCCAGTTTATGACCCACAGTGCCCTCTTTATCCCCTGATGTACCCAGTCTGCTTGTCCCCCAGGATTCTTAGGCAGATGCTTGACAGATTACCAATGGAGGATGGACCCAAGGCTCCCCTCGTCCACTGGTACCCAATGTCCCCTCCTCCATCCATACCCAGTGCTCCCCTTCCCTTGCCATACCTTCAAGCTGCTGAGATCCCCTAATGAGTAGGGGCTCCAATCATAGTTGTGGCCCCAGGGCTGCGCAGGACTCCCTGTCTGAGCCTCGCGCTTCCCTCAACAGTGATGCTGGGCTTTCCCTCTCTGCTCAAGTGCTTTAGGCCCCCTGTTCCCTCACTCTCAGCAGATGCCCTGGCTTCACACTGCCCTGAGCAGACAGAAGCTGTCATGTGAGCTCTCTGCTCACTTTCCTGCAACCCCACTGACAGACTTACCTACATCCACACTTCATCCTGTGTTTATCTTCTCCTTTTTTGGGGTAGATCAGCCCCCTCCCCTGTGCCCTGGATGCTCACCCTCTGGCTTATTAAGGACCATTCACCAAAGACTCCTTCTTCATCTCTGTTGTCTTCATCTTGCCTATGCAAGGGGCTGGCTCTCTAGGCTCTCTCTCTCCTGACCCCTTGACTCCTTCCCCCAACTCAATATCCGTCATCCTTGTCACTCTCCTGGACCTGCCCCCTTAATGATGCTCCTCTTCTGGGCCCCCCTGCCCATCTCCATGTGGATTGGCTGCCTCTTTGCTCCACCTTCCAACCAACCCCACCCTTTCCCACCTTCAGCTCTGGATCACAGATTATCACCCCAGGTAGAGCCTTTGCTTGCCCTGGAAGGGAACTTTGTTCCAGATTCTTCTGTTTGTTCTGCACTCCCAGGCCCTTCCCAGAAAGGCAGGCCAGCAGACAGAGCACCCTGGGTCCCACCTGCTCCTGCCTGTGGCTGCTTCTGGCTCAGACAATGATGTGGGCACACCAGGGCTTTCTGCGTCCATCTCCCATCCTCACGCAGACTGGCTGAGTACTGAAACTGAGCATCACAGCCTCCTGGCCCAACGGCGGCCTTGAGTGACCTGCTGTCCAGCTCGGTGCAGGAGAAGGGAGGGACGCAGAATCAAACCCAGCTGGTCTTCTATCCCAGGGCCATTCCAGCCCCTCCTGCTCCAGCTGGGGATGATTCTCTGGGCAGGTGGCCTTGTCCCCAACTTTCTCCACAGATCCAGGGGTGTGGGGTGGAATGGGGCAGCACGAGTGTTTCTTGACCTTGGGCTTGGGGTGGGAAGGCAGAAGGAGCCTGGTCCACCTGCTCCAGCTGGCTAGGAATCTGCTGCTCAAACATCACCTGGATTATTCCAGGCCCTGGCGTGTCCATTGGCCTCCAGAGCTGCAGGTCAACCTGAGACACTCCTGGGGGGAGCTAGAGGGCTGGACAGGTCTGCTGCTGTCTCCTTTGGCCCCAAAGGTCATTACTCTGGGTCAGAGCTTGGGCTCACTGCAATGCCAAAGGCAGAGATTCAAACAGCAGCCCGCCGCTTTCCAGCCATGTGGCGAGGCATCGTGTCCCTCCCCTCTCTTTACACTGGGGGTCATGATGGTCTTCACGCCGTGATAGCTGGCAGAGTGAGCCCATGCTTGTAAAATACTTCACATAGAATCTGGCATATCCCTCCTGTTACATTCCACCGTAATCATTCATGTTTCATAGGCCCTCTGTTAGAGTCAGGCTTGTGAAAATATTGACGCGTGTGTTTTCTTCTTCCTGAACACAATACGCCATTGTGCGTGTTCTGTACCTTCACAGTCAAGGCCTGAAATTAAAGAGCATGGTGAGGCACGGACACATCCTTGTCACCAAATGTTCCTGACTCGCATTGCCCTTGGCCACTGTGGTCCCAGCCATCACGCGTACCCTCCCGACTCCACCTGTATGAGCATCTTCGTCCCTCCACGAGGCGTCTCTGAGGTGACACAGTCAGACCTCCACTCTCTTGATCCTTTCATTCCTCTTAGGATCACAATGAAATCCACATACCTGTCCCTGACAACCCTCCCTTGCACTTTGGCTTATTTGCTGAGAGGCCATAACCTCAAATTAATTTAGACTGATATTCACTGCATTGGCACTGTTACCAGCTCCTCCTGTGGTCATGACGCCACCCTCGTAGGGGGCATCTCGGACTCCCCCTCTTCACAGTGTGATCACTGATCCAGCGCCCACCGAGTGTGAGTCCCCTCTGCTCTAGGCTGGAGACAGAGAGCTAGTCTTGGAGTGCCTACTTTCAGGGAGCAAATAACCTAGAAAACAAGGAAATGATCATTTCAGCACAGGGGACAGAGACTCCGCGAAGGTGCTGTCAGATCACAGCGCAGGACCCCAGCCTTCACTGGAAAGGCCGTGGAGGGGGACATCCAAACTGAGTTTTGGAGAAGGAGTAAAAGCGGGCCAGACGAAACCACAGGGAGAAGGTGTTTCCAGAAGGGAGGAGTGACTCGTGCAAAGGTCTGGAGCGTGGCAGAGCGCGGGATGAGGGAGGCTCGGGGATGGGGATGTGGGGTGGGGACGTGGGGATGAGAAGAAGGGTCCTCCTTTAACTTGACACCAGTAAAACTAGTCAGATCTGCCCTGGGTGGGGTTCCTCTTCCAGAAACAAGCCAGAATGCGGAAAGAAGGCGATGGGGGGGCGTGTCCAGGAGCTGCGTGGTCGCCTCGCCCAGACTCACGATGGCCATTTTACGAGGCTGGTAATCGGACACTGTCCCAGTGCCCTTTCCTGGAGCAAACTCAAGGGAAGTTCCTTTGATCATGTTTCTGAAGTCAGGTTTAGAAAGAGGCCCTGACACTCGGCCAGTGTCCCTAATGCAGGACTTGACCCAAAGCTACAGCTCTTGGTCACAACTGACACCTTTTGTGTCGCTGTTGTCAAGGAGGGCGGCCAGCTGCAGTGCGCACACCTGTGCAATTCCCACACCTGAAGTGGCTTTGCCGTGGGGCCCAAAACACGCTCTGCCTGCCTCCCTCGTGGGCCTGTCGCCTGTGTGCCCGTGCATCTGTGAGTGAGGGACGGCTGGGTCCGGTCGCTGTGCCCGCACACGCACATCTGGGCCTGCTCGCACGTGAGCTCTTGCTTCTGTGTGCGGAGATTTGTGCCAGACTGTGCTCTCATGCTGGATTTTAAATTAGTTCTTTTTTATTATAACCGAAAGTGGAAAATAATATACCTCTGGAATGGTATTAGCTAAACCTTCCACAGTGATAAATCTGTGTGCTAATGGTTTGTTTTGTGCTGTTTGGTTGTCATGGTGACAGGCTGCATTAACTAATAAGTTTGTTTTGAGGATTTTAACACCGGTTTGCCAAATGTTCTCTTTCTGCTGCCGCGGCTTAAGCTTTCACGGTTCTCATCGATGGGGATTAACTGGGGCTTCAGCGTCCTCCCAGCTCTTAAATCAGCCAGAGCCCCTTCAACAAGCACAACTTGAAAAGTCTGAGAAGATGTGCCGTCTGTAAACACACGAAATAATGGCACTCTAGAGATGCTACAGGAGAAAAAATAACCAACTAGGCTGTCATCTCCGCTTTTTGGGATGCGTTTCAGTGCAGGAAGGGCTTGAGGGCAGACAGGGAAGGCAGGCGTCTCTTCTGGTTTGGGACAAGCTCGGGGGTAGAAGATGCACTGGTCTCGGTGGTCAGCAGCCCTGCCACGGCCCCCTCAGTCTCCACCTGCTGAGATGCTGGGGCAGGGCGATGGGCATCCGGCCAGGCAGCCTGCTGCCTTGAGAGAGGGAGATCTGAGGTCTGACGATGAAGCCTGTGCTTGAAGCTTACCTGTGAATCTCCAAAAGGGATTCTGCTGTCACACGAGGCATGTGGGGCAAAGGAGGGGACCAGCTGCGTCAGAAGGCCCGTTGGGTCCATGCCTGCAGAGTTACAATGCTCTGGGCTCAGGATCCCTACTTTAAGGGAGGGACTCCCTCTGTCCGTGGAGTGGCACTTGACAGGACCTGATGACAGCAGGCTTGGGAGCTGCCCTCTGCGTGCTGGCTTGCTCTGCAGCCCCTCTTCCTTTGGTCTGCTGATTCCTAACCCATCCTGTATGGATGACATGCCTGCCAAGATGTGGGCAGGGAGAGTGCCCCAAACAGAGTCCTCCCACCTGTTTGCTTCTTGGTTCTGCCAGATCCTCATCAGGAGCCTGGGGGACGATGTCCATGACCTGCCCCCCTACACCGTGGGGGTCAAGCCAGTCCTCACGCGGCTGAGTCTGTCCTCAGTCTCCCCCTTATCAGAGGGGTCTTGCAGGGGACAGTCAGACCTCTAACATCCTCATTGATCCCTGATGCCGAGGTCCCGTGGAGGGAAGAAGGTGGGCTTCAATGACGGACCATCCTGGAGTTTGAAACCTCCCTCTGCATGGGACCCAGCTGTGGCTCTGAAGATGGGAAATAATCAACTAATTTAAAACGTGTGTTGAGTGCCTACCATGTGCTTGGCGCCATTCTAGGAGCTGGTGGAACGCTGGACAGGGCGGACCACATCCCGCTCTGTGGAGCCTGGACTCCAGGGACTGTGTAACAAGCAAGGGAACATCAGTACAGAATTCCAGCTACGGGAATGCCAGGAAGAGGCCAGGCTGGGTGGACCGGGGGGTGACGGAGAGGATGTGACTCTGAAAAGTTGGCCAGAGAAAGCCCAGGAGAGGCACTTCCAGGCTGGTACCTGCGTGAAGAGTGACGGACAGACCCGGGTCATGGGAGAATGAAGCCCACCCTGAGGGCAGAGATAAGAGCACAGAGCAGGTGCTCAGAAAGCAGCATGTTAGTCATGGGGAAGGATGCTCTGCCACTTCTGGGGGAAGATAAATGCATCTCCTGCCTTTCAGAAAAATAGGGGCCCTTCCTGCAGCTCACGGAGGCCTGTCACCCCCCCACCAATGTGGGTAATCGATGCCAACCCAGCCCTCCCGTTAGAGCTGACCTCGGCCCTCCACACAACAGGAGGAAAGGGACACTGTCAGGTCACCTGATGGCTCTGTGACACGGGAGCAAGGCAAAGCCATTCGGCTTCAAGAGTTCAGAGCTCTCCAAATGCATTTGGGAGTTTGTTTATAACACTGAATTTACCCTCACAAACTGTGGAGCCTCGGGCAACTCACTCAAGGCCTCTGCACCTCACTTCCCTTGACTGTGTAATGGGTGAGTAATAGCTCCTATCTCGAAGGAACATTGTGACTGTTGGAAGAGTTCATGCACATAACGCACGTAGCACATGGCCTGCTCTTGGCAAGCGCTCAGTTGATACAAGCAACTGTATCTATTATCTCTTGCTGTGTAACAAATCACTCCACATGCAGCAGCTCGAGATAGCAATTGTTTTATGATCTCTCCTGATTCATGTGGGTGTCAGGGGAAGCAGGTGGGACCCCAAGGGCACTGGGGAGCCATCCCAGGGTTGGGGGCAGTGGTCCAGCACAGACAGACTCGTCTTTCAGAGAAGTCTCCCTCACAGCAAGAGGAAGGGAGGATGGATAGAAAAGGGGACTGGCAACCTGGCTAAAGCAGCACCAGCTGGTGGTGGGGGGAGGCACTAGAAATGGGGAGGAGGCTGTGCATTTGATGGCCAAGGGATAGGGTGGGTCGGGTAGGTGACCCTGAGGGCCACTGGCTAGGTGGGGGAGGGAGCAGGAGCAAGAAGGCATCTGTTTGCAGGGAAAATGGTCATTGCAGGTTTGGACCAGCAAAAGGTGAACTCAGATGGTAGAGAGAGGCGGGTGTGGGTGTGTCTGTGTGACTGATTGAAAGACTTAGCAGCAATGCTGAAATGTTTAGATGGTGAACGTTCCCCCTGGGGTCCCCTCTCCTGTTTTGTTCTGGGGGCTGCCGAGGGTAGTACTAGATGCGGATGAACTTAGAAAATCCGTGCTCACGTGTGTCTTTGTATGTAATTAATGTTAGAATTTTTACAGTGGTGTGTGTGTGTGTATATTTGGAGTGAATGTGTCCCCGACCTCAGTGTCATTTCTAGAAGTAACCCACATGAATATTTGTAACTACTCTAAACAATGAAACTAATAACAACATAATACAGAAACGCTTGAACTGCTCTAGAGTATCTTTTTCCATTAACACCACTGTTATGGACTGACTCTTTGTGTTCCCCAAAATTCCTATGACGAGGCCCTAACCCCCCTGTGATGGTGTGAGGAGCTGGGGCCCCTGGCAGGTGATTAGGGTTAGATGAGTCATGAGGGTGGGGCCCCCATGATGGGATTAGTGCCCTTAGGAGAAGAGGATGAAAGATCTCTCTCTCTCTCTCTTTCTCGCTCTCTCTCTCTCTGCATGTGAGCACTGAAGGAAGGCCCTGTGTGGGCACAGCAAGAGGACGGCCACCTGCAAGCCAGGAGGGGCGCCCTCACCAGGACCCGAGTCAGCCAGCACCTTGATCTCGGACTTCCAGACTCCGAAATGTGAGAAATCAACGTGTGCTGTTCAAGCGCCGGGGTCTGTGGTGTTTCTGTAGCAGCTGGAGCTGGCTAAGACGACTAGTTGAAGCAAGAAGTCAAGATGAAGTGTTCTCAATGCACTGAGCTCCCCACTTCACTCACGGACGATCCTGCAGACCCTTGCCTGGAGCCCACTCCCTCGTTTTCACACACGATGAAAAACACTGCTGCTGCTCTGCTCTCCTAAAGCACAGCAGGCCAGAACAACGAACCCCAGGGGAGAGAGAAGGCTTTCCAGGGCAATACCACTTGCAGGTTGCTTCTGTGATTAACAATAATAATAAACAAAAAGAGAGCAGAGAAACCAGGCAGTAAGTACAAGGACCCGGTGCCCTCGAATGTGGGACAGTTTCTGGTTGGAGCAACGACCCTACACGTTCCTGTGTGCGTTGCATGGACTGTGTAGCGTGGACACTTTTATTAAAGTCAGCGTCCTCGGGAGAAAGAAGTAAAAAGGCATCAGACATAAGTCTGCCCACTTGGGAGCGTGAAGGGTTAGTGCTGCCAGCTCTTCTGTCGTCTGCTCCGGCCTCTTCGTTTCACAGCGAGGCCTGGCTCAGGGGGGCCCAGCGACTCCCTAACAAGCCCCCAAAGCCGGATCCAGCGTTTTCGGGCTCAGGCCTGTCCCTGTGGGAAAAGGGGACTGGAGGGGCTGTTTGCATGTGGCCGCGGGCACGAAAGACTCCTCCTCCGGCCGCGTGAACCCCACGTGAGCAGGGCACACGTTACCTGCGGGGTGGCCCAGGGACGGAAGCCAAGTCTAGACCATTTGAACAGCATGACCGGGCCCGTGGACCCGATGCAGCACGAGGTACGGAGGACATGCCGCTACTATGGAATGGAAACTCTTCCGTCTAAAGGAGAAAATCCATTTATAGTTCCTTTCTGACTGCATGATGGTATCACTGCCAGCAGATCTGAGAAAAGTCTCTGCTTTTCCAAATTCTAAAGCACTTCACTTTTTCCTAACGTCACAAATTCCTTGACTCCACTTCCAAGCACCTGGACATGCCAATTCGCCTTAGCGCTAAGCCTCCGACCGGATTCCTCCGACGGGTGTTTGCAGCCCGCGCTCCTCTCCCCAGGCAGCCTCCGCCTCTGTCCCCAGGGAGGGGCCGTGTCTCCGGTCAGAGGCCACAGAGGAGCACGGGCCTCTGTGGCTGGGGCCCTGCTTCCCCGTGGCGGGTGTGGGGAAGAGCCTGGGAGCCACCCTCATGGACAGTGGGGAGGGGAGACAAAGTCGCATCCTCACCCTGCTCCAGCTGTCCCTGGGGTCGTTCCTTCTGAGCCGGGCTCAGCTTCCAGGGACTTGGAGAAATGAGGAGAGGAAAGGGCCATTCGTTCTCTTCTGAGAAGCTCCCGTTTTCTCCAGCAGAGGGAAGGGTCGTGTGGGACCAGCCGGTTCATAGTCCTGTGCACAGTAGGCTGAGGGTGTCTGCCAGGGGCACACATTAGGCCTGTAGTTGCCTCTTCAGCATCTGAAGGAGGTGAAGCCCCCTAATTGCCAACTTCAAAGTTATTCATAAGCTCTTATATTCACATAAAGCTTTCTGTGCACGAAGTTGGCTGCCTGGGGTGGTGGCAAAGATTCTTTGCTCAGTCAAACCTTGGTCGGCCTCCTGAACCCTCTCCTGGGCCCATCTGTGCACTTCCTGGTAAAATCTAGTTTTGTCAGGAACCCTGATAAGTCAGTCTCACCCCCACCCTCCATATCTGATTGGGGTCCTCATCCCCCAGCTCCCCAGGTGATGTCCAATCGCCTGGCTGGCCTTCTGCCAGAATCCTGTTAGATCGGGTTAGCTGAATGCTCCCTCAGCCCTGATGGTCCCACCTGGTAATTTTCCATCCACCAGCCCCACCCTGCTCCTTGGCTGTAAATCCCCACCTGTCCCAGCTGTGTTTGGAGTTGAGCCCAGTTCTATTCTGAGGTCTCTTTTCCCTTGTTGCAGTAGTCCTGAATAAAATCTGTTTCTGCAGCTTTAACTCCTGTCTGGCTCTGTCCTGTCTTTCTTTGATGATGGTCGCAGCCATTCTGAGAGATAGGTCAGAGGTTCCCAGCTCAGATGTAAAAGCACAGAATCCGAGACCACCAGGCACGGGCCTAGTGACAGTCTGCACTTAACGTGGGGCCAGAGCTGGACCACAGCCGAGTAACCTGCTGACTCCATGGCTTCCAGTCCTCAGTGACAGGGCATCTCAACTGAGCTGACAGTTCTCATGGGATGTTGTCAGAGGAGAAGAGAAGGGAGTGAGGGAGCCGACTCGGGAGCAAAAGGGGCAGGAAGTGAGAGGGAGACAGGAGCCAGCACGTGTATTACTGGGACTAGCACGATGCTGTAAAACTCACCCCGCAGGTCCCTCTCAGGAGCAGTGCGCCCTGCTCACGGCCCTGCCATCCACATGGATGAAGGAGACACCTAGATCCTTGCTCTTTCTGTGTGGTCCTCGAGCAAGCAGCATCTGTCTTGTCTGGAGCTTGTTAGAAATACAGATTCTCAGGCCCCACCCTTGACCTCGTGAATCGGAATTCCCATTTTAACAAGGGCCCCAGGACTCGGGAGCACGCCGCAGTGCGAGGAGCTTTGCTCTATGTCACACGGAAGAGTTACGGAGGCCTCACAGCTTACGTGGCGTGGTACCTTCTCAAAAAGCCTTGGCTGACATCTAATGAACTACGTTCCTTTTAAAGCCCTTAAGTTCATTTGATCTCTATTTCTGTTCACAACGTGTTTGCTCTATTCTCCTGTTTTGCATAATCCCAGGGGACACTGATGCAAGGTGACCTGATACTCAGTGAGGGACAGGCCTCCTAAATGGAGTTGTTTTTGTTGATTTCCCACAGCAGCTCGCAGGGCACCGTGCCGTGCATTCCTGACTGTGTCCAACTTAGGTCGCCTTGCTTTCAGGAGCCAAGGCATTTGGACAAACATCCAGCCTGCAGAACTCGCCACAGGAAAAAAGATCTCAGCTTGCACTTGACTCATCTCCAGTTCTTTGGGTTTCACTGGACTCAAATGGCCCCATATCTAGTCCTGTAGGTGAGGAAAGAAGACCTGCCCCAAGAAACCAAAAAAACAGAACCAGGCCTGCGGATGCTGGTCTGGAGAGCACCAGAATTCCCTGGGCTGATCGAGAGCACACATTGTGAAAAGGAAGACCATTAATTCTGCACGACAAAAAGAGTCATGGAGGGGCAAAGGAAAGAAATGAATACTTATTGAAAGTCTTTTGTTCCAAGCATAATGACATGCACGTTTTTACATTTTATTTTGCTGTAAGACAACAAACAGATCATATTCTTATTTTTAAAATGAGAAAACTCATGCTCATAAATGAAGTTGGTTTCCTAGATGTCCATCCATCCATCCACCCTTCCATCCATCCATCCACCCTTCCATCCATCCATCCATCCGTCCATCCATCCATGCTTCCATTCATCCATTCATCCATCCCTGCATCCATCCACCCTTCCATCCATCCATCCATCCACCCTTCCATTCATCCATCCATCTATCCATCCATCCATCCATCCATTTATCCATCCAATATTCTTAGCAATGTCTCTGTGGCTTACGGGGACTTAAAATGATTACATGTATTCATTGCTCCTGACACTCAGATATAAAAAACATAATATTTAATTTTTATTTCTTAGGAAAGTTAAATATGTTTCAAGTACCCCATTCAGCAAGGTTGGGGAGGAGCCCAGTATTGGGTAATTTTTTTCACAGTGCCTTCCCCATTCCTCCCAGAGTTGTACCAGAACCCTAAGGTGAGGCAGCCACCGTTCTGTGTCCAGGTCTGTTTCCCTTTCAGAGGAGGGGGAAGGGAAGAAGACGTGGTCTCTGCTCAGTCCCTTCCACCACACTCCACTGGCCAAGTGAGCTATGAGCCCAGACCAGACTCAAGGGAGGGGCCAGCACATGCCCATGGGGAGGGAAGGAGTGAGCAGGGCCACTTTGGAGTCTTGACATAGACCTGAGACCCAGAAACAAGGACCTATGGCTGGGACACAAGGCCTGGAACTCAAGGACATTGGGTGGGTCTTGGGTAGGGAGAAGAGATTAGATTTATAGGAAGGGAGAAGCAGGGGCCGGCCCGGTGGTGCAGTGGTTAAGTGCGCACGTTCCACTTTGGCAGCCTGGGGTTCGCCAATTCAGATCCCGGGTGCAGACAGGGGACTGCTTGGCACGCCATGCTGTGGTAGGCGTCCCACATATAAAGTAGAGGAAGATAGGCATGGATGTTAGCTCAGGGCCAGTCTTCCTCAGCAAAAGGAGGATTGTCAGCAGTTAGCTCAGGGCTAATCTTCCTCAAAAAAAAAAAAAAAAAAAAAAAGGAAGGGAGAAACGTTCTAACAAAAAGTCACCAGTTTAAACTTAATGTTTAAGTTCCACAGTTTCAGTTTATGGAGGCAGAACAGAAAGTTCCCTTAGAGAATGTCCAGTGTCCTTGGATTCCAGGACTCCTGGGGGTTTTATGATGAAGCCTCAGGGCTGGTTGCCGGAGGTAGAGGCAGGATTATAGGGGACTCTGTGTCCTAATCATTTATTTCTGTATTTATTTATCTTTCTAATGACCAAGTGAGGTGATGCTCACTATAAAAATTCAAAGATTCCTCCCCTGAACATGGAAAAATAAAAGGGAAAACCATAAGCCTCAAAATATTAAGAAAATTTCTAAAATAGAGCTATGTCAGAGAAGCAACCCTGTCAGGAATTAAACTGTGTCTTTAAAGCCCCTGTCATCGAAACCAAGAGTGCGTGGTGCAGGGCTGCGTGGCCAGACAGACCTGCTCCAAAAGGTAAGGTGGCTTCTCAGAACGAGTGAGAAAGATTGGTTTTATTTTCTAATACAATGTTTCGGGAAGAATGGCTTGGCACGTGGGGAAAGAAGACATTTGAGTCCTATGTCTTTAAAAGTAAATGCATCCATATCTGTCAAAGAATTAAATGGTAAAAACCAAAATATGAATGTTCTAGAATCAATCAAAGTTGAAAAGGTCTTTTCAGTATGTTCCCGACTCTAGAGATCCTAATGGAAAATACTGAGAACTGTGACTACATGAGCACGTAAAACGGCCATACAAGGAGCCCACCTCCCACCAGGTTGGAAAGCAAATTAACAATCTGGGAAAATATGTTTCATACACCTGGCTGACAAAGCCCGCTATGTAAGGGTGTTTATGAATAAATTAGGAAATGAGTCATCCCGGTAAAAGAAATAGCAGGAGAGCTGCACAGGCCACACAGATCCACACACAAAAGAAGTCAAAACGGCCAATAATTATAGGAGATAAATGTGAACATAACAATAAGATTCAAGGCAATTCCTATTGGATTCAGAACTATTACAAAGACTGAAAAATCTCCGTGTTGGTGAGAGTATGCTTGCATGGTTAGTAGGAGTCTTAAATTAGAATTATCTAGAACACAGCTTGGAACCAGGTGTCATCAAGCAAAATGTTTCGGACTTTTGGGTCCTTATTTGTTGTAATGGAGATAACGCACAAGGTTAAAAGAAGAATGCACAGAAATGCCCTTATGATATTATTTATGAAACAATGTAAACCAGGAAAAAAACAAACCAACAAAAACTCCAAGTGGCCATTGACAGAGACTGGCTCTGTAAGCTGGGAGAAATGCATGGGGATTTCACACAATAATTAAAAGCAATGATGCACATGGCTCTTTGTTGACGCTGAAGTCTTTCCATAACATATTGTTGGTAGGAAAAAAAGCCGAATTCAGAAGAACATGCGTGTTGTGACCCGGTTTATGTAAAATTGTAGCCTTGAATTTATATGGACGAGATTCAGTCTCCTCTCACCCCAGATGTCATCTCCCCCGAGTGTGTTTGGGAAAGAAGAGGGTCTCATGTCCTTTCCCAGTTTTTCCATGAGTGAGTCCCCCTGCCTAACTGGATCCCGGTCTCGGCGTTGGTGGGCCCTTCGTTCTTCCCGTTCTAATTTGAGAGGCAAGGCTGCTGAGTCGATATCGGCACAGTTGTGTCTGGGCAGCTGAGCTTCACTGGAAGATTTCTACTTTCTTTTTCTATTTTCTACCTTGTTTGATTTTTTTTCCCACTTCAGGCACATATCATGTCTGCAGAAACAAAGACTAAATCTTCAAAGATAAGCCCCGAGTTGTGTGTGGGAGGCTGAGCATTCCTCCTCTTGGCGGTGTTTCTGAAGAAGTCCAGACCATTTATGCTGCCACGGAGGGATTGGAAAACAGCGCCTGGTGTGTTGTGAGCTGCCAGCCCCAGGAGAACGATGACCCCTCGCCTTTGCCTCTCGTGTTCTGGCTTTCAAAGCATCTCCCGTCCCTTATCAGCCGTGGGATCTTCAGAGGCATCTGGAGGGCAGCAATGAAACATGGCATTTTTCAGAGAGAAGCAGTGCCTCCCAAAGGCGTGGACACTGGGCTTGGGCCTGGCTTGGAGGGCCCCAGCTGGGAACAGCATGGCCCAGAGATGACATGAATAACAGGCTTCCAGGGGGAAGCGCCAGCTCCTTCCATCCCACTGTCATGCGGAAGAATGGGACGTGGCTTCATTCTGTTTTTCTTTGTCATCCTCCCTCTGCTGGTTGTACAAGGAGCAAGTATGTGCCAACCTGTGGACATGGCTGGCCCCACACTGCCCCTCTGCAGAGGTCCCGGGGGGCAGGTGCTAGAGTGTGAGCCACAGGCTGGAGCTAAAAATGGAGTCTGTCCCCCCGCCCCCCACACCCACTTGCCTTCTGGAACACTGGCCGGGACCACCAGCTCAGTCCTGGCCGCACCATGCTCCACCTGCCCCGTGCATCGGAGTGTACTTGACACCCGGCCAGGACATGGCGCCTTGAGAGACCGAGCATGAGGCGGTCAGGGATCCTGGCCTCTGAGAAGCTTGTGCCTGCCTGTCTCATCCTCGGTGGCCTTTGACACCAGCCATGTTGATATCCAGCCTCCCCTTGAGGGACTGAGGTCTGCGTCTCTCTCGCACCTCCCCATACGGTAGTTTGGACTGAGCACCTCTCTGGAACAGATAAAGAAACCAAAGGTGAGAATGGCCTCAGTGACTTCCCAGAAGTTATCCAGAGTCACGACTTAAGAGGAAAGTTCTCGACTCCGGGGCCTGCGATGGGGTCTCTGTGCGCACATCCTCTCCTCCGGGGCCAACACAGCCCCGCTCTGCAGGAGTGGCTCAAACCCAAAGTTACAGGTCCTCTTCTTGGCCTGCAGCTCTCTAGGTGGAACCAGCCAGGGCTTAGAGGCCAGGACAGGTTCCCCTGGGCAAGTGGTGGGAGGGAGCAAACAGCAGGAAAGACGGCTTCTTATTAGCGAGGCTGTACTCCCTCATTAAGCAAAAGAGCAGGGCAGCAATAAAACAGAGGACTCTCGCGCTCTGGGGGGGATCGGGTGCTCCGGGGAAGTTGGCTTAATGGATAAAACGTCATCAGCGAAGCACATCCAAAAGTTAACTCAACATTCAGGTAAGAGTCTCACGGTGACTGGAAGACCTGAGTAACAGATGCGACGATCTCAGGGTACCCCTTCCCTGCCCGGGAAGCCCAGGGGTGTTTTGAGGCATTTCATCTTGTCTACCTTTCTAACGTACATCGTGGTAGCCAGCTATAATATGGTAGCTGTTTACATTAATCATTTATTCTGAAAGGGGATTCTGCCACGTGCGGGTTGATAAATAACTGAAAAGCGATAGGATATATCTTGGTAAGAATTCGTCATGACTCGCGGCTGCTGCTCAGATGCCGCGTTGGTCCCCCCAGGAGGCAACCGCAACAGGCAACTGAGGGCAGGTGGGTGTGCTGGATGCTCTGTGTGTGTGTGATCCAGTCCAAAGGAAGGACGCTGACGTGGGACTTTAAACCCCGTTGAATTCGGTGAAGACCTATGGAGAACCTGAGAGAGAATAACAAGTGTCAGCTCAAGGGAAGCTGGGGACAGCCCACCACGAGCTGATGCCTGCACAGGGTCAGACCCACTGCTGGAGTGCAGCACAGGCGGGGAAGGGCCCGGCAGGCATCAGGGAGGGCTCAGTGGAGGAGGTGACCTTGGAGGGAGCTGTAGAGGATGAGAAGGAGCTCAGCAGGCAGCAGAGTGGGGAAGCGGGTCGTAACGGCACAGTGGGCCTGGGACACGATGCGGGGCTGACGCAGGTGGCGGGGGCAGAGCTGGAAGAGTAGGGGTATCCAGGGGTCACCTATTCCATTTGCAAGAGCCAGAGCCCAATTTTAAAACAATCTAAATACTTCTTTCTTTGCTTCTAATGCTAAGAGTGAGTCACGTGGGTGGGAAGGAAGGGGTGGAGGCTGGGGTGATGGGGAAAGAGTCCTGTGGATCTTTCAGGTCAGCAGGTCTTTAAGACGAAGCCTGGAGGCTGATCCCACCCAGGCTGACGGCAGCAGTCCCTGCGCCTGCGCTGTGGAAATGCAGCTGTCGCTCTCTGGGGTCTGTTTCTATGTCTTTAAACTTCTGACAGTGAGAGAGTAGGATACACATAGGCGTTCGTATCATTTCACCATCTGTCCCTGGACTTGGCCTGACCTTTATGGACGGATGGGCTCCAGCCACGCTGAGCTCAGAGAGGTTGTGCTGACCATCCAGTGTCCAGCTGTTCTTTGGTCCATTGTTCCCAGGAATGACTATCCTTAGGGTCAATGTCCCATCTCTCTTCCACGCGCGTCTTCCCCATCGTGCTGTTTTCCTTGTATCTTCGTCCTTTCGCTCTGCATCCCGAGTCGGCCTCTGGGGTTTGCTCTCTCCATCTCCCCTGGGTTCTCGGCAGCATCTCCAGGCCCCGTCCTCGCCTGCCGGTGGTTGTGCTTCTGTGCTCGTTCCCCATCCCACCCCGCCGCTCCACAGCGCCTGCCTGCTTCCCCGCCAATTCCATTTTCATCTCGTCTGTCACTTCATTATCTCACCCTTCGGTTCTTCTCACAGAGTTCCTTGAATTTTACTGAGAACACAGAGCAGATGCTTTCTAAAAATTGCCCTTTATCCTGTTGTGAACAGTGACTCTATACAATATATATATACACATATAGACACTTACATATATGTATATTTTAAGGAAGCTCTTCCTCTGCGTCTTGAGGGTATGTACTCCTTCTTGCATGCTGTAGAATCATTTGTACATCTAGATATGTCCTTGAGGAGAAACCGCTTTCCCAGGCCTGGTGGGCGGACTCTCTCAGTCCCTCTCTCTGTCCCCCCCACTGCACGGAGAACCTTCTTTTGTAGCTCATCCGTGGAAGGGTTGACCTGTGCAGTGAAGACCCATGTCTGGTGATCCCTGGGAGTCTATCTGGAGCACATGAAGGGCCAGCCCGGCCCCAGGCAGGACTGCACCCACTACCCCTCAGCCACCTCACAGGAAGAATGGAATTTATTCCCAGATAACTTGAAAGTTTTTAATTATCCTCCTGCCAGAAAGAGTAAGTCCCAGATGCCCCCAGTTGCTTCCAGCTTCAGCCCCTTCCTCCGGCCAGCTTCCTGTTCCCAGGAGGCATCTCCACCCACCTGCCATTCACGTCCCCAGAGCCCCGAGGTGGGACAGAGAACAGCCAGCGTGAGTGTAGACAAGAGATGGTTGACATGGCCGGAAAGTGGCTCCCGTGCAGTAGAGTGTGGCCACAGCTGGGGGTCTCACCCCGCCCAGCTCACCCGAAGCCCACCTCCCTCAGGTAGGGCATGAAGCAGAGATGGGGAGAGGAGCATCTACTCCCGATTCCCTTTCTCTCTTTGTGGCTCTGCTATCTCATCTCAGGGACACCACTGTGGACAGTGAAATCCCTCTGGTGGACTGTGGACCATATCCCAGCTTCCAGGACGTTGACACGGGGATTTCATTGGGAAGCTGGCGACAGGCAGTGGGCAGAGTTAGAGTACCATAAAATGCAGGTGCTACTCCAGGTTCCTTTCTTGAGGATGGTTTTCCCAGGGCGGGGAGTGGAACGAGAATTGTTGGGGGCATTTCACAGCCTAGAGCATGATTGATGCCTCATTGGATGACGCATCAGTGCAGAACCAGTGGGCCAGCCATGAGGAGCCCCTTGGATGCTGGAGAAGAGATGTGCCTGCCACGCTGGGCTGGGGGTGTGTTTACCCCGTCTCTTCCTAGCTGGATCTGGTTAAAGTTGGGCTCATGTGGCGGTCCACTGGGATTGAGGTGTCGTCACCAGACTAGAGAAAAACTCAGAGGAGGGGTCAGCAAAACCATCCCTGCTTGGGCCCTTGTGCCATTGCTGTCTCAGAGGGTGGCAGAGACAGAGACAGGGTGTCCAAGCTGGCTTTCCTCCCGGGGGTAAGGCACATGCTCTTCCCAAGTCCCACTCTGGAAAGACTCTGACCCCCAGAATCTTCTGTCTTAGATCCCATTTGATTTCTTACACCTGAATGACTGTGGAAATGAGCTGTTGCTCCTTACACAGAATTGTTGCCTACCCAGGGCTTCTAAGTTCCTTGTAATGGTCCATCCCCTTCGCATACTGTTTTGCTCTCAAGTTTTCTAAATTCTTTCCTGGGATTTAACTCCTCCCACCTCAGCTGGATTCAGGGAAGAAAGCAGCGGGGAGGGGGTTAGCCTCATTTCGTAAATGAGCAAATTGATGCTCAGGCAAATTAAATGCTTTCCCTCATCACATGGCTGGTGGGCATCCAAGCTGCAGCTCGAACACAGGACTTTCCCCGCTGAGACCCCTGCATGGGTCTGTCTCCAACAAGCTGTGGGAGAGGCCGTTAGGGTTAGGGTCTTTCCATATAGGAACGACTTTTCAGCAGGAAATCTAGCTCCTGACATAGAGTGTGTGTACTGTCCCTGTTCCTCACAGAATTGAGGGCTGCTCTGCCAACTTCAGTGCTTGGCTTAATATCTATAATGGTTGGTCCGTGGGGACCATCTGGGACTCAACAAAATCCTGCTTCTTTGGGAAATATAAGAATCGTTACTGTGTCTTCCTTGACTCCTGAGGTTTAGAGGAACCTGTTGAGATGGGAAGCTCGTTCTCTTAGTGGGAAAAGAGACAAACGAAATGAGGGCGTTGATTACCTGAGACAACATCAGCAAACTTAGTGCTCACCATGGGGAGTTAGTCCAGAGGGTAATTGTTTACTCAGGAAATTTAAAGAAGGAAAAGAGAAGAGATGAGGTGAGCAGTAGTTAGCCAAAGACAGAAGTCTTAGACATACTTATTTGTTCTTGGCATAATTTAACTGTTCATTATATGAAATTTCAAACAGAGACAAAACCACGTAGAATGCTATAGATATCCTCAGGTACCCAACTGCCAGCTTCTAGTATGGGCCCATGGCCAATCTTTCTTTCTCTTTCAATCTAAACTCCCTCCTACTTCCCCCTTCTTCCGTATTATTTAGAAGCAAATCCATGCCCTCATAAACTATCTTCTGTAAACATCTCTGCATGTATTTCTAAAAGATAAGGACTCATATTCTTAGGCATGCTGACGGTTTTGTGGTTATGTTAAAAAAATTCCTTAACATCATCAAGTTTCAAGTCAGTGTTCAAATTTTCAATTGCCTCATAAAGATCAACTTATTCTTTCTACATTTTGTTTGAATCACAACCCAAATAAGGTTAACATGGTGTGATTGGCTGATGCTTTTGAAGTTTCTTTCAATCAGTAGATTTCCTTTTCATGCTTTTTCTCCTTTGCAATTGATCTGTGAAAGAAGCATTCCTGATGTGTTTCATTTTGTGTGTTCATTGTTATGTGTCAAGTTGAGGAAGAGAGCAAAGAAAGAAAGTCTGGGGCCAGTGTAACTCCCCTGGGCTTTTGATAAATGTGACTTCCTATGACTTTTCAAATGGAGAATGCAGAAGGGAAATTCGGGGTGTGTACACTCTGGTCCTTCTTTGCTCCTAGTTACAGCTCATCATTCGACTCCCTGTGACTGTCTCAAGAACAGTTTGAGACATACACAGTTCCTAAGTTTTCAGAAGAACTTCTGAAGATGGAAGACAGAAAGACAAAGCTCAGAGGAGGATCAAAAAGGTGTTTCAAGAAGTCAGCAGTAATAAGGAACACTGTCTGAGCACCAGCTGTGTGCCAGGGGTTGGGTTTAGCCCTTTAAACGGATTACGACCTGGATTTATCATTCCCTTTTTAACAGAACAAAATGATGTCATCTAAAACTGTCTTTAAATTGTCACAAAGCATTTGCTCCTCTTCCTAACCCTCTGAAAGCTCTGCGAGAAAAGACCAGAAAGGAGTCATTTGCTTTACGTCTCATACCTTGCAAAGAGGCTCAAAAACTATTTGCCGTTCCTGGCATTGTAATCCACTAGCTCGAGAAGAAAGGAAGAAGAGCGGAAGTTAATTTTTATCACCCACCTGTGCCAAAATAGGCATTAAAAGGTCAAAGGGAAGCCTTCCACTCCTATAATGGTGAACTACATTCGCCACTGCCACTGAGAACTACTTCTAAAAATCTACATAAAATATATTTAAAAAATCAGTTTAAAGGTACCAGAGAGCTGCCAAGGCCCAGAGTAACTGCGGGATCAGGATCCCGGACAGAAGGAAAGCCCACAGAAATGAGCCCAGCATTCGGCTCTGCTTCCTCCCCTGAGGCATTCGTGAGCATTGGTCCCCAAAGACTGACAAACTGAGCAGAACACCACAGCTGAGAGGCTGAAGCATCGGAAACCCCACGAGGCTGGGGACAACAAATGGAGCAAGTGCCACCCAGAGAAGAAGGGCCTGCTGGAAACCCCAGCTTCCAGGCAAGTCAGTAGATCAACCTTTCCAAAGACCCACTCAGCTTAGCTCCAAGTGGCGTTAGGCGACCTTCCCTCCCCATTAGCTAATGACCAGAAGCCAAGAAAAGTCTCTTTGGGGAAGATAATATAATGCAGAACCTCAAACTTTGCCTCAGATAGTTCATTCATGATGTCAAATGTTCCATCAAAATTTACCAGATACGCCATAGACAAAACCCAAGTGAGAAAAACAAATGATGGAAACAGACCTAGAGAAGATGCAGATGTAGGAGCCGTTACAGACTTTACATCAATGGTTAATGTGTTCAGAAAATAGCTGATCACATGGCTAAGTTCAACAGAGAGCTGAAAACTGTGGAAAAGAAAACAATTGAAGTGCTAGAACTGGAAAGTAAAATAACTAAATTAAGAGGCCATTAGATAAATTTAATAGCAAATCAGACACAACAGAAGAGATTAATGAACTGGAAGATGGGCCAGGAGAAAATGGTCAGAACGAGGCACCGGGGGGCAGAAGGACAACAAATGCAGAAAAGGGCATAAAAGACGTGTGCAAGGGTGACAACATCTAATACAGGTGCAGTTAGAGCCCCAGAGGAGAGAGGATAGGACAGAACAACCTTGAAGATGCACTGCCTGAGAATTTCCCCAAACACTGAAAGCATCGAGCCACAGAACCAAGAAATAAATAAAAAGAAAGCCACAGCTAGGCATACGTAGTAAAACTACTGGAAACCAAGGACAAAAAGACAAGGTTAAAAGAAACTTAGGTCACATTACACCTATGAGGATGGCTACTATTAAAAAAAACCCCAAAAAGACAAAAACAGGAAAAAAACAAGTGTTGGTGAGACTGTGGAGCAATTGGAAGACTTGTGCACTGTTGGCGGGGCTGTAAATGCAAGACAGCGGGGCAGCTCCTCAACAAATCAGCAGTACATTTACCGTATGATCCAGCAATCCTACTTCTGAGCATGTGTCCAAAATAACTGAAAGCTGAGTCTTGAAGAGATGTTTGTACACTCATGTTCCTAGCAGCATCGTTCACAACAGCTAAAACACGGAACCAGGTGTCCATTGACAGAGGAATGGATAACCAAAATGTGGTCTATCCATACAGTGGAATACGATGCAGCCTTAAAGAGGAAGGGAACTCTGACACACACTGCAACATGGGTGAAGCTTGAAGACATTACGCTCAGTGATAAAAAAGCCAGACACAGAAAGACAAGTGTTGTTTGATTCCCCTTATAGGAGGTACCTGGAGAAGTCACAGTCAAAGAAACAGAAAGTAGAAGGACGGTTGACAGGGATGGGGGAGAGGAGAGAATGGGAAGTTAGCGAGTAGTGGGGACAGAGTTTCAGTTTTACAAGATGGAGATGATGGTGGTGATGGTTGTACCACATTGTGAACATACCTAATACCACTGCATCGCACACTTAAAAATGGGTAAGATGGTAAATGTTATGTTATGTGTATTTTACCACAGTAAAAAAAATTGAGAAAAAAAGAAACTGGGGTTGGAGGTGGGGAAGATAGATTATTTTCAAAGAAATAAATCTGACAGCTGCCGTCTCAACAGAAAAGAGAGAAATCAGAAGACAATTGAATGACATCTTCCAAAGTCAGAAAGAAAATAATTGCCAACTTAGAAATTATGCCCAGTGAAAATACTTTCCAAAAGTAAAAGTAAGACAGAGACATTTTCAAATAAAGCCAGAGAAAATTTGCAATCAAAACACACGAAGCAATGGTAATGTGAAACGGAATCTTCCAATAGAAGGAAAAGGATCCGAGATGGAAGTTTGGAAATGAAAGAAGGAATCACGAAAAAGAGTAAATGTCTGGGTGGGTCAAGAGTGTCAAGCGTTTAGAACAACAATGAGCATGTGCAGTGAGGGTTCAAATGGATGTGGAATTAAATCACACGGCAACAGTAGCAGAGAAGTAAGTGGACTGTAAGAATTCTCCTTTGCGTTGTGTTGAAAACACTAACTTGTTTTAGAATTCTATAAGCGAAGGGTACGTCTTTTAAATCTCCAAGCCTAGGTAACCTCTGATAATAAAGGAGTGTCCAGCTAAGGATTGAAGAGAAGGGAAAACTAAACAAGAAAATTCACACTAAGTCAGGTGAGAAAGGAGAGAAGGTACACAAAATTGAAGAAAATAGAAACAAAACAATGAAACGGTAGTTTCAAAGACCAGAGAGTGGGAAACGATATTTGCAGTACGCATAGCCCATGACCCCAATCCAGGGTACTGTGTGTAAAGTGCTCCTCACAACCACGAGAAGTCAGAAAGCCTCACGTAAAAATGGGTGAGATGCCTGAACAGGCTGTTCACGACAGAGGCTCCCAAATGGCCGTGGACATGGAAAGTCGCCTCCTTAGTCATCCGGGAAATACACAGTAAAGCCATTACCTTACCTCGCTTACCAATGTTGGCGAGGACGTGGAGCGCAAATTGGTACCACGGCTTTAGAAAGCATTAGGGATCCATGCCCAGCGCAACATACTCATACCCCCCGTCACAGAAATTGCTCTGCTGGGTAGACGCCCAGCAGAAACTCCACTTGTGTGTACCCAGACATGTGCACAGGAACAAACACCCACCAACAGCAGAAGGGACTCATTATGGCATCTCATTAAGTTCCACACAGCAATAAAAAGGAATAAACTGCCGGTCCACACCCTAACAGGGCTGAATCCTACAGACGTAATGGTGGGCAGAAGATGCCAGACCCCAAAGAATATACTCTGCATCTTTCCATGCATACACACGACAAACCAGGTAGAATTTATATACGATGTGAAAGTCAGGAGAACGTTTCCTACTGGGGAAGGAAGCACAGGTGACCGGGAAGGGCCCCGGGGACCCTGGGTTGCCGTGATGCTCTCTATCCTTATCTGGCGGTGGTTCAACAGGTGTGTTCACTCTGAGAAAAATCCAATGAGCCACACACTTCTGATGGGGTACTTTTCAGTATGCAAGTTAAACTTCAACAAAAGAGCCTATTTAAAATACTGAAGGAGGCCAAGGGCCATTTGGGGGGGTTACAATTATGTAACTTCAGATATTCCAGGAAACTTGTGATTAAAAGCCTGGTCTAGAGAAAGATGATGTAATTCCATTAGGACATTGCCCGGAGAAAACGCAGTGATTTTGGTAGCTGGATAATGTTGCAAGCCTAGCGAGGTGCTGGCAGCCGATGGACAGGAGCGCGTTCCCAGTAACACTGCCTGGGACGTGGGTGGGCCGGGAGTGGCTGCAGACCCCACTGCCTTAACCAACACCTGGCCAGTGAATGCGATCCCAGCCAGGGCAGGTGGGACACCGTGAAGAATGCGGCCCCCACTTGTCCTTGAGGAGCTGAGCTCGCTACAACAGGTGCAGACTGCGCGGAGAGCACAGCCTCCTTGGACCCCAACTCCAGCTGTGTCAGTATTCCTGGGCACACGACCTTATTCCCTTATTCATTTGCTTGAATTGGCTGGTTAGGTTAAGCTGACCAACTGGCTTTATCAAAACCACTAACCCAGTGGCCCTTATGCCCACGAGAATCGGCTTTATGTCTCAGGTGCGAGGCATAGAAATTCCCAGACTCAGCTTTCAGACAAGTCACTTTTCCTAGAGTAAAGAGCAAGGAGGGGCAGAGAGAGGCTGGGGCTGTCTGCTATCGGGGCTCCCTCCCTGGGGAAGGCAGTATCGGGGTGCAAAAGAAGTGTGCCCCAACACATGAGGCCCTGGCTCTCCTGTCTGCGTTATTTGTGACACCCCCCCGACCCCCCGTCAAGAAACTGTTGGAAGAGGCATCTCTTTTCCTTCTACTCAGTTCAACCAGCAGCCCGAGGCCTCCTGTAGGGCAGGGTCTGACCTGTTGCTGTGGGGACCCCCACTGCAGGAGCCATGTGGGCATGGCAGAGATGTCCGTGCCTGGAGTCAGAGGCTTTGCCCTCCGGATGGGGGCACCCCCTCCACGTGGCATGGCCCCCTCACTCGTGCATGTGGGAGGTTGGAGGCCTGGGGTCTCACTTGAACCCTTTGATTTGGGGCAGCCTAACAGCCAGTGCAATTCCCGGTCCAAGTTCCCAACTCTGTCTGCATGAGCTCCCTCCGCTTGTATAGTCAATCCCTGTCAACAGAACGGCGACAGTCAATTCGAGGGAAAAGCACACCCTGCATTACTGTATTTTTCGCAGTGCTTCAAAAATTGGCTGGAATTGGGAGCATGAGTCCTTGCTGGGTTTATGAACTCTGAGTTGTATCCCAGAGAAGCTTCCAGGACCGATAATAGGGTTCCATAATGGAAACACTCCCGAGATCGGTAGCCATAGCAGTTTTAATGGTGCGCTTTCTACAGGAGTTTTTAATTAGGCCGTGTGCACTTACCGTGCGGTACTGTGCTGGGGTCCCAATCCCCTGAATTAAGCAGCTGATCGTGAATAATACCTCTCGCTGTTCCTGGTAATAGTTCTGTTCTGCACGGGCCTGGTTTCTCTTTTTGAGAGAGGAGTATTATATAGTATTTATCCAATAAAGGGCTGTTGGAATCCCAACAGGTAACAGGAGAACTGAGATGTACTTTTCTTGAAAAGACACCTCCTCAGCTGTGACCTTCCACTTTTAGCCAAACGGCAAGGCTGGCATTATTTTCAATTTCATTCTACAGATGACTTCATATTGGCCAGCGTTGTGGGAGTGCGTGAAATGGAATGTGGGGGCTCTGGTTCAGCTTCCTTGTTTGACCAGTAAGGAGATGAGATGCAGAGACGAGGGCATCTGCTCAAGACACATAACTTCCTGGTGTCAGTGCCTAACAGACCCTCGTTCTTTGGGCTCCCAGCCCACAGAATGGTGTATGGATTGGAGGAAGTGTCCATTTGTAACCTCTCAGCTCTGTCTTCATTTATGATGGCTGCTGTCAACGTGCACGAACCAACTTCCAAGCTGCTTCCTGGTGCCTCAGGCCTTTTTACAAAAATCAATACTGTATCTTCTTCCCGGGACGCATGCGGATGGCAGAGTAATACCAGTTGGGGTTACGCAGCAGACAGTTCTTACCGAAGAGAAACCACAAAATTAAGAGCGAAGGCTGATTTGAACACAACCTGTTAGGATCCCGCCACATCATTCACGCACAGCTCTGGCTGCCAGCCTGTGAAGGGTCTGAAACACTTCTCTCCTTGGAGAGAGGGCATTTTGACAGAACCTATTAGCTGCCTGAGTTGTCGAGTCAATAATTCTCAATAAGAATGTGTGTCTGAGTGTTGATGGTGGGCGAGTCTCCTAGCCCCTGCTGGGGGGTGGTCAGCCTGAGCTTATGTGATGGGTCCAAGTGCCTCAAGGGGGTTCTCATCCTGGGTGGAAGGTGGTACCCAATGGATCCCAATTCCCCTTTGTTATCCTATGAGGCCGTGACTACCTCGGTCCAGCTTCCACGACCATGTGCAAGTTTTACAAGTCTCCCTTTATAGTGTAAAGGGATATTCCTAAAATAAGATGCAAAGGGGCTCAAAGACGTAGAAGCTGCAGTCGGGCCCTCACGTCCGCCATCAGCCTGGAGGACTCTGGGCTGCTCTTCTGAGCCTGTGTGGACAGACACGTTTTCAGATGCTTGCTCTGCGTTCGCTTACCCTCCTTCTCTAGAATGCTCTTTAATCGTCATTCCCTCTGTCTGCTTCAAGCCCGCTTGAGGTCTGGCCAGACCAGCTGATTCGTTGGTCCTGCCCCTCAAAGCTGGGGTGCGGCTGTCCCCAGAGTGAGGTAGGGTGGAGGAGCAGGGCACCGCCACAACCACCTTCCACGGCCATCCCAGGATACTGCATCTTGGCATTTGTCTAGGGGGACTTCAGAGGTCACCCTGTTAGGTTCTGTTTCCAAAAAGGAAACAGAGGCACTGGGAGCTTGCAAATTGCTGCTGCCCACAGAGACAAGTGAAGGCTGGGCCAGATGGCTGGGACTACTGGGCTTTGGGGCAGGGTGAGAAAGCACTGTCTGGGCATCTGGACTGGGACAGGGGCCCACCGCCTCTCATTTCCAGACCCGCCTTCTCCCTGTGCCCCAGAGCTGGAGCCATGCAGGTGCACCACGTCCATAGGATGGGCCTGACACCGGTCCCCAGGATTCACGGGATGTGCTCCGTGACCGCCCTCAGGATTGAAGGAGAGCCATGGAATCTGGGCCTTATGGTGGGCTGAGACTGTCCTCCTGCTTTATCTAAAGCATCCCTTTAACATTGGTGTGACTCTGCAGTACGGAAACAGAGACCTAGGGAGTTTGCTAATGGCCCTGGGTCACACAGCCTCAGAGGGAGTTTCGGGATTCACCCAGGAACCCTAACCTCTTTCCCCCGCCAGCACCCGCATGTGGAGCCCTGCTGGTCGTGGCTAACATCTACAGAGGAGGGGAGTTCAGCTCTCACGTTCCATTGATTTAGGGCACTATTACCAGATATCATAGTCCCCTCTCAGCAGCAGGTTCACTTCCTGCAGTGTCAGTTACCTGAAGTCAACCTCAGTCCCAAAATAGTAAATGGAAAATTCCAGAAATAAACAATTCGTAAGTTTTAAATTGCGCACCATTCTGCGTAGTGTGATGAAATCTCATGCCATTGGGCGCTGTCGCAGGGATGTGGCTCATTCCTTTATCCCCCGCATCCGGCTGTAGACGCCACCAGCCCCAGTAACCGCTTAGTGGATGGCGGTTACCAGATCAACCGTGGTACTGCAGTGCTT
Organism: Equus caballus; assembly: GCF_041296265.1. Lineage (NCBI taxonomy): Eukaryota > Metazoa > Chordata > Mammalia > Perissodactyla > Equidae > Equus > Equus caballus. The sequence goes on along the minus strand of NC_091689.1, from coordinate 25,572,303 downwards.
GTGTTCAAGTCACCCTTATTTTACTTCATAATGGCTCCTAAGCCAACTTTATTAGTAGTTATTGTCGTTAGTCTTTTACTGCGCCTAATTTATAATTTAAACTTATCACAGATATATGTACAGATAGGGAAAAACAGTCTATATAGGGTTTGGTATATCCGAGGTTTCGGGCACCCACTGGGGGTCTTGGAACATCCCCCTCGGCTAGGAGGGGGCGCCTGTACAACGCTTCCACAACGTGCAGATTGAAGCACGGTCACTAAAACGAAGCAGCTCCATCACACAGTTCTTGACTTTTGCTAATGTGTTCTCTCTCATATTTTATCAGCTTCTTTCCTTAGCCTATTTGTGACAATAATTGATCTGTTGACCTAGAATAAATACAAGCTAGCATAGCCAAGGAACGACTCCTCAAGAGAGAAGTATGTAATATTGAAGTGTTTTTCCTTTTCCCCAATGCTAAGATGTTTGTTAGAAGGGGAGGAAGATGGAGCAGAATGCTGGTTCTAAGATGCTCCATCCATCACTTTAATTAAAAGTGGGAATTACGGGGCTGGCCCAGTGGCGCAGCGGTTAAGTTTGCACATTCTGCCTTGGTGGCCTGGGGTTCGGTAGTTCAGATCCCAGGTGCAGGCCTACACGCCACTTGCCAAGCCATGCTGTGGCAGGCATCCCACTTATAAAGTGAGGAAGATGGGCACAGGTGTTAGTTCAGGGCCAGTCTTCCTCAGCAAAAAAGAGGAGAACTGGCAGCAGATGTTCGCTCAGGGCTAATCTTCCTTGAAAAAAAGAAGGGAATTAAAAAATATCTTAATAATTTCCTGTTGGTTGGATCTAGAGATCTGAGTTATTGGGCATTTCAATCTTGACATTTGCATCCAGACAGTTTCAAAGGGCAAAGCTAGAAAGACCTGTAAGCTCAATCAACTACTCCAGGTGGGGCGAGTAACCCTTTAAATGCCAGGAACTCACAAACCGTAAGATGGAGTTCGACCTTTGGTGTCACAGATTCCTGAGAATGCATCTCTGCACCTTTGACTCACCTTCTTTACAAATTCCTTGAGGCGTTGGACTTTAAAAATGAGGAAATGTCTTCTATGACTTACAAACAAGATCACATTCATCAGTGCTTTGCTTTCTCGCTACAACCAAGGCTGCCTGTGACACCTGTCACCTTGCCTGGCCATGCCGACCGTTCCAAATGAGAAGATGGTGTAAGCGTCTGGACCGGTTGGGATCCGCACCCTGAGTAAGGTCTCAAGGGTAACTTCTTCCAGCTTAGCAATGTGCCTGGCGCAGACCCACCGCAGTCACTCTGATTTTATTTCTAGCTTGCTCCCCTCTAAGGATATACCACTGTCCCTGAGATGGGCACCTCACCATGGTGACACACATTGGCTCATCCAAAGCCAGCACCATCACTCCAATTTTCAATGGAGCTTTGGCCATGGGTTTCCAGGGACAGCACCAAACAAGGACACTGCTGAGAGTGACGAGGATGCTAAAAATTATAAAAATACACAATTTTCGAAATATTCATTTATTGACCAACAAAATAATTACATCACATTGCTGGATCTATAAAATAGGTCTATTAAAAAATGAGTTTCAAAAGTAAGATTCTTGTTAAAAATAACCTATGTCTGTGTTTAAGGCAAAATAAAACTTTTTTTTATGTTGGTTATCTGAATACTAAAATAATATCATAAGCACATTATTCTTGAAATATATCCATACACTCTACTTTAATCCATTGTTCAGCCACTTCTCTTTTCATGAAATTTATCTTTTTATCTCTTCATACAGCTTCAATCTTTGTTTCTGTTTTGTCCTTAATAAATTCGAAATCATAGACATTTTAATTCACTCTTCTCTATCAACCGTAATGTGTTCAGAGGAAAATATTCTCTCTATCAACGCTGAGGTATCAAGTAAGCTCAGAATAATTCTGCTAAATGAAGGGTAACCTTAATTCTGTTTTTCATACATAAATGTGTAAGTATTTAGGCCAAATGTTTTCATAGGTGTTCTCTTTATGCCTCGTTTCAGAATATATTTCTTTGGCAAATATGTTTATAAGACAAAACTTGTCAAATAAATTGTATTTATGATTCATTTGAATGTTTCACCATATTTAGATCCTGAAAAATTGTGAGACTTCTCACTTGAATTCCATCCTGGTATAAATTTATCCAATTAAAAATAGGTGTTTCCTCAAAAGATTTTTTTCCACAAATTGAGAAATACCAAAGCACAGCCATAGAATTTCAAAATTAAATCTTGTACATAGTTGGCGCTCTTATCAATTGAACATGCTCGGTTCTTTCTTTGACTTTGATCCATTTACGTATAATGTAATTCCTGATAAAATTGGTTTTATTCTTGCCATTTGTTTTGTCCCATCTGTTTTACCCTTTTGTTCTTTTTCACTGTGTTTAAAAAATATTATTAATCACGTGCTTTTATTATTCTATTTTATTGGATACTTAAGTATATGATTTGTATTTTTGTTGTTGTTGTTGAGGAAGTTTCACCCTGAGCTAACATCCGCTGCCAATCTTCCTCTTTTTGTATGTGGGCTGCCACCACAGCATGGCCACTGACAGATGGGTGGTGTAGGTCCGCACATGGGAACCGAACCTGGGCTGCCCAAGTGAAGCGTGCCAAACGTAACCACTGGGCCACCGGGTCTGTCTCTGGATTTTTCTTTTAGAGGTTGCCTGGAGATTATAATGTGCATTCTTGATTTATTACGGTCCACTGTAAAGTAGAACTTACACCACATCCAAAGCAATGCTCGTGTGGTAAGTGTGGAGGTGCTCTGAGGGGGCATGAGAGCCTGCTGCAAGGAAAGTAGGTGAGGGCAGCCTCCAGCTGGTGCACCTGTGGATCCACCATAGCCTCAAGCCCAGGTTTTGGTCTCCCATGCTGGGATGTGCTTAGCCAATGATAGAGCGTGGAGGAGTGCAAAACCAGCATATTCCTGCCCACAGGATTCCAGTCTTTGCCTGGGGCTCCTCGGTGGCCTGGTGGTACCAGAATCTTAGCTCTTCCTACCCAGTCCCTCGTCCTTCCTTCTCCTCTTCCTCAAGTGTCAGACCAGCACCATGGTTTAAGACTCTGCTCACCTCCTCCTGCTCTCTCCCTCCTCTTCCTTCTCAAAATATCCCCAATCAATATTTTGCAAGCCCAATTTAGTTGTGATGTCTGCTTCTTGGTACCAGAACTGACAAAAAGAGAATCTTCCAGGAATATAATTCCATTTATCCCCTACTGTCCTTTTTGCTATCTTGTGTTTCATAAGCCTGACAAACATGGAAGTTGCTGTTGCTTTAGACAATTAATATTCTCTGATATTTACACATAATATTTGTCCTCTCTCGAGCTCTTTTTTCCTTTTGCAGCTCTGACTTCCAGCTGGAATTGTTTTCCTTCAGTCTGAAGAACTTCTTTTAATATTTCTTGAAGTGTGGGTCTGCTGGCAATGAATTCTCTTTGCTTTTGTTTTTCTGAAAATGTCATAATTTTTGCCTTCAATTTTTTAAAATCTTTTCATATGGATTTCTAGGTTGGCAGGATCTCGTCCCCCTCCCCCCACCCCTTTCATTTCAAAATATCATTCCATTGTCATCTGACTTCCACTAGACCATTTACTATTATTCCATGTCCCTCACATTCTGTTCTTTACTTTTTTTGTTTATTTCTCTGATTCATCTTGGGTATTTCCTATTGACTTATCAAGCTTACTGTCTGTCCTCTGCAGTGTCCAGGGTATTTTTAAATCCATTGAATAAATTTCTCATTTTAGGGGTTTTATTTTCCAGTTCTAGGATGTCTGTTTGACTTCATTTATAGCTTCAATTCTCTGTTGAAATACTCCATCTTCCATTCTGAATATCTTTTTCCTATTTAACATATTAATCATATAAACGTGATTAGTCATAACATATAATCAATTATTTTTAAAGCCTTGGCTGCTAACTCTGATATCTGAATCACCAGTGAGTCTGATTTTCTTGTCTGTGGATACAAGAAGAATTTAGAGGGGTCTGCCCGGTGGTGTAGTGGTTAAATTCACACATACCACTTCGGCAGCCAGGGTTCACTGGTTCAGATCCCAGGCGCAGACCTACATACTGCTCATCAAGCCACGCTGTGGCTGCATCCCATATACAAAATAGAGGAAGATGGGCACACATGTTAGCTCAGGGGCAATCTTCCTCAAGCAAAAAGAGGAAGATTGGCAATGGATATTAGCTCAGGGTCAGCCTTCCTCACAAAAAAAGAAGATGAAGAAGAAGAATTTAGAGGAAGACATTATTTCCCTCCCACAGGTTTAAACTTTCTGGTGTACTTTCCTATATTTCAAGGATTATATTCCTTCTAGTTTGTTCCTGATTTGGTTTCTCGCCAGTTATCTTGAAACAGTTCACTATGAACCAACTTTTTAGCTTTTATAAGTATTATTGGCAGGAGGATTAGAGCAACTGGATCCTATTTTATTTATTTTTAATTTGTTTATTATTTAGTTTCATGATTGAAACTAAGCTCTCCTTTCCTTTCTTTTAGATAGTTAAGTTTCAGTGCCTTCTTATTTATGACCTTGTTTTGAATAATCATGCTTGCTAAAATCTTCAAAAGCTAATTCTTTGACACTCCATTCAGTTAATATTTTAGGTAATTATTTTAAAATGTGATTTTTTTAATAAAGTGCCATTAATAATATTGTAGGACATTAAGGTCCTACAGAACTCAGATATTCCTAAAATTAAATTCATGGTAGGCAACAAAGAGAGGAAAAAAGCTACTGCCATGATTTGCATATTTTTATTCAACATCAACTTAATCACAAAAATTTTAAAGTTCAGTTACCCTAACTGTGTGTGCATACATATAATATTGTGAAATTTGGTGGCTGTAGCTTCTATTTCAGTTGGTAGACTATCATAGCTTGTTTGACAAAATTATGAATTCTATTTGCACCATAACCAATGCCAGCTTCCCACCCCGACGCTCCTCAATTTAGAAGAACATTACTTCACCACCGAACTTTGCATTTGTTTTATCACCGCAAACAACTCACTTTATTTCAATGTTGAACTTTTTGCTTGAATTGCACTCACGATAATATCGGATGTCTCCCTTTCAAAAGGGTGAATTCCCCGAGACTTTGCTCCGATTCCTGAATGGTGACGCTGATTAGAAACTGGAAAAGCTGGTGTCTTCGAACTGCTTGTGAAATCCTTATTCTGCGAGCGAGACTCACGCAGGAGCACTCCTGCCACCCTTGTCACGTGTGCCTGTGGAAGCTTGGAATTTAAAGCGAGCAAAAGTAATTTAGAAGGAGGGGCTGGCCCGGAGGTGCAGTGGTTAAGTTCACATGTTCCACTTTGGCACCCCGTGGTTCGCCGGTTTGCATCCTGGGTGCGGACATGGCACCGCTTGGCAAGCCATGCTGTGGTAGGCGTCCCACATATAAAGTAGAGGAAGATGGGCACGGATGTTAGCTCAGGGCCAGTCTTCCTCAGCAAAAAGAGGAGGATTGGCAGCAGATGTTAGCTCAGGGCTAATCTTCCTCCAAAAAAAAAAGAGTAATTTCGAAGGAGAATCAATTGATCTAAGTAAGAGGTAATGCTGCACAGAGTGTCTGAAACCCACCTCCTGGGTCTGCAGGTGTGACACTATGATTTTTGGTCATGGTTTTTTATAAATGACAACTTGCTTTTTAAAGTCGATGCTGATACTTTTTGGGCGGATTTGTGTCTTCCGATTTTCCTGAGTTTGGGGTTATCCCCACGGTCCCCTGGCGAATGGCACATACTGATAAACACTTCAGGCAGTTCCTACGTTCATCAGCAACTTTATTCAGAAACAAACGGTGTAGAAGTTTTTTATTAATTGTGTCCTTCTTAAAGCTTATTGTGCTGAAAGGATTCCTTGCAAATTTAAAAAGCATCACCCAATAGTAAATTAAGTAAGTTGTTGGGATTTACTCCACTCGGAAATGACAAAACCACTGAAGGTGGGTCTTTGAACCACTGCTATCGACAGCGGACGGCGCAGCCTCTGTTCTCTGTGTGTGTGGATTCGTTTTCCTGGGGCTGCTGTAAAACCTGGGGGTGCTTAAAGCAGCAGAAATTCATTCTTTCACAGTAGTGGAGGCAGAAGTCCAAAATCAAGGTGTCTGCAGGGCTGGCCCCCAGGGGAGGCCGTGAGGGACAAGCTGCTTTGTTCCTCTCTCCAGCTGCTGGTAGTCACTGGCCATCCTCAGCGTCCTTGGCTTGTAGGTACATCACTCCAGTCTCCGCCTCTGTCTTCCGTGGATTTCTTCTGCATGTGTGTGTCTCCTCTTTGTCTCTAAATTCAAATCTCCCTCTCTTTTCTCTGACAAAGGCAACTGTCATTGGCTTTAGGGGGCCTGCTGGCATTGGCATCTCACAGTCCACAGCAAGGACCACAGGTCACGGCACAACTGTCTGGTTCGCCCAGTGGCCATCAAGGCAGCAGCATCCTGACTGTGCAGACTAAGCTGCCTGCTGCCAGGCTGCGCCAGGCTCCGTCAGGCCTGGCTGGAACCACCTTTGCCACCTCCTGCCCACACGGCAACATGGATGAGTCTCCTGGTGTCCATGGCAGCTGTGAGGACTACTCGTCAGCTCCGGGAATCCACCCAGCCCAGGGCCTGCACAAAGGACGAACTGGATCACCTGGCCTGGGACCCTGAGGCCCTGACCACCTCCAGTCCCCAGGGCCCTGTTCCCCTGGCCGAGGGCTGCGGCTGGGCTGACGGCAGTCAAGATGGGACCCCAACCAAGACCTCCTGGTTCACCCCACTCTGTGCCTTCCAGTATATCTCAGGGACCATCAGAAAGCAGTTTCCTTCCTCCTTTCAACATCAAAAGGCAGGCCTGGGGGCCAGCCCAGTGGCCAAGTGGTTAAGTTCGTGTGCTCCACTTCGGTGGTCCATAGTTTCACTGGTTGGGATCCTGGGCACAGACCTAGGCCCACTCATCAGGCCACGCTGAGGTGGCATCCCACATACCACAACTAGAAGGACCTACAACTAGAATATATAACTATGTACTGGGGAGATTTGGGGAGAAGAAGGGAAAAAAAAAAAAACAATTGGCAACAGATGCTGTCTCAGGGCCAACCTTTAAAAAGAAAACGGCAGGCCAGTCCTCCCCTCGACATGGGAAAAGCATTCTCTGTTGACTGCAGGTCACGGGGCTGGCCTACATTCCACCCAGGAAACCAAATACTCAGCCGCCGGCAAGGGATTTACCGGCAAACCCAGTTCACAGACGCCGTTCGTTCCCAGGGGCCAAGAGAGGGGGTGCTGGCAGGGTCTAGATGCGGCGCCCGGACCTCACCCGCACTCCTGGCCTGAGGCAGGGCCCGGGCCCTCCTGGGGTCAAAGGCAGAGAAATGCCCTTGTTGCTGGGTTTCTGCAGGCCCTGCAGGATTGAATTCACCCACATGAGAAGCAGAGCTCCGGGGGCTGCCTGGGCTCGGGGGGCAGTGAGGTGCAGGGTGAGGCCAGCATCGGGGAGCCTGGACCACAGCATCCTCTGTGGCTGAGCGGCATGTGGCCTCGGAAAGTCTGCTGGGCATCTCTGGGCCTGGGCTGCCCATCCGTAGGGCCCGTATTGGATGGTTTCCAGTGTCCTTAACACTTACTTTTCTATGATTTAAGTTTTCTGGTGTCCCAGAAACCATTAAAGGAGATCTAAACTAGAGAAAGAGACACGAGGTCTCAGTGTGTCTGCTTCACTGAAAGGCACGTCACTGCAGTTTGCAGCTGTTTTGCAAAGAGCACTGGGTGTCTGCAGGCCCTGGGGGCCCCTGGCAGGTCCAGACCCAGTGTTCTGCCCTTTAGTAGAGTTGAGAAGGCAAAGCCGTGGCCAGAGGCAAAGGCCTGGAGGACAACACGGGCCATGCCAGACAGCGACAGCAGGACTGGAGCTGCCCGCTCTCAGGGGCTCCCAGCACCGTGTCCTGGGTGTCGGTCAGGAGCACGTCAGTGGGGTGAAGGTGAGTCCCTCGGTCACAGAGCTGGGGACCTCCACTTCTCGGGAACCGCAGAGCCGGGAAGGCTACTGCAAGACTGGGAGGATCTTGACACAGAGAGTGTGCACATGGGGTGGGGCGCAGCATCACGCCCATGGAAGTGCCGCTCAGTGGGGCCCCGACAGGGACTGGAGACTCCATTAAATCGGATTAGCAGTGACTTGGTTCACTCGGGCTGCCGGGCATGGCTGGAGAGATGGAGCTGGAGGGGCTGTTTCTCTGGAGCTGGGGCTAAACTGAGCAACCCAGCCTCGCTTGGTGGGCTCAGCAGCCAAGTGGGCTGAAGATTAACTGCTTCCTGGGCTCGGATGTCCGGGTCATACCCAAGCTCCCGGCACCGACTGTCCCTGATGGTGTCCCGAGCCCACAGGCCTGGAAGGGCACAGTCTGGTCATGACTGACCATCCCGTTCTCCCGAGGGGAGGAGGGGCCCCTGGTTGGAGCAGAACTGGGACTGACCACTGGGTCCAGTGGGTAGGAGCTTGGCCTTGAGTCAGAGGCCCGAGTCCACCTCCGGCTCTGCCCCTCATGGCTCTGGCCACAGGGACAGTCCCCTCTCTTCTCTGGGCCTCACTTCCTGGTCTGTAAGTGGAGTGGCCATCGTGCCCTCCCAGGTTGCTGTGAGAACGGGCGGCAGGTGCAGAGCCCTGGGGACAGTGGCCGACGTGAGAGTTCTCCCTGATGGCCATTGTGCTGGGCCGGTAGCCCTTTTCTGCACTGCACTCCACAAGGCTCCTCGAAACCCCGTTAAGCTCATGTTTATGACTCCAAACGGGCTCGTCTTTACCAGGCCACTGATTATCCAGGTTAACAACAAACACTGGGGCATTCGCTAGGCTGCCCTCGTGGGCTCTGAGCTTAATCCGTTTAAACCATCTGCAAAAATGCCAAGAACGCTCTGTGTGCTCTGGTCTAACTCAAGAGCAGTCGCTTTTCGCTCATTCATTTGTTTGGCAAGAATTTTCTCAGAAATAACCGTGAGCAGACGCCACAGAAGGCCCTGCAAGCATCTCGCCTCCTTCATCCTCCACTTAAATGCAGGAACAGAGGCCCAGAGAGGTCACCTGCAGCCCAGGGCTGCACAACACCAGTAGCCTGGGTTGGATCTTAGCCATGGTGGAGCCCCAGCCCAGGGGGCCGAGCAGGGGCCGCATAAGCCTTCCTGTGGTTGAGGCATCTTTCCTAATTGCACCACCCCTCCCAGGGGCAGAAGGAGGTTTTTCCATCTGAGTGAGAACCCTAACACGCTCCTGAGGACCTCCTGATGCATTGCTGAGACCAGGAGGGACACTGGACAGGCCCGACAAAAGTGGTCCTTATGCTGAGCGCCCTTCTTACGTCCCCCTCTCCCTGCAGAGGGGAATAGGAAACAAGCCCAGAGCAGTGAAGCAGGTGTAGGGCGGGTGATGGCCTCTGACAGCAGGGCCGAGTGGAGGACGCTGCTTCTAGAACACTCCAGGCCAGGCATGGGGGGAGGGGTGGACTGAGCACAGGCCTCCTCCGTGGCCCTCTGTCCACATCCCTGACCCTGTCCCTCCCCCAGGGACACAGAACTATCAGGCAGGTTTTTATCTCCCTAAGCCAAACACGAGGGGCAGTTCTTCTGTAAAGAAATGAGGTGAATTGCTAGGGCCCAGTGCTGTGGCTATCACTGTCCCCAAACATAGCTGTCCCTGTGGTCCACATTCTAGCATCAGCCAGTCAGACACGGTTGATGCCCCTGCTGGTTTCCTTCGCTTCATCCTTCCAGATGTCTGCTGATCTTGGGCGTCCCTTCATCTAGTTCAAAAAGTCTGCACCATAAAGGAGAGAGATCCAGAAAAATAAAGACCAGCCGTGAGGGAAGTAAGATGACTCAGAGAGCAGGAAGAAAATGTGAAAGAAATCGCAATTCCCCCCTACGTGACAACGAGGCTGGAACATCCAGAAACAAGAAGAGGCTCCTTCGAGGGAGGAACAGGAACAGTCCCGGGAAATAAAAACTGTCTTTGTCAAGTCGTAAAACAAAACAACAAACCCTCAACAGAAATCCTGGTAGAGAAAGTTGAGAAGATCTTCCAGAAGATAGGACAGAAAGGCAAAGAGATGGAAACCATGGAGACACAGGAGATAAATCGAATGCGCTGCCTCTAGAGGAGAAGAGATGGGGTCGCCATGCCACTGAGCAAAGTGGACCCCCCTACACACACAGAGACTGGGCACGTGACGCTGTTGCCACTGTTCTTCCCGGGGAGCATCTTGCCCCGCCTCCCAGGAGAAGGGTGACTGGCATCAATTAAATCACATTTAATTGGATCTCACAGCAATTTTATCAGTTCCAAATTTCGAAGACATGAAATTAAATTTCAGAAAGGTCACAACTAGATAAAGGGCCAACTGTAAGTGGTAGAGGTGTAGACAAGGCCCTCCCTGGGGGGCCTTCAGTGCCCCCTCCCCCGGAAGCCAGCCGGCGGCCGGCCATGCGCGTTCCTGGTGGCTCGTCAAGGCTCACACGTAGGGGTGAGGGTTCAAGGGCCTGCTTAAAAGCGTGAAACGAAAGCCCGGCTGCTCCCACGGAGCTGTTCTCTCGCCGCCTGGGTTGGTTTTGCGCCTCATCTTTCAGGATTTTACTAGGACATTTAAATGGAATGGAGCTCAAATTTGTCAACCGTGGTGCCCTAAAAAGAAAAGTCTTTCCGTCACAAAAGAGCTGGGATCTGATAAAAGCGGAAGGCAGGGGCTCCCGCGGCGTTTAGACTGGAAGAACAGAGCTGCAGTAAAAAATATCGCAGTCGTTGCCCATCGTTACGGGTGTTCAGCGCACTCCGGAAGAATTAACAAGGCTAATATTTTAGGTCTGGAAAGCTCCCATCCCCAACATCCACAGCTCCTTCTCATAACCTTTTTATGTCACAATCAAAGGATAATAGTGGCTGTGTGCTCTTTACGAGGTGGTAACAGGCTCGCCGTGTGTCCTCGTGAAGCAGCTAAAGGAAATACGTGACTGTCCTCTTGGGAATTTGACTTTCTGGGTTTATTAACATGGTGGCTATTTCGAGATGGGGCTTGTGGTTTTCGAGTTAAGAGATGGACGAATCTGTTCCACGTGCTTCTAGTAGTGCCTGTCATCGAAGCCTGCCCGGTGGGTCCTCCAGTCCTGCTTTTCTAGGGCGCCTCCACGGGATGTCCTTCTCCCACTTCCATAGGGTGACATCGTTTTAGAGGAAATGGTTGAAAGGTTCCACCGCAGACTCCTTGTCCCCTGAAGGCAGGTTTCCTTTCTGCTCATGTAAGAAGCCTAGTCTTTTCTCCGGCCAGGCCCCTCTGAAGGACATCCTTTAGGGATGAGAGGACAGAAGTGTTCAGACACTGCAAAGCTGGAGAGATGGAAGGCACATCCGGAACGTGTTAACATCCCTCCATTAACACCTGAGAAACTAAATCAGAAACAGCTGGGTCGGGGTCTCACCAGAGGTGGGTTCTGGTCCAGACCCAGGTCCTGTCATCTGCGTGTGTTTCCCCTGCACTTTGCCCCCTTTCTGAGAGCAAAGGGCATCCTACTCAGCTCTGCCTGATGCTACAGAGTTGTCCAAGTCGGAACTCACGCTGGCTCCATATGGCCCCAATATTCCAGTTCTGTCGGTGAGGCCCCTGAAACTTGATTCATCTGCCTTGACACTCACATCCCAGGGCCCGCTGTCACTTCCTTTGAAGGGTTTCCTCCTTGCTGGTTCCCTCCACTTTGACCTTAGGTCTCCATTGTCCCACCCCCAGACGACAGCATCCTCTTCCTCTCTCTCCACTTCCTCAGGGTTTCAACTCAATCTTCCAAAACCACCACGTTCATCATCAGCCTCCTTGAAATGACCTCTGTCGCTTCTTTAGGATCACAGGCAACTGTGGGGAGGTGAGCAGTCTCCTCCAGGAAAGTCAGAATATGACCTTGTTTGAAAATAAGATCTTTGCAGCTGTAAATAGCTAAGGGTCTTGAGATGGAATCATCCTGAATTTAGGGTGGACCCTACATCTAAGGACCAATGCCCTTATAATAAGAGGGGAGCACAGAGACGTAGAGAAGGTGGTGCAATGATGGAGGCAGAGATGGGGTGGGAGGGATGCAGCCACCAGCCAAGGAACACCAAGGACGCCCGCAGCCCCCAAAGTCGGGGAGAGGCAGGGGTGGAGTCAACCCTCCTGACCTTGATTTCGGACTTCCCACGCACAGGAAGAATCATTCTAAGCCACCCGGTTTGTGGTACTTTGTTGCAGCGGCCACAGGACACTGACACGGTTCCCTAAACCACAAGGCACTTGTGACAACCTTGTCTAACCCGCTCACTTTCCAGATAAGAAAGCCAAGGTCAAAGTCAGTGAGCAAACCATCCCACTGCCATTAAGGCCGTTTATGTTCAAGAAATTAAGAGCCAGACCTCTGGGCTGCAGAGCGGTGCTCTTCCCTCCGAATCATTCTACCCGTGACAGTCCCGTGGCCCCTCCCTGGAGTCACAGTGCCTATGCCCTGCAGACACCACACCACGTGCACGCACTGGATGAGACCCTCCCTCAACGGTGCGGTCCACACCTGGCCTTCATCCTCATCTTCCCACTGAGGACTTCCTGTGTTGTTTCCATTCCCTGTTTTCTGTGTATTATGATGTTTTGGCATCTTAGAAACCTTCCTGGCTGTGGAGAGACTGCCCCTCCCAGGCCAGCCAATTCTTAGAGACATTAAAGGACCCAGCCAGGAGCATGCCTCTGATAGGCAAACTACCCAAGCAGACCCAGACATCCTCTCTCCGGCCCTGCCCTCCAGGAGGTAAGATTCACCTGCCTTCATCATCCTGGGGCCAGGTGCCAGGCAGCTAGGGACCACTCTTATGACCCAAAGCCTGCCGGACTTATTTATCCCAGACCGTCCTAGGCTGTCACTCTGCCCTGCCCTGTCCTTCCTGCGGAAACTCCAGAAAAGGCCGTGGCATAGGCCCTCCTCTCGCTCCTGCCCCTTCTGCCTCCTGACCACCCCGCTGCTCCCCGTGTGGCCCTGCATGCCGTGCCTCCTGTCCCAGAGACTCTGGGACCGGGGAGGATAATAAGTTTTGTCTTCCTAAGCTTCTCCTGTGTCTCACTAGGCGTGGCTGAGGTCGGTGTGCAGGCTCCTGTGCCCCAGTAGGGGGTCTGCTGTGCAGGCTTTCGGCTCCGCGTGTCTGAGGCTGGTGGCACCCCCATCTTAGCCACTGGCTGTCTCTTTCTCCTTTCCCTGACTGTCAGCCCGGGCCATGTAACACGCAGAGGGCATCAGGGGGGAAAGGACCCACCAACCGGATCTCCATGATGGGACCCTGCTTTCTCGTTTGTCATCAATCTCTTATAGATTTAATCAACAACATGAGGTCATACGTAATTACGTGGGTCCTGTTTTACAAGTAAGAAAGATCAGCCATTCTCGGAAATTGTGAAAACTTGTACTTTAAGTATATGTTTTCATGAAAAAAAAGATAGCTCAAGGAGTTCGTTAATAATCCACGGTTAAATAAGTCTTGAAAGCTCAGCTTCTGCTTCCTGGGGTGCCTTTGGTCAATGAGGCTCTGCGTTATCCATCCTCCAGGTGCGCATGCCCCAGGAAAAGGCAGTGCTGAGCGCACACACCCATCAAGTGGGGAGTTCAGAATGGCATTTGCTTGACCGAGGCATTTTCGGGTGATGTAAGGCCCAGGGAAGCTTTCTCTAAAACGGACTCCTTTATTGTGTTCAAGCATCTATTTATAGGCCAGGGAATACTAATTGTGCTAGCTCACACGTGCGGTGCTGGGCAATGGAGAAAGCACTCTCCCACCTGTGAGGGAGTCTGAGCCCCTCCACCCCCCTAAGTACAAGGAAAAGATCTTCATGCCCCCTAAGTAACAGGAGAAGATCTTCGGTCAGAGAGTCCTGGACGGTGGCCCGAGTGCCAGAGGAGCAGAGACACTGAAGCCACGGATGAGGTCTGGCTTCTGCCTGAGGGCAGGTGAGAATAGAGCCCAAAAGCGAAACAGTTAGAGCAGAGGTCATCAACCCCACCTCCAGGTGCGAGTTGACCGAAGGCCACGTGGGTGTGCACGTGGGTGTCTGCCATCCTTTCCCTGAGGGGTCATGTGACACTCCAGACAGTGACCCAGAGGCAGGGAGCCCAGGACCCTGGCCCGTCCAGCTCTCTCACTGTCCCTCAGAGGGCGGGGAGGACTCAGTTCACTTCCGGGAGTTCACCTCTGTTCCAGGCTGTCTTTTACCTGGGTGAGATGGCTCAGGCCACCAGCAGCTGGATCATAGCATCGTAAGCCCCACTGCTCACCGTCAGAGCTCAGGAAGATGCTAATTCTGGTGTGCGTGGGCGCAAGGGGCGGGGCAGGTGAACGTGTATGAGTCCACACCGGGCACCGCATAGGTTGCCAAAGGCCGTGTTCCATGCTCGCCCTTCACCGCGGCATGCATCCTCAGAGTGCCACGAGAACAGCAAGGCTCAGCACATGAACGGTGTGGAGATGGCAGGTGATCGAAGCACGTGGACCATGACCCTGCCCTGTGCCCCTGACCTCTGTGCTTCACACAGACAGGTGGGCTCTGAGGGTCTCTGCCAGTGCCACCTGCAGAGGGCAAGGCCTCTGGGGGGCCTCCAGTCCCCGGCTGGGAGAGGCGTGATGTGTCCTGAGTCACCCCTGTGATCTGGACAGCCGTGTGTCCTGGCACAAAGGTCACTGTGCCCGACGTTATAATTTTCCTTTGTCCTCCCGTTGGTGGCGGTGTTTGTGATGTTTTTGCTGCTTGGCAGAGTTCAGCAGCCGTGCAGGAGATGGATGCCTGCTATTGTGTTTGGGGGCAGGGACCAACGTGTAATTACTCCCCTGTGTTAATTACAGCCTTCCTAGCTCTACATGGCCTGTGCCCACAGGCCACGTGTTCCCTCCACCCGCTCACCTTCTTTATGCATTTCCAGGTGGAGATGGCAGAGCACTGAGACCCAAGGGGATGACCCTTCTCTGGACCACACAGGTCACAGGCCCGTGACGCTGGCCTGGTCACCAACTGAGATTCTGGGTGTGTCACCTCTTGTCCACTCAAAGGGCTGCCAGGAGAGAGAGAAAGCCATCAGCAGTGCCTGGGGCTGAGGGTGGGTGCGATGGGGCACTGACCGTGGGCTTGCCAGAGGGGGATTTGGGAGGTGACGGAAATGTGACAATGGTTTCACACATCTGTGAGTGTCCTAAAAATCATAGAATTGCAGACACATGTGATGGGTGAATTTTATAGCATGGAATCTATGCCTCAATAAAGCTTTAAAAACCATGCAGCTGGGCATTCAGAATTCACAGTGGAAATGGTCCTGGACGGCGAGTCAGCCACCGGAATCTGCCTCTGCCTTCACTATTCTCTGCCTCAGATTCTCCCTCTGTGAAACAAGGGAGGGATTTCTGGAGACCGCGTCCCCTGCAGTTGTGGGCCTCTACCTCTGAACACTGCTCCCAGCCTGCCATCCTCAGAAGCAGCAAAGGCCACATGGTGCCCGAGGTGGGGCAGGCAAGGGTGGTGTCCTGGACCAGGCAGGGACCACTCCTGTGGTCATCCTGGGACAGCCACCTCCCAGGCTGCCGCTGACATTCAGAGGGTTTGAGGGTGCCCTGTGCCAGCAGCCCCCGGGTCATCACAAGCACAAGCTTCTGTCTGCTCCATCGCATCCTCACCACCGTCTAGAGGCCTCAGAGCCAGCGTCTGCCAGGCCCGGAGCTACAGCGACGGGCTCTCGGCTGTTCCTGCTGTGGTTTCCCTGAATGCGTCTGTCATAATAAACCTCCAACGTTCAAATAACATGTTAGAAATGTGGCTCCGTGTTGGGGCTTGCAATTTCAGGATAATTACTGAGTTTGCACTGTTGCTGGAGCAGCAGAGCAGGCCGGGAGCCCTGGGCATGCATACCTGGTGACCCAAGCTCGTCACTGGCCTACGCAGACACAGAGGGCACAAGGCCCAGAGGCCCCAGAGGGTAAAACCATGAAACTTTCAACAGCAGCCAGTGAGAAGAGAGCAGAACACATGGTACACTAGCCACGGCTCCTGCAGAGACGCTGGAAGACGCCCAGGGGTGGGGCGGCCACTCGAGGTCATCCCGGCCCAGAGACCCCCATCAGAGGCATGTGAAGTTCCAGACTTTGTCCACAGCCACAGTGTCTCTTGAGCTTACCTCTCCCAGCCCCCTAGGCACGGGCACCATCACGGAGAGGATGGAAGGAAGGGCAGTGAAACCTGAGAGCCTGAACTTAAGGGGCTACTTCCAGTTATGACGTCAGACCATGACGGTGGCCCAGCGGCTGGGGCCTCTTGAACAAGACCGGAGCAGAATGGAGAAAGAAAAGCGCCACATTCCCCTGGCATGTGAGTGTGGTGGGAATCAATTTGCACCCCCTCGTCCCCCACCATACACATGGAACATGAATATTCAGTGACCAAAGGTGTCAGGGTAAAATTAATTGATTCTGATTCTTTTTGAAACCTCCCTCCCGCCACAGACAATATCTGATAGGGTTTTCTTTTGGCAGCGCACGCTTGGTTTATCTTTGCCAATGGCCAGTTTATCTTTGCCAATGCCAAAGAATGTGAAAACATGGGCATGCACTTCTCGAGCGCCCAGAGGTGGACTGGGACAAGGGCAGGCCCCTAGAGTGTGACCTCAGCACACGTCCCATCTCGGGGTGACCCCCTAGCAGTGCCAGGCTCTGGCCCCTCATGAGTGGGAGCAGCTTCTTCCCCTGCCCACAGCATTTCTCATGAGTCCAGATTCCTGTTTTCTCTCGGGATTGCCAAGAAAATGTCACCTACAGCATCTGTCTTTCTTTCCTTCTGATTGAACTGGCTGCCCCCAGCAGATGAGCCTGTGGGAACAGATGGGAGGTTGAAGGCCACCTTTCAGGGGTCTGAGTCAGCGAGGGGGGATGTGGACGGCCATGGAGAGGGGGTGCGGGGCAGTGGGCCCAGCGTGCAGACCCAGCGCAGCCTCCTGGGAGGGGTGCAGCCTTCTTGCCTGTGTCTGGCAGCAGTGGGTGAGTCTGAGAACAAGCTATATTCCCCCTTGGAATCACAAAATGTTATTTTTGCCAAGCTGGCTACAATACACACAGACCCTCCCGCTCACACGCAGCCCAGGATTAGATCTAACTCTTCACCCCCCAGTTGGCGAGGTACCAACGATGTCACCCGGGGTCATGGGTGTGCAGAGATGAATGTGATACAGCCCTGCCCTCAAAGAACTGGACTGACACCAGAGAAGGATGCCTTGACGCCAGCGGTGCACTGTGGTGGACAGAGAGGCACAGGACACCCCAACGTCGGGTGCTCCAGAGGGCAGCAGTGATGGGCACCATCACCACACGGGCCAGCGGGGGGCCGCTGTCTCTGTCTGAGAGGCAGCGAGCAGGCCAAAAGGGGCTGCCTCCCAAAGCCACCCCTTCACCACAACCAAGGGCTCTCGGGAATGAAGACGAGCTCCCCGCTGGTGGGCGGCTCCAGGGTCTCTCTCTCTTCCACCCACCTTTATTTACCCCCCATGCCCCGTCCAAACCTGCTGCCACCACACAGACATCTGCCTGAAACACTCCTCAACTCTCAGCTCCCAAGAAGCCGGGCAGGCGGCCCAGAGAATGGAAACCGCCCGTGAGGGGTGGCTGTGCCCCGCCTGGGTTGACTGTCCCGGGGGTTGGGAAAGAGAACGTGTGAGGACACTGAGCTGGCACTGAGAAGGCACTCAAGAAACGTCTGATGGACTTGAGGCTGTGAGACGGTGTGACAAGGCGTTCCAGGTGTCCACTGCTGTATAACACGTCGCCCCCGGCTCCGGTGGATTACAATAACAATCAGAGGGGCTGGCCCCGTGGCTGAGTGGTTAAGTTCGCGCGCTCCGCTGCAGGCGGCCCAGTGTTTCGTTGGTTCGAATCCTGGGCGCGGTCATGGCACTGCTCATCAAACCACGCTGAGGCAGCGTCCCACATGCCACAACTAGAAGGACCCACAACGAAGAATATACAACTATGTACCGGGGGGCTTTGGGGAGAAAAAGGAAAAAAATAAAATCTTAAAAAAAAAAATAATCAGATACTGAGCTCACCTGTCTGCAGTCTGGGCAGAGAGAGAGAGTGAGACAGAGATGAAGAGAGACACAAAGAGACAGAGACAGATTGACGGAGAGGCAGAGACAGAGGCAGAGAGAGACAGAGACATGGAGAGAGAGACAGACAGAGGCAGAGAGGGGAAAAGAGGGGGAGAGGGAAGGGCAGAGCGGGGGACAGTGGGCCGTACTGCTCAGCTGTGCCATCGTGGAGGGTGGAAGAGCCCTTCTTGGTCAGGTGGAGAGCCGCAGTGGAACGCTGACCAGAGGCCGTGAAGTCGCTCAGGCCGCGTGTGCCGGGCCTCACTCCTGGGGACCCTGTGGGACTGCGGAAAGGTAGCAGCGGGAGGTCAGGAAGAGCAGGTCAGCAGCGGGGGAGAGCAGCGCAGCCCCCCACCCCTTAAAATAGCAGCCGCGGAGGGTGCAAAGAGGTCCCTTGGGCCACAGAAGCCCTGGGGGGAGTGCTGGTTCTGATGCCTCATGCGTGGACTCCCCGCACCGCTTCCCACCAGGCCTCGGTTTCCTCATCTAGAAAATGCGATGCTAGCTGCACCCCCCACCCCAAAGCTTGGGCTTCTGTGTGTGGTGTTAAGGGTCCACCACAGGGCGCTTGGCTGCCGTCTCTGACTCGGATCAGCTTGGTTTACATGAAGCGGTATATTTTGCCCCTGAGAGTGTTGCACAGACTACGGCTTTGACCGTTACCACCAACCCATCAAAAGCTGGCGAATGTCAGTCCTTCTGCTGTCCACACAGCGGCATGTGGACCTGCAGGGGATGGCAGGGCCTCCTCGTCCCCCGCTAGGTCCTTCGTTTTCAACCCTGGACACTCCCGAGACCTGAGTGATGTTGGATCTCTTTCAGCAGTCGAAGCATCTGAGGAAGAGACTCCATGCTCAGGAGAAGATATTAATTGATACAGGCCTCTGTGGTCAGGGACAAGGGCTCCATGTCCCCAGTGGACATGTGTGGACGAGGAGGCCCCCACTTGACCAGCTGCACCCATTTTCCCTGGAGTCGCAGCAAGCGAGTGGCCCCACTTGCTGACTGCACCTGCTATGTCACTTCTGTTTACACTGACCTCAGAGAACAACGTCAGGGCTGGTCCAGAGGCCCCGCCTTGCCTCTCAACTTACTACCTGGTCCAAAGGAGCACCTTGGGGCTCCTGCGGTGGCCCCAGGAGACACTCACAGAGGGTCTTCAGGAAAAGGGACAGTACCTCCCCAGGAGATGCAGTCAAGGTCAAACAAAACGGGACAGAAACATTTGACAAAGCAACGTCTGCTGGACAAATTTAGAAAATGGAGAAAACAGAGCTCTCTGGGGGGATGGGCATATTTGTAGGACACACAGCTTCTGGGGAAGATGTGGGGGTTCTAGGAGACGGCGGTGTGCTCGGCCCCCATCGGCCGTGATGCTTTACCGGATCTGAAGGGGTTGAGACCGTCATCTGAGAGATGAGGATCACCTGCCTGTTGGCAGGGAGGAGGCGGAATTGCCCACGCCCTTGGAGTTGAAATTATTCCTAAAAGGAACGTATGCAAGTGGAGGTGTCCTCAGCCAGATTCTTCCTAGCTACGAATTTGTCTTTTGGCCAAAGAGAAGTTCTAGTCGATCAAAGGCAGGCTGCAGAGCGAGCAGATTCTGGCGTGTTCTCGTGTCTGCCATGTGGTCCTTGGTCATTTCCCCATCCTCTTTCTATCTCTGTCATTTGACAGGCTACTTCTGCCCAGAGTCCATCGGCGAGTGGGGTTCCCACTCTCCATTTCACCTCTACCCTTTGCTAATGGGCTTCTTTTTCTGCTAAAAAAAATACATTGATTTCATCCCAACTCTATTTTTTCTTCTGAGAAATAATCTAGGGTTTTTCTTTTTAACTTTTTCTTATTTATTCTGATTCATTTCCATTTCTTTCCAGGCCTCCTTTTCTCCAGGGATCTTGAAATTTCCAAATTATTTAGTCCTTAGAACAAATCCCAGCCAGGCCTCCTCATATGAGAATACCACATCCATGTCACATTTAATATCAGACTTGGAAGGGACCCTAACTGACTGTGGCTGACCCAACACTGCCTGGGTTCATCCTCGGGAAACCAGAGCCCAGAGAAGGAGAGAGAATTGACCAAAGTCACAAACACAGCCAAGATCTGAACCCATGGCTATCGATCGGTTTTCCACGCCACGCCCTTCTTCACTGCTTGCAGGAGAGAGATTAAATGTCAGCAGCAAGAGGTGTGCAAGGCAAGGCTGGGGCCCTGCCTTTGTGGGGGAATCAGCTGGGGAGGGCTTTCTTCTCTCCCCGGGGAAACAGCCAGCAGTGCCAAGTGACATGGCACCAACCCTGACCCGTGGGAGGCAGGGGGAGCTCACCAGGCACATCTGGAAAGCTTGTCCTTTCCTCGTGAAAATGGCCAAACCGCTGGCACTGCCCTTTGAAGGTGGACACACAGCCCGGGGTGGCCATAGACATTCACAGAGGCAAGAAAGAGGCCAGGGGGCACAGAGATCCTGGACCCAATGGGGAGCTGCCAAGTCAACGCCAACAGCCTCCTCCCCCACCCTGCTTGCTACAGGAGAAAAACACATTTAATGGTTTGACCAACTGTTTTCCAGGTATTTTATTCCAGGAAGCCCAATTTATTCCTAAAGGTTACAGGCCCCTCTGCCTGGACACAGCACACAGCCATCCATCCTGGGAAGTGAGAGGAACGATGCATGCTCTGACAATGAGCACATTTCAGCAGCTTGGACGGTAGTCTCTGCTTCTTGCTCAGCTGACTGCCCTTGGGTTTTCTTGGTCAGTGAGCAGCTTTCCTTCATGTGACTCTGCCTTCCCAGAGGCGGTGGAGGACTCTGCATCCAGCTGGCAGATGGGAACGTACCAGTAGTCTATTGCTGTATAACAAATTATCCCCAAATTTAGTGGCTTAAGAAAACAAGCGTTTAGTATCTCATAGTTTCTGAGTCAGAAATCCATGTATGCCTGAGCACTTCTGTCTCGTGGCATCTCATGAGGTTGCAGTCCAGCCATCAACGGGGGCTTTGGTCTCAACTGAAGATGCAACTGCAGGACATTCCACTTCCAATCTCATTCACATGATTGTTGGTAGAATTCAGATCCTCATAGGCTATTGGACCAAGAGCCTATAACTGACTTTTGGCTGGAGCCTCCCTCCATTCCTGGCCACATGGACCTCTCCATAGGGCAGCTCACAACATGGCAACTGGCTTCATTAAAGTGAGCAAGTGCATGAGCCAATGATGAAGAGTATGCTGAGAGAGAGAGAGAGAGAACACCTCTGAGCAGAAGCCGCAGTCTTTTTATGACCTATCCCATCACTTCCGCCATGTTCTCTGTGTGAGAAGTCAGTCCACAGTACAGTGCATACTCAAAGGGAGGGGATGGCATGGCCGTGAACACCAGCAGGCAGGGACCATTGTGGGCATCTCAGAGGCTTCCTCTCACAAGAAGAGAGAGGCCCAAAGCCATGCCTGTGTCTGTTCCCCTTGTCCCAGAGTGACACGCATCACTCATGCTTACCTCTGCCATGGGACCAACCTAATGTTGGGAGGGCTGAGAACGTCATCCACTAGTGTGTCCAGGAGAAGCACAAAAGGGCTGCAGAGTAACAGCCAGTCTCTGCCTCCCAGGCACAGGCCCCTTTGCTCCAGGACCTGGGGGCTCCCTATTCTTATCATCTCTCCAACCAAGAAGATCATCTGTCTTGTTTACTGGGAAATATTTCCTCCTTCATATTTGTGGCCAGGATACTCTGTGCTCCAGATTCTCGGTCTTCCCCTCAAACTCAAGGCTGAGGGTTTTGGGAACAAAATCCACAGTCTCACAGAGGGTGAGATTTCTGCTTCTGCCAGGCTACTCCCTCCCGTGAGGCAATGAGCACAGCCTTGCTGACAACCTGCTCGAAGGAGGCAGGGGGCAGACAGGGAAGGGGAGATCAGAGGGACAAAAGCAGGAATAGGTGTTCTTCAGAGAACGCAGTCCCTCAACCGAGCCTCTGAGGATACGGGGCAGCGGCGACAATGACTTTGTGCCCCTGCAAACACCCAAACCCACACCTCGTATGTGGGAGGTGAAGCTTGGAATCGCATACCTTTTCCAGTGGTCAACTGGGAGTGAGTGGGATGCATGTGCTCTTGTGGGAGTGGAGGACCCGGCAGAGTCAGCACCTGCCAGGGCCGCACTACTCAGTGGTTAGAGCAGGGCCGGGGCCAATGTTTCCTGGGAAAGTGATTGTCAACTTCTCCAACCCACACGCACAGGCATCTCCTCCATGCAAACAAGCCAGGTCTGGTGCACATGCCCCAGCTGAGAGAACACCTCAGTAAGGCTTCAGAGAGTGCCCAGGCTGACATGCATGCCTCATGCCAGGGATTCCAGTCCTGTATGCTCTTCCGGAACTTTCCACTCCCCATCAAGAGGTGGAGCCTCTTTCCTCTTCTCTTGAGAAGAGGAGACCTGGCGGCCACCTTGCTAAACAGAATGCTACAGAAGAAGTGACTTTACTTGACTTTAAGGCCAGGACATGCAAAGCAAGATAGTTTCCCCCTAGCTTATCTCTCTCTTGGGACACCCACCCTCATGACCCAGCCGCCATAATGTGAGGAATCCCAGGCCACAAGGAGAGGCCACCAGCATTCAGGAGTTCTAGATGACAGCCCAGCTGAGGCCCCTGCTCACAGCCAGAATCAACCACCAGATGCGTGAGTGAGCCTTCAGATGCCCCGACCCTGCCTCCAACCCCCCTAGCCGGTGTCCAGGGAGCAGAGAGGAGCTGTCCCACTCCTCCCTGTCCACATGCAGAGCAATTGTGAGCAAAAGAAATGTCGCTGTTATTTCAAGCACCAAGAACTGGGGTGGTCTTTTATGCAGCAGTGGGTAACCGTGACAAGCCACTCCCGCTGCACTGCCCAAGACGCACCGCTTGTGAAATGTGCAACAGGAACCCAGAGAGGCCTCCTGCTCTATAGGACTGATGCCAATAAGGCAGCTAAATGCGAGGGAACGCCAAACCAAAAAAGATTCAGCTTAAGATAATTGCCCTGCAGCATCACGTTCTGGCCACGATCTGCTGGCAGGCTGTGTCCACTGGGCCTTGCTCCGATCACGGTGATAAAACCAAGGGACCGTGAACTCGGATGGAAGGATGGAAGTTGTGTCCAGGAAAGGGCACACGAAGTTCCCATGGAAACCCTCGTCTTCCTACTTGCAGCTTTGGCACGTGGGCCCTCCGACACAGCGTGATACACCCCTCTCTGTTCTCTACAGCCGGAGGGCTTGTACCCGGCTCAGCCACAGTGTCACGAGGGCCTTCAAGAGGCAGTGAAATGAAATGAAACGTATGTTTGTGGGTGCTCTGGGAACAGACCCGGCCATCCCTCTCCCACTCAGAGGAGATTGTTGCCAGCAGATCCACCGGGAGCTGCTTCCTGCTGCCCCTAACTCATGTCTGGATGTGCTGTGTGGTCTCTGCCCCCGAGAGCAAGGCCCTGGGGCTGTGCTGGGCTCCCCCACTGTTGTCTGCCTCCGTAATCTCCCTTCTCCATCAGGAGCAGGTGAGAAGCATCTTCCCCTCTGGCTCTGACAGCCCACCTGTGCTGGTGTGCCCCAGGTGTGTGGGGCCTGAAGAGTTCACAACCTTGGGAGCCTACGACAAAAAGAGAGAAAAATGGCAAATACAAATTTAGGTATAAAAGTGACTATTTATTTGGAATGAGGAAAAACTGCGTCCAATTATAACACTTTAAAAGCTGACAAATACCCCACACATCACAAAAGCCAGAAGAATAACATCGTTAATCATTAATAATCATCTGCCTGTCATACTTTTCTCGCCACGTATCTTTTGGCTGCCTAGTTTTTGCTGGCCTCTTCATCCAATTACGTAGTAGCACGTTCTGTAAAGAAAAGAGAAAGATACTTCAGTCTCCTCCAGCCTGGTTGACCAACTTTTTATTGTTGAAAGTTTTGAAAAGTTAATGTTAACGTTGCCGTTCATTGTTGGCAGCATCAAGAGAAATCTTAGTATTGTTGTTTCATTCAGGAAAACTTTTACCATATTCCTTTTATACCCGAGCTTTAAAATATCTGTGTTTCACGTTTTCTTGGATGGTGACTGATAAATACCTTTTGACTTGAGGACGCTCTGAACTTGCTTCGCTCCGTTGAACAGATAGACGATTTGCAGGAGGCGAACACATTGCTCACGAGGATCTCTCCCCATTAGAAAGCACCTGTGCAAGTGAGGGGCCTAAAACCTAAGCTTCACATAAATTTGCACCTGAACTTGTGTGGCCCGGGCCAGCTGCTCAGGGGAAGGCAAAGCCATGATGCCACCCATCTTGTAGGGCTGCGAGGATTCAGTGCAACAGTGCCGGTGCCGGGTGGCTCATAAGCACTTGGTCAATGTGAGCTTTATTGTTATTGTTGCTGTCATTATCATTATTATTATTTGTTGTTGTTGTTGATAATCCTGGGAAATTTCTCCATCTATAAAGAGTGTAACGGTCACGTGTATGGAGTTGCCTAGATGCATCCCCTAGAAAACACAGGCCTTAGAAACCTCAGCTAGCTCTTTACAAGCAAAAAATTAGCATCCATTAGGGGATGGGGCATTAGTCGAATGAAAGGGTCTGTCATTCAAAAGGAAGACAGCATGGTCCTTAAAAACCGGTGGCATGGCCACACACACCTGTTAGAATGGTGTAGTTTGACGGCACCGAGTGCTGGCAAGGATGCACAGTGACCGGAACACACACATTGCTGGTGGGAATGCAAAATGGTACACCACCCTGGACAGTGGCTTAGAAAGTTAACCATGTACTTACCAAATGACTCTGCCATCCTTCTCTGGGTGTTTGCCCTAGAGAAATGAAAATCGTGTTCACATGAAACCCATCCATGGATGTTTATAGCAGTTTTATTTATGACCACCAAAACTGGAAAAGCTCAGATGTCCTTTAATATAAAGTTGAAAGGTTAGGCAAACTGTGGTATGTCCATATCATGGTATACCGCTCAGCAATAAAGATAACTAACTACTGATACACACAACAACCTGGCTGGATCTCAAAGGCATCGCACTAAATGAAGGAAGCCCATCTCAAAGTCTCCATACTGCTGGATTCCACTCTGAAAAAGACACCATTCTGCTGGTGGTGGACAGAGGGATGATGTCCAGAGGTTAGGGATGGGGGACAGTGTCACTGTAAGGAGTAGCACCAGGGCGCTTCATGGGGTGATGGAACAGGGCAATGTCCGTATCCCGGTTGTGATGGCGGATGCACAAATCTGTACATCTGTTAAAATTCATAGAACTGGACACCAAATCACATCAATGTTGCTGTATGATCGTGAAAATTTTAAAGCCAGGTGAGCTGTTTTCTGGGTCCTGTCATCCAGAACCTCACCCCAGTAGGTGATAGGGGAGGGCAGAATTCACATGCAGAGCAGAATTTAGAGTTCTCCTTCTAGAAGCACTCAATGGTGGTGGTGTGGGTGGAGACCTGGGGGGGGGGACCCTATGGGGAAACCTCACTAGGGGCCCGGGGTCCATAATCCAAGAAATGAGGGAGACGGTTTGCTGAAGAGAAATCTGGAAAGCCTGGGAAGGAGGAAGGGGGCACGTGTGTCTGAGGGGTGCTGACCGGGCGTGGGTGGGTGGGGAGAGCTGCGAGGGTCAGGGCCCTGACCGGTGTCCATTTGTGGGTGACGGCCAGGCCAGGGTGGGCGGGGCAGGGGCAGTGGATCGTGAGAGGTGGGAAGGGCTGAGTGCTGAGTGAAATTCCAGCAAAGGCTGCTTGTCTAACAGTGAGGAGCAGTACTCAGGGAGGTGGCTGGAGGGTCCCAGACCCCCCTGAAGCCTGGTCCTCGGCTCCTGCAGACGCATCTGTTCATGCTTCCTGGTCATTGGGTGAGGGTGGCCCCGAGGCAGAGGGAGCAAAGCATCGGCTCATCGTCACCCTCTTGTGAGGGAGCCCCAAGGGCAGCTCAGCAGGACTGTGACCAGTGGGACCGGACAGCAGGCCTAATGACATCAGGAGTGAGCCCATCGGCCGCAGTTCAGGGGACACCCAGCTCCAGTCCAGAGAGCCAATGGAGGCTGTTGGAGCAGCTCTTTTTGTGGCATCTACCCCACAGTAGGCAGCGTTTCTAATTTTAGAACACGGGTTGTCATGGCAACAGGATGCCGTTTGTTGTTAAATATAGCGGCTGTTCCAGTTCTGTAGTGCCCTGTGGACGGGAGCGTGCTGTGCTCTGGAGAGCACTTAGGATGCTGTGTGTAAGCCAGGATGGAGATGTCGGCGTTCCCCAGAGACCCGGGAAAGGTGCATGATGAGCAGCATTTTCAGAGGCCGTGGAGGCTCAGGGCAGAGGGTCCTGCTGTGCTCAGGCGCCTCCACCCCCATGTCTCTGAAATAAGACCAGGAGTGCAGAAACCCCGCTCCACCAGGGCGAGGAGCCCAGGATCATGGGCCAGGTCAGGGGGTCCTATGTGAGCTTCGTCTGCAGGATGAGAATGGCACTAGCTCCCATCTCCCTGGGGCCTGGGCGGACCCTGCACCCAGTGGCCGCTGCGGGAGCCTCTCCATAAACAGCAGCACCGTGTCCTCCGTGGAATGACAACACCAATGACATGGGTGTGCATGTAGGACAGCCGTTTCCCTGGCCTTGTGCATCCCTGCAAAGGAAGACCAGCAGACCCAGCCCTGCTCAGGCCTCCCCGGAGGAACCACCGCTGCCTTGGGGATGGGGGTGCTGAGCACGCCTGGCCTCTTGGTTCTCTTTGGGATCTCCCTGCCTGCAGGAACAGATCGTCTCCATTGCTAGAGGACAGGATCACAGGCACGGGGCAGCTCACGCAGCCCAGGCTTGCTGGTGCCGGGGGGCATGTCTGCCGAGCTCAGGGCCGAAGCAGGAGCACGCCCACGTGGCCACAGACCCGGGCCGGGCTCACCGGGTGCCTTGGCAGCAGGTGAGCTCGTGTGTTGACACCTGCTCTGACACATGCTGCTGCCTCTCACCTGCCTCTGAATTCTCAGGAGTATTAGGGTGAATGACCCTGAGGCCCCAACAGGAGCCACACTGAGGGACCCCAGCAGTTTCCTCTAGGACACCACCCGATGGGCGCGAATGGCTGCACATTGTTAGTAAAACTCAGTGCATTTCCAGCTTTCTTGCCAACCGTCACCCTAAACCTGTGGAAAACCCCCCCGGTTCTTTGCAGGAATGCTCAGGGATCTCTGCGTGCACCCCCAGACTTACTCTATTTTGTTCTTCTTTTTTTTTCCCTTTGCAAGAAACAGCCGTAAGTCAACTTTGAAAAGATAGAAAGTCCAATAGCAAAATAGGCAAAGCCTGTTAACAGGACTCACGGAAGGGACGTGGGTGATCCCTGGTGGATTTGCTCAAGCTCACGGCTAATCCGGCCACGCAGTGCGTTTGGCTTCAAAGAAAATCGAGTCCTAACCAGTCCTGGCAAGGATATGGGGGTAATGGGCAAGTTCTGGCCCCACCGACCAGGGTGTGGTGACAGGGTGTGGTGGGGTGAATGTGGCCCTCAGGAAAGACAGGTCCACGTCTTAGTAGCTGGAACCTGTGCGATGCCCTTGTTTAGAAAGGGGGTCTCTGCAGATGTAATTCAGTCAAGGATCTTGAGATGAGGGACCATTTGGGTTATCCAGGTGGGCCCTAAATACGGTGGTCCATATAATAACATCTAGGAACAAGGCAGAGGGAGATCGGAGACCTGAGTGGGTTGAATTGTGTCCTCTCAAAAGATGTCGAAGTCCCAACCCTCAGCACCTGTGAATGTGACTTTATTTGGAAATAAGGGCTTTGCAGAGGGAACCAAGTTAAGATGAGGTCATTAAGGTGGGCCCTAATCCAGGATGACTGCTTCCTCATGAAAAGGGGACATTTGGACGCAGAGACAGAGGCACAGAGGGAGGATGCCATGTGAAGATGGAGGCAGAGGTCCGGGTGATGCATCTACAAGCCAAGGAACGCCAAAGATTGCAGCAAAGCTCCAGAAGCTGGGAAAGAGCTCTGGGACAGATTCGTCCTCATGGTCTCAGAAGGAACCAACCCTGCTGACACCCTGATCTTGGACTTCTGGCCTCCAGAACTGTGACAGAAGAAATTTCTGCTGTTCTGAGCCACCGAGTTTTTGATACTCTGTTACAGCAGACCCAAGAAACTCATACAAGGTATAAACTGGGTCCCCACCTGAAAAGCCACCTGGAGCACCTAGTGCCTGAGCATCCCCTCCTAGAGGGACCAGGGAGTGAGCACAAGTCCACGAGGGCACACAGGAGGAAGTCACCAGCCGGCATCGCTGGGGTAGCAGGGAGCCAGGGTAGGCATCCCGCGTGCCCGTTCCTGGTGCCTGTCCCTGGGAGCACAGATCATGAAAGGCTGTGGGCACTCTGGATACCATGCAGTGGTCAGAATCAGCGTAGCTGTGTGTGCAATCGCACACACACAGATGAGGAGAGGAAAGTTCAGCAACGAGACCTCCAGCATGACGCACTGTGTCAACCGAGAACCCACCCTCAGAAGATGACATTGTCTAGTTGACAGATGCACGTGGAGGGACATGCATCGCGTACACGTGTCTGTGTTGAAGTGAGACTCAGGGGGACGATAGAGGAGGATGTGACACCCAGACAGGTTTCTCTGCCTGCTGCCCTCCTCCCCGTGGGATTACCAGAAGACAGTAACATCTGTCTGCTGTGGACAGAGCCAACTGTGAGATAGTGGGGACACTCACACACACACACACACACACACACACACACACACGCTCACACACAGATGCAGTCAATAATGGACAAGCCACCAGGAAAGTGTCAGTCAGCAAAGGCCTGGGGCTTTCCAGCACCTAAGCCCCCGTGAGTGAAAGGAAAACAGATTCCACTGGCAGTTAGAATGTCCTGCTCCAGAGCGAGGTGACACAATCACTGAAAACACTAGCGTTGGCTGAGAGGGCACTTGTCATTCTTGAAATCGTGGTCACTTGCGTCTCGGTGCTGTTCTGACTGTGGCTCTCGTTAGAGCACATTAAGGGAACACGTGACCAGTTGCGCTCTTGTGCAGCTCGGGCGGGAGAGTGTAGGGCTGGTCCTGCAGATGCACGTCCACTGCGCAGCTCCCCTGGGAGGTGGCCGGGACAGACGCATCAGCCATCTACCGCAGGCTGGCCTTGGACTCCTTATTTTCAAGTCAGGCAGATGATACAGGGAATCCGTGAGGTCCCCAAAGCCACACCCACGGCTTCGTGTTCTGGCACATGTTCAACTGCCCGTTTGTACTTGAACTGATCAGGATGGAGGCAGCTGAAGAGAGCCATCCGGCCATTGGCTGGTGACACAGCGTGAAGAGAGTCACAGCTGCTTGAAGCCCTGTTTCTTGGGCTGTGAAGGGGGTCAATGACCCCACTCACAGGCCACACAGCCCTGTTCATGGGCCACACAGCCCTGTTCATGGGCCATATGGCCATACCTCACAGGAAGGGGGTGCGTCTCGAGGAACCACCTTGAAAGTCTGACAACCCGCACCGCTGGGAGGAGTTGTGATACAGGGATAAATGTCTAAGTCCTTTGGGCATTTAAGAAGAATTCCCTGCCTGGTGATTGTGATCACATGGGATTGAGGGAGAGACAGCCCTGAAGCCCTTTGCTTGCTTCTCTGTTGGATCGCAAACCCCCATTTTAGTTTCTTATTTCTGCTGTAACAAGTTACCACAAGCTTAGTGGCTTAAAACAATATACATTTATTATCTCACAGTTCCGTTGGTCAGAAGTCCAGCATGGGTCTCACTGGACTAAAATCAAGGTGTCTGTAGGACTGCATTCTTTCTGGAAATTCCATGGGTGAATCTATTGTCTTGTCTTTTCCAGCTTCTAGAAGCTGCCCACATTCCTTGGCTTGTGGCCTCCTTTCTCCATCATGAAGACCAGCAACATTGCATCCCTCCAGCCCTTCTTCTATTGTCACAGCTCTCTCTGAGCACAGCTGGGAAAGGTTCTTCACTTTCTGGTGATGGCAGCAGCCTATGTTCGTAGATACTTAAATCCCTAAGTAGCTCTCAAAAAAATCCTTGAGTGCATAATCATAAACACTTAAGCTTACCTGACTTCCAACCTTTCATCCACCCATCCATCCATCCATCCATCCACTCATCAATCCACCCACCCATCCATCCTTCCACCCATCCATCTACCTACCTATCAATTCATCCATCCATCCACTTACCCACCCATCCATCCATTCATCCATCCACCCATCCATCCATCCACCAGTCCTTCTACCCATCCGTCCATCCATTCATCCATGCACCCATCCATCTACCCACCTATCCATTCATCCCTCCATCCACCCATCCATCCATCCACCCACCCACCCACCAATCCATCCATCCATCCATCTACCCATCATCTATCCATCCATCATTTACTGAGCACTTACTACAGGCCATGCCTATGCTAGATTCAGAAGAAACAGGTGGAAAAGACATGATTCCTGACCACCAGAAGCTTACATTCTAGTGGGGAAACAAACATGCCAGCAAGTAATTCCTACAATGAGACACATGCAATTATCTCAGTACAGAACTGTATAGAATGGGGAAAATTGCTTCTTCCTGTGCAATACGAGCACAATTCAGATGTGGTCACTGCCCCCCCAGAAACTGAGATTGAGCAGGTGGCCTAGGAAATATTCATAAGTCATGAGAATGCAAGTCAGTAAGAAACTGTACTAGGAAAGTCAAAGGGCACCAGAGCCCAAGGTGTCCAGGGCTTTAACTAGAGGGAGTAATTGCTTCCAACCTGAAGATCACGTCCTGGCCTGGCCACTGGACATTTGCTCCTTAAGCTGACCCAGGTCAACCTTTGAGCAACTTCCCCTCTTGTTCTACAACTGGGGACGAAATGCCTCATCCAGACCAATATTTAGATTCGAAATTCTAGCTTTGGGCTATTAATGTCTCCTCTATAAAATGGTGGTAATTATAATCATTTTGGGAATGTTGTGAGTAGCTAAAACAGTGGATGTCAGGCACCTGACTGACTGCTGGGTACCTTCATTGACCAGTTCATTCAACAAATATTATTACCCACGAGCTAGAGGCTGAGTATGCATTGGTGGAGAAAGACAACAGGCACGTGGCTAGTCAAATGTGCACCTCCATGGTGGCATAAAGAAGGGACGGACAGGAGGCAGCAGTGGATAATGATGGGGGGCACCTGCATAGACGGGTGGCCAGGGAATGCCCCCTGAGAGGATCGACCAAAGGCTGGGGAGGAGCCAGTGGGCCAAAGGCCACCAGAAGGAGCGCAGATTCGGGGTTGGTTGTCTGCCCCACCCCACCTCCTCCGTGGCCTGGAATAAGCGGCTGTAATCCACCGTAGGTCCCTGGAGATGTCTTAGAAGGGGAAAGAGTAATAATGCATATTTTATCAAGTGGAGGATGAGGTCACTGGCGATTGATGCCTTGGTTGCTCTCAGCCCAGACAGGCCGGGGGGTCTGCAAGCTAATGCCAGTACCGTGGGGACACGCCCCTCCCGTGGAGCCCTGGGGGACCATTACCAGGAGTGAGGATAGGGAGGTCTGCAGTGGTCCATTAGGTCCCCAAGATGCAGCTGTGATCGATGCTGCCGATGGCGGAATGCAGAGGCCGGAAGGTGTGGAGGGTGCAGAACCGTCTGGCCTAAACGAGAGCTCAGAGAACTCACAGAAGGACCCAGGGCTGGATTTGAAATGTTATTAACACTTGGGGTGCTTTTTTGCACATTTTATCCCATTTTCATGAAGCGGTGTGTTCAGAATATTTACTTTGTCCGTGAGTAGGAGGGGACAGAGAGATAATTCTGAGG